>NC_046319.1:36082758-36729538 GCF_009819535.1 Lacerta agilis | reverse complement strand
AAGGCCCAGATACGTTGGGTGTGGTGGAATTGCTCTGGAGTGGAGACTTAATTGTGCCATTGTTAATCTGTAAACAAGCTTTGATTACAATCGTGTTCAAACATGTTCTGAAACTGTACTTGCCCATTTGATAAATGGTTGCATGCTTCATTTGCCTCTCCCTGTCTCTCTAGGTGTCAGTGTTCATTTTGACACACAGATGTTATGGTTTCTACATCCATGGGAGAAGTGTCCATGGACAGGCAGATGTGGGCATGGACACCATGCTCACCTATATCAGGAAGGAAGAGGTAATAGTGTCTACTGGTCTGTCCATCTGTCCTTTCTCTTTCTGACAATTATTTTGTGCACCTGGGAAGGCTATATCTCCCTGTTGGATTTGCCCATCTTCAAGTGAGCTTGTCAGGATTTAAACCCAATTAACTACTCTTTTTACAAGGCAATAGGGGATCATGATTCAGCTGAAACTGGAGGGAGTTGAAAGGTAGAACTTGTGGATTTTATAGTCACCCCATCACCCCGCCTCCAATAATAGGAACATTGTTATCGGTTCCATTAGATCTTGTGCAAAAATAAGGCATGGGGCAAGGTTTCTATGGCTCTATTCACACTCCCATTTCCTGGGCACTCACTGCAATTCTGGTGCTGGTTTTTAATCCATGTTCACTTGACATTAACTCAAAGGCATATGTATCCTGTAGAGGTAAAGGGACCCCTGACCATTAAGTCCAGTCACGGACGACTCGGGTTGCGGCACTCATCTGACTTTACTGGCCGAGGGAGCCAGCGTTTGTCCGCAGACAGCATATGGCCAGCATGGCTAAGCCGCTTCTGGCAAACCAGAGCAGCTCACGCCGGAAATGCCGTTTACCTTCCCGCCAGAGCGGTACCTATTTATCTACTTGCACTTTGACATGCTTTTGAACTGCTAGGTTGGCAGGAGCAGGAACCAAGCAATGGGTGTCCTGGGGATTCGAACCGCCGACCTTCTGATCTGCAAGCCCTAGGCTCTGTGGTTTATACCACAGTGCCACTCGCATCCCTGTACTTTGTTATAAAATGGTAGATGAGTTGTTTCTCAAATCCGCTTTAGGCCTAGTCCTTAAGCTGTTTGTATGAACATCTTGGCAGAGGGTCAAGACATCCTCTGCCCAGTCAATGCTGCCTAGTGTCTACAGAAGCAAATCTGACATAAATGAAGCCCTGTTGATGTGAACAACTAGGGGGTAATGGGCTGTGAAATGTGCAGGGGGCAGGGAACAACTTCATTGCACTTTAAGATGGTAATATGAACACACCCTTAGTCAAAGGATGTGAACTCCAATATGGTTTGAGCCTTGGCTGGCACATCTCTCCCTCCCTCTCCAGAAGAGATCTCTGATATTTATGCTTTTTACTTTTCAATTATTATTCTTTCCACTCCTTCCATTGGTTCTCTCCACAGGAGAACCTCTGTGCTCTGAGAGGCCTGGAGGCCTACTCTGATGTGCAAACATTTGAGGTGCTTCTTACTGACAGGACTCAAGCATTTTATGACAGAATAACTCTATCTTTCATGGAGGTACAGTACCTAATCCTATTTTCTCAGTAATTGTTAGACAAAGATATTGGTCAGCTGTGCAAAGTATTACTTAGAAATTATGATTCCTTCGAGGGTGGAAGCTGTCAGTTCCAGGGGCCACACACGCCGACTCTGGGACTCTCTGGCTGGCCTTTGGGATTCTCCCCCACAGTCTTCAGGGTGCCACAAAACTTTGCTGCTTTCACTTTTTGATCAAAAGCTAACCTTAGTTGAGCTTTCTTTTGCTGAGCTCCTTCAAGGAACAGCAGCCTGCTAGGCTACAGGCAACCCTCCCGTTTTCCCCTCCACCTTTTAATTGAAAACTCTGTCTGTGCATGGAAGCCAGCGCTCCAGAACAGCAGGTGAAAATTGAGCCAAGATCCCTGCTGCCAAAGGCAAGATCTGAGTGAAAACAAATAGATGTATTTTTAAAAATCCTCTTCAATTGGGAATGCCAAGTAACTGCCACAAACTTTAAAAGTCTGTGCACTTTTTCCGTGACAGGTTCCCAGAGGAGCCCACATCCGACCTGACCTTCACAAACAGAGACTAAATGGCTACTTTGCCTTGAACCATTTTCTGGTCTCCTTTTTTGAACATGTGAGTCTTTGGCTACCTCTGTCTATTATTCAACTTTTTTTGTACTGGGAATTTGTATCCATGGTTTGTTCTACACAAAGTGTTTTGCTTTATATGCAAATAATGGGGGCCGGCATCAAGGACCAACATAGTCAGGCATCTACCAAGGGACCCCTGACAAGAACCTTTTGGAGCTGCTCTTCCACCATTGCAGTCGCCTTGCTCACTCGCCTTTTATTCTGGCCCAGACAATGGTGAGTGCGGAGCAGAAGATGCCACTGCTTGCTTACTCATTGGGGCTCTTTCTGCAAAGCAAGCCAATGATAACTCAGATGAGGAAGGTAGAGCTGGACCACGGCCTGTGTGGTCTATCAGGGCGTCTTAAAATAATAATAGGAAGGTAGCCTGGCCAAACCAGGGCTGTTAAGAGAGCCATTGTGGGTCATTAACAAGACAATGGAACAACTTGCACCAGGTGTGATCAGAGACTGGAGATTTGTATGGTTGCCAGGGTAACTGCTCTGGGGCAGGGCAAGGGGCTTCTGGGAAGAAGGAAGGCTGAATCTATCTTGGTGAGGGAGGACTGCCTGCTTTGGGCCATGCTGTAAGATCTGGACCCCCTCCATGCAGACTGAGGGTGTAAATAGGCAAGTAAACCCTATTTCTTAAAGCACGATCATCTCCACAGTGTCTTCTATTCTCCAAAGGGGCACAGACCCTGTGTGGGTGCCTGTGATCCCATGCGCTCTGGCCACTGCTTGGCAGAGAGAGGGGGCAGGCACTGGGCTTTTGTAACGTAATATAGGAAAGCATTTTAGATAGATATAGATACTTTATTGAGATAGATAGATAGATAGATAGATAGATAGATAGATATAGATACTTTATTGTCATTGTACGTATTACAACGAAATTGAATGCCATCCCACATCTACAGCCACATATACGCATTTATACATTTACACATTTACAACCACACATACACATACATACCATCCATCACGACTTCCCAAAGATCATATCATTTGGTTACAGCATTTAAAATAGGTATAGCTCTTGGATAAAAGCTATTTTTTAGTCTATTCATTCTTGATTTAATTGTTCTGTATCTCTTGCCCGAAGGCAACCGTGCAAACAGACTATATCCAGGATGAGATGAATCCTGTAAAATGTTGTTTGCTTTTTTGATACAATGGGAGCTATATAGTTCGTCCAAAGATGGGAGAGGATGACTGATAATCTTTTGGGCTGTGGTTATGACCTTCTGGAGCATTTTCCTATTGGTGACTGTGCAACTGGCAAACCAAGCACAGATACAGTATGTAAGAATGCTCTCTATGCTGCTTTGATAGAAGGACACCAGCAGTCTCTCACTCAGATTGTTCTTCTTTAAAAGTCTGAGGAAATAAAGTCTCTGCTGGGCCTTCTTTACCAGAGCAGTGGTATTAGCACTCCAGGTCATACCCTGCTCAATAGTAACACCTAGAAACTTGAGTACAGCCACCCTCTCCACCCTCCCATCAATATACAAGGGCTGAATGTCCGCCTCCCCCCCCCCCCTGTATTCCACTACCAGTTCCTTGGTCTTAGTGATATTAAGGACCAGATTATTTTCTCCGCACCAACCACAGAGCCGCTCCACCTTGTCCCGATAGGCGGACTCATCCCCCTTGGAAATGAGCCCCACCACAGTGGTGTCATTTTGATGGTGATGTCATGTGGATGCAGTCCACCGCTTCTTTACATGAGCAGCAACACTTGAGTTCACAGTAAACTGCCATGTGGAAGTACCCTTAGTTAATGCTTTTTCCCTTGTCTTTGTGCATTTAGTTTCATCATGCAGGCCCAGCTGTGCTGGAAATGAATTACTGGTATAAGTGAGTCATCCTGTACTGACATGTTTCTTTAACTTTTAATTGTCTCCCCTCTCTCTCCACCCTTTAGAGGTACAAAGATATGGACTACATGGTGAAGGACAAATTTTTCCTGGAGCGGATCATGGACATGGAATTCCAGGAACCAGGGGACATTTCCACTCTCTATAATGGTATTCCAAACACTTATCAGTGAGAATTGGTTTGTAAGCTTCTGCACTGGGTATTGCCTTTTATTAGCTCACATCCACACCATACATTTCGAGAACTATTGTGCTACTTTAACAATATATTTATTGGTTTATTTCATTTATATCCCACTGATTTCTCCAAGGAGTTCAAGTTAGTATAGTTGGTTCTT
Organism: Lacerta agilis; assembly: GCF_009819535.1. Classification (NCBI taxonomy): domain Eukaryota; kingdom Metazoa; phylum Chordata; class Lepidosauria; order Squamata; family Lacertidae; genus Lacerta; species Lacerta agilis. The sequence continues at coordinate 36,725,163 of NC_046319.1, read as the reverse complement.
CCTGTCCTCATTTAATTCCCAGAACAACCCTGCAAGGAAGGTTAGGGTGAGAGACAGTGAGTGCCCAAAGTCACCCATTGAAATTATGTCTGAGTGGAGATTTCAGCCTGTTCTTCTTGGTCCTAGTATGACACACTAGCTGCTGTACTACACTTGCTGCCACAGGAATTTAACTTTGTTAAGGGTGCTGACCTCACAGAGCTACCAGTTCTTAACAATCCTGGGAGAGGCTGAGCTCCATAATGAGATGAATGAGCCCATGACTGCTCAAACAGAAGCCAATCAAATGCAAGAAATGGATATGTGCCATTTACTGTACCATTGATGGTTGAAGTATGCAACTAACCATTATACCAGTCTGTGAGACGTGCCCACATTTAGGATACTGCTCATTGATATTTGTAGATATTCACACACTCTTAAATTATTTTACTGTGGCATGGAGACTAACAGATGGACCACAAAAGTGGACCCTGCAAGACTTTATGGTTATAAAGAGGCTTAGATCACATGCACACCATACATTTAAAGCACACTTATGCCACTTTAACCATCATGGATAATCCTGGGAACTGTAGTTTGTTCAGGGTGTTGAAAATCGTAGCTCTCTGAAGTCAGGACCCTTAACAAATAACAGTTCCCAGGATTTTCCATGACTGTTAAAGTGATGTAAAAGTGCTTTAAGTGATGGCTGGTGTCTGTTAAGACTGGTAAAGCAGGATGCAGGGAGTCCACCAGTAGGTAAAGCCAGAGCAAAAGACAGGCAGAGCCACCCCCAGGCTGACCGTAAGTAAGGGTCATAGGGTTGCCATATTTCAAAAAGTGAAAATCCATACACACAATGTCAAAATTCACCAAAATCTACATGGCCGAAACCCAGCTAGATCTGGGAAATTCTGGACGTATGGCAACCCTAGTAGGTCAGTGACCCATTTGCCCTAATGGTCCAGCCTCCACTGTATGTTTCAAATGTGTGGTCTGGATGTGGCAATACAGACCCTATTTTGGGGTGCATTTCCCCCCCAGAAACGGAGTAATTGCTGTTGAGAGTAAAAAGGGTGGAAATCTGAAAAAGATATTATTTTTCTCTTCCTCTAGATGACCGTGCGTTATTTAGCAGAACACTTTTCTACAATCACGAACTGGTGCTGCTGCTCTTTGAAATCCTTGTCTTCTCTGCTGTGGATTTGGCAGCACAGGATTATGTATTGTCAACAATTGTGACCTTTGTCGTGCAAAAGGTAAATGGCTTTGTGACATATCTCTAAAGCGTAGGGATTGGGGTGGAGATTTGGGTCAGTTCACATTTTCATATGAACCTACCTAATTCTCACTTCACAAAACAATACACAAACTGAAAATGCTGCTATGCTTTGAAATTCACAGTTCTCCCAATTTTGTGATGGACTTCTCCAACCAATGCATACAAGAATACATATATTGGGAGAAATACCCACTAAAATGGTGACAGATTTTCATTAGGCCTTAAAAAGAAAAAAATGCCAGTTGATGCAGAACTAAAGTTTGGAGAAAGTGAGAGAATATGAAATGGACAGCTTTGTCCTTAGAGGATGGGATGTTAATTTTACTCTCTTAAAATATGCTTGGAATGGAGAAAGCAGTGGAAGGTTCTGCCCCTCTCATTTATTGTGAGAGTGGGTGAAAACTGAGGGTTACGGAATGGAATTGTCAGGCAGTAGACACAAGCAGGGCCGTCTTAAGCATATCCGGCGCCGTGGTGCAATTATCTCTCCGGCGCCCCCCCCCCCGTTTCCCATAGTAGTTGTTGACCTTTTTTAAGGGGGGGCGAATTCAGTCCGGCTCGTTTACATTGTGTGGTCCGACACGTGCTCGGCGCTGCACGTAAGAGGCACCCGGATCGCAGCCCAGACAGCCTCCCGCGCCCTCCCACAAAGCCTCCCTCTAAGCGCCCGGTGCCCCTTACCTGCCCCCATCCGAGTAAGTCTGTGTGACAGGAGGGCCAGCAAGCAGATCAGGTGGCTCGCCAGCTGTCCTATCCTCGCTTGGTGCCGGGATTGCACAGGGCGCGTCCCTGCTCTGCTCGCAGACTCCATAGGGAGGCACACAGGCAGTGATGCAGCCAGAGAGGGACGGGAGAGACGTGCCCACCCCTGATTGTACCTAGCGGGTGCCCAGGCAACCCCAGCGGGAGGGGACGCAAAGGGGTTTCCCAGAGCCGGACGCAGCACACTCCGATGGGCAGCTAAGAGGAGAGGAGCGGGCTGCCCAGGGAGCATGCCCTGACTCTCCTTCCTGGACACTCAGCCTGTGGCGCCCTCCAAAATCTGGCGCCCCACGCCACTAATGTCTATGGGTAAGACACCCCTGAACGCAAGAGAAAATCAAGAACATGTTTAATGTGATGGGTGTGTTGCCTCCCATTTTAACCAAAAATCCACACACACCATGGGCCACCTGAATGCAGCTGTTGGACCACTGGTGCTCCATGTGCCACAGTTTGGATACCTTCGCAATAGACATGTGTCTTTAATAGGAATAATAGGAATAATTTATTATTGGCCAAGTACATTTTCCAACATACTTGGAATTTGTTTCGGCTACATTGCAATGTAAACATACAGACACTGTTCCTCTCACAATACAAAGAAGTAAAGAAACCCCACCCATATTTTACCTCCCCTTAAGCTATACAACTACGAATTTAACAATTTAATGGCACAAGGGAAAAAACTATTTATTGCACTACTTTGACTTTCAGTTTGTGAAGATGCTTCGCAACACACTTGGAAGGAGGAACCTGGCTGAGAAAACCTTGGTGGAGAAGCTATTCCTAATCTAGAACTGAACAACAAGCTGTTAATCTTGATTCTACCTGTACATACCCTGGCTGTGGGGTTGCAGCTGCTAATTGAAGATGCAGTGAAACATTTAGGACACCTTATCTGTTTAGCCCCAGAACTGTGGCATGCACATCTTTCATATGAATTACAGAACTCTGCCCAGGAAATCTGTTCTTGCTGTCAAAGTTCAGTGCCAAAGCATGTGAAGTAGCATAAGTGCCTTTGAGCATTGGCCATGTATCTTTCCCAAAGTAGCAATGAAGTGACAGCAAATCTTCACATACCTATTTTAAGTTGCATGGCTTCCCAGCACACATGGGCCTTAGCACTTATTGGCTTGAAATTGTCAGCACTAGTGGGTGTGAATTGGTAAAAAAGCAAAACAAAACAAAACGCCAATACTGTGCTCCTGCATGTTCCAACAGGACAAAAACAATCACAGACCATGGCTTCTGCTGTCAGTTGCTGAACAGAAGGTAGTGGTTGGACTGCAGCAGAGTGGCTTAAACTCATGGGCTGCATATAATAGTTTTTTGTGGCTCAACACCCCCAACATTGATTATTTAAAAACAATTTTTTTTAAAAAAAATAACTGCTCCTATGGATCCCTTGCTCTGATTCTATTATGCTAACAGTTTTTTTTTTTTAAATATTACTCGCCCTGCAATGTTTTTGCAAAGTTTTCCTCCTTCATCTTATTATTAGTATTAGAAGTATATTGACTTTTACACTTTGGTCACACATTCTGGCATGCAGCCCCTGAAGGATTGACCATGTGTCGATGTAGCCCTTGGCATGAAAAAGTTTAGTCACAACTGGAAGAGGTACTGTTCTTTTGTGTGCGAGAGCATTAAATTACACTTCTAAGCACAAATGGCTGGCCAGTCTAAAGGCCTCCTCCTACCAGCCAATCACAGGTGCCCAGTTTTACACAACACCATTCTCTTCTGTGTCTAAAGGGCAGTGTCTATTATGGTGTCCCAAGCAAGGAATATCTTCAGCTCTCCCCCTCCAATTAATTCAGTGTTTTAATACATTGAGTTGTCCCGGCTGCAACAAAACATGTCTCTCCCACATCAGTCTCTACAGCCAAAGCAGGTGGTGTAACCTTCCAATGGTTTGACTTCACCCTCAAAGGTACACTCCTCCATTGTATCCTGAGATAGATGGATGCCAACAACAACACATTGAGTTTTTAAAAATCACATTTGTAGCGCATTTCACAATTTATACCTGTATGAGCTGATTTGTGCACATGGATCTGATCACAGTCCCTCACAAACACTCTGGCACACGTACCATTTGTTTACTGGGCATTGATGTTGTACATTTTCTTAAAAATTAAAAAGATTATGATGTAATGCTGGCATCAGCTTTACAAGTGATTGTGAACTTTGTGTATTATTTGTTTCAGCTGCTGGATAGTTGCTGGATACATTTAGAGTAATAGTTAGCTTCTCAGCCTTACACACACACACACACTCAGGTGCTTGTTTGAGTTACCTGCTACTGAATCTACCTTTGTTGAATAGGACCTGAGCACATACTAAGGTAGGAAGGAGCATAGCTCATAGTGGGGATTGCACACAGAAGGTCCTAGATTTTGCCCTTTGCATCTCCAGTTAAAATAATCACATAGCAGATGATGGGGAAATAACTGCCTGAGACACTGGAGATCCACAGAATACCAGGCTAGATAGGTAAATAGTCTGACTTAGTACAACTCTGACCTGAGGTTCTTGGTTCAAGTCCCAGTGTCCTTGACACCCCTTAAAATAAATAATGAACATGAAATCCTTGTGGAGTCACAGCCCATTTGCTACTGGTGTGCAGCATAGCAAGTCTGAGGTCTTATTTCCCAGACAAGGTGGGGAAGACCGCAACTTTGATTCAGTCATATAAATGAATAATACCGGTAATGGTAACTGATTGGAATGTTGTGTATGTGTATATTAGGGCCCTGTGTGCTTCATGGCACATCACAGGTTGGTGTTTGCTAAAGACAAAATTAATCTCCTTTTGTCTTGAGAGTGATTCTAAATTACTGCACTATTGACCACAGCATTCCACAGAATGAATGGGCTGGTTTTAATGGCTGTTACGGGGTGGGGGGTGGGGTGTCTTGCTAACAGAGTTTGCTGCTGAGCTTTGAGGGGAAAATAGCTTAAAATCTGCCTTTACCCCAAACTTGGAACAGAAAAAAGGACACTGCTGAGTGGTTGTCTTTGAGTTTGGCCATGTACTGGTAATTTAGTGCACCTCTGGGCTTGTCAGCATTTTGCAGGAGCAATTCAATTGTACACCAGAACTGTAGGTTTGTGCATTTAAAGTGGGTTAAATTGATCTACTGCCCTAGCACCATAAATCCACTTTGGGGTGGGGAGGACTTTTTGCAGTTTGGAAAGTGTCAGGGAAATGCATAGAAAAGTGGGGGATGAAGGAATGATTAACACGAAGCCATTTAAACACCCCACAAGCAACTCAGGATGAATGCTCATGGTCATTTAACAGCCCCACAAACAAATCAGAATGAATGCTCAATGAAGATTGGATATGGTCTAATCTTTGCTTAAGCTTTGTGTAAGCAAATAGGTCTGGAGGGGTCATATTTTGCTAGCATCTCTAGATGTGGAAACCTTCTCTTTTTGAATGCTGTATTGCGGTCCTGATAGAAATTTCCCCCTTTATTGAAACAACAAACTCTGATGTGTTCTACCATATCTAGTTCGGCCCTTATTAACTTTTTCTTTGTTCAAAAAGAAGGTTCAGAAGAAAAACAAGTTACCACAAAAAGAGAGAAAACAACAGTACTCCTTATTCTATCTGAGCTCTCTCTTAATTGCATTGAAAATATATAGCTCTTCTACTGAAACATCTTAAGAATGTGCCCAATAACAGGCAATGATCAGCATCTTCCACCCACTCAATGACACTTAATGGTTCATCTGAGACACTGGCCTCTCTTTAATTCTGACAAATCACTAAATCACAATCCAATGTGGCACATTTTATTTTGCTCAGAGAAAGTACAGTATGTCATCAAGTGTGAATTACAGACCATGGGAAGAGTGAATAAGGATAAATTATCCTTTTTTCCCCAAACACTAAAAATTGGGGAAGGCAAGGTCAGGGAAACTGATTGGAAATGGAAAGTGCACAGCTACCAATTAACCTATGGAATTCACTGTTGCAGGATGTTGTGATGGTCACTATCATATGGAAGATAAACTTGTGGAGGAGAGAGTTTAAACCTGTTTTCTATTTCTACAGATGATACACTACTGATAGCCACAGACTGACTGGCTTGTTCTATATTTGTACATTTGATTAACTCTTAACAGCTAAATTATTTGCTTTGAAATAGCCCAGTGATTTCAGGTGGCAAAAATTCAAAGAAGAAATGGGCTGTCCCTCTTCAAGCAGGGGCAATGCAGTATGGAATGTCCACTCCTGATAATGACACCTGAACTGCAAATGTACTTGTCTGCTGAGCAGTCTATGTACAAATGATGTGTGGGTTTGTGATAATCTTAAATTTCTAGTCCTCCTGAATGAACAGGAAACTTTGCAAGTGGGATTGCACTATGCTCCCATCTTCTGCCCAAGCCATTTAAAAATTGAATGAGAGATTGAAAGTTAATGTTCTATTTTATTTTAAATCTCAAGTTTGAAGAAGGAGTGGTAGGTGTTGATCTGGGTAATCAGCACGGTGACATAAGCATATTGCTGAACTGCAGCTCACATCATCCCTGATCATTGGCTGTGATGGTTGGGGCTGATGGGAGCTTGTAGTACCTGCCAGATGCTGTTGAACTCAGTGTCCATTTCTGATCTAGAGGAAACCTGCATGAAAATGTAAAGCTTAACCAGGGAGTAGAGAAATAAATACAGCACAGCTTCATGAATCAAGATAGTTGGTCTCATGTGGTTCTGCTGGTTACCCTCCGAATCTGGGTGTATTCAGCATCCCTTAAATCTTGCAGCTGGTCTTCAGATTCCTCATCACTCTCCACTAGCTCCAGCTTCTGAAGAGTGCTTTGGATGCTCTGGAAATGGAAAGTCTAAGGATTATTACCGGTATGTGGCAAACAGAGGCATACCTAGGGTCCCTTGCACCCTTGTTAAGGAGCTGATAGGTGATTTTTGCATGGTGTGCCTGTGACCCATGTCAGGGGACTGGGCTGGTAGTAAAACTTTAAACCTCTCTGCCCACTCCACTATCGCCGACTTTTAGAATAAATTATTTTAGCTGCACCAAACTCATGTAGTCTTGTGGGGTGGGGATTCAGGGTCTGGATACAATCCCCCAGTGGTTAGCCACCCCTGGATTATAGTGCCAAGTGATGGCTGCATGTATGCCATTTCCTTAGTAACTACAGATTGTAGACTGAGTCATGTGAGTATCTACCAGCAGTCTGAAGTAGTTTACCACCAGTGTGTTATAGTGGACAGAATGCTGTACAAGCCAAGTTCAATTCACCACTTCCTGTGCAATCTTAACCATGTTTATTCAGCAAAGTAACTGGTTTTGTATTCAAAGCTCACTTATTGCAGTAATAACTCACCTGTGTGGACCATGGGACGGCAGGAGATTGGCTTGTTGTTGTAGTGTCTGGTCTCGCCTCATGGAAGGTTCCAGAAGCAATGTGTATTTTTGCTCTGAAATCCTAGCAAGGCAAGAAATCCTATTTAGGGCAATTATCACACAGCCAAATTTTGTTAGCAGTCCCTACCCAGAGACCTGAAAATGATGCATGTGTGATATAACAAAAGTGCTGCAATGATCAATAGGCATTAGTGATCTGGCCTCTGCCAATACACTGACTAATGGTGTGACTGAGTAACCAAGGTGATATCTGGTCACAGTAAGCTGCTTGGAGCCTGCCTGTTTTGCCTTCCTGGCAAGGAGAACAAATGTAATGCAGCTTTCACCAACCAGGTAACCCCCCCCCCCACTGTTTTGAACTATAATTCCCTCCTGTCATGCTGGCTTTGGTTGATGGGACCAAAACACATGGAGGGCAACAGGCTGGTGAATGCTGCTGCAACGTGTCAGTAACAAGATGGCTGTCACTCCAGTCCTAGGTGATGTGGCCTACTTGCCACTGAGGGGCTAATCCTGTGCACAAAATGAGTGCTGATGGGGCTCCCATGTCTGAATACTCCAGGCATACATGCAATTTATTTTGTTTTTTAATCTTGACATAGGCTGTTTACACACTATGACTATACCTTTGCAAAGCACCGCCCCCAGCACACAAAGCAAAGGATCATGGGAATTGTAGTCTACTCCTTACAAAGCTACAAGTCCCAACATACAAGTCCCAGAATCCCTAACAAATGACAGTTCCTAGAATTCTCTGGCTTGTGGGAATGTGCTTTTAATGTGTTTTAAAAGTACGACATGTGTGTGCAAACTTTCTGTAACATTTTAGCTTTCTGTTTGCCAAAGCTTGAGGAACAAACTTTCAGTCACAAAACCCCAACCTGCAGTCTGAAGAGGTATGTATAGGCCAGGTTCAGGTTTATTTATTTATTTCCCTCAGTGAAAACTAGGGTTCTCCTGCTTCCTTATGACACTGAGCATATTCACAGTGGCGGGGAGGGAGAAGGGTGGGCACTTCTTCTCAGCGAGGCCTGGCAGGTTTGGAGAGGCCTCAGGTCCTCTTCAGAGGGGGCAGGGCCTATGGCATGGCCTCCTAGATTGGCCCTCCTAGATTCGTGTTTTCTAAATCAAAAGATACCTAGCAATTTTTAATTTACTCTGTTATGAGTGAATTTCATTTTTGTATTATTTCACAGATTCAGCTACCTCCAAATCTTTCTCTGCATCATAGCTTTCAAGGGTTTGGAAGGCATTGGAATAGACCTCTAGGGCTTTTGCATGGAAGGTCATCTCAATGGTGACAAAGTCCAAGAAGATCTTCTGTAATGAAAGGAGACAGCACATCTTGACGTTATCCCCAACTTGGTTTGTGAAGCCCCCCCCCCCCCACAAAGTGACCTTGCTGGGTGAGGAATCTTGAGACCTCAACCACAGAAACTGCTGGTTTTCTCTACTTTTGAAAAGGCTGGGGTAAGCCATTTTATAAATGCACTTTCCCCTCCTCTTAAGGCGTTTGAGTCTTGTTGTTTAACAGAAAATTGGAAGTAAACAATAATAATCACAATGGAATAGACACTAATTCTTGCTTAAAGTAGTCATATTCTTTGGGTTGATACAACCACTTCAGAAGTATGGAAGGTAGGGTAAATAAATGGCAAAAGATGTAAGAGCTTCTATCCAGTGCTTTTTAATGGGGGTACTCAAGGGTATGCAGTACTGGCACTGTTTTTCCTTCAGTTGTTAAAAGTATGGCATTTACTGTAAGAACCTCATGGTGAGTACCAGCACCTGGGGAAAAAAGCACTGCTATCCATTTCATGCATTTATTTGCAAGCTTACTGGAACAATCTAATAGATCTAATACTCTCTGGAGAGAATAATGCATATTCCATTTTCAGTTTAGCTTTTCAATTCATTTTCAATTTGTGTAACTTGAACATTGGCAAGATTTAAAACTTCATTTCTGGCAAAGGGGAAAGGTAATTAGCAGCCCACTAATCTTTTGTCTGTGAAAATAACTGAGACTTGATTTTGGTTGCCAAGGTTTTTGGACCCCATGGGCACATTTGAAAATTTGAGAGTGTGTTGTGGGCACCACCCACTCCAGTTGCTTATCTTTTCCCCAGTGCCAGTTTTACCCTCTCCTAGGGAGACAGGAAGTGAGAAAGTGTATGTGTGCACATGCATTGATTCTACTGGATCTGATTTTTACTGAGACTCCTTGGAAAAGTTTATATGCTCTTCCATGGAGTCTGGGTAAAAGTTGGATCAAGCAAACTTAAAATGGATCCTCTTGAATTTGCACTATCAAAGTAAAACATCAAGTTTTACAGTAAAACTCTCAGATAGTGTGTTTACTAGCACTATGGAAACATTTATCTAAGTCACAGATCCTCATAGGTCTCCATGATTTTTTACATAGGATGGCACAGCAAAACCACTAACAATTTACAAAATACATATATAGACAACAAAGGCCCTTGTTAGTTAATTGTGGTTATGAAGGGATCCCTTTTAAATAATTATGAGGATTCATGTTTTTGTGCCACGGCAATGCTGGAAAACATCAGTTCTTTGATTTTTATGGTTTAGTCAGTGGAGACAGATGTGATTTGTTGGTGAATGGGAAGTGTGTGAAAAAAGTATACAGTTTCAAATGAATCCATTTTACTGGATCAAACATGCATGTTTGTGTATGCATGTGTGAACCATTTCTCTGTCTGTCTGTCTGTCTGTCTGTCTGTGACACTCTTTCCTGATTTCTGTGGCACCCCACTTTCTTCCCTCTGGCTGCTTATTTTTCCTCCCTCCACCTATCCCCCAGATCACTTACCTTTCCTTCCAACCCTCTCTTAGTTGCTCTGCTTTCAGGTGCTGACCTGAGCCTTGAAAAGTTCATAGAGCTGTCACACTTTCAACTTTCTCCTTCAGCTCTATATACTGTTCAAGGAGGGAAAGGGGTAACCATACTTGTCACCTTACGTCAAAGGAGGCAATGGGTGTGTCTGTGTTCAGCTCAGGAATTTTGTGGACACGAGGGCAAACCTCTGGTTTGCTATTGGCAACCCCTGGGGATAGATTATAAAATGGGAATGGAAGGCTGTGCCACACTTCTATGTTTTCAAACCTTATTTTGCCAGATCAAAAATTTAATCATACTCAAAACATTGTCATTACCTTTAAACCTGCCTGGGTGATAAAGGTGGTGGTGAAAATCCTATGAACTTTTGAGAAAAGGAGTTGAAAAATTAGGAGGGCTTTTCTGAAAGAAAACCAATTTCCCCCAAATAATCATCTTTATTGCTCCCAACAACTGTGGTACCAACATGATAAAGTTCATCTCTGACTTATGCAGATTTTCCACTAAGTTTGATGAAGATGATGATGATGATGATGATAATGATTTAAAGAAATTAAAAAAATTGTCCAGTAGCACCTTAGAGACCAACTAAGTTTGTTCTGGGTATACCGGTAGCTTTCGTATGCATGCACACTTCTTCAGATACATTTTTTATTTTTTATTTCGACTGCATCAGACCAACACGGCTACCTACCTAAATCTAAGATGATGATGATGATAATAATTTGTTTATACTCCACCCATCTGGTTGGGCTTCCTCCCAAGTATATGGACATAGAATTGCAATCTTAAGCCTCTCATGTTATGATTACCCACTAAGAAGTCCTTATTACCTGAATATCTTTTAGCTTTTGTTTCTGAAACTCATCCATGGTCTCTTCAAGCTGTTGTGTAGTTCGGTTCGCATCAACAGAGGCTTTATGTACTTGAGACTCGGCCTAGGCAAAGACAGGAGTGTAATGTTAAGCTATGAGACTGTGGTTTAAGTATTCTACCTTTTAATCCTGATTGTCTCACTGACAGAGGACCATAAATTTAAAGCACATCCAACAAACATGACTTCCCTCAATCCTGTGAACTATAGTCTTCCCTGAATTCCCAGCACTCTTAACAAACTACAGTTCCTCAGATTCTTTGGCCCCAGGACGTTGCTGCCCCAGTGATGCTGAATCTCATTGTATCTTTTGTTGTAGTTGGTCTTGACAGCTTCCATCAGTTTAGCCAATGTTTTAAATGTGCATTGGATATACTTTAAATGTATTGTGTGATCTGCCCTCCCTGCTAGTGAAACGGGGAATCATGGCCATGTGTTCTGTTGTGGGAATTGCCAAGGAAAAGTTGCTTTCTGCAAACCTTATGGCCATCACTGTTAATAACTTTGAAGCACATTATTATTATTTAAATTTATACCCTAGCCTTCCTCCCAGATGAGCCCAGGGTGGCACTCACTTATTAAGGACGTAAATTAATTCTTCATTTATATGCTCATTGGGTTATGCTTTAGGAAATCCAAAACTTACATTGCTGCACCAAGGTGTGTGAATTTGTGTGATTGCACTGTGAAAGATCCCTCTAGCAGGTAACACTGGAAGGCAGTGAACAGATAAGGGGCTTAGCTTTGCATTGCAGGGAGACGTTGATTTGTAGGGCAAAAGAAAGAAAAAAGAATTAATGCTGAATTGTTTCCAATGTTGGAAAACAAGTTTCGGCCTTATCCTGCGGAACGTACGCCTCCTGTGGAATCTGTTTCCGGAAGCATCTGGTTCAAGTTGCTTCTTGGTAAGATCAGTCCCAACAGATTTTGGTAGCACCAACGCCTCTTTCCCAATTACAGGTAGGTAGCCGTGTTGGTCTGCCATAGTCAAAACAAAATAAAATAAAGAATGGAAGCCAAAGGAACCCGGTGGTCGTGAGTAACTAATTTGACCAGAAACCGAGCTTTTGGAACGATCCGGGGGGAAGGAGAAAGGCAGCCTGCCTTCTTCCCTTCGAGTTAAAGAAGCTAACCAATTTGAGCAACTGCTGCTACAGAACTGTTACAATGTACTTAAAATTGATACATGAGACTGGCAAACTTTTTTCTTGGGAAGTAAATTAGCGGAAAATATCTCCATTTAAAGTTGCGGTATCTGCGCTCCAGTTTAGGAAAATGGCGACGAATAGAGAGGCTGGAGTAGAAATTTGATACCCACTTCCTCCCCCTCTACCAGTATGCTGGGCTTCGTCCTTGAACTGGTACTGAACTCTGGACTAACGGACGAACAGAGGCTCACTGCTTTGAGGGTGGAACTGCTGTACAGGAAAGTCAAAGTCTTGTGTGGGGGTCTGAAAGAGAACCAATTGCCCACAGAGGAGGCTTTTAAAACTTTTAACACTTTGGAAGAAAGTCTTGCCAAAGAGCTGAGAGGGTGTCTGGAAAGATGGAGAGAAATGAGTGAGCTGCTTCGGAGAAGAAACTCGCCTTTTGGGGGTGGCAGTCCCAAGGCGACGGTAAGATTTGTTATATCCAGTCCCCGAGGTGTGAGCTCGGGGGCCAGGGACAGAGAATTATGGTTTTTACAAGAAGAAAAGGAATGCTACAAAGAACCGGAGAAGCTGAGAGACGACGAGATGGACATCCTGGAGCTCGTGGCAAGGAGAGTTTCGGACTGTGCCTGGATCTGTGGACGCTTGGAGAGGGAAGCTACAGGGAAATTCAGTGTTGATGCCACCAGGAGAAGAATAATGGACAGAGGGGGTGTGGGGTGAAACACTAAGTAAAATTTTAAGTAGCCTGTCATGGAATTTTGAAATCGGAGGGTGAATACTGTCAACAATCTTTCTGTTTTATTTTTTGTTTGAATATGAAAGGAGATATTTTGAGTTACTATGTTATTAGCAGCAGTTTAAAGGATAGAAGAGATAGATATGATATAAATGATTGGTGAAGATTTTAATGGAAGAAGAATTATGATGAGATATTACTACGATGATGCATTGTTAGTTAAATGTTGAATATATAATTGTGTGTAACTATATAACTGAATTTGAATTCCAGGAGAAATGGTTATAAAATAGATTAAGGATATGAACTCGAAGGAGAAAGGGCAGGGGAAGTCAATGGTCAAGATATGGAAATAGAAATTTTCTTTTTAAAGAAAAGATGCAACAAGAAAACTTGACACTGTTTGTATTTGTTTTATCAGAGTATTTGTTTTGTATTTGTTTAATTGTAGGTGTGGGTGTGGGTATATGTTGTTATAAGAAAAAGGTCAATAAATTCTTATAAAAAAAAAAAAAACAAAATAAAAAAAAAAATTCCTTCCAGTAGCACCTTAGAGACCAACTAAGTTTGTTCTTGGTATGAGCTTTCGTAGAATAGACGCTGTAGGTTGCTGATGAGCTAAATCAGCTTCCACTCAGCACTGCCTTGCTGTGAGCTGTTAGAACCCTGATGAGTGTTAGATGAAACTAAGCAAAGTAGATTTATGACAAGAAGTGCTATTTAACATACAGTTGTAAACAAGTGGTGTGTGACTTCTGGACCAGCAGAGCAGAGTGAGTCACTCTTGCTTATCAGGAAGGCATTCACTCAGATGAGCGATGCCTGACAGGATAAATGTATCACTTTCCATGGACACTGATGTACATTTATTTGCAAGGTGGTAATTCTGCCAAAGTTTTGCAAGGGCTTAAGTAATTTTTATTCACTCTCTTTTTAAGCGACCTCCCTCCCCTGATTCAAAGAGAATAGAAGCTTGACCTTTGTGTATAAAATATCCTACTGTGAATGCTTTGCAGTTTTGCCGGATTTGGCGGAGCATAATTATAGGGCCTTGTCTCACTGATTGCAGCATAATATAAATATAGGGAAATAATTTGTGTTGCATGGGTCATGAGAATCTGCACATGTCATCCTAAATGCATTTCATTTACTGTTGGAGTACAACTGAAATCTGCTCCACCAATATTTTAAGATTGCAGTGGCATAAATATTTCCGAGTCCTGGCCTATGAGAATTAGTACGACGTCATAGATACCACTGTAAAATAGGATGTCCCTTCAAAATTACTTCAGCAGCCATGAATTCACTAGGGGTCCTTAAGCATGTTTACCACCCTATCTACAATATGGTGCCTACTTTATTAGGCTTTTGTAAAGATTATTGGGGAAATGTACATACACACATGTATGGGGCAGGGAAAAGCTAGTTTTTCAGGTAAGAACCCAACAATGCTTTTTGTTTATTGGAGAGGATTAAAAGTGTGATTTACCATTGTGAAGTCTGAAGCTGTCCAGTGCACTCTGTTATTTCTGGTCAATGTAATTCTGCTTCATGTACGGGCTAGGCCTGAGTCCTTTGAACTGACTGGGTGCATTTCTTGATATGGATGGAGATTCATTTCTCTGTCTTCTGCCATTTGTTGCTGTGCACGATAAGTTGTGAGCAAATGAAGCAGGATCAAGATCCATGCTTTTTGCTGGTGGTGCTGCAGGCATTGAGCTGAGAGTCACAATATATATCTTGTCTGTGAGTCAGTCCCTAATCCCTCTGAAATCAGTGTAACTATTTACAAATACATGTGAAGTCTGAAATGTAAAACTCTGCTCTAGTGTGCTTCTTGAAACAGACGGAAGTCAAGAGCAAATGCTATAGGGTAAGAACTTACCCAGAAGTAGTTCCAGCAGAATGCCATTGCTCAAAATGATGGTGTGAATGCTCTTAATGTTGCACTTGTGGCCAACTTTTCTGGAGCAACTGGGGAATGGTCACTGTGGGTGCCAGTGTTTATACTTATGCCTTCACTTCAACTTGCATGTTAACGTACACACAGTGGTGATCTAATCCCTTACCTGTGACTGAGTATAAGAGTCAAGGGGAAAAAATCAAAAGGGGAGCAAAGAAATAACAGTTTGGGTTGTTGGTGCCTTCTTGTCTGAGCCACTGCTAAAAGAACACAAGAAGAGTCTGGCTGTTGGATCAGGCCAGAGGCTCATCTAGTTCAGCACTTTGTTCTCACAGTAACCAACCAGATACCCCAATGGGAAGCCTGCAGCAGACACTTTCTTCAGTCTTCAAAAAAACCAAACCAGACTGTTCTTAGCAACACACTTGGTTATTCCCAGACTGTTCATCAGATAGGCATTTTGTGACAGAAAGGACAAGACTTTGTGACATGGGACACAGGAGGCAGGTTCCTGAGCAGCATCTCAAGCTAGAGGCTATTGAAGAGGATAAATTTCACATACAGGCAACTCTCCAATTGCATGGGGTTTGCGTTCCTGCCCCACCCCATGTGTTGTTGGAGCGTGCATAAGCCCACATGGTTCCACCTCCGCCATGCCCCTATGTTTGGGCCACTGGGGTGATGAGCATGTGTGCAGTCGTGCGTCAATCTTTACAAGCTAGATATACTTGACTTGCCTGGATACCTGCTGGTCCCTCTTTAAGCCATCATAATACTTGTTATAAAAGTGGTTTCTGGAGTGGTAGTCCTGTTAGCCTGTTGCAGCAAAAGCAGCAGTTACTTATGGCACCCTAAAGACTTCCTGCTTAAGTTTTTAGTCTTTAATGTGCCACAAGGCTCTTTGTTCATGTACAGACAGGTTTTACTAGTGGTTTGTGATGACAGAGGCCCATGTTCAGTTTCAGCACCAGAGGACAGTCAAATCCATTAGTAGATCACAGAAACTGTGGCATTGAGGAGGGGAAGGAAGGGGTATGGGGAGTGAGACAAGTTTGCCACCCTGGGCGGCAAAGTGGCTCGCTACACTGCTGGCTGGATGCGGCCCAATCACCTTCTAAATCTGGCCCGTGGGCAGTCCAGGAATCAGCGTGTTTTTACATGAGTAGAATGTGTCCTTTTATTTAAAATGCATCTCTGGGTTATTTGAGGGGCATAGGAATTCGTTCATTCCCCCCCCCAATATAGTCCAGCCCCCCACAAGGTCTGAGGGACAGTGGACCAGCTCCCTGCTGAAAAAGTTTGCTGACTCCTGTGCTAGAGATAAGCTGAGTGTGTACGTTTGAGAGACAGCCATTGAGCATGCACAGTTTATAGTGCATGCACAGATGACAGCTTTACTGAATAGGAGTTTGGCAGGGTTACAGGCTCAAGGAAACAAATCAGGTAATGTGTATCAAGTGAAGATACTCCTGCTTCCTTTCTGATATATATAGACTATGCTGCCTCTATATTGTACACGTGACACTCTTGGCATGACCCAGGGGATCAGGCATTATAGTTCACATCCATTTTCTGGAAGATCTCTGCTGGCAAGAGACACCTAGTTGGTGTGTTTCTATATAAACTTCTAAAGAGCTCCCTGAAGGGCAGGAGAGGCGAAATGAGTCTAGGAGCTCAACATATGGCAGCTAGTTGGTGCCACTGCAAATATGAGTCATGTAAGGGGTGGAGGGGACATGCAAGCTTCTTTGGGTCTTCCCTTCTTCTGGTGTCAGCCATTCCATCAAGCTGTTATCAGAGAGATGGGAAACAGGGCTATTCCATCAGCTCTTCTGAGACACCAGCACCATTTGGCTCTTTCCTCAACTCTCGCCTGGCAGCTCTGCATTCTATCAAGCTCTATCAGAGGAAGAGATGGGACCCTTTTAAGTCGAATAATGGGATAAAAATGCTTCAAATAAATAAAGAGATTCTGCCAAATGTTCAACAAGCTGCTGGACTCTGCTAAATGGTTGTGGGCCTTGAGTCCATAAGTTTGAGAATTTGGTAATAGGGTGGGAAGGAGGATGCAGTTTAATCTTTTCAAATGTGCAAGATTGTCTCCTGGAAAAAACTGCATTTTGCGCCACACAATTTTCTGTGTGCCTCCTGGAGGGAAAGAGAGAGAGAGAGCTCTTCTACCTCCCTGCAAGATTGCTCCACAGCTGCCTCCAGCATCTCTGTCTTTCCCTTGTTTTATGGCTGCTCTCTCAGCAGTTGAGTTTAGCACAGCAGGGATTAAGAGAATGTCAAGCCTCCTCTCCTCCCCTTGAGAATTTTCCTGAGGATTTTGCTGCTGAGAGCTTTTCCCTTTGGAAGAAAAGGGATAGTTTTTGAAGAAGTTCCTGATTAAAATATCTTTTGCCAAGGGAAGGAGGAAAAAAAGGAGGAAAATCTTTTCTCTTTTTTTTGAGCTGCCTGGATTATGGTGTTTTGCTTCTTTCACCAACACAGGACTTATTTCATGAAATAAGAGGACTCACATTTCTCTCTGATATTTTAAACATACTGATGCTAGGAAGCTATTTGGATATTTAGATTAGAATATCAGATCTTTAAGGAATTAGGTGGCAAATCTGGGCGCCTGGGAATAATGAAGACTAGTGAATTGGGTTTGCTGCAGTGTGCCTGCACTCAGAGAGATCTAAGGCTGCATACACACCATACATTTAAAACACATTTAAAGTACATGGCTTTCCCCAAAGAAACCTGGGAACTCTTGTTTGTTCCTCATAGAGCCAGAATTCTAAGATTTCTTAACAAATGATGGGTGTGTGCGGTGATGGGGGAAGGGTTGTACCTGTGGTGGGAGACACATCATGCTCCTTCTAAGGTTTTCTGTCCACCTTTGGTTCCCACCCTGCACTAAGCTTTCTCCTGTGGCTTCTACAAGCTGACAGCATGGGACAGTGACCACATCCAAGGAAACAGCTTTAACTGGCCTGCTAAACCAGGTGAGGGTAGCCAATGGGTCTCAAATCCTCTGTGAGTTAGAGACTTTTTCCTGCATGCAAGGACAGGCTCCAGCTGATGGAGTGGACGAGACCAATGGTGGGTCCAATGGTCAAGAAGGCAGTTTCTGCACAAGCTGTAGGGGGAAGTGAGGGGCAGAAGGGGCTTGTTAAACTGGGAATGTAGCTCTTCTAGAAGAAGGAAAACTCTGATCCTAAACCTCTGCTTCCTTGTGGGATATCTTCTGGAGAAGAAAAGGCTAAGGAGTAAATCTTACACAAATCCAGACCAGAGTCTCTAAGATGGTTGGATGTCGCCTTGTACGTCTCCTTCCTGCAACTACGGCAGCCAAGCTGGTGTCAAATATATTGCTCTGCTTTCCTTTGGACTACATCAGTGAGGCCAAGAGGGGGGTCTTGTAGTCTGGGCAGCCCAAGACCTCCACACACAGTGCCCAGGCTTGCATCAGAGTGGTCACTTCTGTGCTGCTAGCACAGCGGTTTGAACTGCAGGTCCTCACTGCATGGTCTCTTGAGACAGATGGATGCCAACAACAAAGCAAGGTAACAAATGACAGTTCCCAGGATCCTTTGGGGGAAGTAATGTGCTTTAAAAGTATGATGTGTACATAGCCTAAATCAAAAGGTGCTTGGGGAGAATCTAAGGTGTTGATGCTCTAGCCCTCTTAAGATGGCACTGATTACTCAGTGGTGACAGGCCCTCTGCACATGTGCGGGGGCTTTCTCATCTTTGTGAAGTAAATAAATTCCAGGGCGCAGCCTAGCATAGCAACAGACTCGAGGCACAAATTTTTGCATGCCCTTACTAAAAAGTATGTCCAGGGGTCATGTGTTTTTATCTCCAATTTCATGTTTGCAGCTCTGTGACAAGGAAGTAAGCGGGCAGTGCAGGGTGTGTGTGCTTTCAAAGCCCTATGCTTGTTATCTGAGCATTATTCATACTAATTTCATCTCATCGGGGCCCCAGTTCCCTCTCCAGAGAGCTGATTGTGAGCCTGCAACATTCTATTTTGCTTTTCCTTATTCAAGGAGTGGTTTTCCCTGTGCATGTCTGTTTCCAATAGGTTTCATTGAATTCCACTGCTTTGTGGGACACTCAGAAGGGCTTGTAACTTTGCCTTCCTGATCTAGCTGCATTAAGAAGGCCAGAACTCTGCAGTACTGGGGAGCCAGGACTGCTTTTGCAGGAGTAGGGAAGAGATTGAAGCAGCAACATGCTGACAAGGATACAATCATCTGTCGGTCGGATGGTGACTTCTGTCGGATCTTCTCCAACTTCTCTAGCTGCTTTATTTCATTGTTTCGGGCATTGTTGAATTTCTTAATCTCGGCCTGTTTAATGTAGCAAAATACAACAATTTTATTAGTATGTTTTAAAATTTAAAAAGCCCTCACATTATAAAATATCAGAGCATTGTTCAAAAAAGCAAAACTAAGTATAAAATATACAACAAAAATAATACAGTTAACAGTTCAACACCAGAGAATGCTCAGTTGACCATAATTAAAAATTTCATTCAGATAAAGCTTAGGGAAATATAAGGTCTTAAGTATGCATCCGAAAGAACTGATTGTGGGAGCTTGTCTCATCTCATGTGATAATGTATTTCATGTTAAATAGGCCACAACTCTGGAAAATGTCTGTTTCCAATAGGTTTCATTGAATTCCACTGCTTTGTGGGACACTCAGAAGGGCTTGTAACTTTGCCTTCCTGATCTAGCTGCATTAAGAAGGCCAGAACTCTGCAGTACTGGGGAGCCAGGACTGCTTTTGCAGGAGTAGGGAAGAGATTGAAGCAGCAACATGCTGACAAGGATACAATCATCTGTCGGTCGGATGGTGACTTCTGTCGGATCTTCTCAAAATACAACAATTTTATTAGTATGTTTTAAAATTTAAAAAGCCCTCACATTATAAAATATCAGAGCATTGTTCAAAAAAGCAAAACTAAGTATAAAATATACAACAAAAATAATACAGTTAACAGTTCAACACCAGAGAATGCTCAGTTGACCATAATTAAAAATTTCATTCAGATAAAGCTTAGGGAAATATAAGGTCTTAAGTATGCATCCGAAAGAACTGATTGTGGGAGCTTGTCTCATCTCATGTGATAATGTATTTCATGTTAAATAGGCCACAACTCTGGAAACTACAATTTCTGGACAGAAGGCAAATATAGGAGTCATTGGTACCACCAGGGGTGGTTCTGTGTCATAGGGTGTAAGGAGTGAGATATTGTCTAAAGTAGCTATCTCTCAATTTGTTTAGGGCTTTGTAAACAAGTAGACACCTTGAAGCTTACTTGGTAGCTTATGGCAGCCAGTGCAGCTTCTTCAACAAAGGTGTAACATGTTAGTGACTGTTAGCTCCCGGTAGCAACCTCACAGCAGCATTTACCAGTCAAAGCTAATAGAAGCAGTTTCCTATGTTCCTATACCTGCTTCTGCATGAGCTTGTGTCCCAGTTTAGAAAGTCGTTGCAATTCCACAGTGAACTTGGTGTAGGGTTGTCTTTTAAAATAAATTATTTGCTTACCCTAGTTTGCTTGATGAGCATCCCATACATCTTCAGAGGTGCAATAACCTTCACCTCCAGTCTCTCCACCTAATGGAAAAAGCAGGACAAGCATAAGGAAATGCACGTTTGAAGCATTGCTACATTGACAACCATGGTGCACATTTAGGGGTTTTTTCATTTGTTTTTGTTATGTTATGTATTTTTATGCTGTATATCACCTTGTGTTGTTCACATGAAGGGTGGTATATAAATTAATAATAATAACAACAAAAACAATAATAGACAGGTTGCACCTGTTTGATCCCTGCCAGTTATGCAGTTAAAGAAAACACAGTTCTGTCGCTTAAGGTAAAATAAAACACAAGTCATCCAGAGGATGTCTGTGTTTGTCTGTTGTAGCAAAGAGTCTTTAAGGTCCTACAAGAATCTTTTCTCTGATCTTGCCACAGAATGGATATTATTCTTACTCCACGCACACCCATTGCTGTGGATTTAGGTTGTCAAGGTCAGCTTTTTACCTCTGCCTGCCTGTAATCCTGCACCTTTGCCAGTTCCTCAGCAAAGTTTTTCACAGTCGTCCGCAGCTCAGGATTCTCTGTGTTTCCATAGTCAATGAGCTGCTTGACCAGCAGGTCTGACTTGTCTCGAACCTTTGCAGTCTTGCGTGTGTAAGCAGCCATCAGAATGCAGAATTTCCCAAAATATTTCTCTGCATTGGTGACTATATTCTCCATTATCTTCACTTGGGTGTCTCTGGAAAAGGGAAACAAGTTCCTGCTTTTTTATTTATTTAAGGCTATGCACACAATTACCCTGTTTACTTCATCTTCAATGTGCTCCCACTGCTAGGTGATGTGCATCAGGTGAAAATGTCACCACTCCCACTCTGGTGTGCACAGCAAGTGCAAATGAGACTTAAAGTGCAGTGTGGGAAAATGAAATTGTTGTGCTGTAAGCTGTAGATATTGTGTTTCTCTTCTCCCTTCATTTTTTCTTCTTCTGGTAATGTCGAGGACTACACCCTCTCACATTTACCTACCCATGTGCAGAGATTATTATTTGCAGCAGGCCTTCTTCAGGTGCTCTCCACTCTCAGGTGAGTTGAGTAGCAGCCATAGCAGGCAAATACCTTTTTGTGTTGTGGTATCATATCTATGGACTTTTTTTCCAAGGGAGAGGCTTGTTTGGCACTGACACATCTTTTTCACACAGCAATATTTAAAAAAAATAAAAATTCCCAGGCCTCTTTTTTAAAAAAATGTTTCCTTCTGTTGATTTCCTAGTTCTAGTTCTAGGTTTGTTGTCTTCTATCCCTCTTCTAACATGACACAAATAATCTAAGTAGGTGAGGTTTTCCTCAGCACTGCAGCTGCATGCCGGATTTTGGGCTGCAGTTAGAGCTGCAAAAGCAGGGGGGGCATTGAAGTAGATTAGAGGTAAGTTCCTCCTGCTCTGACCTTTTATTCCTAAATACTTCTCCCCTAGACATTCTTTCTCTCCTCCACTTCCCCACTCCGCTATCATTCTTCCAAAGGTCTCAGGAAGGCTGACTGGCTTTAATTGAAGAACTTCTGTAAAGCATCTATTCAGTCTACCATTGGTGGATCTTTGTCATCAGGGCAAATGATTCCAGATACTGCAGAATTTACCAAAAGCAGTACTTGCTGCTGGTGTACAAGTGTTGCATGAAAGATTTGGGGAAGAGTCATAGTAAAGTGGGTAGAGCATCTGCTTGGCATGCAGAAGGTTTCAGGTTCAATCCCTGGCATCTCCAGGTAGTACATCAAGGTACCACTGTCTGAAACCCTAGACATCTGCTACCAGTCACTATAGACAACACTGAGCTACATGAACTGTTGATCTGACAGTAAATGGCAGCTTCCTGTCTTCCCCTGTACAAGCTGACCTCTCCTGTACATTCATAGCTACCTCTTCTGATGTGTGTCTTCCTGTGCCTTCCATATGCTTAGCTACTCCATGTTTCCTTAGCTACCTCCCCTCTTCCAAGCATGCTTGGCTACTTCCTCTGGTACATATTTTCCTATGCCCCCTGTGCTTACAGCCAGGGCTGTCTTAAAGGGATCGGCCGCCGTGGCGCAACGATCCCTTGGCGCCCCCGGCGGGCCGCCTCTCCGCCCACCTCCCTCCCACACTGACCGCCCCTCGGGAGGGGGGGTGGGCAAGCGGGAGATGAGGGGTGTGGCGCTGGAGTGGCGCGGGGCTTTGCACACCCTTCCCAGCGCTCCAGCTGGGGCTCTGGAGGGTGGCCAGCTTGCCGGTATGCCGGTGGGCTCGCGGTGGTGCCCCTGGGGGGCCCGGCGCCCTGGCGCACCGCGCCACCCAGCCCCTATGACAAGACGGCCCTGCTTACAGCCTTGTGCAAATTAATTGAAACAAAGCATGTTTTCTATCTTACTCGTAATCCTGTATTCAAAACAAACATGAAAAGTCAGTTGATCATTACGGTGTTGGAAGCCTGCAGCCACTAGAAGGAATGATGTGCTCGCCACAATATATTGAGGTTCTATGAAAGAGAGTTATCCCAGAGCTGGAAAAGAGGTATCCTGACGGTACTGGGATGTTGCAGCAGGACCTAGCCCCCTGTCACACATTGAAAGTGGTGAAGAAATTCATGACAGAGCAGCAATACAGGTACTTGATTGGCCAGGGAATTCCCCGGACGTAAATCCCATTGAGAATTTGTGGGCTTTATGCAAAATTCGCCTGCGTGCTGTAGACTGTATGACTATGGAGAAGCTCATTCAGGCGCTGATTCAAGTGTGGTACAGGGATCTGAAAATCAGCAGTGACTGTTCAAAACTAGTAGACTCCATGCCAAACCATGTTCAAATGCTGCTTAAAAATAGCGGAGGTCATATTTATTACTAATGTACGTATATGTGAGTTTTATACATGTATATGTGAGTTTTGTACAATAAAATACATTGTTTGTTTCAATTAATTTGCACAAGGGTGTAGTTACTACCATCCACGAACCTGTAGCTACCTCTCTGATGTATATCTTCCTATCCCAGTGCATACTTAGCTATACTTCTCATACATATTTCATATGCTTGTTTACATATCGTCTTGGGTCATTGTGCCTACATAGCTTATCTCCTCCCCCCGCCATATAAGCTTATCTCTCCCATACATATTTACCTAAGCCTTGTACGTTATCTCATGTTTATCTTCTTATATCCCTCATACTTACCAATCTATGTCTCCACTGTGCATGTCTTGCTGGTGGAGGGGAGTGCTTTGCATTTTTTTCTAGGCCCTCTACCTTTCTTCTTAATCAGCCTCAACAATCTTTTCTACACTCTTGCTTTTCTTCATATACCCCTGAACATGATTATTTCCCCTCTTTCTGTGAAATTAAGCCAAAGTACAACAGCAGCATTGGCTTACATTCATACCTTGCAACTGTTGCTTGTCCTATTCATCCCTTTTCTGTTACCTCCCTCTTTGTCAAAAATTAGCTTGTAATCTTGGGGCCAAGGCTTGTCTTTCTGATTTATGTTTTTCTGTATTGTGTCATATGTGCTGTTCTTGCTGCTGTGTTAATAATAATGCTGATGTTAATCATAAAAACTCCAGTCAGTGCCACCCATGCCACCCTGACTCATCATTTCCTGAATGTTCTGCACCTCAAAGAGCAGGTTTAAAATCAGTCTGCAAATGGGAACATTTCTAAAAAGAGCAAGCTAGTCTTTCTTACCGAGAGAGGATGATATTCATGTTTGCAGGAATCAGCTGGTCTTCAGAATATTTACAGCAATAACAGGGCTCTAGTGGAATTGAAGGAGCAGCTGTACCAGGCTCTGCTCAGGTGGCACTCCAGGCCTAGTTGGTATAGTAACTCCACCAACAAAGGCATTGCCCAGGGGAAGAGGATGGGTGATGGTTTCCAAGGGTAACTGTTTCTTGGAGCAGGGTTATTTCTGGAGCCCAGCCCAGCTGAGTATTTGTTTAAACTAACGTGCTCAACGTAACACTGCCTAGGGAATCAAATTACTTGTTTGTTTGGTTCCATTATTTTCATTTGCTTTATTAATTATGGCAAATATTGTTCTGGTTTGGTTCTGATTCAGGGTACTTAGCAGTTCAGATGAGACTTTTTACAAATAATGAGATTATCAGGGAAATGAATGGTTTGGACCAGGTTTCCATGCATGGTTGGATTAGTTCTATAATTCAGTTGGATTTGTTTCATAAACCCACTAAAATGTATTTGTTTGTGTTTTTAAATATATACCCTGCTTTTCTTCAGAGAAACCCCAAACAGTAGCAGAATAGCAGAAAAACCTTAACTGCCATTCAGTACTTGTGCTTTCCAGAAAGGGCTTCTTGAAAAGCAATGTGCTTTTGCTGGGCAGGCTTCCATGGAGAAGGCATTCCCCACAGTTGGAGCTACAATTGAAAAGGCCCTGCCTGTTGGAGGGCCCTTCCAAGAAACCTTTTTATTGTGCTTTCACATTGACTTGTGCCCATTATGGTACCAGGGTGCTTATATGTGATTCCACTTTCAATATAACTTGTATCTGGAAAACCATTGGGACAGACATACTGCTTTGTTTCTATTCAGTGCATGTCTTGCATCTTCCTGCTGAAGTCCTTTAACTTTTCAGACCAATTGACTGACTGGGAGGTCTTGTGCAACATACCCACTTCCCAGAAGACTGGATGTTTTGTGATAAAGAAGATGGCGGGAAAGTGCAGTGGAAAGTGTGGGATGACAATTGATTTGACACAACATCATCTAACCTTCCCACAAACAAATCAGGGTGAATGCTCATTAAATAGCCAGCCTCCTCTAATCTCCCTGCAAACAAATCAGGATGAATGGTCAATAAACAAGTCATCTGGAAGCACCCTGATGCAACAATAACCACCCTGATACCATCATGAGTACAAATAATCATGAATGCCTAAGAAAAAGATGAGTGGAGGGGCCAAAAATGTATTGGGTCTGCATTGTTGAAAGAATGTCACTAGCGCTTGCACAGACTACCATGACTTGCTTTCCTTGCTTTTAGATATTGCTTTCTTTTCTTCCAGCCTTCTCATAATCTGGAGTTAGAGGGTGCTTCCTGAGGGCACGGAGAAAGCTGTTAAGAGGATAAAGAATCTCTTCTATCTGTCCAGATGTGATAGGTCACCAAGAAGTCTTGTTTTCATTGTGTTGCAGCTGGGCAGGCAATGCCTGTTGATGTGCCCCAGGGTCTGGCTCAGTGGATGTCTGAGGATTAAGTGTAATCGAAATTCAATATATTCTGTAGCAAGATAAGAAGGGAGACTGAATGGAAGACCTATATATATGCACACGTATATGCTGTTTTTACACAGAGACAGGTTTTCTAAAGTGGGTAAGCTAGTCTGTGCATGGCTGTTTGCCGAAGACAATGGGCTTCTCCAGACAACCTGTTTATTGAACATTTATCCTGATTTGCTTGCACAGCACTTATGCAGTGGTTAGATTATGTCTGGCCTTTTTATTGTTAATGGGGTGATTGTATGACAATGAGCATTCATTCTTCATCCATGCTTCTTTCCTTGCAGGCTGTTTACATATCTTCTGATTAATCATTTGTTCATCCCAGTTTTCATTGTAGTTTTCTGTCACAACCCTAAAATAATTTTTTTTTTAAAAGGGGGGATTTGTTGTGCTAGGGTGACAGACTGTTTTAATTCACTTCAATTCTGCAATCCTAAAGTTCTGATGTATGCTTGAATCCCTCCTGCAAAATCCCTCCTTAGTGCTCGAAATTTACTGTGTCTTTCGGAAACGCTATTTATAGATTGTGAAGATAGGGATGCAACTGCAAGCTCATAGCCAGTGCACAATTTCCAAAGGAGTTTCTGCATGCCCCAGAGGCCAGCAAGCTGAGAACATAGTGTTGAGTCACACTGTTCTCTTGTGCCTAGCAAAGAGGTGGGGAATCTCTTTCTAGGCTCATAAAGCCTGGCAGTTGATGGCAAATGATAAACATTTTTTACAACACTCCATCAAAACCTCAAACCAAGCAGCCTATTACAGATGGCCCAACTGCATACAGGCTCCAAGGGTGTATAAAAACTTCAGTTGTGGTGCTTGATCTATATGAGGATGGTTTCATACATAAAAGTTAGTTCTTAATATTGCACTCATTGAATGATGGTTGTGAAAGTGTGAATTAGCTTTTAATAGGATCCTTCCTGCCTTTGTGGTTCTGCATCAAGAAAGATCTGAATGTGGGATAGTGTGCCAGGTGTATGCACTCTAAGAAAATGTGGAGAAATCAACATTATGTCCTTTCTATGCATATAGTTGTGCAGCCAGAAGAGGGCAGCCAAAAGCTTTATGTTCAGGATAATCTTTCCAGCCCTATGCTCTGGACTTGTTGAATAACAGCAATTCCAGGGAGGCACTGTAACTGAGAATGGTAAAATTCTCTGCAAGCATTTTGATTTCTCATGGGATGCTATATTACTGAGGGTGTTTGCCTTGAATTGGTTGTGCTATAAATTAAGCTCTAGTGCAGCTACAAAACTTAGAAGCTGCAGTGTGGATTCAGATTGTCTTCTAAACTCTATACTACAGTGAGAATATTTACATATGTCATTACTGCTCCTATAAAAGGGAAGTATCTTATGTAAAAATAAGGGATTTTAACACAGCCTTCCAAACCTGGTACTGTGCAGACGTTTTGGACTACAAATCCCTTCAGCCCCAGCCAGCACAACTAATGATCAGGAATGATGGGAGGTGCAGTCATACAACATCTGGAAAGCACAAGGTTGGGGATGACTGACTTAGAATATTGATCAAGTTTTGGGGGGGAGACCCCCTATAAACCAAAGAAATTGATGAATGTCAGAATCTAGCGAATATTTGGGGATAGCAAGGGAAAATGCAAGCTATAGAATTGTTCCAATCAAGGAATCCCTGGGTCCCAGCCTTGCCTTGAACGCAAACCATTATGAAATGATGGCCAGACATCAAAGAAGGTTCTCAGATCTGTGCAAAACAGGTGTAGCCAAAGTGAATGTTTGTGGGGGGTGTTGCTTGGGTTTTTGGAGAGAGGTGTACTGGGAAGGAGGAGGACAAAGGCCCGAACTCCATGTAGGGGCAGGAGGTCAGAACTTTCTTAGCTACTGGCTGGAGAAGGCAGCACTAAGACACCCGAGGCCATGACTGACTCCTGCTTTGGACCCAAGCTTACTTGAAGCTATGAGGAGGGGCAATGAGAGACACTCTTGAGGTATAATGTTCTGCATCCTCTCCATTGCAGACTTCTAGGTGTAAATATGTACCGGTATTAAGAAACCTTAATTCTTAAAGACACTAGCCTCCACTGTGCCTCAATCTTCTCAATGGAAACACAATCTTGGGTAAATGCCTGAAACCCCTGGAATCCTGAAACACATGGAGATTGGGCTGGCATGTTGCAATATGTTAGCACTTCATCCCTGAATGATTGCAGGATTTGGTCTGTGGAGCTTACAGGGTGGGCCACTTGTTGTTTTTTGCTGTTGCTTTTGGAGCACGATGGATCCTGGCTATTAAATTAGGAGTAATTTTTTCGTCTTACGAGGCAGCCCCATTGACATTTTCGTCTTGCGGGGCAGCCTTCCGCTAGAAAATGCCTTTCGTCTAGCGAGTTTTTAGTCTAGTGAGGCAGTGAACTTAAACCCTTGTTTCCACAACCTTTCCCAATCCTCCAACAATATATTATGTCCTATATCTTTTGCCCAATCAATCATCACCGTTTTCACCATCTCATCTTTCGTATGCCATGCCAATAACAAGTTATACATTCTAGACAAATTTTTACTATTTGTATCCAACAACTCCATTTCCAGCTTAGATTTTTCCCTCGTAAAACCATTTTCTTATCTTGCTTAAACATTTCATTTATCTGATAATATTGCAACCAGTCATTTTATCTTTCAATTGATCATAAGATTTTAGCTTAAACTCATCTTCCTTTTCCTCTAAAAATCTTCATATTTTAACCATTTGCTTTCCATATTCGATTTTTTCTTAGCTTTAGCCTCTAAAGGCGATAGCCACCTAGGTGTTTTTCTTTCCAACAGATCTTTTTATCTTGTCCAAACATTGTACAAAGATTTCCTAATTACTGGTATATGATTTTTAAAACCTCTGTGTACTGTTGTCTTTTCATACCATAAATATGCATGCCACCCATATACATTGTCAAAGCCTTCTAAATCTAATACATCTGTATTCTCTAACACAATCCAATCCTTTATCCAACAAAAAGGAGCAGCTTCAAAATATAATTTTAAATCTGACAGGGAGAATCCCCCCCTCTCTTTTGCATCTGCTAATATTTGATATTTAATCCTGGGTTTTTCCCCCTGCCAGATAAATTTCGACAATGCTTTTTGCCTTTCCTTAAAACATTTCATATTATCCACTATAGGCAAGGCTTGAAATAAAAACAACATTTTTGGCAATACATTCATCTTAACAACAGAGATCCTACCAAGCAATGACAACTTCAAATCTGACCATATTTTTAAATATCTCTTTATCTCTTTCCATAATTTGTCATAATTATCTTTATACAAGTTCAGATTTTTATTTGTCATATTAACACCTAGGTACTTCACCTTTTTAGCAAAACTCAGACCGGTTATCTTTTCCAAATTTTCCTTTTCTTGTAGTGTCAGATTCTTATCTAAAACCTTGGTTTTACCTTTGTTTAGCTTTAAGCCAGCAACCTGCCCAAACTCTTGAATTATCTCCAGTGCCCTTATAGCACTGGTCTCAGGATTTTGTAGTGTCAATACCAGGTCATCAGCAAAGGCCTTTAATTTATATTGCTTAGATCCCACTGTTATACCTTTCACCTCCTCGTCCTTTCTTAACTTATTCAATAAGACCTCCAGGACCGAAATAAAAAGTAGGGGGGAAAGTGGGCACCCTTGTCTGGTCCCTTTTTCAATCCTGATTTCTTCTATAACCACATTATTTATTATCTTCTTAGCTTTTTATTCCGAATATATTCCTTTTATACCATTTAAAAATCCTTTTCCCATTTCCATATTGTCCAAATTTTCCTTCATAAAATTCCAAGAAATATTGTCAAAAGCTTTCTCAGCATCTACAAACATCAAAATTGCTTTACAATTTATTTTAATTTGTAATCTTTCTATTATATCCACCACATTTCTTATATTTTCTTTCATATGTCTCGCTGGCAAAAAAACTGCCTGATCTTTATGTATAACTTCATTCAACACCTTTTTCAATCTCAATGCCAAAATATTTGCAAAAATTTTGTTATCCACATTCAATAGGGAAATGGGTCTGTAATTCTTCACATTTGTTCTATCCTGATCTCGTTTAGGAATCAATGTTATATATGCCTCTTTCCAGGTTTCAGGTGCTTTGTCCCCCTTTATTATCTTATTACAAACTTCCATCAGCGGTTGTAAAAGCCAGTCTTTCATAGTCTTATAATATTTTGCTGATAAATCATGTGGTCCTGGTGCCTTACTGATTTGCATTTGGCTTATTGCCATTTCTATTTCTTGTGGGGTGACTGGTGCTTCCAGTAGGATCCTTTTCTCATTGGGGATTTTATGCAGTCCATTCTTTTTCACAGATTGCTGTATTTTGTCCATATTTTCTTTTTCAGACTTATAAAGCTGTTTGTAATATCTTTGGAAACATTTTCTTATCTCTGCTGGGTTCTCCACAGATTTTCCTTCTGACACCACATTAGTAATTGTATTTTGTTTTTGTCTCTTCTTCAATTGCCAAGCCAATAATTTCCCCGATTTATTTGCTGACTCTAATTTTGTTTCATTGTCTTTATTTTTCATTCTATTTCTTGATTTATTACTTGTGAATATTGAACTTGAAGAGCTTTAATCTCCTTTTGGATCTGTTTTTGGTTTGGCTCTTAGCTCCTCCTTTTCTTTCAATTGAGACAAATTCTTTTCCTTTTTTCATTCTGTTCCTTCTTATAGAATTTTGTTGTATGAGGAATCCTCTCATCACCACTTTGCTTGCGTCCCAAACCACTCTTGATTCAGTCTCCATATTCATATTTATTGTAAAATAATATTTTAGACTGGTTTGGGCTTTGTCTATTATTTGTTGGTTCCTCAACAAGCTATCATTCATTCTCCATCTGTAGGTTCCCTGCAGAGATAATTTTATTTCCAACATTACAGCATTGTGGTCAGAACATGTCCTTGGGCATATCTCTGATTTAGTTACTCTGGGTACAAAATCTCTGGATATCCACTGGTAATCAATTCTGGAAAATGTCTGATTCGCATCTGAATAGTACGTGAATTATTTTTCATTTACATTTCTTATTCTCCACATATCCATCAAATCCGATTTATCCACCATCTCAAAAAAAGTCTTAGGTAATCTCCCTTCATTAGAGAATTTTTTCCTTTGTCTTCTGTCTGTAAGTGTTGATGCGACCCCATTCAGGTCTCCCATCAAAATTATTTTGTAATCCAAATAGTCCAGAAGTTTTGTTTCCAGATTCTTAAAAAATTCTGACTTTGCACCATTCGGTGCATATAGTCCCACCATTGTGCTGTTATTTCAATAGCAATGTATCTCCCCTGCTCATCTTTAAACATCATTTTAGGGTTCCATTTATCTTTGACATAAAAGACCATGCCTCTTTCCTTAACTCTGTCTGATGCAATAAATTCCTGACCCAGCCTTTTGTTTTGTAAAATTTTCCTGTGCATTCTCGTTACATGTGTTTCTTGCAAACAAATTATATCCAAATTTTCTTTTGATAATACATGAAACACTTGATGTCTCTTGGGCGGGTTGTTTAAACCGTTAATATTCCACGAATAAATTCTCAGCGCCATCTTGCTGTACTATTGCCCGTTGCTTCCTGTTCCTGCTCTTGCTCCTGCTCCTGCTCCCAGCTCCGGATCCAGTCCGGTTTTGTAATCCAATTCCTTAGCGTATTTCTCCAATAATCTTGTCTTTTCTTCCACTGATCTTATCCTTTGTTTCCTTCCTTGAAACTTGAATGACTGTCATTTATAATTTTAGAGTCCTTTTTATTTCTGCCCCCAAACCTGGAGGCTTTTCCAATCCACTGAGAGACTTCTGCTTTATCAAGGTCCCAAAAGGCTGAAAATTCTTGCACCAACCAATCGTTTAGATTGTCTTGTTCCAATTGTGGTAAGCCTCTTATTCTCAAATGAGATTCTTTCTCCTTCATTTGCAAAAAAGCGATCGCTATGAGGGCTGCCTCCTGCATTCTTTCAACATCAGGCACCTTGACTGTCTCAAGTTCAGTCAATCTTTTTTCATGATCTGCAACCCCTTCTCTCACTTCTGAAAATCCTTTTTTTTATCTCTCCGAACTCTTGTTGGAGTACTTCTAAACTTTGTTGATTTGATCTCACTTCTTTTTTAATGTCCACTAAAAGTGACATCAAATTCTCTTCAAAAGCTGGTGCTTTGGAATCTCTCCTAGCCTTGGCTTTCTCAGTGCCAGACATAACTTTGCTTTCAAAATGTCTCTCAAGGTCAGGCACACAAACCTTTCTTTCACCAAACTACCCGCAGCTGGCAGTCAGCAGATAGCAACCAATAGTCCAATCCCAACTACAGCCTTGGGCTCTTTAACTTCAATTTATTCTTCCTTTTCTTTCACCCTTCTTTTATGACTTGCAGGGTAATAAAGTCTCTGACTTCTAAATTTTAAGAGTATCAGCAGTTGCCACCACTATTTGCAACAATTTAAAACTGTTGCAACAGTTTAATGTCTAAGCAGGAAAATGAAAGTTGAATGTATCTGATCTTTGTATCCACTCTATTGTGACGTAATAATGGAGTCTAGCCTCTCTGACTGGGTGGTCCGCTGCCACCGGAGAAGTCTTTTCCTGCTTCTTCAAATCTTTGCAAAAATTAAACAAATTTTAAGAAAATTTCTCCCCCTTTCCCTGGTAGGGGAGGGGGGTTTTCCCCAGTCTGTTTTTGGAAGTTTAATTCCTTTCAACCCCCTTTCGGCTTCGGTATTCACGTAAACTACTCTCTTATCTCCTCAGCGATAAGGAACTGACCTCCGTGAATTTAGGTCCCTTCCACGGCCAAATAGTCTTTAATTCTTAATTTAGCTTTTTACTCACAATTGTCCAAATCCTCTTTTTGGTCTGGAGAAATTGACTGCTGGTGCTTGCCGGATTTGGGGCTTCGCACACATGAAGGAAGCGAATGTAATCCACAGCTCCCATGCCTCTGACCCTGCTCTCTCTCGGGGCTCTTTCCAGAGCTTACCGGGGAGCAGGGGAGTCGCCAAAGGGAGCCTGCCGGATCACCAGGTCCTCAGAACGCTCGATCTGAGGTTTTTAAGAGGTTTTGGGACACCTTCACGTTACCCTCTATCTTCAAAGCGCTGGGAAACTTTCAGCGGAAAGTTCCCCCATCCGCCATAACGGAGCGACCAACCGGAAGTCTCCGCAGAGCATATGTTCTACCACTGCACAGCAGCCATTTCACCAGTATATTATTCTCATATTGCAGATGATTGAGAGAACAGCTACATTGCCTAAGCCAAGACCCATAATGAGTTCACAGCTGAGGCAAGATTTGAATGAAGGTCTTGGTGGTTTGCAACTTGCCTGTTAGCTTCCATATAGTGCAATCATCTGCATTCAGACATAAACTGGCATGGAAAAGCCACTGTCCTGAGATGCCTTTGACCCACATAACCTTTGGGTCAAATCCTCATTAGTTCAACATTTTATCCCCTTGACCAGTAACTCAGTAGCCTAAGTTGCTGCAAGCATTTCTTCTGTAAGAACTAGTATTAAGGGACACAACCTGGCCTCTTGGAAGCTTATCAGCTTTAGGGCCATGTTGCTTTACTGAGGTCTTGTTATTGCCATTGACCTGTTCAGAGGGTCCCAGTGGCTGTCTGGCTGTCTGGCTGTCTCTCTCTATAGCCTGCATCTTTCTAAATTGCTGGGGAATAGGAAAGGGAGCGAACACAATCTTCCTTGCTCTTCTCTTTATCAAACCCATGTTCCCAAATGAATGAGAAACTGTCTAAAGGGCAAACCTCAGATTAGGTATTGACTATCTGCCTAAATGGTGAGCCACCTGTTTGTTATTTGCTGAGTTGCACTTCTGCAGTTTAGAGCTACACCCAAACACACACACACACACACACACACACACACACACACACACACACACTGTATTATACAAGAGTGCATACATGCATGTCACAATACTCAAAGTAGTAAAAGAAAAAACTTTTAGAGTTTACAAAATGATTGCTCTTCATCAATTATATTACGGTAATAAAATCTAATCAGCATCTATGATATGTGTTTGCAATCGAAAATATAGTTTTGCAATAACGTGAGGATGAAGGCTGAAAAAGGCTTTCCTTAGTGGTAATTGAGAGATTCATGACCAGCAATATTTGTGATCATTGGGGGTCTGCAGCTTAATCCAGACAGTATTGGGTGTTAACATTGCTTGGATAGATGGACAACCTGGAAACAGGCATTCAGCCTCTTCTGGATGTGTACACACTCCTTCTTAGAAGCAAGTTTGTAATTTGGAAAGGATCCATGATCTGGCCCTACCGCTAAATAAACAGGAAGAGGCTGTGGCCAGGACAGCTTCTGCACAACTTTGGTTGCTGTGCCATACTGTGGCTTTTTCAGGTGGTTTGCCTTACTTACGGTACTTCCAAATTAGACAACACCTCTATTCATGTGGACCTTCCTGCAGCCCTCTTTAAAAAAAGCCATTTTATTATAGCAAGTCTAATTTCAATGTATCTTGGGATAAGTAAAATACCCCACAGCTATCCATATGATAGTAGAAAGGGAAACCCTTTCCTGGATCAGTTTTTGTCTGAAAACTCCTGTTGAACATTTAGGACTCCAGTACTTTCCATTGGCTGAGGTAAAAAAGAACTGCCATACAGGAATGAGTGGGGAATTTCTTGGAGTTTTTTATTTTTATTTTCAGAAACAAAGCTTTGTATGGGCACTTCAATTGGCTTCCCTGGATCACTTTTACATTGGATAGAATAATTCAACCAACCAACTCCACATACATGGGTTGAATTGAATTGGGGGGGGGGGATTCGGAGTGGGGGGGAGGGGCGAAGAAGCCTCTCAAATTGATAAGCAGCTGAAATTTTGAGATATGCAGGTGACCATGTCCTTGTTATCTTGATAGTCATTCCTTTGCTGATTTTATGCTTCTTTGTTTTATTCAGTAATTTTTATTCCATCAAAGTTGTGAACTGCCTTGGGGCTTCTATTAATAGAGCTGAAGGACATGATAGGCATATTTTGTGGAACAAAAATAAGCAAAACAGTAGGGCCTTGCTTTCCCCCAAGAAATTTAAAATTTAAAGGATGAATGGCACATGAAATGGACAGACACTCCCCTGATAGTTTAGTTAGAAGTAGCCACAGAGGCTCAAAATTGGTTCTGAGCAGCAGTGCTGAGCCCATGCAGATTTCCTGATAATATTTGCCTCCTTAAGCAGTGGTATGGCTAGGTAATTTTAAACTCAGGACTTAATGGTTTTATCTAGCAATGAAGAGGTAGACTTTGTATGACAGTGTGACTGTTACTTAGTTGTGAGCATAATTAATATTTCTCTTCCTGCCACCTGCCATTCTGTATTCCTGAGCAACAAACAACAAAATACTAACCCTGGTTTTAAAAAAAGAAATACTCAGACCATGTACATGTTAACACTACCAGAATAAAATTGTGTGAGTTTTTGCTGCCCTGATGCTAAACTAGGGGGAAAGCAGCATTTACTTGCAGAAAAGGATAATACACGTTAAAGTAAAAAATAACAGCACAATTTGAGCATCCGTGACCACATACTGTACACTTCCCAGCCACTCCTTTGCCTGTAACATGCTTTTTAAAATGAGGAAGGATGCCTTCCCATTTATCTTCTGCCCAATGAATATTCATCTTCATTGGATGACCCTGAGTTCTAGTATTATGAGAGGAATAAAAACTTTTCTTCATCTATTTTCTCCATACCATGCATATCATGTCACCTCTTACTCACACTTTTCTCTAAGCCAAAAAGCCTCAAATGCTGTAAACTTTTTATTAGGGGAGTTTATCTATACCTTTGATCATTTGTGTTGCTCTTTTCTGAACTGTTTTTCAACTGTGCTATATCCTTGAAATTGTGTCAGTCAAAAAGAAATAGCAGATGCTTTGGGGAGGGGGGGTTCATTGGGGACCACAGTGTCCAGGGCAGAGGAGGGTTCACCCTTTTGTCTCCAGCTGTGGTCCTGACGAAAAATGCCTTTCCACACCTGCTATTAGCTTTGGAAGGGAAGATTCTGTTGGCACCAATTCAGGCTTCGCCTCCAAGGCCTAAAAGCTGGTGTGGTGTGGAGGGAGTGATTTTAATTGGGAATTTGTCACTCTCTTTATTTCTGCAATCATCCCCACCCCAATTTTGTTTTCATGAGACACAGAATTACTGGACAATATATTTCTCTTCCGTCCAAGAAGGAGCCTGGATCCTTATCTCCTCTCTCCCAGCAACTCCCATTGCACCCTGCCTGCTGCTGCTGCCAAATCGCCTCTTGCTCTCTGGAATGCTACAGATCTGTTTTTGTGTCTCCCGATGGCTTTCCCATGTGCTCTGTTTTGCCATCTGTTTTGCCCATCAGGCTTTAACGCCACGATAACCTCACGCTGTGCACTGTGAAGCTCAGAGACTGAGTTGTCTTTGGGGAGACTTCCTCTCCATGAGAGGCCTGCTTCACAGAATTAAGTGCTAACAAAGCCCTGACTGTCCGTGCAGCAGGTAATCCTCTAGAAAAAAGCAGATCCATTTATTCTTTTTTTTTTAAAAAAAAATCAAATCATTCCAACTGCAGCATTTAGAAAACAAAAAGGCAGATCCCCTGTTGAGAAAGAGTGACTGAGTGTCTTGTTCGTTGTTATAATTGAGAATAGGGAAGAAAATAACTTTCAGATAAAAAATGTTTGGATGGACTTTTTTTTTTTAAAGGGTCAGAACTAGTTCTGCTTTCTGTCCAAAGTGGAATTACATAAAGCTTTTGAATGTGTTAAGATAGTGGTAGGGATCTAGTAGCTCAGAGGACAAATTCAGGCTATAGTCGGCTAGGCTAAAGCACTGGCAGTGCAATCCTGTGCAAGTAAGTAGCTGCAAATGTGCCTTTTTTGAACTGCAGAGGGTACGACACTAGTGATGCAGCAATAAAATTGCTAGCACATTTGCCAAGTTAAGCATAGTCCTGTATGGTTTCAAATTGGGTGGGGGACCATGTGTTGAGATTCCTGCATTGCAGGGGATTGGACTAGATGACCCTCAGAGTCCCTTCCAACTCTACAGTTTCTATGATTCTAACATTTGTTTATTTTTTGGATGCATTTGTGTGTGTGTTCCTGCAACATGCATAATCCCAGATTTGATGGAAAAGATAAAATATTAAAGGTGGCCTTTTCTTTTAACAAGGAATTTGTTGTTGTTGTTAAATAGCAATTTAAGAGTAAAAGTTCTTCAGAAATCACAGAGACATATATTTTTGGTGAAGTTCATTTACGGAATGTAGTGAAGGGTCACTGACCAGTTTTTTAAAACATAGTACATTTTGGTGCATAAAGAATTGTTAATTGGTGGACAGCCATGGTACCTGAAGCTTGTTGTAGCTTTTAAGGGTGTTTCCAGGCTGAAGCTTAATATTGCATGTGGGTCGTTCAGATACTGCAAATGGTTCAATGTCAGTGAGGTCCCTCCACCCCAATTTATTGGATTTTCTGCAGAAAGGATGAATTTGGATTAAATGGGGAGGTGGGGGGAGATACGCTGGCAGTTTGATGCCAATGACATCCTGTCGATACTGCTGCTGCTGCAGCAGCAGCAGCAGCAGCAGCAGCAACAACAACAACCCTTGCATGTATGAGGAACACCAATCCCAGAATAAACACCAATCTGGAAGCCCCCTTAGGTTCCAAAATACCATCAGGTTATGATTGTTTTGATAATCAAAGAACAGGGTGAGAAATTCCTAGTGGTTAGTAGAACCTTTAGACTAGGGATACATCCTTGACCATCAGTGCAGCTAGCGTGCCAGCCCTTAGGTCATAAAAAGGGTCAAAAGCTCCACTTCTGTTGAAGGTGGAAGGGAAGAGAGCAGCATAATTTATAGTTCATCTGACAAGAGTTGTAGCCAAGAGAGAGGGAGAGACAAATTCTGGAATAGCTGGAATTCTCCAGCCACTATGACTCCAAAGGATAAGCCTTGTGGAATGTGTGCATGTGTGTGCTTTGTGGGGTAAACTTTTTGATCTATGGTGGCACGTTTCCCAAACCAAAACACAGGGAAGCAGTGAAAATTCTTAGAGCGGGGTGGGGAACCTGTTGCCTTCCTGTCATTGCTGAAGTCCAACTCCCACCATCTCTTATCATTAGCCATTCTGCCTGGGGTTATTGCGAGTTCTAGTCCAGCAACAACCAGGGGAGCTACATTAACACCCTCTGGGATAGGAGGAGCCACACATAATAGTATTTAAAATAGTCTGCTGGCATTGTAAATGGATTTATTGTTGCTGAGCAATGCTGTCTGATGTGGTATAGTCACTCTTTTACATTCCTGCTAGGTCAATGGCCTTGTGGGAAATGAAAAGTGTGGCTAGACTGAGCCATTTGGTGATGCTTGGAATGATGGCCCAGAAATTTGTTTTAATGTGGACCTCAGGATAGGTATTAGCAATGATGCTGCCCAAGCTCTGGGGCCCTGGCAGCTGTCCAAGGATGCCAAGGGCTGACACCTGCCCTGTCTACTCCCCATTAGTACCAATGTGACCCCACCAATGGGCAGACCATACTAAAACCTACAGAAAACTTGGACAACACAAATGCATGATTTGCATTTGTATAACTTGGTTGATAGAGAATGAAACTTGAGATTAAACCAGGTGACTGTAATGTCCACTCAGGCCAGAAAATTCAATACTTCTGCAGAATACCAAATTTTCACTGACAGTTCCTGCCTTGAAGCAATGCTTTGATGCAGGCTTATTTAATTGTCCAGCGAAGGAACCAAATTTACAGTGAAATCTCAGCAGATACAGATCCTTTTGTGACACTCAGCACATAACAGACTGTGTGTGTGTGTGTGTGTGTGTGTGTGTGTCCAAGGTGAAATTGATCCAGCTGAGAAGACAGAGCAAAACACTCTTCACTCTTCTTTCTCCAACCCCTCCCCTCTCCTCTCTGTTTTTTTCTGAGCTGAGAACCAGCTGTTTCTTGTAGTTCAGGAGATGCTGGCTGACAGATTATGTATTCTGTGTTGTCTCCTCAGAGATGGTAAAACAGGGGGGGAGGATAGGAAAGGAATAACTGTAGAGCTAAGCAATTTCATGTCCCTCTTGCTTTGAAGGCTTTGTAAAGCAGGACATTTATAGGAAACACAATAGTAATAACTGGTTAGGCTGCATACACATGATACATTTAAAGCACATGTACCTCACAGAGCTGTAATTCCCAGCATCCCTAACAACAGGCTTCCTCAACCTTGGCCCTCCAGATGTTTTTGGCCTACAACTCCCATGATCCCTAGCTAGCAGGACCAGTGGTCAGGGATGATGGGAATTGTAGTCTCAAAACATCTGGAGGGCCGAGGTTGAGGAAGCCTGCCTTAACAAACTATGGTTCCAGGATTCTTTAGGAGGAAATAATGTGCTGTGATAGGCAAAAGCCTGGGGTGGGGGCCAGCATAACTGTGTTGTTTTTTTTAATATGAAAAAAACCCAGAAAGCAATCCATTAATCTGGCACTAGATTAAAGTTTCGTGTACAAGATAGCATGCTTGTTGTTTTTTTTGTAAATAATTTTTATTGATTTTGACAAGTACAAACCAAAGTTGTAACCATAAATTTTACAAATAAAGATTATAATGGGGAAAAATATATATCACACAAATCATTCAAATTTCGGTTCCATTCACTTCCATTCTTTCATATTATGTCTTCCTTATATCTTACATCTATATTTCACACGTCCATTTCCTTTCCACACATTTAATTTTTTTCCCTTCACCTTTCTCTTAATTTTCCAATCCCGCTCCAAAATTATATATCTTCCCATATTCCTTTATTATTCACCTTCTAAATTTATTTATAATACCTTCTCCTTTCTTGCACGCCGTGAGTTATATGTCATTATTTACGTCTTACATACCTTATCCAAGTATTCTATAAACTTTCCCCATTCGTTTCTAAACATTTCATCCCCCTGTTGTCTGACTCTCATTGTCATTTTTGCAATTTCCATATATTCTGTGATTTTCTGTTGCCATTGCTGCACAGTTGGTATTGTTTTTTGTTTCCAGACCTGTGCCAGCAGTAGTCTTGCCCCTGTTGTAGCGTATAGAAAAAACTTTTGATCGCAAGATAGCATGCTTGTTAATGGAACTTCCTCAAAATTCCTTATCTAAATTCTAAAGAGCAATTCTTTGGATGGGATTCACTATGTTCAGGTAGGATTCAATCACATGCCGGCAAATTCAGTTTGTGCAATTATAGTTGTTTGAGGGCAAGAAACCTGCTTTTTCAAAAGGCCAGACATTTTATTATAAGAAATGTGACAGAAATGCACTGGAAAGTGTGGGGTGACACTTTCACTGATGTAGTATCATCTAACGTCCCTGCAAACAATTAGTTAATTGTTAGTTAATTTTCTAAAGACTTCTATTGCTTTCTGTTAACACACAAAAAATTAAATGCTGCAACCTCCCAAATAATGGGTGATATCCAATGTTATATTCAATGAAGACCAATCTACATCAGTGGATCTGCTCTGAGCATAACTGAGGGCTGATCCACAATTCTGCTTGTCCCATGCCTAGAAAACATGCCTGCTTTTTAGACATGGGTCCAAGTGGATATCCCCTTGCCCTGTTCCTTTCCCAGTGAAAACCTGCTCTTCTGTGCTGTATCAGAGCAAAACATCAATCTGGAAAAAAACCTGAATTTCTGTTTGCTCTAGTTGAGCACTAAAGAGTGGTTATCCCCTGGAAAAAGAAGCAGGACAAGAGGAAGTGTGGATAAGCCCTTACTTGAATATAACCCAATAATAATTAGGTAGATCACCTTCCCTCATTTAAAAATAACTAGTTAGGCTGGGCCCACCTTCTTTCCAGCTCAGGTAACAAATTGAAAAAAAGTAATTAGACAATATTGAGTATAAGGCAGCTTCCTCTGGTTAAATCAGCTTTGGCTCCACAGTTATGTATACAGTATGTGAAATTGGGGAATGGAGGGTTTAGAAGCCCTTAGAGAATAATGGAACATGATTCTCTGAGAGAGAAAGTGCCTTGAGATGTTTTAAGGCAGAGACTGGAAGGGGAATATATTAGCTGCAATATTTTACAAGAAGAGTCTGGTTAAATAATAGAAAGCTGATTTTATTTTATTTTTAAAGCAGAGTTGGGCTGCTGGGCTTCTCCTATGCTGGGACTTTGCCCTTTAGCCTATGACTGTGTCAGCAGGAAAAACAAACAAGCAAACACCCCAGCTGGAGTTCAGAGGGCTGGTCTTCTATGCTTATATTTTTGTGTAATTGATCTTGGAGCCTCATAATTCTGAAAGTGGAAATGTTTGTGGATATTTAGGAAACTTGCAAAAGCTGAGGTGCAGAGTGTTTTAAATCTGTCATAGCCAGAAACTTGCCACAATAGGTTGCTTTATTGTGAGTGGGTAGACAGGATAGAGGCAATGGAGCCAGAAGTATTGCCAGAGAGACCTCATTAATAGTCCTGACAAGTACCTTCCTTTTGTTATGCTACAACCCCAGATTGATGCTTGGGTTTCCTTTTCTTTCCACCTTTTTAAAATTCCCACTTTTCAAAACTGCTTCCTATACTTCACCAGTTAAAATCGTGAAGGCTAGTGCACCGCTCTTTCGTTATTGCTCCCTTATTGTTACAAGTCCGTCTCAAATAATATGCTC
This sequence comes from Lacerta agilis, assembly GCF_009819535.1. Taxonomy (NCBI): domain Eukaryota; kingdom Metazoa; phylum Chordata; class Lepidosauria; order Squamata; family Lacertidae; genus Lacerta; species Lacerta agilis. The sequence continues at coordinate 36,683,683 of NC_046319.1, read as the reverse complement.
CTGAATGTTCTAATTACAGACTACATGATTTCTTTCTATTCTCTAAACAATTCTTCTGTTCCTTCCTTATTTTTTCGTGGTAGCGCTTATTGCTTCCCACTTTTCCTTAATCTCAATCTCCACTTCTGATGTTACTTTCTTCCCAGGATTTAGATTTTATATTCAGATTTTCCTGCTGCTTATCCGTTTGTCTTTTTACTGATTTTTAAATAGTATCGCTACCACTTAATATTCATTTCTGATATACAAATGGAAATTTTACCGTCTCAACGCTGCTCAGGAATATGAGGCTTTTCGCCAGGGTAGTAAGGTCGTTCTTCTTTGGGCCTAAGGTCCCCCCCCCCCTCAGCCGTACTTTGTTCTGGCAAGGGGTGCTGGGATCTTTTAAAGGCACTGCCAAAGTTCTTTTGGCTTGGGGTTCCTTCCAAGCCTTTTCCGGGGGTCGCACAGCCTAGCGTTGCCCCCAAAGCTCCCGGCGGTCACCCCCCCACAGCAGCTGCTGTTGGAGTGCACCCGTTGCAGCCCGCAGTAAAACCAGAAGTCCCATATGGCCAGATAGCTTGAGTGTGGGGAGTGGCCAAAGGGTGTTGGGGGAGAGGTCTGAGTAGGGGAATTCCAGGGTCACTCAAGCTAGGAAGCTGTGGCATATTACATAAAATTGGAAATAGGTTGCTAGGATTGCTGGCTCAAGACATATTCCCATCCCAAACAGCTTTGTTATATAACTGAAGAGATGAAGCCCTTCAAGGATGCTTTGCAGTGCTGCAGACAGAGAATGGTGCTGTGCAAACTCTTGGACTGCACCTAGCTATGTTCAATCCAAGAGTTGTATCCCCAAAATCATTTGAGGGGCACCTTTTGGACTACACACTTCACCTTTGGCATTCCTGAAAATACTAACAGTCAAGTGACTGCACTGTTTGCCAGGGTAAACATACCAGGAATTTCATCTGCAATGGTTGGCTTTGGTGAGGAAGATTTTGCTCACTCCCAACTCTAGATCATTTATGAACACATTTAAAAAGCACAGGTCCCAATACTGATCCTAGTTGGGAGACTCCATTTTCTTGGTCCTTCCATTGAGAGAACTGTCTACCACCTCTAGTACATCCTTACCTCTATTCTTATCTCTATTCTAGAGGCATTACTATAAAGCAGGCATGTCCAACAGGTAGATCGTGATCTACCGGTAGATCACTGGATGTCTGTGGTAGATCACTGGCCCCCCCAAAGAAGCTCAACAACTTTGGCTCCCCTAAAAAAAGCTCAACATTTTTGCCCCCTGTACCCCCCAAAACTGGAGCTTTCCTTCTCCCTAAAAAAAAGCTGAACAACTTTGATCTGAATGCCTAAAAAACGGGCCTTCCTCCTCCCCCAAAAAGCTGAACAACTTTGACCTGAACTCCAAAAAAGGGGGTAGATCACTGACAGTTTTTAACTCTGTAAGTAGATTGCAATCTCTTGGGAGTTGGCCACCCCTGCTATAGAGAATCCAGTGATAATAGTGTGCCCCACTCTCTCTCTCTCTCTACATTCCACCAGGTATGCATGCATTGTGCCTACTGTATCTATGCTTCTTTAAAACCAAGCACTCCAACTTGTCCATCTTGGCTTGCTGAAAAACTCTCTTCAGACAGGCAAACAAATTGTAAAAACTTCCTTATACAGCTAATTGGTCAATTATTGAGTTCCCATTAAGGAACAGTTCCTATTCTGCATACTGTGAGGCTGAATTGTGAAGTTGGTTCTCTTGAACTCTTCTTGACTGGTGCTCTATTAAGAAGTTGTGTAAGAATTGAGGTCAGGCCTGTAATATTAATTCAACTTTCTAAGCATTTAAGCTTTAAACTCATTAGCAAGAAAGCACCTGTTTGGGGATGGGGTTGGTATAAACCAGAGCTGTTGCTTTTGCTCATTTTGCAAACATGAAAGTAATGTTTTCACAGTTCAAAATGAAAAACTCGTCTGCCCTCAAATATTTCCCTCTCATAAGTTTTTTTTGGTCTTTTCTTTAAAGGTTCCCTAATTTTGACAGATTGCAGATGGCTTCTTTAGGGCTGGGCTATAACAGAAATAGACTCAGGCACACTGGAAATGGCATCAATCAGTCATGGGGATGGATTTTTCCAAAATGCTTTTCAGCCTAAAGCATATAAAGCTGTTATATGTAGCCAGTGAAATATGTGTGTAGTTCTGCATCAATTTGTCCATCTTTAGTGCAGTGCAAAATTTGCCAGTGCCCTTCTTAACCTTTTCTACTGGCATACAGCAACTGATTACTTTGATCTGTGTTTGTCCTTTTTGCAGACAAAGGGCTCCTCCCACCCATCTGTTCTTTGAGCATTCATCCTGATTTGCTTGCACAAAGCTTATGTAGAGGTTACACTATGACTGTCTGGTTTTTATTGAGCATTTGTTTGTGGGGACGTTATATGACAGTGACCATTCATTCTGCATGCAACCTGATTTCCTTGAAAGGTATTTCTATATCTTTCCATTAATCAGTTTTTCATCCCACACTTTTCAGTGCACTTCCCTGTCACTTTTCTAACCGCAGGGTCTGTTTGTTGTGCTATGATGACAGAGTGCTTTAATCCACTTTTAAATGCACAATCCTAAAGTTCTGATATGCACTTGATAATACCTCCTAGGACACTGTGCAACTGACCTTAAGGTGGGACAAAGGAACTTAGGAGACTGCAATGTGAAATTGCTGAGGTTAAGTTCTCTCACTTGAACTAAATCAGGACAAATTAATGTTCATCACACTATATGTATTAATTAGCTTATCAATCCCAGGATGTCTGTGTTAACAGCAGTTTTTTTGTGAATGGCCATTGATAATAAAATTATCAATGTCTGTACTTTTCTGCTTTTCATTTCCTTATGACCTGTTTAAAATCCCCACCCACACATCCAACCAACCATGAGTGATATTCAGTGCTAATCCTACTCAGAGTAGACTCATTGAAGTTGATGGACATTACTTACTAAGATTTATTAATTTCAGTGGGTCTATTCTGAGTGTGCCTTAGTTGACTAATACTGTGTGTGTGACACACACTCGCAACTCAAGATAATTTTGTGCATCCGATGGTGTTGACTGTAAGCTTTACTACTATAAATGTGATTTTGAGTGCCAGAAGAGCCTTTGTTGTCTTTGCTGCAAAAAAACATGGCTACCCCTCTGGAAGTCCATCAAGTTTGTTATGGATTGAAGGGAAAAGATTAACATTTATTTGTTTGTCCTTCCTGCACAAATCATTTGGCATAGTCTTTAGTGCCAATAGACATGTTTCCTTTCCTCTCCCTTGGCAACATTTCATTTCACGCAACCTTAATCTTTGCCTGTTCTCTTCTATCCCTTCTCTATGTGCCCCCCATATTGGGAAATCTAAACATACATTATTTATTCAATCACTTTCCTAGGTTACCAATGTAAAGACATCCATTACAAACAAAATTATATGTTACATAGGGGTGTCCACAAGATGCAATAGGCACCTTTATTTACATTTCATTGATTACCTCTCATATTACTTAAAAAGCCTGACAGCTGATTGATTAAAAAAAAATCTTTAAAAGGTTGATGGCTCTAGCTTTAAGATCTTCCTGTTTGGGCTGGATTCTAAAGTTCAGTTTTTTAAGCCTTCAACTGGGATTTTTAAGCCTTTTGGGCATGTGCTTTATTTAGTTTGATTTTTTATCAGATACTTTATTGTGTGTGTTGTTTTAATCTTCCAGCCTGCTTACCTAAGGAAGGGGGCTAGAAAGCATAACAATTAAGGCTACAGTCATAAACTTATTGGGAGGAGTAAATCCTATTAAGCTTAATGGCATTATTATGCGTCACCCTCAATCTCCACAGCAGTGCGAGTTCCATGTCTGCTTTACCCAGGGTCTGTGTTTCCTTTTAAAACGAGACACAGTGGAGACTGTGGGGTCTTTATGATATATGGTTTATTTACACATACATACAACCTGAGCCTATGCTGGAGGGATTCACAGCATTACACTCCAAGAGACAGCGGCATAGCAACCCCCACCGGCACCTGGAGCGGATCAAAGTTGTGGAGCTGTAGAGCTTTTGGGGGGGGGGAATCAAAGTTGTTGAGCTGCCGATTTCAGGGACAGGAAGTGGCTCTGCCTCCCTGCAGAACCCAAAATGCCCAGCAGCGTTCCTAGGTGGCTCATGCATAGGTTGTGGCTCATGCATATTGTACAAGTGTGAGCACACGTAACGGCATCATAAGGAAACATCACATACAATATGAGGTTGCTGTCACATACTGGGGGCAGCCATCACACAGGAAGCTGATGGTGACCCCTGGTGGTGCAGGTCTGTTGGTGGGTTGATGGGTTCCATCCTTTAATTAACACAGTGTGATTATGGTGTTAAGTCTCAGAACTTAGTTTCTTAGTCTGGCTGGGTCTCTGAGATGCTGGGTGAGCATTAGGCAGCTCTTCTAGTGCCATATAAATGCTTCTTCCCTAAAGGCACTTTCAGCAGCTCCTGCCAGAGTGCTTCTTTTTGAACCTGGCAACTGAAGAGGAAGCAATGCATTTTAATTTAGGTCTTGTGGATATCCTGGAGAGGTGTGCTATGTAGGACACAAGTCTCTGCTAGTTGCCAACAGAATCTGGAGTTGCTGCTAGAACCCTAAACCACCTCCCCCTTGTTTGTTTATCACACCAGCAGCACTGCCTCTTCTGTCAGAGGAGGTCTTAGTGTTAAAAATGGTATAATAATAATAATATTTATATTATATTATATTATATTATAATTATAATTATTATTATTATTTATACCCCGCTCATCTGGCTGGGTTTCCCCAGCCACTCTGGGCAGCTTCCAACAGAATATTACAATACAATAGTATGTCAAACATTAAAAGCTTCCCTAAACAGGGCTGCCTTCAGATGTCTTCTAAAAGTCTGGTAGTTGTTTTTCTCTTTGACATCTGGTGGGAGGGCGTTTCACAGAGTGGGTGCCACTGCCGAGAAGGCCCTCTGCCTGGTTCCCTGTAACTTGGCTTCTCGCAGGGAGGGAACCGCCAGAAGCCCTCGGCACTGGACCTCAGTGTCCAGGCAGAACGATGGGGGTGGAGACGCTCCTTTAGGTATACTGGACCGAGGCTGTTTAGGGGTTTAAAGGTCAGCACCAAGACTTTGAATTGTGCTCAGAAACGTACTGGGAGCCAATGTAGGTCTTTCAAGACAGGCGTTCTGTGGTCTCGGCGGCTGCTCTCAGTCACTAGTCTAGCTGCTGCATTCTGGATTAGTTGTAGTTTCCAGGTCACCTTCAAAGGTAGCCCCACATAGAGCGCATTGCAGTAGTCCAAGCGAGAGATAACTAGAGCATTCACCACTCTGGCGACACAGTCCACGGGCAGATAGGGTCTCAGCCTGCATACTGGATGTAGCTGGTAAACAGCTGCCCTGGACACAGAATTGACCTGCGCTTCCATGGGCAGCTGCGAGTCAAAAATGACTCCCAGGCTGCACACCTGGTCCTTCAGGGGCACAGTTACCCCATTCAGGACCAGGGAATCCTCCACACCTGCCCGCCTCCTGTCCCCCAAAAACAGTACTTCTGTCTTGTCAGGATTCAACCTCAGTCTGTTAGCTGCCATCCATCCTCCAACCGCCTCCAGACACTCACACAGGACCTTCACTGCCTTCACTGGTTCTGATTTGAAAGAGTGGTAGAGCTGCGTATGAACCACATACTGATGAACACCCAGCCCAAACCCCCTGATGATCTCTCCCAGTGGCTGCATGTAGATGTTGAAAAGCATGGGGGAGAGGACAGAACCCTGAGGTACCCCACCAGTGAGGGCCCAGGGGTTTGAACACTCATCTTCCACCACCACTTTCTGAACACAGCCCAGGAGGAAGGAGTGGAACCACTGTATAACAGTGCCCCCAGCTCCCAACCCCTCTAGATGGTCCAGAAGGATGTTATGGTCAGTGGTATCAAAAGCCACTGAGAGATCCAGCAGAACTAGGAAACTAGGAAACTTGAACTATGCAGATGGAGTCCAGAGAGAAAAGAAACACCGATAATACTTTACGGAGGGAAACTGAACAAAACACAGTGTATAATTTAAGGAGAAGTATAAACTTTCTTACTTCAGGTCTTGTACATAGCAGGGAAACATACAGAGGAAAAACTCGTTCATAACTACACAGCCAATCAGGGTGCAGTAGCCACTCATCCAGGTAGTAGCAATATCACCTTCAACACTAACTGAATTAACCCTTAAGTTACACACTGTATGACCATTGCTGTTGCACTTCCAATGTGTAGCTTACAGACAGAGCAGTTAAAGCTACTCAGCAGGGATAGGAAAGAAACCATTTGCTTGTGAATCTGGAGAGCTGCTACCTGTCAGAGTAAACAGTATTGTCCAAGATGAGCCAATGGTCTGACTCAGTATAAGGCAGCTTCACATGTTCATCTTTTGCGTTTATAGAATCATGAGATTGCTTTAATAATTCCAATATGTTTAAAATGCAGGCTCTTTCCATTGCCTTTCTAGGTCTGCATTTTAGCTTATTTCACATTTATCTCTTCTCCTCTGCTGCCTCAAGGGCAATAAATATTTTTTAAAGTGAAATTTGAGATCATTGCAACATGACCCTGGATATTGGTCCTTGAGAGGGTGGGGGGGGGGCAATACATTTTTATTAACACTGCAAAGCCTTTACAACTTAATATCTAATGATATACAGATGGGGTTTTCCTTTTGCTGGCTAGATCAGTAAGCTGAAACAACAGGGACTCTAATGACTTGGTATCTGAAATCAAGGTAGAGACAAGTTTGAGCTATTCCTGGATTGGCTGGCAGACCACTGTTTATGCAGATGGGTTAGCCAATGGGGGAACAAAAGTCATATCTGCTCCATCTTGCAGATGTGGAGGGGGGTCAGAGAGAGAGAGAGAGAGAGAGAGAGATGGGATGAGTTTGTTACCCTGGCACTTTGCTTTGTTAAATGGGAGCCTGCAGCGTTGCAAGGGAGAAACGCCTGAGCATAGCAATAACAAGCATTTAAAAAAAGAAAAAGAACCCTCTCAACTGTTCTCTAACTTTCCTTTCCTGACCTTGAAGGATGTTGGAAGGTGTCATCTCATCAGCATTTCCGCAGTCGCTGGGAGATGGGGGTAGGGTTTGTGTGTGTTGTGGGGGGGGGGAGGTGATTTTTCTTCCTTGGGGCACCCTGCCAAGAATAACAGCAGACTCCAGCAGGTCGGCACAGGAAGGGAACGGCTGGGAGCTGATTTGTAGCAGGAGCTTTGGAGAGCCAGAATGCATTTTTATGGAAGAGACCTTCAGAGATGCATAAACCTCCCCCTGATTTCTCCTCCATCCCCCTCTTCCCAGTGGAAGTTTGCCAAATCGGTTCTAAAAAGAAGGGAGGACCTTTCAATAAGCTAGTCTTAGATGTTTGTGTTCATGTCACTGATGTGTGTGAAGAACAAAGCAATCTGATGAACTGACATATAATTTGGACAAAGCAGGAGACAGGAAAGTTCCATGGTCTACTTTCTCTTCCATCCTGCTGGTTCCCAAAGACTTGCTGAAAATGCTGAGTACAAGCAACTGACTATGGGATGGAGTAGTGGAGCCCATCATATTTCATGCCACTGTCCTGTCATCCAGTGTAGATAGGATGGGGAACTGTGGCTTCTGAAAGCCATGCCATTTCTAAGGCTGTGTACACACTAACCCATTTGTAATGCAAAAAATGTAGTTTTTATCAGCCTGAAATAGTTCATGCTTGTCCTCGACATGCTGTGTTCAGTCTACTTTTTATTTTAGATTCTGCTGTCCACAAGGGTGGGTCTTGTTACTTGCTACACATCTGAAAACCCTCCCCTCTATTAGGTTGTCCATGCCTTTTCTTCCTTGTACATGGTCTAGGTGCATGAAGAAGGAAGTGGTGATTGCTGTTGTAGTATACACTTGGGGCTTATCCACACTCATGGGTGTAGCCAAGGGGGGACAGGGGGCAGCTGCCCCCCCCCAGATCAAGTAAAACAATAGAAAAACTTAACTAACTGAACAATCACATTGGTTCTGCTGCCTCTAACAAAAGCCCTGTCCCCACCCCCAACAAAGTCCTGCCTCCCCCTAACAAAAATCCTGGCTACGCCCATGTCCACACTTACCTTTTCCTTTGCATGTTCTAGACACAGGTCCATGCTTTAAAGCTCCATGTCTGAGTGCTTCCTTCCCCACTTTCCCCAGAAGAACTCGTTCTTTAATACTGAATCAGAATGACTGGCAATTCGGGTTTTCCGTGGATTGCTGTTTGCTCTGATTCAGTGGTAAAGACTGGGTTTTTGTAGGGAAAGCATGGTGTGTGTGTGTGTGTGTGTGTGTGTGTGCTCAGACACAGTGCTTTAAAGTGTGGACCTGTATTTAGAAACACAGCACAAAAGGAAGTCTGGACGAGCCATTGGTGGATGCAGCCCCCATTGTTGTGACCTATATTTGTTTTCAAATGGAGACCCTGCAAACTAATGCAGAATCAATCTGCCATGAGCTTTTATTTTCAGAATGAAACCAGTTTCCCAAGAAATACTTTTTAGGGGCAACAAATATGCAATAGATCTAGATTATGTGTGGATTAGGTAGAAATAAACAGTACATTAAAGTCTTAATTGATTCTAGGATGAATGGTTGTGTGCACACAGCCTAAGACTAGAGGACTTGCCTGGAACAGTGTGCACCTTTTCCTCCAGTGTATTATTCTTGAATTACATCTTTTCCAAGGAAATGTACTTCCTTCGCTCTGCCTCTCACTGTACAATGAATGCATACCTGGTCTTGTTCTGAACAAGGGCATCCTGTATGTGAAAGCTTGGCTGTCTTTGAGGTCCCTTGTCTTGAGCTTTACAAACAAAGACTTCCACCAATTCTTTTCAGGAGCACACTGAAAAACCTCTTAGACATGACCCTTGATCCCAGGCTTCAGGCATTCAGAGAACCTGCTAGGAATGGAATATTTTTTTTGGCCTTCTAATTTCCTCCCTTAAAATCACTAACTTCCGCCTGCTGCTGATAGTGTCATTGGATTGAGTCACTGCAAGCTGCACTTGCTATTTTATTCCTAAGAAGCCTTCCATGTATTATTTATTTGGAAGTGCACAGCCCTCTGTGCTTGGGCATGCAACTTTACACTCTTTGAACCATTTCTGCATGAGCAATGTAAGGACAGATAATAAACTTTGCTAAGTGTCCCTGTACCACTTTGAGAAGGCTCTAAAGGGCGGGGCCACTTTGTCATGTTATTTCCAACAGGGGATTAGACAAGGTGTCAAAAATTGTGCATGTTAATAGCGTGTGAAGTTTGGCATGCTTCAGGAAAACAGATTGGAGAATGGAGAGCTTTAAAGCATTTCTTTACAGCTTTGCCCCACGTAAAATAATGGCTAACCAATTTCCTCATGTAGTGAGTAAAAGGGGAAAGTTGCCTTTGAAAAAGCCACTAGTCTGGCTGTTTCTCCCTAGGAGGACTGTAGTAGTGACTCTGTCAAAATGTGTGTGCAGTTGCTGACCCTTCCCGCTCAGTTTTGATAGAGTCTTTGGAACAGTGAAAACTGTGTCCCAGTTGATAGTGTTCCTCTGTGGAGAATACCTGAGACCATGCTCATGATAAGCAGTTACTCTCACTGGTTTAAGGATGGTACAATAATTTTTGTTGCCCTTCAGTTAATCAAAATCTTGCTGTTGTTCCTCCCTTGTGCCTTACTGTATCCTCTTAGGAGCATAATGATAAACAGTGCATTAGATTATCACAGACTGCCCAAGATACCATTTTCTCATTTTAATGTTTAATATCTTTACCTCTTCTTTGCTTTCTCCCCTTTGCAATGACATTTACACACTGGGCATCTGATAGGAGACCAGAAGGCTTTCAGTGCTCTTGCCTAGAATGCAGGGCATATGAGTCCAGCTGATGAGTTGCTAGCTAGATGGTTCATTTGTACCTCCTTTAAAAGTGCAGACAGTGGCTTTTTCTCTCCAAGACATTTACACAGCTGAGGCTTGCAGGCCTTACATTTTGGCACGCCAGGCAGTTACCCAGTTTGCCTTGATTGCTGGACTGGCCCTGCCCATGGCTAGACTTATGTGGAAATGAGGGCTCACTCCATCACTTTTCAGAATGCCTCTGTGCACCACTCAAGGTCAGGCTACTTCTATTCAGATCAAGAAATAACTCTGGATAGCTAGCCTTAGTAAGACCTTCATTGTGGGACAAAAATACTCCTTTTGGGGAAAAGGATGGGCCTACATTTTGCATAAAAAGTATCAGAACTGTGCAGAGCAAGGTATGGTAAGAACATAAGAAGAGCCTGCTGGATCAGGCCAAAGGCCCATCATCCAGCACTCTGTCCTCACAGTGACAAGCAGAACCTCAGTGCAACTGCCCTCTCACCACTTGTGATTCCTGCATCCAGAAGCATACTGCCTCTGACAGTGGAGGTAGAAAGTAGCCATCATGTCTAGTGGCCATTTAAGGTAAATTGAATAATCCCCTTTAAAAAAAAAAAAAAGCAACCCTTGATTAATTACTTAACACTGCCTGCCTGTTTATCCATGTGATTGTAGCTTCTGTGTGAAGATTCTTCTACCAGGGATTGGCACTTGCTGCTTATGACCGTGTAGTGCACAGGCATGCTGACAAAGGCTTTCTGACAACAGTGTTCACATCCATATCCTTGGAATTAAAAGCTGATTTGCCTTAACGGAACTGCTCATAGTTTTCTAAACTTCTTCGTTTGGGAGAATTTGGATAGGTTTTTTTTTGTTTTCGAAAGCATCGCAGTCATTCTTCTGCGTTGACAGAGCACTTTGGCATATGAACTTGGCACAGTGGAGATGAAAAGAGAATGCTTTAAAAACCTCACACCATACGGAGGCACTTGGCTGGCTTCAGCCTTTGCAGGCGGGATGCCACTCTCTGAGTCACAGCTGCATGCTGACCTTTGGACCGTTTTTTACAGGAGAGGGCAAACATCTCCCCCTTGTAGACCTTTTATCCAGACGGGCTCATTTTGAGCCCTTCACCAGTACTTCCTCTGAGAGTATCTGCATTTGCTGGTGCTGTTAGCTCCTGGTGGCTCTGCAATTCAAGGTGTATGCTCTTGGAAGCATTTGAGGAAACAAGTGTTTTACATCTTTATACAGTGGTGCCCCGCTAGACGAAAATAATTTGTTCCCCGAATCTTTTCGTTTAGTGGTTTTTTCGTCTAGCGAAGCGGCAATGCAAACCGCGGTTTTTGCTAGACGAATTTTTTTTTTTCCATCTTGCGAGGCAGCCCCATAGACAATTTCGTCTTGCGGGGCAGCCTTCCACTAGACGAATGCCTTCGTCTAGCGAGTTTTTCGTCTAGCGAGGCATTCATCTAGTGGGACACCACTGTACTTTCTTCTATTTCCCCCTATTTCAGTCTACTGAAAGAAAGAAACCCAGCTTTTTAAAATAATAATAATGATGATGATGGTAATGGTGATGGTGATGATGTTGATGGAGACTGCAATCAGTGTTTTCAAAATAATGTTTTCAATATTTTTCTGCTGCTTTTCAGGCTACAATTAGCCAGCAAGTAACAAATGGTTCACTTAGTTAGGATCAATGTGACAAAATCAGTTTTCTGCTCCACTGTCAACACGTATCCAGTCTGCAGAAGTAGTTCTAGAAGGCTGATCCAGTTTGAAAAGAATGAAAACCACATAAAGAAAATGTGCACACAAAGAAAGCTTCTATGATAACTTGAGAGGCCAAGAAACTGAAAGGTGAAGTGACTCCAGTTCTCAGCCTTCCCCCAAACTGCCCTTCCCTCAGGTAGATACCGGTACTTTATTTTGATGTGTTGCGTTCCAGAGGAGATTTGTCCTCTAGATGATGAGAGGGTAGCATTTTTTGATGCAGTCGCCACAAAAGTGCTTTGCGGAGCAAAGAGACTGTGACAATCTGTGCTCAGCAACATCCCTCTCAGAGCCAGGATGCTGACAACAGTGCTCACGGCAGCATCCTGGCACCAGTGATGGCACAAGGGAGCACTGCAGTATTATGCCAGCTGTCTGGGATGCAACTGGACAGGTACTTTTTTTTAGCATAATCAAAAATGAGAGCGTAGGAGGGGCTTTCAAAAAAGATACTCCAATGTTGAAGCTGTGGGTTCTCCTTGCGTGAGAGCACCACCATAACAAATGTAAACTAGTTTTGAACCATCTCTCATTTGTTGTTTTTTGAACGGGCAGTGTTTTCCCCAGCCTGTTCTTCCACACAAGGTTTTCCCCTGGAGATTTTAAAAAGGCAATTTAGCATTTTGAATTCTAGTGTCCAGAGATGAACTCTTTAGTCCAGGTGGATTTTCATCTAGAATTACTGTTGAAATGCACCCAAAAACCTGGAATGGGGGTTGAATATCACTTGTACAGTCCCTTCTAAATCCTGAACTGAAAACTCTCAGTGGCCATTCTGAAATCTGTCCATGCATTCATTTAATTTATGATATGAATACAATCATACTTGCATGACAACATTTTATGTTCTAGCAAAGTGACCTGGTGGTGACTGAGCATAGAAAAGATGATGGATAGCTTGATGAAGATGTTAACTCATTATGCAAATCTGTTAGAGAGCTAGAAAGGGTTCAGAAAAGGGGGTGGGAGAATCAAGACAGACAAAAGAAAGTACTTCTTCATGCCGTGTATAAACTATGGACTTCATTCCCACAAGGTGAATGAGATGCCAAATTGGATGGCTTTAAAAGAGGATTAGACAAATTAATTGGGGATTAGGTTAACAATGGCTACTAGCCAAGATGGCTGTGTTCTACCTCCACTGTTGCAGTATATTCCTGAATGCCAGTTACTGGAAATCACAAGTGTGGAGAGTGCTGTTGTGCTCAGGTTCTGCTTGCAGATGTCCCAGGGCATCTATTTGGCCACTGTGAAAACTGTCCTGAACTAGATGGACCTTTGGCCTGCTCCAGCAGGGCTCTTCCCATGTTTTTATGTCAACCTTTCCGTGCCACAATCATGTAAACAGACACGGACAAGAATGACTGCTCATAATTCAACAAAACTGCAAAATTCATAATGTAGTGAAAGGATTTGTGAGTGAGCACATGCAGAGATTTAATTTGACGTAAAGATTAGAAATGACTAAATTGATTGATCTGCAACTAGAAATTACTGAAATTTGAACTGACAGCCGAGTTCCCCGTGAAACTTAATTGCTCATGCTCAGCAAAAACAATGGAATAAATTTATCCAGTGGGTTTTGTGCATACCCTGACCCATCTTTGCTGAGTGTTTCTGGTTAGCTTGTGTGGAGGGGGAGAAGAATGCTGCTGTTGACACAGTCTAAAATACAGTGGTACCTCTGGTTACGTACTTAATTCGTTCCGGAGGTCCGTTCTTAACCTGAAACTGTTTGTAACCTGAAGCACCACTTTAGCTAATGGGACCTCCCACTGCTGCTGTTTGTTCTTATCCTGAAGCAAAGTTCTTAACTTGAAGTGTTATTTCTGGGTTAGCGTAGTATGTAACCTGAATCATATGTAACCTGAAGCGTATGTAACCCAAGGTACCACTGTAACACTTTCAAGCCACTTTCTTTCTTCTTTGTGTAACACAAAAATGATATGAGCTGCTTTGGCCAGAGTCTGACCATCGTTCTATCCAGTTGAGTACTGATTACTTTGTAAGCAACTCTCCAAGGTCCCAGAGAAAGGCTTTTCCTGGCCCTGCTAAGATCTTTTAACCAGAGACCCAGCCTTGGACCTTCCTCATTCATAGCATGTACTCTACCACTGAGCTATGCACTGAGCTCTCCCAAATACTTGGGGTTCTGCCATTAGGAGATTAATGGTCCATCTAGCAGAGTCACTGTTATCCTGCCTGGCTGCAGTGCTCCATGATCTCAAGCAGACACGTTTCCCACCCCTGCAATCCAAGAGGCTATATGTCAGCTTGGAAACAGACTGCTCTTTGGGAGATGTACCTAGCAAGCTTGCCTACAGCTTTGCTTGTGATAAAATTAGACTCTGACTGTGTCCAGGGGAATGTGTATTCTCGCTGCTGTGGGCATAAAAAATAGGAAACCATTTGAAGGAGGAGCAAAGCAACCACCTTTGATTTGCAAACCAAACCACCTGTGCTTGTTTTTGTTTATTAACAGCATGTCCTTCTCTAGCACGCTGACAGGCCAGCAAATGGCAGCACCTGTTTGCCGCTATTTTTCACCTCCGTTGGATCTCAACTTTCTACCCTTATAAATATTAAGGGGCAACCTCGGCATGACTTTTTGGACTAACGAAAGATGTCCTTTCTGTGCCTCTCATCCTTACTTCTGGACACAGCCATTCTGGCTGAACTCCCTGTGAACATGATATGTGGGCTTTGTGTATCAGATTCCTGGGAGTTACCTCTCCCTCTCCCTCTCCCCCCACCCCGTCAACTCTCTACCTTGTTCAGTTTGTGCACAACCCAGATTTGTGGGGTTACATTCTCATGAATAAGGACCAATGGTAACTCTTATGCAGAAAACAATAAAGGTTCAATTTATATAGATGATGTTTCTTAAATAAGCAGAGGTATTCCATATCTCTGCAGGGGAGATCCCCAGGTCCCTTTTGCTGTTGCTCTCTGGCATGCCATGCATAGTTTCCAGTTAGCTGATTAATTGAAAAGTTACAGCTAATTTCGTCCTGTATTTAGGACATATTACTTCAAGGTTTGTTTAAAATATAGGTAATATTATAACCATAGCCTGTAATAGTTTTTTTTTACTTATAATTTTAAATATTGGACTTCCAACTGTGTTTCTGAGCCAGTTAGATGGCCTCCTTAATAATAATAATAATAAAATAGTGACAAATTGAATTAAAGATGCCTTGGAGCACCCTGGTGGTCAGTCTGTGGCATTGCCTCTCCACTTTATTCTTAAAGGCAAGGACAGAAACAGAAGAGCAATGGAGCTCTGCCTGGAACTTGACAGAAGTGAAAGGCATTTAGCTAATGAAATCACCCAAGTGAATTAACGGAGCAAAGGAGTGCTTTGCAGTACTTGGCTGAAACGGGCACAACATTCAACTGACTTCCAGTCTTGGGACAGTCATGGGAAAACAAACCTGACATTCAGAGACTGTGCAGTTAATCGCCAGCTCCGTCCCCTGACACTACTTTCCAAAGCCTTATCTTTCCAAGCAAAACTGCAGCATTTGAAAACCAGCCAAATTGTGTATGTGTTTTTTTTAAATAATAATAATAATAATAATAATAATAATAATAATAATAATAATAATAATAACAACTCTCTCCCCATCCCTACTGAAAAATGGGGCTGGAGACTGGTTTTTTGTTTGTTTGTTTGTTACATTTATTGAATTAATAAATTTGTATCCCAGCTTTCCAGTTACTTGTATTAGGTGGCTTACATCAAAAGTGTAGCATCCATAAAAACCATCAGAACAACAATAAAATCAACAACAGTGAGGCCAAAGCAATAAAATGCATTAAAACCAATTAGCAAATCTCAATATGGGAAGGCAGAAGGAAGTAACCAGATTTTAAAGTTGAACAGCAGAGGTACCAGGTGCATCTCTATAAGGAGGGCGTTTTGCAGATGTAGCACTGCAAATAATAATAATAATAATAATAATAATAATAATAATAATAATAATAATAATAATAAAAACCCTGTGTCCAGTTGCCACCTGCCTAATTTGCAAATAGCCATGTTTGTATGGAAGAAGGTGGTCCTTTAGGCTACCCTGACCCTAGACCATTTAGAGCTCCATTGGAAAAATACCAGGAATCAGTGTAGTTCCTTGGCTAGAGATACATGCTCAGAAATACTTATAGTCCAAGTATCTCTATAATACGGGCATTTTGAGCCAGGGTTCAACAAAGTTTATTTGGTCCTAGAACCTTTTTTTTAGTTCCAAGGTGAAGTAATGTGACATGTGTATTAATAAAAATAGAGACAAAGGGCATCGGAGAGAATACAGAATGCTTTTCATTTTTCACAAGAAATTACACTCATCCCTTGTATATCTGGCATTGAGGCATTCTGATCAGAGAACACAATATTGAGGTGGTCCTAAATCCTGCCATGATCTGCTTATAACAACTAGACCTTACTTAAAGAAACAAAAACTATATACGTTGCCCTTAGATCACCTTGCAAACCTTCCATTGCTTTTGGTTACCTTTGGATACCTTCAGAACAGATGTGGGGAACCTGCAGCCATTCAGGTGTTGTTGGACTACAACTCCTATATTCCCTGAGCATTGTCCATGCTGTCTGATCCAACAACATCTGGAGAGCCATGGGTTTCCCATCCCTGCTGTAAATTAAAATCTGACAACGCCCCCCCCCCCATGTAACAGTGTTTTTTTTTTTTAAGACCTTCTCCTTCCCTTTGCCAATCTCTGTTTGCAACTAAACATTTGTTCCCGTGCCCTTCTCTTTTCCCAACCCACCCTTGAATACCAGGGCCACCTGCGAAGAAAGCTGAAATTTATCCCAGGAGGAGTAGTAGACTCTCTTCTCCTGAGTGTTTTCTGAGCTGATGTCATACAATCTGTTTGATTTTGCAGCCAGTTGTTATGGGGAACATCACGCTTTCAGCACCATGAGTGATGACATTTTCCCCATGTGCAAAATGCAATGCAGCTGTTGTTAGAGGAGCAAAGGCTGCATCAGGGAGGCCAACTAGTTAAGACATGGGCGGATGCTGTCTGTGTGGGAAAGTAGTCAGTCAATCACCCATTTGGAGTTTACTGCAACTGAGGACTCCTCTGGCCCAGTTGTTCTTGCACTAATGAATGACAGGCTATACCAGGGGTCTCCTGGGGATCTTTTGCTTTGCTCTTGTACTTCTCATCTTCAGTTGCCTTGGTCATGTACTTCTTCCATGGAGTACTGGTGAGGAGCCATAGGCCAAGACTAAAGCACACAATTTGCATGCTGAAAGTTCAATCACAACTATTCAGGTTTTTTTTTTTTAAAGGAACACAGGTAGCAAGGGTGAGAAAGGGCTCATCCAGACTTTCTTTTGTACTGAGCTTTCCATGCACAGGTCCATGCTTTAAAGCTCTCTGTCCCAGCTGCTTTTTATTTGTCCCTGTGCTTTCTCTGGGAAAACCCGTGTTTTTCCATTGAATTGGAGCAAATGGCAATCCATGGAAAACCTGATTGCTGTTTGCTCCAATTCAGTGGTAAAATACAGGTTTTCCTGAGGACAAAAACCAAAAACAGTGATTGGACATGGAGCTTTAAAGCCCAGACCTGTGTCTAGAAATGTGGCACAAAAGGAAGCCTGGATAAACCCAAAGACTTACCTGAGACCTGGAGAGCAGCTGTCACTCAATGACAGTGGACAATGTTTGGTGTGGCTGACCAATGATCTGCCTTATTATAAGTTGACATTGTAGTTCCATGGCAATATATGGGAGCATTGTTCATTTTTCTTTTGATTCATTTCTCTGAAACTGAGCTCAAAAGTGAATGCCACAAGCAAAAGTCCCTGTTCTATTTTCTGAGGCTCTAATTGTTTGTTTGTTTGTTTTTACTAAGGGATGTTTACTGGGGCAAAGTTAGTTTGAAACCACCATCTGCCAAAGAGGCAGACTTCTTCATAGAATCACTGTGGGCAGTAGTGGTTGGTGCCCCCTGGACTGGTTGTAAGTAAAAAGGCAGGCAGGGCAGGCGGGGGCTGTTTGAGGGCAGGCTGAGATGAGTGGGGGCAGTGCTCCATTTTCCCTAAAGGACCAGCCTCCTCTGACTGGGTGGCAATACTAGGCACAAAATCTAACTTACAATTGGTGATGTACTGTTCCCCACAGTGAACAAAATTCCCATGGTAATGTTGAGATATGGAATAAAATAAAGGAGACATCCAAAGGAATAAATGCTGTAGTAATAGGTGACATCAGCAACTGTCACATAGACTGGGTAAATGCATGTTCCAGTCATGAGAGGTAAAATATGTAGATACAGTAGTTAAAATGATTATGTCCTAGAACAGGTGGTTGTTAAACTGGCCAGAGGGGAGGCAACCCTGGACTTAAATGGTGCCCAGGACCTGGTGTGTGATGTGTTGCTGTCCAGTTCAACATATATGTACTGTAAGAGGACAGTTGTATTCACTACAGATTGCAGAGCAGATTCCTGTACCTGAACTAATTTTCCCAGGAAGGGAGTGTGTGGAACTGAAGCAAGCAGCAGTAACAAGCGACAAATTTCTAGGCCTTATTAACAAATTAAAAATGAACAAATCGCCAGGTCCAGATAGTATCTACCCAATATGTTCTTAATGAGCTCAAATTTGAAACTGATGATATTCTAAGAAGAATCTGTACCAGTAGCTTGTCTGTAAGGTCAGTCTCCATACCTGAAGGCTTCCCATAGGCATATGGTTGGTCATTGTGAGAATGGTCTTGGACCAGATGGACGGGCTTTCTTAAAGTTTAGGACTTCCAAGTCTAGGCTTTCCTTGAAGTGATTTTAGTCTAACCTTTCTAATTTCTCAGTGAAGTGTAGACTTAACTATCCAGGACAGTTATGTACCACCTGTGGCTAATTGCCATTTCCCCCCAGATGATTAGTGGATATGCTGGATCCCGGGTCCTCAAACAGCCAGATTAGTTTTCTTTTGGAGAAGGTCTGGCACAGTAGGCACAGAAGGCCATAGCTTCTTTCACAATTTCCCCTTTTAGGTGGTTGTTTTGATCCTCTTCTTCCTCTAAAAACTTCATGGAGGTGTACAGGGTCCCCTGTCCCACATTTTAGCCTCAGAAGTGCCTATTCAGGAAGATTATGGCTACATGCACATTAATGCATTTGTAGCACAAAATTTTAGAATTTCTCAAAATGGAATTGTTCATGCTTTTACTCAAGGCTATCATGGCTACCAACCACAATGGCTGTGTTCTTCCCTCCATGGTCAGAATACCAATTGCTGGAAACTACAGGAGGGGAGAGTGCTGTTGTGCTTATCTCCTGCTTGCAGACTTCCCATGGGCATCTGGTTAGTCATTGTGAGAAAACTGGACTAGATGGGCCACTGGCCTCATCCAGTGGAGCTATTCTTAAGTTCAAAATGCTGCTTTTCAATCTACTCTGTATTGTTTCTAGATCCTGCAATCCACAAGAGTGAGTGTGATTGCATTGTGCATATTTGAAAACCCTCTCCTTGATTAGGTTATCCAAGCCTTATCCGCCCTATGTATGTTCCCTGTGAATGAAGAAGGAAATGGTGACTGTGATCTTGGTATATGTCCACCCACAACATCATGGGTCCCACCCTTTGCTGGGACAACCTACTTGTTTTCAAATGAACACATTGTAGAATCCATCTGCCTTGAGCTTTTATTTTTGGATTGAAATCAGCTTCTCAATAAGTGCTTTTCAGGGTGGGATTATGCAACAGATCTATATTGTGTGTGAACTGCATAAAAACGGTGCTCAGGAGCCATTGATTCTAGAATAAAAGGTCATGAGTATGCAGGCCACCAGTTACTGACATATGGTTGCCCCGTAAGCTGTGAAGCAGTCATTTGAATTTTGCTCTGACGCTCTTATCCAGGGGTCCCCAAACTAAGGCCCAATCGTCTTCTAAATGCGGCCTGCGAATCAGCGTGTTTTTACATGAGTAGAATTTGTCCTTTTATTTAAAATGCATCTCTGGGTTATTTGTGGGGCATAGGAATTTGTTCATATTTTTTTTCAAAATATATTCCGGCCCCACACAAGGTCTGAGGGACATTGGACCGGCCCCCTGCTGAAAAAGTTTGCTGACCCCTGCTCTTATCCGTTATATCACCCTGCATCTCTTTCTTGAGCATTGGTACAAGTAGTGCAGAGAACATTCTGGTGTGTAGGGTGACCATGTTTTGTATTTTACAGAGGATAGTTCCCTATTTCAAGGGTTGTCAGAATACACCCCTCTATTTGAAGGACTGCCAGGTTCAAGTCTGATTTAAAAATGAAGAGCCTGGTGGGCCCTGAATTTGCCTATCAACCCTGGACAGAAGGCACACAGGTCGTCTGGCCCCAGTCTTCCCTACAATGATGAGACTTATTTTATTCCTGTTTAAATGGTAGTCATTGTTTCTAAATTTGCAGCTATACTTATAAATTAAGACATGCAAATCTCTTTTTAATCAGGCAACTCCTACTTTTAGGGCTCGTCCACACTTCACTTGTCCCATGCCTAGACACCATGGGTCCAAGTGGTTTTCTGCTTCTCCCGTGCTTTCAGGGCATGGGTCCAAGTAGTTTTCTGTTTGCTCTGCTGCTTTCCCTAGGAAAACCCCTTCTTTACCGCTGAATCAGAGCAAACATCAACCCACAGAAAACTCGGTTGACATTTCCTCCAATTTAATGGTAAAGAATTAGTTTTCTGAGAAGTAAGTGATGGGGCAAGCAGAAATGTAGACAAGCCCCAAGACAATGCATAAGAGGCTACCTTACTGGTGCCAAAATGAGGTTTTGCTAAGGCAGAAGAGAGCTAGTTGTAAAGGAAATGTGATCAATTTGGTTCAGTTTTAAAAGATGGGAAAGTAAAAGTTGGTTAAAGTTTTCCAAGGTGTAGACACATTAGAGTAATAACTGTTTTGCTGGGTCAGGCCATGGCCCATCTAGTTCTGCCTTCTGTGTCTAATAGTGACCAGCCAGTTGCCCTTCAAAGCTCACATGGAAGGTATAAGGGTACGAACCTGCCCCTAGAGTTGGTAATAGTTATATAAAAAAGGTAAAGGACCCCTGACAGTTAAGTCCAGTTGCAGACGACTCTGGGGTTGCGGCGCTAATCTTGCTTTACAGGCCAAGGGAGCTGGTATTTGTCCACTGACAGTTTTTCCGGCCAGCATGACTAAGCTGCTTCTAGTGTTACAGAACACCGATACCAGAGCAGTGCACGGAAACGCCATATACCTTCCCGCTGGTGCGGTACCTATTTTTCTACTTGCACTTTTTGGCATGCTTTCGAACTGCTAGGTTGGCAGGAGCTGCTTATATACTACCTTGGTATATAGAGGCAGTAGCCACTGATAAACCATGTCCTTCATGAAACCATTTCTTTTAAAACCCTAAAGCAATTGCCCATGGCCCCACTATACTTTGTTATACCTTTTACCGGTACTTTCAATCTACACAGCTCTAGAATGATGGAGAAACTAGCAACTTTTTGACATCTTGGAAAGTTATAGTGCAGATGGCTTTGGAATGAAATTACTCCTGTTCTGAGCAGGAAAGAATTGTGTTTAGTGGTTTTTTTTTTTTTTAAATGACACCCTCTACATTCTTTTATTTGGCACAGGAAGAACTACTCCAGAGACAAATGCTGCTGGGGTGCTTCCACATCAGCCTTTTTTCCCCTGGAACTCATCTCAGCCATTCACTCAGTTTTTACAGAGAATCCAGATGGCATTGTTTCCAGATATAAGCTACTCAATAGGTTGCTTGTCCTATTGTATGACATGGTTTGAAGCAATTTCCCTGACTTTAAGTGCAATTGCCATGCCACCCTTTGACGTAGTGACTTTGACAAAGTGCTGTTGGCTCATCTAGCGTGGAAGTGAGGTCAGTGACCATGACACAGTTTGTGATGGCATTGCTGAAACCTGGATCTCTGCTTTCCTTGCTTTACAGCTGGGATGGGAAGCCTTATTTTTTTAACCCAAGGGCTGAATTGCCCCCTGGGCAAGCTTCTGGGGGCCACCTGCTGGGGTGGGTGCGGCCAGAGGCAAAAGCAAGTAGAGCAATGCATATGACTCTTACTTTGTATAGCAGACTGCATTCCAGCCATGCCAAAGTCAGAGGTTTCTACAGTCACACACCCCTCTCTATGCTCCAAGAAGGCAAGGAAGAGGCCTGATCACAGTTCGAGGACATATTTCAGTTATGCAAGAGCACTAAATGAGGGCATTGGAATAGGGCTGGTGATGGGTGTGGCCTAGGGAGAGGGGTTGTGACTTGTGACCTGTCAATAGTCTCAAGAGCCATTTAGAGAGACTGGCTGTTCTGCATCTTGCCTGTACAGTTTCCCTTTGCACCACCACTATTTCTTTTTGATGCCCATCAAACCCTTTCCCACAGGCCAGAGAGAGGAGGCAGGGAATTAAATTTGGTTCCCAAACATCTGATTGGGGGTGGTGGCAGGATTTTGGTCTGTGTTCGCTGGATGTTCCTCCATTGCTTTTCATTTTAAAGCAGAATAATGAATATGTGGAAATAAGAAACGAGCCCTTAGTTTGCAAATGTTCTAACAGTTGGGCAGAACTCTCCAGATGGGACTACAGCTCCCATCATTCCTGATCACTGGCCATGCCAGCTGGGGCTGATAGGAGTTGTAGTCCAAACGCATCTGGAGGACACCTTGTTTGTTCATCAATGTTCCCCCAATGTTACAACATTATTGGGGGGCTATAAACCAGAACATTTGTGGTATAAAAAGTTTGGGGAATTCAGCAGGAAGTGATGCACTGATTGGATATGAAGCTGTGTGGCCACCCCAAAAATTTTGCAGGCTCAAATGGTATTGAAAGTGGGATCATAGCATCATGAACACAAATATTATTAATGTGTAATAGAAATAACTTAAGAGGTAACTAGTATTTGCTCCCATTTGACAGATGAGAAAAGCAGAGGCTGAAGCAGCTGTACAGTCCAACAAACCACTCCAAGTCTCTCGTGAGAACTGGAACTTCAATGTTGCAGGTCCAAATGCAAACAAGAATCTTTCTACAGCCGCAAGAACCTCTTTATAGTCTTTCGGCTTCTGAAAGGTCTTGTGACGCTGGGCAGGCGACGGCCGCGAAGCTCCTCCGAAGCGGGGCTTTCCTTGTGTGATCGTTGGCCGCGAGCCTGAGCAAGGAGGGAGAAGAAGCCCTCCCTCCCTCCTCCCCCCAATGCAGATTTTGGCGCGCGGGGTGGGGGAGAGACAGGCGAGGGGGCTGGTTTATTGTGGAAGCCGCCGCTGCTGGTGGCGCGGAGGAGACCCACCTCCAGGGAGGGAGGGAGATGGCGCTGCCGAGTTCGCAGCCAAACTTTGCACAAGAGGCGGCTGCTGCTCCTCCACCCGGCCGAAGTTAGCTCTGGAGCGGGACGCGGCTGGCAACCGTCTCCAGCCTTTGCCCGCAGGAGCGCCCCACGCCAAAAAACAACCCCCCTCCGCCAGCAGCAGCCCGGATCCCAGTCCCTTCCCACCCATTCCTAAAGTGACGGCGGCGGCAGCAGCAGCAGCAGCAAGTCTGCAGATGGGAACCAACTAATCGCAGCCAACTCCGGCAGCCCGTCTCCCTCCCAGAGCGTGTCCGGCCACCCGGCGCCTCCAGGATGAGCGATCAGCCCTGGGGAGCCTCCCGCAGCCGCCGCTCCCGCCCGGGCGGGGACTACCCGAGGGCAAAATGAGCGATTATCCGGAGAAGGAGGCGCCGATCTCGCGCAAGCAGCGCTTGATGGCCGCGATCGCGTCCGGGGACGAGCGTGCAGGAGCAGCGGCGAGTGGCAGCTGCTGTCGTGCCGATTCCCCGGCGGCGTTGGCGGCGGCTGCCTCCGCCTCCTCCGACGCGGCGCTCTGCTGCTTCATCTGCGGCGGCGGGATCAGCCGGGGCAAGGAGCTGAAGCTGCAAGTGAAGTACCCCCGCGACAACCAGCCTTTTTTCCCTTTCCTGCAGCACCAGGAGCCGGCGCCCGGGGCGCAGGAGGTGACTCCGGAGGGCTGCGCTGTGGTGTGCGCCGTCTGCCGCTGCTTTCTGGCGGAGCAGTGGGACTCCTTCGAGAGGACGCGCACGCCGGTGGAGAAGCGCATGTATTGGCTGAAGCGGCCCTACCAGTGCGACGGGCCGGCGGGGGGGCCCGGCGGGCTGCGCAGGGGCCCCCAAGAGTGGAACCTCTCCTACGTGCTGGGCGCCGACGACGAGCGGCGTCCTAGTAGCAGCAGCGGTCGGAGCCAGCCGGCCGACGACGAGGAGGAAGAAGGTTGCGGCGCCGGCGGCGAAGACTCTGAGCTTTCCTCTCTCTCTGACGCCGGTAACCTCTCGGAGCCTGACCTGCGTTCCCCCAGCCGGAACAGCGGCGCCAAAGGCAGTCCGAGTTACTGGCGCGTCAAAGAGCGCGCGGTGCCAAGCGCGCACATGGGGAGCCGCGCCAGTTACCGCGAGTGGAACCAGCCGCCGCCGCCACCTCCAGAGGAGGCAGCGATGGCGGCGGCCCCCTTGCGCCCGGGGAACGGGCTGCCACCGTCAGAGAAGCCTCGGAGGAAGAGGCAGCGGCGGGCAAGACTCTGGGGAGCAGAGGCGCCGATTTGGAGAGCTGCTCATGGCGCGCCAGGGGGCAGCGGCGGGAGCGCACCGGGGGCCTTCCATACAGCGGGAAGAGGCGACGGGTTGGTGGGCAAGCGACCCCCTGGGGAAGGTGGCCGAGAGTTTTCCAGTTACTGCTCCTCCGAGGAGAGCGAGATCAATATCACCAGCGACGAGGAGCAAAAAGAGAATGGCAGCGCCCTCCTAGCGCCCAGACCTCTCTGGGGGGCAGAGCCGCCATCGGTAGGAGAAGTCGTCTGCTTCGTTTGCGGCTCCCTCTTGACGTCTACTTCCCAGCACAGGATTCACGTGCAGAAGCAGGAGAAAGCCTCTAAGGCGCCTTTCTTCCCCTTCCTGTGGTTGCACAGCCCTCCTCCGGGGGCTTTACCCATCAGCACCGCTGGTAGCACCTTAGTGTGTTCTTGCTGCTTCTCTTCCCTCATGCAGCAGTGGCAAAGCTTTGAGTTGGCCAACGTGCCTGTCCTGCAGCGGCTCTATGTAGTACCTTTGAACGCTGTAGCCCCCAAGGCTAAGAGGGAGACTCTTCCAAGAGAGGAGGCACTGCCTGGACCCCTGCAGCTTCTCCAGGAAGCATGTTACCTCTGTGGGGAGGATTGCACCAAGGATGGCCGGTCAGTCTCTGCCAAAATCACCAATGGCAATGCCAAAACAACCATGCACTTCCCCTTCCTCAGCCTCCTTCCTTGCCCTCCCAATGCCAAAGGTCTCAACAAGCACTGGGAGGTTCATAGCTGTCGGAAATGTTATGGTGTGCTGCAGGACCTATGGGCCATGTACCGGGCTTGCCACAATGAGGAGTTCATCACTTCGGTGCAGAGCTTCCTGGGCAGGTATCACCAGGTCTTTTCAGCTGGGGAGTCCAATAGCATTGCCCGGCATCCTAGTTTGGCCAAAGTGGGCTTGGTGTCCATTTGCTACATCTGTGGAGCTGAACTGGGAGCAGGGAGGGAATTTCACATCAGTGTCAACCCTCCAGGCCGCTTTGGTGAGAAGGAGCCATTCTTCCCATTCCTCACAGTTTACCCACCAGCTCCTCGGGCTAGGCCTGTCGATTCAACTGGAATAGTGGCCACATGTGTGCTCTGTTACCATGATCTCTTGGGGCAGTGGATGCAGCATGAAAGCAGCCATTCCCCTCATTCAAGCAGCGCCTGGTCCAGGCAGTACAAAGTGGAGACTTTTGTCTGCTTCTTCTGCAGGCAAGAGAAGAAACGATGCCTTGGATTAAAAGCGGTGCAAGTTGCCAGGCTGCCGGTGTTCCTGTGCTCTTTACGGGTGCCTAGCAGCTTGCTGGTGGATGACGGTAAACAGCTGACCATCGGAGCATGCGCTGAGTGTTCCGTACTGGTGCTGGCTGGCAAAAACACAGTGTCCAGAGATCTCTTTGCTGCACCTGCAATGGCACCAGCTTCTCTCCAAAAGGTAAGCTGCCTGGTTGACCTTCCAGTGGAACTGGAATTATCTGCTGTTGCTCTTCTGCGAGCTTTGGCTGGAGACAGGTGCCAAACTGTTGCTTTCTAGCAAACCAGCCGCTCCAGAGTCATTGACCTCATGACTCTAAAAAACCCCACCATGGATCTCTGTCAAGGTGCGTGGGAGAACTGTAAGCATGTCTCCTTTTTTTAAGCAAGCACTGGCTGCTGGAAGGCTTTCTTTTAGGTGACTCACTCAAGACCAGAAGCTAACAAGAATTCTAATGGTGCTGTTCTACTCCTGCTACAAAATCCTATTAGGGATTAGCTTCAACATTAGCTTTTTAGAGCCTTAAGAGAACTCCACAGTTTTCCAACTATGATGCAGAGTGCTTTTTTCCTGAGGTGTTTTTCTGTTAATGGGCATATCAGGTACCGTCTCCCCCACAGTGCTAATTCTTGTATCTTCAGAATATAGGTACAATGGTTGGAAAGAATCCCAGAAGCAGAGTCATGGTAGGCTGTGGCAGCGCAATGCAGAGTTCCATGTCACAATAAACTAATTAGCAGTGCACAGGACTTTCTGGAGGGCACTTCCATGCCCACTTGTGGTTTAGGTGCCTTAAAAGTAAAGCCTTGCAAGTGAATCTACAGAAGTTAATAGTCCACCAAATGGACTAAAAGCCGTTCCCTCTCCTCCATGGCTGTTTTGCTCAACATTTAAATGTTCTTGTCCAGTTCTGTCACTTATGCTAAGAATTTGTGGCTTAACAAGAAAACATTTGTAAATCATACTTGCCTAGTTGCCTGAAGGCAGGTCCTCAGGTGGCTGAGTGGCTGTTAGAAAGCTGATTATAGTGCTTTTTATTTTATATACTAGCTATTTACATTTCTCTAGTTGCTTAGTCTTCCAGGTGTGCAGTTCAGCTCCACAGTGTGCAGATGTCCCGATGCTTGTCTAGCAGCAGATTTCAAAGCATTATG
Organism: Lacerta agilis; assembly: GCF_009819535.1. Taxonomy (NCBI): domain Eukaryota; kingdom Metazoa; phylum Chordata; class Lepidosauria; order Squamata; family Lacertidae; genus Lacerta; species Lacerta agilis. Next base: position 36,656,931 of record NC_046319.1, on the reverse strand, counting down.
GGTAAGGGGGGGGGGGTCCTGCCAGTCAATTCAGTGTGGAAGGTGGGAAAGTAATGGGAGTCAGGCTTCCAAATGAACCTGTGAGCAACCAGGAATGCCAGCAGATATATTTCTATACCGTCCTTAATCCGAGGATCACAGGGTGGTTTACCATATAAAAACAAGAAAATACATGACATAGTAACAAAAACAATAATTAAAAGATCATAGATTGTTTAATTAGCTAAAGGCCTGAGAAAACAGGAATGTTTTTGCCTGGTGCCTAAAGATATGGAACAAATGTGCCAGGCAACCCTCCCATGGTGAGCATTCTACAAGCAGGGAGCCACCACAGAAAAGGCCCATTCTCATGCTGCCACCCTCCTGACCTCTTGTGGAGGAGGCACACTAAGGACCTCGGGTGATGATCACAGGGTCCGGGGCTGTGGGAAGAGACCATTCTTATTCTTATTGGCCTGCCCCTGTGCCTCTTTAACACCAGCGTAACATGCACAGATCCAGCAAATGAAGTTTTTCTGTTTTGTCTGCATGCCAGGAAAAGCTTCGCTTGCTAAATGTCTGCCATATCAGCTGCATGTTGTTGAAAATGTGGCAAATTATGTGGTAGGGTTTTGTGTGTGGGGTGAGCAATTTGCAGTCCCTTTTAAGCCAAAAAGTGAAACTTGCCTTCATACAGGAGTATGCAGAAGACCAGGGCTGACGTGCAAATGCACTTCTCATTGAATATGGGAGAGAGAGAAAGAAATTTTGATGCGCTCTTACGTAGCAGTTGCTCAGTGTGTTCCAGTGTGGCAAAGACCTGTCATTTCAATGCAATAACAAGTTTCCTTCCTTTCCTTAAACACACCATAGAAATTTCCTTTTCTGATTGGAGGTACAGTATTCCCTTCATGCATAGTCTTATCTCTTGGCATTCAAAATCTTCATGAGTGTGTGGTCATCTTTGACTATAATGCAACCTCTCCCCATTGCATGCAAGTAGACCAGCATGTGGCAGTGACTTCCTGCAGGAATAGCCTCTGTCATTTCTGTGGTTTTGCACGTTGCAAGGGGGACAGGGAAGAGAACACATGGATAAATCACACTTCCTATTTGTGTATGTTTAGGAAAATTTGCCATGGAGGAAGTCTTTTGTTGACTACCTGGTAAGATGTGTGAGAGTGATCCCCACATATCAGACTCTCCTATCTAGCTCCCAGGGCAGAGGGAGAAGGTATGTGATTCAGCAACCTTGATGAAGCTAACAAGATCTAGGTCCAAGCGGGAGACTGGGAACTTTATGTCTGTCACCTTGAGTGCCATCATGAGAGAAATGCAGGATATAAATGCAATGAAATACATTATCTCCTCATGGGAGAGATAGTTTGCACTAACACATTAATCCCAAACTAAAGAAAGTGAAAGCAGAATTTATGAGGGTGGGGGGAGGAAACTTGATAATGGGTGAAGCTGATTTCAAGAGTGTTTCTGTAACCAGATTTCTGAAATATGGCATCAGTAGCATTGCTTTAGCAACAATCGCAGTTGTTCAGCTTAAACCACTTTTAGAGTGTTGATTTCCAAGTCAAGGCAGATGAAGTGGCCTGAATGCTATTTAGTGCTTGCTTGTGGTACCTTAAAGGATTGCACTATCAATGGTGACATATTTATTGGCCTCAGAGCCAAGCTTTTGAGAGAGCCCAAACAAGCATTCTCCCTAAAATAGGAACTCCCATTCTGCCAGCAAATGGAAAAACGGAAGCCCCAGGATCCTTGAAGGAGGTGTTTCCAAGCTGATTGGCTTCTTTCCCTCCCTGTGGGAATGTGTCTTTTTAATCTGAAAGTCAGCTGTGTAAGTGGAGGGGAGAGATTTTCATGCTCCTATGACTTAAGAAGCCTTCCAGAGGGCTGTTTGCTTTTCATCTAAGCTTCCATCCCCTTGGCTAGAGAGGACAGCTGCTGATAATAAACTCACGACAGGCCTTAACGAACGACATTGCAGGACTGTAATAAAATGTGATCTAATATTTGAGCTGCCTTCCTAACCCTGGGCTCACCATTTGAGTCAACCCCACTGTACAGAGGCTGTTGTAGTATTGTCCCCTTCACATTCAGTACTGGGAGGAGATAGGCTGTTTTGAGACATTTATACCCAAATTCTTTTGTTTGTCTGAAAATCATTTTGTCTTGAGACGGTGGGGCTAGCAGTCCTCTTTTGAACAAGCATTGGTGTTTAGCATGGTTGTTCAAATCAGCTCTGGGGAACTTTGCAGCTCCATACTTAAGCAAAGCCTGTGGTTGCTTCAAATCAGTACAGTATATGTGAAGTTCAGTACCCTGCTCTGTCTTTTCTTTATGCTTACTACTTCCTTAAGAATTGACAGCTTACAAGTGCTGTAGTGATGGTAGATGTAATGACTGTCAGAATTCTCCCTTTTGTGCAAGATGTAGGAACCCTTTCAGGAACTAGACTAGTGTTCCCCAACCTTGTGCACTGGCTGGGGAAATGGGAGTTGTAGTCCAAAAATATGAAGGGCCTCAAGTTGGGGAAGGCTGATCTAGACTGCCCTTGTAGAAGTCAGCAGGGAGGAGGTTGGAGACAAAACTGGAATTAGTTAGTTCTGGCTGTCCTGGGCTCTGGTTCGGCTAACTTTTGATCTCCCTTGCATTCTGTTTTACCAGTCCTTGTGATCACCAGTCATCTCTGCTTCTAGGACCTCCTCCCAGTCAGCCATCTAGGCCTGAGCCAGTCCCCCCCCCCACAGCTCCTCCTTCCCTAAGTACTGTATGGGGCTTCAATCCCAGTCAAACAGACAACTATCTCTTTTATCCCAGAAGTTGGACTGTGAACCTTTTGTTGCTTTGTTCCCCAAGTAATTGGAATGTTCCATGCCAGCACTCTGGCTCAAACAGTTGCTGTCAGATGCATCACTGCCGCAAACTCAATACAGTACAGATATCTGTGAAATGGGAATGTATCTGTACTCTGTATCTAGCTGGTGTGTTTTGTAAGTGTTTGAATGCTTAGTGGTGTTCAGGCAAAAAGAGCTTTTTATCTAAACTATTGCTCTGTTTCTTGTTTTGCCATTGCTAGGGTTGCTTTGACTGAGCACCTTGCTGGATTTTATTTCAGAGACTGACCAACTGGGGTTGTTTGTTGGTCAAGCTCCCCCAAAGGAGATGTTGTTTTGGAGAGACTACTGTGTCTTACTATTTCTGCTCCAAAGGACATAAAGTACTTCCTCATACAGTGCAATTAAAATATGAAAGTAAAGCTGCTATCCAACAGGGAAACTGACAAACTAGTCAGCAAAACAAACAGCCAGGTGGAAAACCTATGCTTTGCAACACCCTCCTGAATGCTTAAAAGATTACATTGGGCAGGGTGAGGAAATCCATATATATCTTGTGAGGAAGTTTGCTTTGCAGCCTTGAAACAATGGATGTGAAGACTCTAATCCTGGTTGTGACAGTTCTCACTTTTCAGAGTAGGAGGAGCAGGGGTAGATAATTTTTGTTGTAAAATTTGTATATCACTTAATTGCCAAAACTGTTCACACAGAACCTTAAGTATGCATTCAAATGTTCAATAAAAGTCAGAAGTTAAAACAAGTTGACCTAAAAAAATCCAACTATACATACAACACACACACACACACACACACACGAAAATTACCTATTAAAATGCTTGTTAGCCTTACATATCTGGGTAAACAAGCAAAGCCAGCATGGGAGCTGCTATGAGGCGAGACAGTCATCAGGGGGTCTAATTTGGCCCTTAAGACCATTTACCTTGAAACCCTGCCCATGTGCCAATCAGCTGATGCAACTTGGATGTGTGAGTGATGTCAGCAGAGTTCAGTTCTCTGTTGGCTGCACCCACCAGTTTCCCACAGGGAGCTGGCATGCACAGCCAAAGCAGCAGGGTTTAACCCCCACTTATCAGCTGATGAACGTGTGTGTGGTGGTGGTGGGGTTTAAACCCTGCTCAGTTTGGCTGCAAATGTCAGTTCCCTTGCTGATGAGCGGAGAGTTCAGTCTTGCTTGGTGCTGTTTCTCCAGTTTGTTCTCTGTAGAGAGTAATCATGACCCCTGCAAAGAGTTATCATGACATCAGATGACTAACAGGGGGGTGGCCACTTGTCAAAGTTGGCCTGTGGGGGTTGGAGGAGATAAAGCTCTGACCCACTGGGCCAAAACGTTTTCCTATGCCTGCTTGAAGATATATGAGTCTCATGTTGTATACAGCCCAGATAGGGAATGTGTGTGTCACCAGACATTGTCATACTACAACTCTAGTAATCACCAACTGTTGGCCATGCCAGCTGGTGTTGCTGGGAGTGGAGTCAACAAACACCTATTGGCTCTCCACCTTAGAGGTAGGACTTTTTGGGGACGGACCACAATATGCTGCATGCCAAAGGTACTAGAGTCAGTTGCCAGTAAAAAGAGCAGACCTTCCTCTGCCTGAGATCCTGGACAGTCACTGTCAGTCAGAGCAGATAACGCTCGGTCAGTTGGGCAGAAAATCTGACCTGGGGAAAGGCAGCTTCCTATGTTCTGCTCACAGTAGTAGCCTTGCTTGCTGTAGGTGCTTTATACTAAGAGTTCTCTTCTGTCTGGTGTGGCCTAGGAATCTACTAGGCTGTTCCTTTATGCTTGGCAAGCTTCTAGCATTTGCAAGCATTTCTCTTTCAATTTGCTGGGGCAGCTGCTGAAGGAGTCACAGGATCAGCACACACTGCCTGACTTGAGGAGGCTGAGACAGAGAAACAAATGTGATTGACGTGTGCTGCATAGGAATCCTCTGGAAACAGTCCCTCATAACTGCAGCAAAATGGGGCTATAGCTCAGTGGCAAAGCATCTGTTTTGCATGTAGACGGTGCCAGGTTCAATCCCTGATACCTCCAGATAGGGCTGGGAATGTCACCAATCTGAAATCCTGGAGAGCCGCTTCCAATCTGTGCAGGCAATACTGAACAAGATGGACCAATGGCCTGATTTTGTATAGGGCAGCTTCCTGTGTTACCATTAGTGTAGAGAAGCTGAAAGTGAAGCTACAGAAAGTCCTGGGCAAATCTGTGCTGCAGGCTTAAACTGATTTAATGCATTCCCCACTTTGGGAACCCCACTCCTGAACTTTAGGGACTCTATTATGCAGGGGGCAAATTCTCAGTGTCTTCCCCTAATTACAGTTCCCATTTCAGATTCTTTGGGAGAAACTATGACAAACTGATGAAAACAATGTAGATATGCCCAATACGTTGTCCTGCGCCATGTAAGAAGATTTTACTTTAGTGAGTTTTGCAGTTCCTTTACATGGGTTAGGTACCTAATCTATACCCTGGGTAAGACAAAGAACTAAGGGTAGTATCAGCTAAGTTATACTTAGAGTAGAACCATTGAAATGTATAAACCTAAATTAGTCATTCCTATTCATTTGACTGGGTCTACTCTGAGTAAAACTAACATTGGATACAACCCTTACGTGTTTTTTGTTTTTACATTTGAGTCAGTGTTGCCTCATAAACTTAAATTTGAGTTACATGTGTTTGCCACCTGGCTTTGTGCAGGTAGCTGATTATCAGCCTCAGTCTGAAAATGGGATTGGCCTGCCAAGTTTGAGAAACACTGGCCTGGTATTATTATTATTATTATTATTATTACTCATACCCCACTCATCTGGCTGGGTTTCCCTAGCCACTTTGGGTGGCTTACAGCACATATAAAAACATAGTGAAACCTCAAACATTACAGACTTCCTGTTACAGGGCTGCTTTCAGATATCTTCTAAAAGTTGTGTAGTTCTTCATCTCCTTGACATCTGATGGGAGCGCATTGCACAGGGAGGGTGCCACTGCCGAGAAGGCCCTCTGCCTGGTTCCCTATAACTTCACTTCTCATAGTGAGGGTACTGCCAGAAGATGCTTGCAGGAGAACCTCAGTGTCTGGGCTGAGCAATGGAGACACTCCATGTGTAATGGACCAAGACTGTTTAGAGCTTTAAAGGTCAGCACCAACACTTTGAATTGTGCTGGGAGCCAGTGAAGATCCTTTAGGACTGGTGTTACATGGTCCCGGCAGCTGCTCCCAGTCACTAGCTTAGCTGCCTTATTCTGTATTAGTTGTAGTTTTCAAGTCACCTTCAAAGGTAGCCCCACGTAGAGCACATTGCTGTAGTCCAAGCGGGAGATAACAAGAGTATGTACCACCCCAACGAGACAGTCTGCAGGCAGGTAGGGTCTCAGCTGGCATACCAGATGGAGCTGGTAGACAGCTGCCCTGGACGCAGAATTGACATGCACCTCCATGGACAGCTGTGAGTTCAAAATGACTCCCAGGCTGCACACCTGGTCCTTCAGGGCACAGTTACCCCATTCAGGACCAGGGAGTCCCCCACACCCACCCGCCCTGTCCCCCCAAAACATTACTTCTGTCTTGTCAGGATTTAACCTCAATCCATTAGCCGCCATCCAACCGCCTCCAGACACTCACACAGGACATTCACTGCCTTCACTGTTTCTGATTTAAACAAGAGATGGAACTGGGTATCATCCTCATACTGGTGAACACCCAGCTCAAACCCTCAGATAATCTCTTCCAACAGCTTCATATAGATGTTGAAAAGCATGGGGGAGAGGACAGAGCCCTGAGGCATCCCACAAGTGAGAGCCCAGGGGTCCAAACACTCATTCCCCAACACCACTTTCTGGACATGGCATAGGAGGAAGGAGCAGAACCACTGCATAACAGTGCCCCCAGCTTCCAACTCTCCTAGACGGTCCATAATAGTCTATGGTATCAAAAGCCGCTGAGTTATCCAGCAGAACTAGGAAACAGCTTTCACCTCTGTCCCTAGCCCGCCAGAGATCACCAACCAGCATGACCAGGGCAGTTTCAGTCCTATGATGAGGCCTGAATCCTGATTGGAAGGGATCCAAATGGTTCATATTCTCCAGGCATGCCTGGAGCTGTTCAGTGATCACATGCTCAGTCACCTTGCCCAAGAATGGAAGATTTGAGACTGGGCAATAGTTGGCCATAGTGGCCAGGTCCAAAGATGATTTTTTAAAAAGTGGTTTAATAACCGCTTCTTTAAGTGGGTCTGGGAAGACTCCCTCACAGAGGGAAGCATTCATCAGCCTGTGGAGCCCATCACCCAGCCCAGCCCAGCTCACTTTTATGAGCCAGAATGGGCAAGGATCAAGGAGACAGGTGGTCAGTTTCACTTGTCCAAGCAGCTTGTCCACATCCTCAGAGGTAACAGATTGGAATTGATCCCATGCAACTTGACTAGACAGGACTCTAGCACTCTGTTGCCCTGGCCCTGCTCCTACAGTGGAGTCTACCTCTTTCTAAATCTGAATGACTTTATTTGCAAAAAAAAAAAAGCAAAATCATTGCAGGAGATCTTGGTGTCCTCACCAGGCCCCAGTTGTGAAGGCGGTTCTGTTAAATTACGAACCACCTGAAAGATTCTCCTGCTACTGTTTTCTGCAGATGCAACAGAGGTGGCAAAGAAGGTCCTTTTCGCTGTCGCTATTGCCACTTGGTAGGTTCGATGTTGAGCTCTAACCCATGTTCGGTCCGATTCAGAATGAGTTTTCTGTCACCGGAAAACCATGGCTTGCTTGATGGTCTGAATTCTGTATAGCAGCTTAACTATAGTTTGTTTACTGCCAACAAACTGTGTTCTGAAACCATGATTCTAGATTCAGGTAGTAGTCATGTTGGTCTGACACAGTCGAAATAAAAATAAATAAATAATTGTCCAGTAGCACCTTATATAGACCAACTTAGTTTGTCCTGGTATAAGCTTTTGTGTATCTGAAGAAGTGTGCATGCACACGAAAGCTTATACCAGAACAAACTTAGTTGGTCTATATTAAGGTGCTACTGGACAATTTTTTATTTATTTTTATTTTTATTCTGAAACCATGGTTTGTTGTTGGATTGTGAACCTTGGTTTGTTTTAACTTTGACATCGTATTAAGTGTGAATCCAGCATGATTCCTTAATGATAGCTAATTAAGTCACAAAAGCAAATTGCAAGATCAGCTGGAAAACAAACCAAGCTTTCAAAATCTCTTTCTTTAACATTGCCAACATTTTTCCAGCCTTTTGTCTAATTTCCTCAGTCAGGAATCCAGCAGGCAAACTTATCACTTCATCTCCATGTTGGGGAAAGAAAATATGTGCTGCTGAATTTCCATTCTTACTTTAATTGTGTTAAAGGAACGTCAGAAAAGGAAGCAACATTCTAATTTCCTTCTCCTTGGGCCTAAGGGCTTTATCAGTTTCCCTCTTATTTAATTAAATAATTTTTATCCAACTCTTCAGTCCCCAAAGCCTACCAGAGCAGTTTGCAGATTACTAAAAATAAAACAGTTCCAGATGTGAAGTTTACAATCTAAAAAGAACACAACACAAAAGGAAAATGAATTGGGAGGGAGGAAAAATAGACCAACTCAGATACCAGTTCTTTGTTACAAATTCTTATAATACCCAGCTGGGGTGGAGAAGGTCAAGAAAAGGAGGAGCCAAAACCTACTGATCATTCAGCCATGTTGATGTAGTGGTGTTTCAATCCTTTTCTTCCCTCCTCTGTTATAGCCTGGTGAAATGGCTGCTACCATATTACAATTGATGGAGGGAGGATCCTAGCTTTGCAGCAGAGCTGGTGATGGCTCTCTATTCTCTCCCAGTTCTGCTGCAGTTTGATGACAGTGCTGTCTCTTCCATTTGGGGCTCCTATAGTTGGGCACACAGAACCATCCTCCCGCATCCAGGTGCAGCTATTTTTTCCTGCAGTCACTTTTCAGTCGTCATCAAGGACTGTGTAGAGCAAAACAGCACACTTAAGTTCTTATATATGCTCTGTTACAAAGTGATTCCTCTATCACGTGGGAAACAGGGTGTGTAAGTGTTGGGCAAAATACAGTAAATCATAATTTAATGCACCTTAAGAGGTTCTGCTTCAAGTTGTACTTTCTTTAGAGTGCTGCTTTTGGAAGTTTTGTGATCCTTTTAAAATTTAAAGCTTGATGAGAATAAATGTTTAAAATGCTGGTGGCTTCAAATGCCAGAATTGGGGCTGTACATTTCATTAGACAGATATGAAATAAGCTTCATCGTATTGAGGGGGAACACCATGTATTGTTGGAGTCCATAGAAAACATCAGTGCCTGGGCCATATTCAAGTAGGATTGGGAAAAATTCCATACAGCTGCTGCCAGGCAGTGTAGGCAATACTGAGCTAGAATGTTTTGACTCTGTGTAAGGCTGCTTTGTATATTCCTATGGCATAGGTCATGATTTGTTTGGTAATCTGTGGGGCAACTCATGGTTAAATCATGGTTTGTTGTTGGCTTCAGCTTAGCATTATGTTCAAATCAGGCCTTTGAATTCAAGACTGTTACACCCCACCCCAATCTCCATGCATGGTGTGAGATTCCAGGGGTTGCTGGTGCACTTACCACAGTCTGTGTTTCCTTTGGGGACAATGAGACAGCAGAGTCTGTGGTGTCTTTATGATATATGGTTTATTTACACATATTTACAATTGGTGTCCAGATGGAGAGAGTGTATCCCAAGAGGGCCCTGTTCCCATTATTGTTGCAGCCTCAGATTCCAAGGGACTCCAAACATCATGACTGACCTCCAGTTTGCAAAATAGACACTTTTCCCTTTTCCCTTACCTCATTACTCACAGCAATTCTGGAAACTTTCCCCTCCCAATTCTGGGATTGTCTTTTGCTAATTACCCAGAGCTCAAGGCGGAGTCTCCCAACTCTGTGTCCCGCAGAGAGGCTTCTGCCTTGTTGATGGCTTTCTTGATGGGTTAAGGGCTCAGCGTTGTTTCATAGTGGCCCATCCCCAGGCTATTCCTTAGTCAGGAAAACAAGTCCATCCTGTATTTTTGTACTGCACTGCTAAACCCATTGATTAAACTCCAACACTTACTAAAGCTAGGAGTTATAAGGTTTCTTAAATTCTAACTCCTTTACTGAATCCAGAACTTTTAGGGGAACCTTGCCCCGCTCAAACTTGTAACAGTATTATAGTTGTTGTTGTTCAGTCGTGTCCGACTCTTCACTGCCTCTTGCAGTTTGGCCAAACAGTATTATAGTACAGGCATGTAAAAAGCCACCTTCCTACTGGCTTGTAGCAAGTTATAATCAACATAGGAAATCAAGAAGCCTAATTTAGGCTAATTTGAGCTATGAAAAAGAGTTTGTTTACTGGGAGTTTACTTGCAAGTCTGTTGTAGAATGGAGTGAGCTGCTTTTGTGTTCTGTAATAGACCCAGTGGTGAAAATCAGTCCCTGCTCCTCTTCATTCAGGAACTTTCTGTATCTCCTGATGCCCCTGAAGCAGCTAAGATGTTTGGGTTCCTTTTCCTGCTGCCTTTTCACTTGCTGTTTTTCTTAAACTGGGCTTTCCTTTCTTGCTCTGGCTAATGTCACGAGTTCATGGAGGGCTTATATGCAGAACATACATATTTCTACCAGGAAAGGGAACAGGTGCTGCTGGAGTCTTTTACCCACACATGAAGTATTGCAGAGTACACCTGTCATCGCATGAATGTCAGCAGGAGACACTCACATCTGTTTCCCTGTAGCATTTGTTATCAAGAAGGAAGGGATTGTGGGGAGGAAGGGAGGGTGGGGAGAGAAATAAGAGCTCAGCATGTCACTTAAGCAAAGCAGTGGCACTTTGCCACCAGAGTGTTTGTTCAGGACTTCAGGTGGTCTTCTGCCCCCAATGTTTTCCACTTATCGAATGCAGGCATCATTTCTTGGCCCTTGGGGTGCGTATGTGAAAAGTGGGTGGGTGGGAAATGGGTTGTCATGTGTCACAGCGCTGTAATTTCTCCACCCTCCTCTTCTCTTTGGCATGCTGTAGTGCTGCTGAACAGCAGTTCCTGCTTGTTTTGGCAGTGAGGAGAGCATCTGCTTCAAGAAAGGCACATGGAAAAACTTCCACTTTGGCTCTGTCGGCTGACTCACAGTTCTGAACTTACAACTCTCCCAAGTACCTTTCACGCAAGGAAGTGAGTGAAAGATGAAGGGCTTGGGGGATAGTGGGAAACATCATAGAAGGGCCAAGCAGAGGCAAGGTGCTGTGTAACAATAGAGTTAGGAAACCATTGATGTCCCTGGCAGTTTTTCCAGCCCCAACTCATATTCAGAAACCCCAGGACAGATTCTTTATAAAACGATTTTTTCTTTGTGTTTACTAGCTGGATTGTAGGAGATGCTAGTTTTTATTTAGGAGACAGCCGGGGCTCTTTCAGCTAATTGGGCAAGTCTATTCTCTTCTTTTGGCTGATGTTCTTTTGATGGTTCTTGTCTCTTGTAATCATGTAAAAAAGCCTTTTGGTTCCACACAAACCAGACAGTGCCTCTAAAAAGGTTGCTCCCAAGTCCTTTTTCTGTCTGGAAGAGGGCAAAAGACTGGATAATGCTGTATTGACTGATTCATGAAGACCAATAAGTCTCCCACTTCTTTTGCAAGTTTGCCCCTTTTTAATTTTTTTTGTGTCTGTGCTTTGTTAACACTTAAAAATTCCAAGCACACCTCAAGGGTTCGGGTTGGGAGTAAAAGTAGGGCAATTGCTTGGTAGAAATTTTCTTTTCTTTTAAAAAGCCAGTACGCCTCAACAAATCCTGAATCAAAGCCTGCTTTTTGTAAAGATTAATCTCCTTTCCTAGTACAATGGGCCATCCTTAGCACAAAAGTTCCTTTTACATAATTTTCCCAGCAAAGAAATGGGGTTGCCCATTTAGACAGAGTGCTCCCCAGCAACCTCTGTGTCAAGGGAAATGGTAAGTGAAAGAGAGAACACATCAGCAGTGGAAACATATTTCAGGCAAATCCATGTCAGCATCATGTTTTTGCAATGCTGAATTCATATTTAAGATTCCCAGGCAGTGCCGTCAAATTTTTAGGGGGGCAGAAGCCTCTGTTTGGGGAGGGGAGTGGAACAGTTAGCAAGGAAGGAGATTCTATCTCCATTATCATTCCTAGGCCTAGGGAGCCTCTCCAGATGTCTTTTTTATTGGGTATTCATGACAATTTGTACTCATTATAGTATTGGGGTGGTTATATGCAATCCTGCTTTCAACAGGGTTAGCACCTGCAACATAACAGGTTCATTTCCAATCAGTGCATGTCCCTTTGCTTCCTGCTGAAGTCCTGTAACAAACGTTCCAGTTTATGTTGTCCTGCTTTTGTTGCACTATAGTGCAAGAGCACCCCTTCAAATGGTCATAATGCAGTATATGACTGTTTAAGTTATAGATTACCTTTCTTGAGATAAAGTCCCAGTTGCCAGACCCAGAAACTATCTGTAATCCCAACCTACAACAGCAGACTACATTTGAGAGGTTTTTTCTTTCTTTTATGTTTTTATTTACCTTCCCTTCTCTCTATGCAGGTTCCTTCTTTCCCTTTCTCTCTTTTCCCCCTCCTCCAAAGATGCTGCTGGTGTGACCCACCATAGATAAGGTCAGAGGCATCAGTATTTGGAACCTAGAATGCGTCATTGTCATCCTTGGTATTCGCTGCAGTTAATTCACAAGATCAGGTAGTTGCAAAGTTGACAGTGTGCCTGGGGGAGAGGCAGGCAGAGTGAAGATGTGTGCATCTGTTCTTTTCCAGGCCTGATGCCGAGGGACAAGGTGAGTGACAGTCCATGTGAACCTCCATAGCAGAGACCTAGTGTGGCATTTAAAGGCATCTCTGCTCTCGGATGTGATTGATGGTAGCTTGCAGGCCTGAGCGGCTGCAGGAACAAATATGTCGATGTGGAACAGCTGGGGAAGGGCAGCCATGAAGGTTATGAAGCTCCTAGGAAGCCATTGGGGAGAGCATCTGGGGATAACAGTGGCAGCTTTGCTGCAGCTGGGTGTTCTTGATATTCCTGCAGAGCAGCCAGGGCTTTGCTGTTCTTTAGCTGGTACCTAGAGGGGTGGGTGTCAGGCTTGGCTGGGTTTAGCGGCCTTTTAAAAGACAGAGGAATCCTGGACTGGTGGTCATCTGTGTGCAGCACACCATTGTATGGGCAGCATGTAATAAGAATTGAGTAGCAATGTGATAGCATTAAAAGCTTGCTCTTGCCCGGACGGTGTACACAAAAAAGCATTCTGTATGCAATTGCACTCAGTGTAATTGGTTTACAGCAGCCTTTGCTAACCTGGTTCCTTCCAAATGTTTTGGACTACAACTCCCATCAGTCCCACCCAGCACGTGCCAGCAAGAGCTCATGGGTGTTGTCCAAAGCATCTATAAGGAGCCAGGTTGGCAAAGTTTGGTTTAGAGGATGAGTTTCATATTTTGCTCATGCTCAGTGCCTGGCTCGTTAACATCTTGGAGGTTGAGAAGTAATTCTGCACTCAGTTGGCTATTGTGGATGATTGAGAGCTTCTTTGCCCATACAAATTGTGTTGCTTATCCCTGTTCTAACTGGGAGCTTGTTTCTCTGCAAATACAGTTTTCTGCAGTGCATTTAATTTTCTGCTGGTGCCATATTGTGATCTGGGTTGCAAGGGTTGATCTTTTGGATGGCCCTAGGAAGTAGCTGAGCTCAGGTGAACTTTGACTCTTTTCTGTGGTTTTGTGTTCTGCCAGTCAAGTTCCATAAGAACATAAATAGAGCCCTGGTGGATCAGGCCAATGGCCCATCTAGTAGTTCTCACAGTGCCAACCAGATCCCTATGGGAAACATGCAACCAGGATCTGAGCACAAGAACACTTCCCCTCCTGCGATTTCCAGCAGCTGATATTCAGAAGCACTACAGCCTCCAACTGTGGAGGCAGAACATAGCTTCTATCATGTGTAGTAGCCATTGAGATCCTTTACTTCCATGAATATCTCAAAATTTTGTATCACTTTGGATCAGTGTTTCAAGCAAAGATTCTGAAATGGCTTCTTATTAGCTTCTTTCCCATGCAGAAGTTTTATAAATTAGAATGAACACTTTAGAATAAAGGTTCAATATTCCATTCACCATATTAGCATATATACCACTTCACTGCTTTTTTGACAAATGGTAGAGCCATTTAGTCTGAACTTGCCTTCCTTCCATTTCTTTCCTGAATTTTTTTATGGAGAATCTGAGCAACATCATTGCAACATCTTGCAACCTCTTGTTGTCCTCTCTTGTTTTGTCAGAACTGATTTGAGGTGATTGTTTTTCACTTAACATGTAATTATAGTGTCAGTCTGGCTGTATGGACTGGCAAAGAAACACTGAGGTTTTCATTACTATTGTTTCTATAGTTAGAAGTTTCATCTTTGTAGATTCTAGTTTTAGTGATGAAGTGCCACTAAAGTAGTAAGGTCCTGTTTCCTGTGTGTGTGCTAAATGCTTGTTTCCTCTCAGGTTATTTCCTTTTTGATTTTTTAATTGTGAAATAGTACTCCTTTGCAGGTATATACTTACCTGCACACCTCTCTTTGTTGATGTGAACACAGTGGCTAATGATGTTTATATTCACAGCTTCCCTACCACACCACTGTGGACTAAGGGAATTGATGGAGTATCACTGAAGGAGTTCAACTAATTGTTTTTTGACATGATTTTGATGAGCCCTCCATGCCCAATTCTTTACGAGAGTAGGCAGACAGAGTGATGTTTCTTACCCTAGGACCTGGAGTTTTCTCTATATTCCTGATACTCTTCCAAGACCCAAGTCATTGAGCCAGAGCTTCCACAGCTGCTGTCTGCCATGAACCATCATTGGCAGAATTGGCAGCAACAGCAGCAGAGATCATCTTCTCTCTCCTGTTGTAGGAGCAGGAGAGGACAGAGTGTGAAGAAAGCTGTGTGTGGAGGGTGGCCTTTCCCCCATCCTCTGAATCCCCTGGGAAACTCAACAAACCTGCTGTACCTAGAACTGGGTGTGGAGAGTGCAGCTGAATGGAAAACAGCTGTGAGCAGCATGAGGAAGTACTTTGAGCAAGTACCACCTTAAGCCTGTCATAAAGAACAAGTCTAAAGAGAAAGACTAGGGTGATGTCTGCTGTTTCCAGGAACTCTGCTCATTATCAGACTTTTGTGCGTGTGCTGAGAGTTTATTTGCGCTCATAAGTGAGACCGATAGATAGGGTGTGTCATAAGGACAATGAATTCATATCAATAGATATATATTAGTAACTTTATTAATGTATTATTTTATATGTAACTGTGTATTTTCACAATATTTTGTTTGTTTTGTCTGTTGTTGCTTCAGTTTTCTGTACACTGC
This sequence comes from Lacerta agilis, assembly GCF_009819535.1. Taxonomy (NCBI): domain Eukaryota; kingdom Metazoa; phylum Chordata; class Lepidosauria; order Squamata; family Lacertidae; genus Lacerta; species Lacerta agilis. The sequence goes on along the minus strand of NC_046319.1, from coordinate 36,641,699 downwards.
TTAAAGATACTTTTAATATACAGGTATTAAGTGGTATAGAAATTCATCATCATCATCTCCTCCCTGTAGGGAACAGCAATTGGCTAATTAGGGAGCAATTCAGTCATTAATCCAAACCTTGCCGAATAGGAAGTACTGGTAGTCAGAAGAGAGAAGCTACTTATCAAAGTTACAGGGGATCTTTGCTGAATGGGACTTAATGTCCGAATAGACATTGTAGAAGGACCTTGTCTATGGGACAGGCCATGTCAGATAATACAGAGCTATATTAAATGCCATGTGGCACCACAATTTTAATTCTGCCTGTAGCTAATTGTAGAAAAGCAATACCTCAGCAGCACTAAAGGACCCTAGCATGAAAGCAACCTGACCCAAAGCTGCGATAAAATTGATGAGATTGTCTTCCTGTCAAGAAAAGTGATAGGTTTGACAAGCAGGTGATAAAGTGTTAAGTTAGGAGAATCCAAATGTTCTTTGATTTTAGCATAGATTGAAAAATATGATCCAAATTAGGGGTGGCCACCCTCTTTTTCTGTCAAGGGCCATATTCCATTTGGAGTAATCTGTTTGGGGGGGGGCCTGCAAGCTCGTAGTAGGTGGGGCCAAAGTCAAAAGTGGGTGAGGCAAGAACAAAGGTGGGTGAGCCCCACTTTTCTCTCTTTTTGTCACCTCTTTCCCCCCTGATCCTCCCTGCTGCCACCCACATGAAGTTGGGTCAAAGGTGTCATTTAACACTAGAGATTCAAGTTGCTCATTTCAGATCCAAGTTAATGCATGTGATGACTCACCTGGATTTATGGTCAGAGTAATGGTGTCAAGGGGATAGGAACTAGAGGATTTCTAGAGCTGAAGTTCCAGTGTCACAGACACTATTGATGCCTTGATGCAGCAGCCCTCCTCTTGCAGCAAGTAGTGCATTGATTTCAAAAAAAGAGTCCCTAAAGGGCTTGAAGCTTGGGGTGCAGCTCCTGCCTCTCTGTAGATATGTTGTGGGAAACCAAAGTAATTAAAGGAGGGGAGAATACAAGGGAAAGCTAAAGGTATGTGTGGGGAGACCCAAGCCTGTCTGTGTGGCTGGATCTCTGCTTGTTGGCAGGCAACCTAATTGCTGCATTTCACAGCCCAGTAAAGCCCATCTGCTCTGTTCTCTGGCATTGCATGCATGCCCATCAAGCACATTAGGCCACCCAGCCTTGCAGATGGATCTGGGGAAGCTGAGCAGCCCAAGCGGAACCCCCTCACCTGCCCTCTCACGCTGTGGTGGATTCCAATGACAAAAAAGAATTCTGCTTCTCCAGCTCTTGGGTGAAATCTCCAGGATGCATGAAGCACCCCCAACTACATAACAGGGTTGCTGTAAGGTTAGAACTGTACAGTAGTTAGTACTCTACAAAATGATATTGAAATAAAGGTTAGGGTGTGGAATACGATGATAACAGCAAGAATAATTTCATCAGTTCTCTGTGCCACCAAAGAATCCTGGCAACAGTAATTTACCTTTCGCAGAACTACAGTTCTGTGCAGCCTTAAGTAACTAAATGTGCTTTAAATGGATAGTGTGTATGCAAATACAAAATTAGGAGTATTGTAGCTCAATGGAAGATCAAACTGCTTTGTGTACAAAAAGTCCAAGGTCCTCAAATGAGCACAAGAAATGGCAGGGCTCGGGAAATACCCTGCCTCTGAAGTTAGGGATGCAGTACACAGATGGACCAATGGGCTGACTTCATAGGAATTTTGATGGGATTGTGATGGTAATGCAGAGAACTCATAGAATCAGGATATATCTGATTTCAAACCTCCTATCCACCCTTCCCTTAACTGAACAGTATTCTCTTTGCTCAAGTTATGTTGAGAACCAGTAGCCTCTGCAAGAATGCAGAGCTATGCCACAAAACAAAGTGAGGCACACTTATTTACATGATAACAATCCTTTCCTATCCTACACCAGGGGATGAATCAGAAATTAAATGCATTAAAAGGCTTGCCAAGACCAGGACATTTTGACCCAGTTTGCTTACTGCTAATGAGTAGTAGTGATTGCATCTCCTGTCTCTTTCCAAAGGTTTGTTTCTCTTGCCACTTTCTCTTGCATCCTCTGTACTCCCCCACCCCCAGCCTTGTCTGCACATATGCAAATATAATCCAGAGATTGCAAGTGAGAAATGTCACTTTTGAATGCCCCCCCTTTAAAAAGATCTCCCTGCACAGTTGGGTTCTTCCTTAGGGCTCCCCACACTTCCGTTTGTGCCTGTGCCTAGCGAGCATGGGCGTTCCATGCGTTCTAGGCATGGATTTGAGTGGTTTTGCCTTTGCTGTGCCACTTTCCCACAGAAAAACGGCTCTTTAGCACTAAATCAGAACAAATGGCAATATGCAGAAACCCCAACTGCTGTTTGTTCCCATTCAGCCCTAAATGGTCTATTTTCTTGGGAGAAAGTGGTGGGGTAAACACAAGTGTGGACAAACCCTAGTTTTCAGCTTGCAGAGAGGTGGCTTAAAAAAAAATGTAGGTGAGCTGTCAAAATGTGACGTATATGCCATATGTACCAGCAGTCTGAAGTGGTGTAGTTCATTTGAGCACCTCATTTTGCTGCCTGTGTAAATTAGGTTGCAGGGACCCACCTTTTGCTTACACCAGTGGTTTTCAACCAGTGTGCCATGGCACCCTGGGGTTCCTTGAATGATGGTCAGGGGTGCCGCGGGCAACACTGGCCTCTCTCCCACTTTTCTTCCCTCCCTCCTTGGATGCCCTCTCATGTCTCTGCCTCCCTAAGGCTTGCATAGCTGTTTGTTGCAGCAGCCCTGGCTCCAAGCTCCCCAGGTGAATGTTGCCTCTGGAGCTGGCCAGGGGGAGCTTCCCAGGCCCCTGTGGGGCAGTGTGAGGAAGCACTTCTCTTTGGGACAGGGGGCACAGCTCAGAGACCAGGGGTGGCAACTGTGGCTGCCTAGAGGACTCCCAAGGAGAGGGGAGAGGAGAGGAGGCTGAGGGAACACTCCACCAGGGAGGGTGTTTGAAAAAGAGTGAGAGGCTGCCAGTTCTGCAGGTAAAGGGTAACATAAATGGGCTCCTGAGCCCCACAGGCAGAAAGAATGTAGTTGGTCATTCGAGCTGTGGACTCAAAAAGGTTGAAAACTTCTGGCTTATGCTATTCTTGTTATGTTGATGGTGATGTATTGTTAGTATCATAGTAATAAAGAAATACGAACAGTAGCAAAGTGTTGTGTCCAACTAAATTTTACTCATAGTAGACCCTTTTAAATTAATGAACCTGAGTTAGCCATGCTTATTAAGTTCAGTGCATCTTCTTTGAGTAGGACTGGCACTGGATATGACTCGAGGTTTTGGACGAATAAAATTCCTGCATTCCTGCTCTAAGATATCCATTTGTGAGTGTGTGGCCAAATCACACAACTGGAATCTTTGTGTGCAAATGGGGATTCTTATCCCAGGATAGCTGCCCCCTCCCACCTTCCTGGGAGCATCCTGTGGATCTTAGCAGTGTAGACCATCTCTGAATCTATCTCCAATCCAGGACTCTCAGCCTTTCTCACCTCTCAGGATGAGGTTGCCCCTGTGTGGACTCTTAAGAGCTTGGGACATGAACAGCTGATGCAGGAGCAAGGAGACAGATTCCCCATTCATATGGAGCTGAAGGGAGAAATTGACCTTCCCCAGTGATGTCATTGTCAAGTTGAGCTGCGCATGGCAGCCGCTACAGTGTGGGACAGGGCCTCTTTGTCGGCCTGACACTTTTTGGCTCAAGAAAAACAGTGTTATGAATTCAGTGGGCTGGGGTTTCCTTCTTCAACAGCTGGAAACGGGAGATGTTCCAAAGGCTGCTGGGGCAGCTGAGAGGATTTGGATTGGGTTGAGGTCTGCAGTTGATGGGACCTGGCAGAGGCTGGTCACTTTGTGTGTGTGTGTGTGTGTGTGTGTGTGTGTGTGTGTGTGTGTATTATCTCTGGGGTATTATTTGTGTGTTCTGGTGGTGGCAGACAGAATACCCATATCATGTGGCAGTGGGTGCAGAATTCAGCTTCCTGTGAATCTTACAAGTTTCTAGACCTCAGGCTTGTGAGTGTTTGAGAAACGCCCCCTGAAAACTCAAGTACCAGAGAGGTGACGGGGAGTAAGTGGATGGCAGGCACGTACTTAGTTTTCCACCCCCCTGCGTAGCTCCATGCTTTTATTTTTCTCCCCTTCTCCAACTAGCAAAGAAACAGTAAAAAGGATTGAAATATCATACAAAATAAGAGAGGATTTGCAAATTTACTTGACTGACAATATATACAGGTTACAGAACTTGTTTTTATTTTCACAAGATTTCAGTAATTTTTAGTGTTGGGTACTAAGAGCCTTGGTAATGTTGATGGCCGGGTATAGTGTATACTCAACAGGAAAAGAAAAATCAGCACCCAGAAGAATTACATTATGCAAACAGAAGCATAGTTGCATGCCCCTCCCCAATTTGTATATTTTGTTCATGCATTCTTATGCTCATCTTCACGAGGGAGAAGGAGCTGGGCAGAGCATTGCAGATTTTTCCTTTGCTTGCTGGTAATCCTTTTATTTACCAGCCCCTGCTTTTACCTTCTAACACCCACACCCTTTCAAGCCTATGCTTTGCAGTCTTAACTTTTGGTTAATGACTGCATTTTTAATCCTTGACTGTATTGAACTTTCTTATATTCATATTAACTTTATTGCATTTGGTGCTATTGTTTGCTGTTTTAATGCAGACCAATTTAGAATTAAATCCGAATAAGGAAATATAAAAGTGAAATGATATCGAGTAACATAGGTGAGGTCAGGTTTTGAGTACAGGGTTGAGTTGATTGTATAATTTGTATCAGTCCCTTCTGCAATATGATGTTGGGATTGATTGAGTTATTGTTCTCTTTAATTACATCTATAGATGGTGTGTAAGTGTAAGCAAAATAACATGAGACCTTTGATTCTCAGACTGCAGAAGCTGTGGCATTATCTGGTGAAATCTAAGAAGCAGGTAGGGCAGAGCAGAACTTTTATGGATGAGGGGCTTCATTGCGCCATGCATCTGCTAGATCCTTCCCTGAAGCCCTACAGAAGCAAATTAAGTTTTGTGAAATAAACAAATGCATATAGATTTCATTGATTTCCATAATTCAGACTACAGACCCCCAATTTTTGATGAATAATCTGGAATTTATTTTAGTGCATACCCACCCACCCACCCACAATATGCCACTGCACATCTGAAAGAGCTCACTTTTAGCATCCTTCACCAATCTCAGCGACTTTCAGTACCATGGCCCATGGTATGCTTCTGGAGTGACGGTCCAAGTTAGGGGTGGGTGGCATTTATTTGCAGTGGTTGCAGTTCTGCTTGGATGGTGATTTCCAGAGGGTGATGCTTGGGGTGTGTGCTCTTTGGCTCCATGGAGCCTTCAATGTGGGGCTCCTCAGGGTTCAATTTTATCCCCTACATGAAACCACTGAGTGGAGTCATACAGAGTTTTGGAGTACGTTGTCAGCAATATACTGATGACACACAGCTCTACTGTATCTCCTTTACAACTGCAGGTGTGGCAGTGGATGTTCTAAACCGTTGTCTTGCTTCAGTAATGGACTGGATGAGAGCAAAAAAACAAAACAAAAACCTGAAGCACTGCTAGCAGGCAATTCCCTAGATTGGATGGATGGGAGGTGGCCTGCTCTTGATGAGGTTGCATTCCCTGTGAAGGAATGAGTATGCAGCTTAGGGATACTGCTGGATCTTTTGCTGTCACTTGAGGTTCAGGTGGCCCCGGTAGCACACAGGGCCTTTCATCAGCTCAGGCTAGTGACATAGTTGCACCCCTTTCTGGACAGGGATAGCCTAACTTCTGTTGTCTATGGTCTGGTAATCTCTAGGTTAGATCACTGCAGCACATTATATGTGGAAAATTGAGCAGCCAGGTTGCTCATTGGGGCAAGATGGTTTGAGCATATAATGCCAATCCTGGTCTAATTGCACTGGCAGCCAATTAGTTTCTGGGCCCAATTCAAAGTGCTGGTCTTGACCTATAAAGCCTTAAATGGCTCAGGACCGCAATACTTCAAGGACCGCCACTCTCCATATGAACCTACCCAGACCCTGCAATCATCATCTGAGACCTTTCTTCGTGTGCCTCCTCTGTGAAAGGTCCAGAGGCAGCAACATGTGAATGGACCTTTTCTGTGGTGATTCTCCACTTGTGGAATGCTTTCCTCAGGAAGGCTTGGCTAGTGCCTTCGTTACATATTTTTAGGCACCAGGCAAAAACATTCCTCTTCTCCTAGGCCTTTGGTCAATTAAACAATCTATGGCCTTTTAAACTGTGGGGGGGGGGTATTGTTTTTGCTTGATGTTGTGGTAGGTAAGTTGTGTTTTTATATTATAAACCATCCTGTTATCTTCAGATGAAGAGCGGTATAGAAATTTAATTAAAAACAACAACCTGGTGCCCTCTGGATGTTTTGGACTACAACTCCCATCAGCTCCAGCCAGTATGTGAAGGCTGGTGAAGGCTATTTTAATATTAATAATGGGAAGGTATCAATGTCTTATCTAGTGCTTGGAATTAGATGCAAGTTGTTCCGTCCAATCCTCTATATATATTTGCTTGGTGGTAAGTCTGAGCTTAGAGAGGCTTACAGCCAGGTAAATGTGTGCATGGCTGCAGACTCACAGATGCTTATTCTGATCCACCATATCAGGGCTGCCCTTGTTTCCATTTTTTTTTTAAAAACGAAATTTATTAGCATTTTCATAATATAACACAAACCCAACCCCACACCTACAAATACAAAAACAAATACAAATACACATAATGTCAGGATTCTTCTTCTTATTTATATACCTTACAAAAAAAAAATTTCTATTTCTAAATCTTGACGTTTGACTTCCCCCGCCTATTCACCTTCGGTTTTAAATCAATATACTATTTCCTTAACAACTTTTCTCTATAAAAAAATTTAACTTTACTTAACGAAAAAAAGAAAACATGCTTATCTTAATCTTTGCATTATAACCTAAATCATAACCAAATATTCTTATAGCTAAACTTATTTCTTCTATCCTTTATCATGCTGCTTTTAACTTAAAATTCAATATCTCCTTACTTATTTAAAATAGACTTGTAATTAACAGACTTCACACTCCGATTTCGGATACCATGGCAGACCATTTAAATTATACATTTAATACTTCAACCCACTCCCCCTCTGTCCATTGTCTTTTTCTGTCTTTCTCCAGAACCAAATCTCCAATTGTCTTCCTCTGAGTGTCCACAGATCCAGGCAGCATCCACAACAAACCCCGCATCGAGCCTCAGGGTGCTCATCATCTCCATTCTGGGCTCCTCCGTTCCTTTTTCTTCTTCTTCTTCTTGTAAAAATCTTAATTCCATGTCCCTTGCCCCCGAGCTGCCACCTCGGAGTCTGGATATTGTAAATTTTCCCGTTTCAGGTTCCTTTTCCCGGATTTGCCCAGCCATTTCAGACCATCCTTGAAGCACCCCTCCCAGCTCTTTGTCAAGGCTTGATTCCATTGTGTAAAACTTTTGAAAAGCCTCCTCTGTGGAAAGTAAATCCTTTTTATGAATAATTCCACTCAAAACTTGTAGTTTCCGATTAAGCAATTCCATCTGCAAGACAGTGAGCATTTCCTCATCCTTTAAACTAGAGTTCGATGCCAGTGCGAGCACAAAGTCCAGCATTTTAGGAGAGAGAGTGAGTATCAGATTTCAGTTCCTGTCTCTTCCTTCCTTTGTTTCAATTTTTTCCCACGACAAACCAAGTCGCCGCCATTTCTCCGAGGCCGGAGTATAAAGACCAAAACTTCAAGTGGAGATATTTTTTCCCCAGTTAACCCCCAAAGGGAAATCTCAACAGACTCAGTTTTCAATTTCCAAGTACTTTCTATTGATTGTTGTAGCAGCAGTCACTTAAAGAGTTAATTTCTTTCACCACCCGAAGGGAGGGAGGCGGGCTGCCTTTCTTCTTTCCCCCAGATCGTTCCAAGAATACAAAGAGTCAATCAATTACTCACAGCCTCTGGGTTCTTATCAGCTCCTTGAAAACAGGTAGAACTTAGACGCTCATCACAGGCTTTGTCGCCGCATTTACATCCCGGTTGGGGCATGTCCCCTATAGCCCGGCTCCGTCGTCCCTTCACCCCCACTCCCCCTTTACAGGGGGAGCGAGGGAAGGGTTCGGAGCCACAACGGGCACAGCCGGGGAGCCCAGGGTGCGGGACGCTCTTCCCGCACCCCAACCGGAGCCCCGCTATGCGGCTGCAGGGCTCCTGACCCCCGGGATGAACTGGGTGCTTCGCAGCCGAAGCATCCCACGACCACCCATAATGGCGTCAGCCGCCGGAAGTCCGCCCTTGTTTCCATTTTTGACCTGTCAGTCTAGGCCGATGCGTCACTTGCTAGGCTTTGGGGCTCCCTTTGACCCCTCAAAATTGAAATGTTGCATGTGAAGTGAAGTTACTGGATCAATAGACTTTTGCTGCCTCCTTGGACTGTAAACAGCTTGCTTAGGAGGAAACAGTGACAATGTTCCTTTCCCACTTTTGTGCAGATTACCTGGACAGCAGTGTGTGTGTTGGTGGGGTGCTGCAATGATAAGACTGATTGTGTTTCTTGACTGATTATGCCAATAAACTATTGACGTGTCTCTCTGGGCCAGTGGTTTAAAATGATGTTCTTGCTGGCTGGCATTATGTAAATACATCTAACTCTCAGTCACTGCAGCTGGCTGCAGTCTCTCTCTCTTTCTCGGGGCTGAAATTATCTCTCGATCCACAGAACAGACTCAGCACTTCACCCCTCCACCAAACAATGTTTCACCCAAGAACCTAAGGGAATCTTGCTGACCTTGCAAAGTGGTGAGGAGGCAGGAGGGCATATGCTTTGCTTTTTTATTTCATCCACTGAGCAGTTGAAAAGGACCTTTGCCTTTCTCTCTAGCTGGCAAGTTTGACTTGCTCGCTTGAGTCATCGGCAGCCCTTTGCGCCACAAGCTCTACACTCTGGAGTTGCACCTGCTCTCCCTTTGTGGCATGCCCTGCTGCCCTGGATTGTGTGTGTTAATCTGCAAGAAATGCAGGGCATGTCATGTGCTCCTTGGCCTTTTTGTCCCCTTTCGACTTTGTGACACTAAGTTTTATCATTGCAAGTTGGAGGGAAATCACAAGTGTGCCGGTATTCCTTTTTATTGCCTGCCTTGGGAGGGAAGAAGTGTTTGTAGGAAGGACATTCTGATCCAACTGGGAGATGTACTCCAGACATCCTGGCTGCGGTGTCAGCTGAGGGAGGTTGTGGTGCAGTGGGGAGGGGGGTAGAGGGGAAAGGCTCTCTGCACTTCTGTTTTTTCAGTTCCAGAACATCTGCAAAGTAACAAGGAGGCTCTGGCTTTTCTCCATCTTTTTCATCTGCTTGTCAGCCTCTCCCTCATGCCGCAAGCGTGGGGCTGGAGTGGTGTTTCCTCTTGGGCGTGCAAGATGGGGATGGTATGTGTGTGCATACACACACAGAAACACACACATATGCTTACACAAACACACTCATTCGCCACTGCCTTGGTTAGTTATGTTATACTGGGCTTGGCCTAATTTTTGAAGTTCACATTTCAGAACTCAAGAGCTGCTATTGTTTTAGCATTTATTCTTTGGCTTTGGAGGGCAAGGGATTCATTAATTATACTGGGCTTTTTTCTGGTTTGTATCATTTGTGATTTCCAGCAGGCTTCAATCCCAGTGCCTCTTCATTTGGAAAACAAGCACCACAATGGTGCCTCTGTTTATGCATATGAACTATAACCATGCAGAATCCCATAATTATTCAGGATCCCTTTGCTGCACTTCTTACTAAATAAATGAACAGAGCTTTTAAATTCCCACCCTTCATCCTAAAATCTCAGAGCGGGATATAGAACAACTACCATTCCCAGAATACATGAAACAATTCCCCCAAATCAGACCAAAATGAGCAGATAAAACAAAATAAAACACCATTACAAATCTAAAATTGCAACATCCATAAAGATCGTAAATCCTCAGAGGAAGTAAAGAATAACTTTATTTCCACATATTATTCTGCAACTCAGGCAAACAAATAGGTATTTACTTGGCGATAACATGGAAAATGTGTCAGTGCCATATGTACTTCCAGGGTGGAGGGCATTCCATAGACAGGGGGCTTCTGCAGACAAGACCTTTTCCCCACATCTCTGCATAATGTACAGTGGCTGGTGGTGGAACATGGTGAAGGGTCTGCCCAGCCAATCTTAGGTCATGGGCAGACTGATTGAGGGAGAATTGCTCCATATCTTGACTCACTTCAGTCTTGAATTTCAACCTTGGTTGTTTATATTTGAGATGATGGAGGTCCTGATACTGTTACTATAAGGGGCTGCGCAAACAAGTTTTTAATAGTTGATGTTGCCAAGTGCATTGGGTGCCCTGGTTTCATCTGCAGCTCCTGGAAATGGGTTTCCGAAGTCTATCCTTGCCCAGAGATAAAGAGCAGTGTGGGATGTGAAGGGTTAAACCCTGCCCCTATTTCCTCTCTCTTCAGTTGCATTCAGCACCAGCCTGGCTTGTGGCTTCACACTAGGCTCACGTGCAGAGGCGCTCCAGGCCTCTGGCTGGTGCCTGCCATTCATAACACATCTGGCTTCTCCATTGATAACTTTTGCACAACTCCTCCAGCTCCTGGCACAGCTCTCCCTTCCTAACCTCCCCCCATCCAACTGCCTCACTAAGCCCCCATTGCATTTATTACTAGTAAAGTGCTAATTCCCAGCCTGCCCAATGACTGGCCAAGGAGAGGCTGTTTACAGGAGCCGGGTGGCTCCTGGCTCCTGCCCCATCTCTGCAGCCGCACTGTGAGATGTTTATTCTCTAGTGCTGCTTCTGGGCTAGGCTCTTAGCTGCATGGAGCCAAGGCTTTTCAGTGCCTGGGACTGGCTGGCGGCAGGACCCAGGCCTTTTGTCTGCTCCAGGGAAATTAAAGTGAAAAGCCAGAGAGGAGGTTTCCTTGTCCAGAGGCCCCTTCCCTCCCCCACAGTCTCCCTCCCTCCCTCACCCCCCTTTTTCCTTCCAAGAACGCTCACTCCTGCCAAAGGCACATCTTTCATCATCTTTCCTTTTTTGCATTCCATTCTGTTGTGGTACAGAGCCTGTGCCTGCGCATTGTGTTGTTGTTGGTTTTGTTTTTTTAAAATAAAAATAAAAGCACATGATCCCCACGCTCTTTCCACCGTCATGGGCTCTTCTCCATTCCTTCTTCCTGCGATGTTATTGATTTACAAGGGGCTGTCATCCCTGCTCACATTGCTTGCCAACCCACTACCCCCTCACAGCTCCTTCATCGCCTCACATCCTCTTCAAACCCCCCCCCCCACTCCGCACAGCTCTATTCAGCTGTGATCCCCTCACAGCTCCCTTCACATCCCCCCTCACAGCTCCTTCAATTCCCCCAGCCTCTCTGTCAGCCACCTCACCCCATTTCCAGTTGCCAGCCCCTAACAGTTCTCCTTTAAACTCCCCACTTCTTTTGCAGCTCACCCCAATCCAATATCCCCCTGTTGTTGATGCCAGTAGCAATGGGGAATCGAATGAATAGGAAAAAGTATTTGTCTCCTTCCCCTTCCCCTGTGCCATTGTTGTCAGCAGAAGGAAGCACACATTTTTAAATTCTGTTGGGGACAGCACTGGTATGTGAACTGGAAATCACGGTGGGGTGGGCATGAGAAGGTCTGCCTTGGCCACTTGCCTTCCCACTCACTCTGCTGGCCTACTCACTCATACCCTATCTCCCACACATTGGTGGCACTTTGCTCCAAATCTTGAAATACCCGCTCTGAGCAGCTGTCATAGTTCTGAGCAACACCTCATAGTTCATCTGTCAGGGGGATGAGGCACAGGCACTTTATGCTACTGTCTGGAACCATTGTTAGTTTTCTCCAAAACTTCCAGCACACTCTCAAGCACCTTGCCCCTAGAAGGGGTGTTTGCAACTGGGTGATACTTGGAATAAACTTCCGGATGCAGGGAGGGTTTTTTCAGGAGTGGTTGCACCACCATTTCTTTCAAAGCCATGGACACCACTCCATCATGCAGCAAAGTGTTTCTTACTTCCTGGATCTGCCTGGTGAACCCCATATGGCTAACTTGATGGTCAAGGGTCAAGAGGGCAAGTAGTAGGACATACATGCTGCAGGCACTTTGTCTACTACATTTTCAAGCCTCAGAAACTGAAGTAAATTGTATAAAATAGGACAAGACAGTGAAACAAGTTTAAGTAATTAGGCATCAGGACACACACACACTTATAAAACTACAGATGGCAAACACTGTTTTGAAAAATACATTTCTCCTTTTCTCTCACTTAGGGAGGAATCTCTCTTCTAATATTATGCCTGTTGCATACTGTGCATTCTTCTTGCTTTGTTTTTGCACATTTAAGCAAATTGAATTCACTGATTATTTGACTAACCAACTCATATGCTTAATGGACAAGATTTTTCTGTTCAGGTGATAGCCTTAGACATTATAATATCTAAATTTGTGGAGGAGTAGGCTACCAGCTGCTATTAGCCATGATGCCTTTGTTCTACTTCCATGGTTATAGGTTGCACTAAATGCCTCTGAATACATAGGTGGGGGAATGTTGTTGCTTTCAGATCCACCTTGTAAACTTTCCAAAGGCATCTAGTCAGCCACCAGGAGAATAGGATGCAGGACTAGATGGGCCATTGTCCTGATCTAACATGCTCTTCTTAGGTTTGTACAATGTGATGTACATTACATGAGCCAACTAAGTTTACCAGCCAGTGAGCAAAGCGAAGAAACAGGCAAGAAAACTCCACACAGCAGCAAAACAAAGTTTCCTCTGAAACTTAGAGAGCTCAAAAAGCTATCTAGAAAAATGCAGCCCTTGTTTGGTATCAGAATGCCAGCAGGAAAAGGGTAGAATGAACTTTCTCCAGCAGAAACACCCCATGTTCTGGTGCTACCATTCAAAGACCCTATCTTGGGTAAATCCCCATTGGAGTAATTTGAAACAGTGAGAGGTCCCAGGGTAGTGCCTTCCTTAACTGGGTGCCCTCCAGATGTTTTGAACCACAACTGTCTTCAGCCCAATGGGACTTGTAATCCAAAATATCTGGAGATTACCAGGCTGGGGAAAGGCTGATTTAAAGTGTGAGTAGAGTTACTCCCCCCTGCTATTTTTCAACTAGAGCTGGCAACCTTCCCAAAATTGAGAAGCTTTTATCCTCTTCCAGGTGTTGAGCTCAGGGACCACTGCCTAGTGTGGCCAGTCGCTTGTAGACTCCCCCTTCCCCCATCTCATCCTCATTGCTTCTGCCAAGCTGATAATCAGAGTGATGCTCAGGCGAATCTTTGTCCGGTCCTCGGTCCTGCCTCTCAGCCCTGGCTCATTGTTGCTGCCCATGATGGAGTTCTATGCTTGGCAGGCAGCTGGAACCACACCTGCCGCTGCATAAGCTCCCTTATGTCCTTCAGTCTAGCCTTGGAACAGGTGCTTTATTGGGGGCTGTGTCACTCACAGGGCCAATCTGCACATTAATGCAGTTAATGTGTTAACAACTGGCCACTTTTATTTGAATAAAAATCTGACCTACAGGGCCGAACACCAGTTTCTAGCAGGACATTGCCCACTCCTGTGCTCCTGTTTATTCATAAATGTGCAGTAGACAAAAGTTGAAGCTGACTAGAGAGCTTCACTCAGAAGGTGGCTGACTGGTGCTCAGGGTCTTCATATGAGCTCAGGTCTGCTGGCAGGGCAAGCCAGAAGCATAAGGGCAAGTTCATGGTCTGGGGCACTAGAGTGAGTAATGCTAGGACCAGCTGCAGCAGTAAAACAGGAATGGGGAACCCTTTTCAGCTCAAGGGATGCAATGGGTCACACCTTCTGAAGACTGCCTGCCAGTGGGTGGGGCCAGGGGAAAAAACAGGCAGAACAATGGAATTAACGCTTGCATTTGTACAGCATTCCAGCCATACCAAAATCAGAGTTATATGCAGGACAGCAGGCTAGAGGCACCACAGTTCAATATATTTGGGGTGTGTGTGTGCAGGGCTAGTGAAGCCTAGGGAGTGGGCACCTGGCATGGGATGGGGGTGAGTAGGTGTGACATGGGGAGAATCCTGAGGTCAGAGAGAAAGACTTAGAACAGGGGTCCCCAAACTAAGGCCTGGGGGCCGGATGCAGCCCAATCGCCTTCGAAATCCGGCCTGCGGACGGTTCCGGGAATTAGCGTGTTTCTACATGAGTAGAATGTGTGCTTTTATTTAAAATGCACCTCTGGGTTATTTGTGGGGCATAGGAATTCATTCATTTATTTTTTTCCCCAACATATAATCTGGCCCCCCACAAGGTCTGAGGGACAGTGGACCGGCCCCCCTGCTGAAAAAGTTTGCTAACCCCTGACTTAGACAGACACATTGAAGTTGAGTGTATGACTAATGAAAGCTTGCAGTCCCAGTGGGCTTTTTCTCTTTCCATGGCCTCCAGTAACCTCTTCCCTCTCCTCTTTTCTCTTCCTGGATTGACACTTGTTTAGTCCCTGGGCATTTGACTCAGTAAGGATTTCTCTGGAGTCAACTGCTAGGAAAGTGCATGCAATCTCCCCCCCCCCCCGCTTCCTCACCCTGCACCCAAAGTCAAAGCTGTGCGTGTCTCTCTTCCATGCTTTCCTCTTACATCTGGCTGCAAAATACAGAGGCGGCATATTCTTGGGTCAGTTTTTACCGCATGGGAATCCCGGATGCTATTTTGGCTAGTTTTCTCTTGTGCAGTCTCTAAAGCATTGGGTCAGCCACTGTGCACTCAGCAGTCTGCAATTGCTGCTGCCTGCTGTTTTCTTTTTTAATTGTTTATTGGTGTGGGCAGAACTTGGTGGCAGGTTTGTATGCATCTGGGGGCAAGAGTTTTTCCAATGAAATTTATACAAATTCTCCTCAGTTGTTTCTTCTGCTGGTTCTTGTCATTTCTTTGCATTGGGCTGGGGAGCCTTTTTCAGCCCAAGGACCACATTCTCTTCTGGACAACCTTCTGAGGGCCACATGGGAGGATATGTGTGGGGCCAGAAGCAAAAATGGGCAGAACAGTGATTATAAATGTTACTTTTGTGCAGTTAGCAAGTTTATACAGATGCTCGCATCTGCCTCTCTGTCAAGCAGGAGGAACATTCCAACCAGGCAAAAACACTCATTGAGGGGAGAAGGACTAAGGAGGGCTGGTGCTTTTTGCAGATATATTCTGCAACATGTCATTGATGCAATAATAGTGGTAAATTAATACTGAACAGTTTGCCCATCATTCTGCTTTATAAGTTGTTCTGCAATGCTTCCTCAGTGTTACTGCATTATTTCCATCGGGAGCGGCACTTTTGCACTATGGGGACACCCAGGAATGTTTGTCGTATGAAAGGTTACAGAAATCCAGCAGGAAGTTACACGATGTGCACTGATTGGAAATGAAGCACTATATCTGACCCAACACTTTTGCAGGCGCGAACAGTATTAAAAGTGTGAATATGTATAACCATGCCAATGCCAATGTGAACCGAAATCATCAGGAATGTACAATAAAAAGAATGTATGGAGGGCCCCAGGGAGTGGTTAGGGAGGACTTGCTCTTGTTAAAACTACTATTAGCTGAGAACCTTTGTCAATCCACTGCAAATTACCCAGAGATCTTTTCAAAGTTCCCCATCTAGCTTCTGCTCATCCTTGGTAGATTAGCTGCTCTCTGTGTTCCTGTTTACAAACCTCTCTGTCGACTGCTTAAGGGCTCACACCTGTCTTGCTGCTTAAAGCAGAATGGAATGGACCCTCCCTCCCATGCAGCAAGGCCATGTGGCTGGGAGACACCTTTGGGCAATCCCGTATTCCCTGCTACTCCCATCCAAACACTGCTTTTGGTGGGTGGCTGTAAAAATAGCAATTGGTTTGAGTTAGGAGTCCGGGCGGGGATGGCGGTGGTGGTGGTGGGGAGGTCCGGTTTCTTCTTTTCCTGGAGGAATTAGGGCAGCCACATGCTGCTGGGAGCGTTTGGCTGGTAGAGGCAAGCGGAGGCTCCAGGCAGGCGAGCAGGCGTCCGCACAGATGGAAATTTGATCACCCACGGCTCAACAGATTGTTTGACTTATTTTAAAATCAAGCAGATGGCTGCAACAGGAGTTTGTTTAAGTTCAGCTCTGTGCTGGGCCAGCGGCCAGTGTTCCTGGGACAGGCGTGCCAAAAAATGTTCAATGACTTGGGTCATCAACAAACCACCTTTCCCCCTCCCCTGCTGAACTGTGGATTCTCTCTCTCTCTCTCTCCCTATCTCTCCATCTCTCTCTCTCTATATATATCTCTCTCTCTATCTCTCTCTCTCTCTCTCTCTCTCCCTCTCTCTCTCTCTCTCCCCCCCCCCCATTGAAACTCTTCTTGCTTTCTTCCAGCAATTGCCTTTCTGGAAAAAAAAGTTAGTCCACCTCTTTCTCCTTTTTGGGCTACGCTTGCCCTCTCCCGTGTCGCCAGTTTCCCTCTACCACGGTAGCTGCTGTCATCCACAGATTTATTTGCCTTCTGAGGCTAGGCCTATGCTATTTTGCAGATGAAAGACAGAGGTCTGGGGTGACATAACTGTAGAGTTGTCAGGAAAAAAACCCCATCCATCGCACATTGACTTTTCTCTGGGATAAGATGAAGAGACTGCCTTACTCTGATCTCTTTCTTCTTCCCCAAATTATTCTGTGCTGTTGTTTAGTGGGGTAGAGGTAAAGTGTGTCAGGGCATTTCTGATATTGTTAACTGCATCTTCAGTCACAATTTGGAGCTGCTGCTGAGGTGACCTTCTGCCACAGACGTGCTCTTCCATAGATGAAAGTAGGACAGCCAAAGAAAAGCACCCTGTCAGGCAGGCTTTTTTTGGGGGGGGGGCAGTGTCATTGGTTCAGGAGTCTCCCTTGCAGCTGGCTGTGCATTTGCTATCCCTGATGGGAATCAACACCTAGGAGGAGTCCCCTTTAAACATGTGTTTAAACTTTGTGTGATTTTCAGGTTTATACATTTCAATCATTTTACAATCATGTTAACATTTCAAAACTTGACTTTCTTTCCCCTCTTTCTGCGGCTCCTTAAATTTATTTTTAATATCTTCTGCATATCCAAATTAACTTAATTTGTTCATTTATTCATCTACTTTAAATATATACTCTTATGAAACTGCAGGTTATTACAATAATCCCGCCAATGTTCTTATCTGTTTACAATTTATCTGTAAATACTGTATTCAATAAACCATTTCCATTCTTTTATAAAAAGTTTGTTATATTGATTTCTTATTTTTCCGGTAAGTTTAGCGAAACTTAGTTTTGATGCCTTTAAAAGAAGATTGGTGAAATTCATGCAGGATAAGGAGAAGTCTGTCAATGGCTAAGGGTCATGTTTACTGTATTAAAGCTCTAGGTTCAGAGGCAGTGTACCACTGAATACCAGCTGCTGTACCTTCCGCTTCTCATATTTGATGCCTGGTGATACAAGTTCAAGTTACTGGCTCTTCAAAGGAGCTGCAGTTGGACTTTGGGGATGACTTAGAGTATTGATGCTGATGCACAGAATCAGCCTACAGTGGCATCTCTTGGAAAGACCTACCTCTTGAGTTTTCTTGCAACAGATGCTATTTCCTCCTGCCTTCCTTGCCTCTGTCTGGAGGGTAGAGAGGTGACATCTCACATTGGGCCAGATTTAGGCACAGGAACCTCATGTTTCTGGCATCTTGAGCAAACAAAGGCAAAGCTGAAGGGAGTTCATGAGTTGCTGTCCCAAGATAGCTGGTAAAATAAAAAGGTAAAGGGACCCCTGACCATTAGGTCCAGTCGTGTCTGACTCTGGGGTTGCGGTGCTCATCTTGCTTTATTGGCCGAGGGAGCTGGCGTACAGCTTCCGGATCATGTGGCCAGCATGACTAAGCCACTTCTGGCGAACCAGAGCAGCACACGGAAACGCCGTTTACCTTTCCGCTGGAGTGGTACCTATCTACTTGCACTTTGACGTGCTTTCGAACTGCTAGGTGGGCAGGAGCAGGGACCGAGCAACGGGAGTTCACTCCATTGCGGGGATTCAAACCGCCGACCTTCTGATCAGCAAGCCCTAGGCTCTGTGGTTTAACCCACAGCGCCACCCGCGCCCCCAGCTGGTAAAATAAGCAGGAACAAATTACTGTAAGTGCCCTCTGCCACATGGTACAATCAGTAATGGCTGGTGTGATGGTGTAGGTGGGGTACCCCTTTAACCCAGTTTCGAAACACCGAGTTTTTCTTGCATTTACTGGAGGGAGAGGGATGAGGTGTGGTGTGTTGCAGTGGAGCCAACCTTTGCTCTTGCTTTATGTACCTACACAGTGTTAAGCTCCCTGCACCTAGCCCTGTCCCTGCAGTAAGCACCAGTGACACACTCTTTTGGATGCCAGGAGAGCAGCAGTGCCCCACCTACCACACTGGCTGCTACTGGGTACAGTGAAACACCCCCTCCATCCCACCCTGCAAAATTAGGGTTCCTAGTCAACTTGTCCAGATGTGAATGCTATTGCTTATGCTGTTGTAGACTAGATAAACTAAGCTGAGCATAGCCACGGTGGGTATGCAGAGGGATATAGGACTTCATGGTTAGATGGAGAAGGTCAAAGCTGCCCCAGGTGTTAAGGAGATGATTTTCACAAAGCAAATGTCTGCTAATGCTAATTTACAAAAAAAAAGTGCTTGCAAACATATGTTTCAGGCAGCTTCACGTGTCAGGCACCCTGGATTGGCTGCAGCCTCTTGGGAGCTATAGTTTATTAAGGGTGCTGGGAATTGTAACTGTGAACTACATTTCCCAGGGTTCTTTGGAGGAAGCCATGTGCTTTTAATATACAGTTTAAATGTGTTTTTAATATATGGTGTGGCTGTGATCTGGTGGCAGGTATTGGACAGATGTATGACTCTGAAGCTTCATTTGTTTTCTCTGCCTGTCCTCAGACCCTGGACCCTCCCGTCCCACTCTCCTGCAACCCTGTCTTTCATATTTCAACAGGAACTACTTGCATCTTCGTAAGCATTTCTCTGCAGTGATAAGAGCTAGTGATTTTTTTTTTTAATGAATGCTACATGGGGACCAAATACAAGAGGTGTTGTTGACTGTCTCCTAAAAATTCTCTTTTACATTAGTAGGAAAGCAGAGTATTACAGGAGTACTTTTCTTTCTTTTTGCTGATATTATGAAGGTTGGATATTCTTCTTAGGAATGTGTGTGCCATCTAAAAACCAGTACTATACTGCAAGCATGTCCAGGACTCCTATCCTTAGCTCTCCCCTTCAGTGGGGGTGAGCTAAGTAAAGTTGGGTCTGTATGGATGGCTGCCTGGGCATGCACAGGTGTATACAGACTTGCGTGAACATTCAAAATCTGTATGGAGGTAACCCAGGTTGTGCAGTCAGGTTCAGTAAGGCCAATTAGGAACATATGCCTATATTTGTTTGCTGGCCTAATTTGCAAATACTGTGGGAATTTTTGGCAGAGACTTGGTGGATAGAAAGAGGGGATGTTCCAGAGCCATAGGGAATAATAGTCATGGGAGAAATACAAAGCTTTGGCTGTTGCCCATTGCTTATCCTCATATCCCAGGGAGTGGAAGCTTTGCCCCAGGCTCTGATATTGAGACATTTCACCAGGCACTGCATAACTGCAATGTTCTCTCTGAGCACCAGGGTGATTGCAGTGGTTGGACTGTCAGACTAGGAGGCTTGGGCCAGCCATTATTTTCTTACCCTGACCTACCTCACAGGGTTATTGTGAGAATAAAATGGAGAGAGAGGAACCATCCATGCTGCCCAGAATTCTTCATAGGAATAGTGGGGTATAAATGTAATAAATAAACCCATAAGAACTAATAATTTGTGCTTGTCTGTTCAGAGTTTCGGGATATTGATTTGGGAAGTTTCAAATCTATGGCAGAGGTGGGATTGCATCCCAGGTTTTCCAAGCCAAGCCCCTTCTCCTTTCTGGATTATGCTGGTCCATTATGTGCCTTCTGACCTTCTAGTTTGTTATGCCTCTGAAGGTTCTGTGGTTTTCCTGAACAGCTTAAATTTCTCAGATCGTCTCCCAGCCCAGCCCAGCCCCATCTGTTTTTGCCTGCCACTTTTACTGGATATTCTGTTTTTCCTTCAGTTGCCCCCTGGCTTGACTGATGGATCAGGTCTGGAAGGGGCTTGAGATCAGGGAGTTGGCTGGCTTGGTTTTCAGCCAGATCGTTCTCAGATGAAGTAGGCCTTGGAACAAAGTATTAGGCCAACTGGTCTCCCATTTTTCTTCTCTCTTTCTGCACTTTCACTTCCACAGGGTCCACATTCTTCTTTGGACCCCTGACTTATTTCCAGCACTGACTCAGGCCACAGATGGCTCAGGGGACGGAGGTGTACACATGTGCAACGAGAGACACCTTGTCTGCTCCTAATCTGGACATAAGAAGCCAATTACAGGCTGGGATACCCTTTCATAGGCAGCAGATGGGGAAGGCTGCGCTGGCAAGCTGCAGTAGCGGCTGAGGGGCTGACTTGGAACAGCGCTGCCTTTTTCTAACGTGTTTGCAAATCCTCGCCAGCTGGGAGGATTAGAGCCAGCATCTGGCTTGCTTTATAATATTTAAAACAAAGGGAGTTGCAGGCGCCGCAATGGGGGCGGGCGGTGGTTGGGGGGGCTGCTCGCTGAGGTGAAACTGCTGGGAAAATATGCGGTGATAACAGCAGACATTCCCCTTCCTGGGGAGCCTTTACAGACCAATAAAGCAAGTTTGGGTTGAGCAGCATCCTGGGGTGTTAGGACCACAGCCCAAATCCTATCTTAGGCTGGGACTCAAATCCTATCTTAGGCTGCAGGGGGAAGGCTTGACATTTAAGGGCTATTGGGAATTGTCTGCTGGGCACACAGCACTCAGGCTGAGTGCTTGTTAAAGAAGCTTGTTCCTGTAAGCATGTACAGAGTGCCTGTTAACTTCTCCCCCTAGAATGTTTATTCTCTTGTTTCTGTAGAATCCCACTTTTCTTGGCACAGAATTGTGGTTTCTTATTTTGGGGCAGAAATGCCTTTTCTTTTAGGTATTGGGTACAGACCCAGAAAAGAACCTCAGGCTGACTTTGTCTGGGGTTATGGAGTATGATATTTGAGTCAGAGGATTTAGTATCAAGGGCAGGCTTGAGCTCTGGTGCCTGGGGAACTAAAACTGGTGACATGGATGGCAGAATGAAAGCCCTGACTTCTCATCCAAGAGACTGCCTTGTTGTGAGTTGTGAGATTCCAAGATGCTGTCTGTTTTCCTTGTGCTTGCTCCAGTCTCTCCGTTTCCTATCTTTCTGAAGAACCTAACTCAGCCCAAGGGCTGGGAGGCAGCCTTGCCTTCAAATAGCTCCCTAAACTTGCTTTTATTTTTCTGGGGCAATGCAGACTTTAAGGGGGGGGGGGCATAACTCTGTGAGACTTGGGAGAGACTCCTGCCTGCAGTCCTGGAGATGCTGCTGCCAGTAAATGTAGGCAATATTGAGCTGGATTGACCAAAGGTATATAAGACATTAACATAAGACAGCTTCCTATTTTCCCATGTCTTGCCTGGGGTCATACAGCTGAGTGCCTGTGGCAGAGCTGCAAATCAAAACCCAGCCTTCTGGGATTATTACTATCATTTTGGGTTGGGGGGCAACCTGAGAGCAGGTGCCAGGCAGGGCCAAATTGAGTAAGAAAAAAAAAGATGGGGGGGGGGGAGTCTGCTTAGACATTGTACCTCTTCTGCTGTGAAGTTCCTCCCAAATCTGAATGGACTGTTTATTGGTAAAGGAAAGACACTCTGCACATGCTTAGAAGCACGCTTCTGTATAATATATTTACATTTTCTGGGAGGGAGTTCTGATGGTGAAAGCAGGTTTGCAGAGGCATCGTCATTTCTGTTTTCTTAATTTCTTGTTATTACAATTCCCAGGATTTGCCCCATGTGCCCCACCCTAACTGCCCAAACCCCTCTGTCCTTTCCCCACCCTGTTTTATCAGGCACCTCTTGGCGATTGGCTTGAAGAGTTCTCCTACCCAGCCTCCTTTTCCTCCTCCTCCTCCATCCTTGGGTGCTCTAAACCGCATGAGCTGCAATCCTGGCCAGGTTCCTCGCTGTGGTTCAAGGGAAGCGTCTTATTTGGAGGCCATGGGGAAGAAAGCTGGCGGTGGCAGCGAGGCTGGAGACGGCTGGGGTTTTGTTAGGATGCTTATTTTTCACCACGTTTTGCCGCTCTTGATGCTTCAAGAATTCAGGAAGCCGAAGCGCAGCGAGTGCCAAGCCAGAGCTGTACGACTGCCAAGACCCGGCTTGTTTGCTCGTCTCGCTGGAGCCAGTAACTGACCTTATTAGCTTAGAGGGCAGCTGCCTTATTAATGCACATCTGGTGGAGGGGAGGCTGCATAGTCCTTATATTGTCTTCCTGCTTGCTCCTAACTTTGCGTTACCTTGCAGGAATGCTGGAGGGGGCCATGGGGGGGTGTGTGATGGAGAGAGAGAACCAAGAGGGGGAAAGAGAGACTTGGAGGGCTGGAGCTTGTGTGTATGTGTGTATGTGGGTGTGGGTGTGTCTGCCTGCTGGTGGTTTTGCTGGGGTTCCCTCTGTGCTCTTGTAACATATATGCATTGTAGCAATATGGTCCACTTAATGTGTTACTGCAGCAAGCTTCCCGTCCTCCTCCCCCCTTGCCCCTAAGGTTGCCAACTTTTTCCCCCTGGCACAGCTCCTGTGACTTTTAACAGCTGTGTGTGAGTAGCAAAAACATCCAAGTGGCAAGAAGCTTGCCGTTGGCCATAAAATCTTTACCACCTCAGTCTCTGGTTCTTAAACAGCTATTAAAGCTGCATGAATCTCACCCATGAGCACAAGCGTTGGTGAGAAGATGGCAATCCTTTAGCTGTCCCTCTTTACTGAAGGAAAAGGAGTGTGTCAGGAGAAGCAGCTATACCAACTATGCCCTGTAGCAGGCCGTGGTCACCAGAATACTGTATGCTGCTCTGAGCCATAAATAGCAATGCCAAGGAACTGTTGTGAGTGTAGAAATGTTGTAGAAACAACAACAATTTATTTCATAAAATTTATATGCTCCTTGATGGTTAAAATAATCAAAAACCCCAAGTGGTTTACAAAAAGAATAAAGCAATGAAATTATCAATAAAAGAGCAGTTAAAAACAATTTAAAACCTTCATCAATAAGCTAAAAAAACAAAACCAGATAAAAGCACATGCCAACATTCTGCATGTCTGGACAGACTTGCCTAAAGAAAAATGTTTTTAGCAGGTGCCAAGAAGAGAGTACAGTGAAGGCACTTGCTAAAAAGCAGGGAGATCCAAAGTGTTGATGCTGCCATACTAAAGGATCTATTTGTTACAAATGCAGAATGAGTATGATGTTGCACCTGCAACAGTGCAATCATGTGGGCATATATGGGGTGACGCAATCTCACAGGTAAACTGGCCCCAAGCTGTTAAAGGTAAAGGTACCCCTGACCATTAGGTCCAGTCGTGGATTATTCTGGGGTTCCGGCGCTCATCTTGCTCTATAGGCTGAGGGAGCCGGTGTTTGTCCACAGACAGCTTCCAGGTCATGTGGCCAGCATGACTAAGCCACTTCTGGTGAACCAGAGCAGTGCACAGAAATGCTGTTTACCTTCCCGCCGGAGCAGTACCTATTTATCTACTTGCACTTGACGTGCTTTTGAACCGCTAGGTGGGCAGGAGCAGGGACCAAACAACGGGAGCTCACCCCTGTCGCAGGGATTCAAACTGCCTACCTTCTGATCGGCAAGCCCTAGGCTCTGTGGTTTAGACCACAGCACAACCCGCGTCCAATCTCGCAGGTAAACTGCCCCCAAGCTGTTAAGGGATAGTAATTTTACAACATACACACACACACACACGGTTCTCCCTGGTTGCAGCTCAACTGTCTAACTACAAACTAGCTCTAAATAATAGAGGCTGATCTGGAAAGTATTATTGCAAGGGTTGCCAGGGCCTAGCTTTGTGCCTGCCCCTTGAGGAAAAGACCTGAGATTATAGGCACCAAGTCTGAGCAAGAGTAGTTTGCTTGAGGTTAAGAAGACTGGAAGAGCCCTGATGGATCAGACCAGAGTCCCATCTAGTGTAGCATCCTGTTCTCAGAGTGGCCTGGCATCCGTTTCCCCCCTAGGAAGTTCATAAGCAGGACCTGAGCACAACAGTAACTCTCCCAACTCAGTTGGTCTCTAAGGTGCTACTGGAAAGAATTTCCTATTTTGTTTCCTATTTTGTTTCTCCCAACTTGTGATTCCCATCAACTGGCATTCAGAGGCATACTACCTCTAATACTGGAGGGAGAACATAGCCCTTGGGGGTAGCTTTGCCTTGACCATTGGTTGGTAGCTTTGCCTTTGTGATGTTGACTAAACTCATTTTAAAGCCATCTACGGTAAGTTGGTGGCCATTAATCCATCTTGCTTTAGTGAATTCCATCATTTAACTATGTGCTGTGTGAAGAAGTCTCTCTGCCTGCCGTCCTTGAATCTTCCATCTTTTACCTTCATTGGATGACCCCTTGGGGTTCTAGTATTATCTTGTCGTTCAGGTTTCTTTACGATCATACAGGTAAACAACAAATCTGACTGTAGTTGAGGAGAGACTAGGCTGTACTTTTTGCTTTGATCCTGAACAGGCTTCCACAACCTGGTACCCTCCAAATGTTGCAGGACTCCAACTCCCATAATCCTTGTCCACTGCCCACATCAATTGGGGTTGATGGGAGTGGGAGTCGATCAACACCTAGAGGGTGTGGCGCAGGAAGAAGGCTGTCTTGGCCAGCTCAATTTTCTACTTGTCCTAACAATCAATCCAGATGAACTGTCCAAGACTTGGACAGTTCATCTGGATTGATTGTTAGGAAAACATAATGAATATGAGCAAAGATGAGCTTTGAGAGGCCATTTTTTCCATGCAGGAAGGAGAAAAGATAGACATTAAAATTGCATGCATGTCAGCCATGTTCCCCATAAGCTCCCAAAATTTGCTGTCTCCTGAAAGTGGGAGAAAAAAACAACACCAGTGTGAGTTGTGGGTGGGTGGGGGAGCAAGGAGAAATATGGAATATCTTTGCATGTTTTCCTTTCCTTTCCTCATCCTGGGCGCTCCGCCTGCCCTTTGTTGTGGCTGAGCGTAGCCAAGAGCCTTGGGAAGCACAGGAATGTGAGCAATCTTTCTCCCAGGAGTTGACTGCTCCCTGTCAGCAAGAGCCAGAGAGCAGCTGGCTCCGATTTCAACAGAATTCCATTCTCTTCTCCCTACACCCTCCATCATGCTCAGAGCCCCTCTGCCCAGCTTGTCCAGTGTAATGGTTTAAAGTTGCTAAGGTGATTTATCTTAAAGATTTCTGGAGTCACAGGTCAAGGAGAAATAGCAAAAGATGGCTCCCACAACCACCTCCACTTCCCATCTTAGAAGGGGGGTGTTTTCTTGTTTCTTTTCCTTTTTTAAATTTTTTTTAATAAAGGGAGGTCTTTATATTCTATGTGGATGCCGGTTTTGGCTCTGATAATCCCTCCCCCCTCAACTGCAAACATATACACATCGAGTTTTCTAGCACTTAACAGGTTCCTTAAAACGATGCCCACATGCATGATGACAAGACTAGAAATGGGAGATAGGTGACCTTATGAAGGTCACAGAATTAGGTTATGTTGTTGCAGACTTTCATTGTTGTTTTTTATTGCAGCATGCACAGAGCCCTAATTCTGCCTTTATTTGCCCTGTGATCTTTGTACTGTTTGCTCCTTTGCCCTTTCTCTCCTGAGTCCCATTCCAACCATTGACTATTTTTGAGCTGGTCAGGGCTGGCATGTCCCACATGTTTGTTTTGACCTTGCCTTTCTCACTCTTTTTGGCAGCGACATTATTAAGCAGGTCTCTGTACCTGGACTAGAGCAGCCACTGCCCGCTTATCCTCAGCAACAGATCCCATAGAGGACTGGCCTGTTTGTGTGTATGTGCAATGCAGGCTGGTACCCAAGAGGAGTGTCTGTGTGTCTCCTCTTTCATTTTGAACCACGTGGAGGCTGCATACACACCATCCATTTAAAGCACACAACAGCCCTAAAGAATTCTGGGAACTGTAGTGTACCCACACAGAGCTATGATGCCCAGCGCCCCTTAACAAACTACAGTTCTCAGGATTCTTTGGGACTGGGAAATGTGCTTTAAATGGATGGTGTCTCTGCAGCCTGACTTGACTAGCAGTCCTGTGATGCAAGGCATAAAAGGAGGAGGAGAAGGAAGAGGGGGATGGCTTCCTCTTGGTCCCTCCCACTCACAGCAAGGAGTGGGGGTGGTGCTTTTATTGAGCATTAAGTCATTACCAGCCTCTAGGGTTGTCTTACTGTTTATCACTTTTGATGTCAAGGCACTTTGTCCCCTGTGAAGGAAGAGAGGGAACACTCATTTGCAGCATCTTCTGGACAATCCCTATAGGATGGCCTGAACAGTTTACAACAAGGATAGCTAATGGAGTACCCTCCATTTGCTGGACTACAGCCCACATCATCCCTGAGCATTGGTCATCCTAGCTGGGGCTGATGGGAGCTGGAGTTCAACAACATCTGAGGGCACCATGTTGGCTACCTCTGCCTTATAGAGAGTTTACCTTCTCTCTCTCTCTCTCTCTCTCTCTCTCTCTCTCTTAAAAACTGCCTTTTTAAAAGATCCGTAGCCCATTGTACTCACAGAGTTCAAAGTAGCTATCAGGGTTTTAAAAAAGTTTTCAAAGCAACAAACAAAAGCAGTTACTTTTTGAAAAACAAAACCACCCTT
Source organism: Lacerta agilis (assembly GCF_009819535.1). Taxonomy (NCBI): domain Eukaryota; kingdom Metazoa; phylum Chordata; class Lepidosauria; order Squamata; family Lacertidae; genus Lacerta; species Lacerta agilis. Next base: position 36,614,776 of record NC_046319.1, on the reverse strand, counting down.
GTATCCATAATATTGTGGCTCTTGAGAAAATCCAGAGCATTCTCAAAGTGGAAGGGGACCTTCAAAGTAATCTAGTCCTACTACCTCCGCCTCACAGGACACACTGAACTAGCATTCCTCTTAGATCCAGTCTCTCTGCCAGATGTCTATACATCTGCTTCTAAAAACAGCTGGATGATTAAATTCTACAGCTTCGTGGAGGGGAAGTAGGGGCTTGGCCCCGGAAGCTTTGATGGATGCCAGGAATCTGCCTTGGAATGTGTGAAGCCATTATGAAGAAGAAAGTGCTTCAACTGACATTTATGCAGAGTAGATCCATTGTAATGAATGAATCTACAATAGTCTTCTTCATTCACTTTAATGGGGTCTACCCTGAGTAGGACTAAAATGGGATACAATTTAGTCTGAGTACACATTCAAAGTACACTCCCCCTCATCCAAGAATATTGGAAACTGTAGTTTGTTACATATGTGGGAAGTGAAGCTAGTAGCTATATGAGGGGCAAACTATAGTTCCCTGGCCTCTCCCTTACGAGTGAGGGGAAGATATGTAAATGTAAACTTATATGTGGCTTAGAAGGTGATAAATAAATCAGTAAAAATAAAAAATAATAACAACAATGATCATATAATTAGATACATAGTGCATACTCAAAAAGACACTGGAGCTGAGCACACACCATACATTTAAAGTACTCCTCCAAAGAGTCCTGAGAACTATAGTTTGTTAAGTGTATTGTGAATTGTTGCTCTGTGAGAGGCAGACTACAGTTTCCTGGATTTGGTGGGTGGGTTCTTTAAATGCATGCATTGTGCATACAGCTCCAGTGTCTTTTTGAGCATGCACTGTGTGTCTACCCCTCATTAGTAAGAGAGGGTCTTAATGGATGGATCAGGTAACTGGTGAAGGGGAAATAACTTCTCTGCCTTAGAACCTGGAGAGGTGTGGAGTCAGGCTGGTGTGTTTTAAGGCAGCTTCCTTTGTGACTGTGACTGCTGGGCCCCACAAACCTTGGAACAAAAGCTTCTAGATTGGAAGTTGCAACTTAAAGGCAGCCCTGAGCCACATCTTCTCCTTCCAGAAATTCATTACTGTGCCCAAGTGCTCATATACATTTCATAGATCAGCTGGGTTTGTTTTTTTTTTTTTTACTACAGTTATAATTAGTGCTGTTTTGCCTGGTAAATGAACTTCCTCAGCTGATTAATTATATGAGTTTTAGTCAATTACTCAGTTAATGAATTGGTTTTCAGTGTGAACTCTAAGAATGTTTACATCCTGGTCCTTGAGCTCAGTGGGGCTTACTCCTTAGTAAGTGTACCTAGGAGTGCAGCTTAAATTGGCATGTGAAAAAGTACACAGTTCTATTTTGGGGTGGGGGAGGGTTACATAAGGCAGCATTTCAGAAGATGCACCCCTTCTCTCTGTGTGAGAGAATGTGGAACTAACCCTTTTAAGATGGTGCTTTCCATATGCATTTTATGAGAGAGAGGGTGGGGGGTGGGGGAGCCTGTTCCAGCAGTCTCTCCTTAGGTTCTTATCTCTTGCCCCCCCTTTCTCCCTTATCAAACATCCCATTCTTTAAGATCAGCAGATTAGGCTCTCTTGCTGGTCTCCCCTATACAGGGTTAACTCCATGGAATGAGGGACACGGGTGGCGCTGTGGGTTAAACCACAGAGCCTAGGGTTTGCTGATCAGAAGGTCAGCGGTTTGAATCCCCTTGATGGGGTGAGCTCCCGTTGCTCGGTCCCAGACTCCCAGCTCTTGCCCACCTAGCAGTTTGAAAGCACGTCAAAAGTACAAGTAGATAAATAGGTACTGCTCCAGCGGGAAGGTAAACGGCGTTTCCGTGCACTGCTCTGGTTCGCCAGAAGCAGCTTTGTCATGCTGGGCATATGACCCGGAAGCTGTACGCCGGCTCCCTCGGCCAGTATCACGAGATGAGTGCTGCAACCCCAGAGTTGGACACGACTGGACCTAATGGTCAGGGATCCCTTTACATTTATGAGGGGCCAGGGAAGGGCCTTTTCAGGGATGGCTCCTTGCATGTGCAACTCACTCTGTAGCATTTAGCAGAGGAGAAACCTGATTGCTGCTACTAGTAACTGCCATTCAATTTTTTGTTAGTTTGTGTTTGTAAAGGATTGTTTTTTTATATGAATTTTAGGTATTCTTCTTTCCTTGTTTTGGTTGTAAACTGCTCTGTGGCCTGTCTGAAGGGTGGGATATAAATACTGTAATCTAAATCATTCAATCCATCAATCCCTGTGATAATCTCTGCTCCTCCAACTCTGCTACCCTCAGCTAACTGAAGGTTCCTTGTTCCCATATATGTAATTTCTGCTCCCTGTGTATGCAACTCCCTCCCATAGCATGGATGTGGACTGGAGCCACCTATCTCTTCCAGGGACTGATGGAAGTTGTAGTCCAAACCACCAGAAGGGCACTCAGTTGGGGAAGGCTTCCCTGGAGTGGTCCTCCTCAACACTATTCAAAGGCAGCTTGGAAAAAAAATGCCTGTGTGTCTGCAGAGGTGGAGCTAAAAGATGATGTTGTTATTGAGAGAGCCCCATCTCAGGAAGTGGTTCTTCCCCCATCAACATTCACGGGGCTGCCTATAGTTGCCTAGATAGAGAAAGTCAGAGCTGGGAGAACAGAGAACAGAGGCAAAGGCCATTGTGTCAATGATTATGCAAGTATGTATTGCTTGCCTGTCTTTTATGGTCACCTCCAGCATGTAGACAGTCAGGGAGTAGAAACAAGATCATTTGCCTAAAACGGTGTGCCCCTCATCCCCCAGCCTTAGTGTCACAGTTTTTTCTTCTAGAGACAGGTTGCTATCTGCTCCTGGTTCCTGCTTTCTTTGGTGACCTCATTCTCACAAAGAATGAGGATCAATTTGTGACAGAGCAGTTGACAAGATTTTCCTTCACTCAAACTGAAACAAACATCATGCACCAAGCAAACTAGAATGTCAGGAAGAACTCTTCTTTTTGACATGCTAGCTTTCTTTATATATGTGTATGTTTGTGTTTGGGGGGTATTTTTTGTTTATTTTCGGGAGGAGCATTCAACTATGGAAGGCCCCATTGGTAGTCTGAAGTGGTACCATCCAAGAACAGGTGTAGCACTCCATTCTCTGTTTGTGAGAATTAGACCTGTGAGATGAGATTTTAGCACCAGATTAGGAAATTGTGTCCATGCTTTGAGACATTTAGTCACAAGGTTTCCCCCCTCTCCTTATAATGGCTTTGGAGTGGAGAGGGCTATGCCCCATCTTTGCTGAGCATATTGCTACCGACATATTATACTGTCATTTTTATTGTTCTTATGCAAGTGGGACATGTAAGAAAGTATTGTGTTGTATACCCAGACTCTCAAACAAGTGCTCCTGACCTTCCTTGGCTATACGATATAACATCAGAGGGCTTCCAGACCAGAATAAATGCATTTATAGCTATATAGTAGTGGGCAGAGAGAGGGCTTGCCTGGTGAGCAGGAAAGAGGAAAAGTCACCTGTGATCTCACAGGTACTTGTCAGACCATTTTAAGAGATTTTTGAATTCCCTCCCCCATTTGATTTACAAATGTCAGAAAAGCTAACACAAAAAGTTTCATTTACACAGAGGGATATTAAGAAAAGACACTTTTTATCCAGTGTGGTGCACTGGTTAGAGTGTCAGACTAGGTTCGAGAGACCAGGATTCAAACTTGCACTCAGCTGTAAAGTTCATCAGGTGAACTTGGACCAGTCATTGTCTCTCACTCTAACTTCCCTCACAGGGTTATGAGGATAAAATAGGGAGGGGGGAAACCATGGCACCTCCTTGAACTCCTTGGAGGAAAGGTGGGATATAAATGTAATTTTTGTCTGGGTTGACTTTATTAAATATATAAAAGAGAGGGAAGATGCTCAGGGCATGTGAGTTTATGATGCTAATGTAAGCAAAAAGACCATGCTAGAGCATTGGCCAGTATCTTGGGAGCTCTATGCTGCATGCTATGGAATTTGTGGAGAGAGAGAGAGAATAATCATGCTGGCTTTCAGTTGAGAACCCAAAGTTCATCATGGTTGTGTGTTATTTCAGTGTTTCTTTCCCTTTCTTGTTATTATACCTCTTGCTGTGCATGTGGACTGAGAAACGGTGCTTTGTGTTTCTCTTACAAATGCCAACTGCCAAGTACTGGCCTATTGGTGTGAGTAGGTGTTTTGAAAGACATACATTATGTAACCTATGGCAAGTCTGGTATATGTGTGTGCAGGATTCTAATTGGGCTGGGGCAGAAAGAACATGTGAATGTAAGAAGGGCCTGCTGGATCAGGCTAAGGGCCCATCTAGTCCAGCATCCTGTTTCAGAATAGCCAACCAGAGGCCTATGGGATCCCTAAAGCAAGACCTAAGCACAACAGTGCTCTCCCCACTTGCAATTCCAAGCAACAGTGGAGGTGGAACCTATCCATCATGGCTAGTAGCCATTGGCAGCCTTATCTCTATGAATTTGTTTACCCTTCTTTTAAAGCCATCCAAGTTGATGACCATCTTTACTTCTAGCACAGGCTTCCTCAAACCTGGCCCTCCAGATGTTTTTGGCCTACAACTCCCATGATCCCTAGCTAACAGGACCAGTGGTAAGGGATGATGGGAATTGTAGTCTCAAAACATCTGGAGGGACGAGTTTGAGGAAGCCTGTTTTAGCAGGTGCAAATTCCATAGTTTAACCATAGGCTGTGTAATGAAGTATTTTTCTTTTGTCTGCCCTGAATCCTCCAACACTGAACTCTAGTGTTATCAGAGAGATGGCAGTTTCATGCAAGTCCTGCTTTCTATGCATAGCAATCTTCATGTAAAGTTTTCCTGCTGGGTTGAGGGGCGGGGAAAGGACTTTGAAAGCTTGCAGAATTGTGGAATCTTAAATATGATTAACCTTTCAATGCTAATCTGATTTGGTTGGCCCTCTGGCAGAATAAAGCCTAAACTGCACAGGAAGAGGTCAAGCTGTCACAGCTGGTTCGCAAACTTCAGGGAAGGGCTATAGCTCAGTGCTAGAGCACCTGCTTGGCATGCACAAGGTCTCAGGTTCAGTCCCTGGAATCTCCAGGGCTGGGGGAGAATTATGCCTGAAACTCCAGGGAGATGGTACCAGGCAGTGTAGACAATACTAAGCTAGGTGGACCAATGGTCTGACTTCTTATAATGCCTATGTTCCTTTGTTTATTATGACTATTGTTTCCATACCCATTGATCACACTGCTTGGGGCTTATGTGAGTTGTAGTGCAAGTTAAACAAGCTGAAACCTCCATGGAGTTAGCCGTATTAGACTGCTACTAGTGTTGTGGCACCTACAGGGGCGTACGAAGTGGGGGGTGGAGGGGGCAGGCCACCCCGGGTTCCACTCTGGGGGAGGTTTGACAAGATGGCCCCTGCCTCCCCCCAGCTGTAGAGCGGCTGAGGGGGCGCGCTGTCCGTATGGGCTGCCGCTCTTGTGCACCGTCCATACTGGTGTCCATACAGGCTGCCTCTCGTACAGCAACTGTATGGGCTTCTGTGCGTGCGCACTCCGTACGGGCTGCCACACATGCAGTCCGTATGGGATGCCACACATGTGCACTCTGTATGGACGTTACGCATGCGTCACTGGACGGTTCACCCCGCCCCTCGGCGTCCCACCCCAGGTGCCGGAGAGGGTTCCTCTGCCACTGGGCACCTAAAACACAAAACAGATTTACTGGGGCCAAAGCTTTTGTGGATTGGAGCTGATTTCATTAGAAGAAATGTCTGTGCTAAGCTGACAAGTGTATGTGTGTGTTTATAGGAAAATAAATCAGAAGCAGTACGGCCAAAAGTCCATGGAAAGCAGAAGAGGCAGTCTGTGATTCTTCTGTGCTAGCCTCAAGTCAAGTGCAAATCAGATAAGCACAGGGACCATTCACTGTGGGAGTCACTGCTTAGAAAACATTTTACCCCTTTAGGAACATGGGAAGCTGCCTCATACCGGGTCAGTATTGTTAGCTCTGACTGGCAGTGGCTTTCTAGGGTGCTTTTTGCAACTCCTGATCCTTCTAACTAGAGCCTCCAAGGATTGTACCTGAGACCTTCTGTGTGCAAAGCTTTGAAGATATAATCAAGGTGGTGTGTAATTTTTATGAAATAAGTAAAATAAATAAATAAAAGCAAGTACCAGTACTCTCCTTATGTGGTAGAGAAAAGCATAGCAGACAAACACGTCTATCCCTCTGGAATGTTGCTGTGAGAGATCGGGGTGCTAATCTTGTATACGTTTAGGCTTTGCATAAAAATGTCACAGGCTGTGTCCCTTCCAAGTTCATGGTCAGTATTTAGCCCCACAGCTAATACATTTCTCTCTACATTTTCCCACTGCTAACTGCTTTTATTTTCTTTCACTCTTTTGATGCATCTGCTGCACGAAAGCCTATGTCTCAATCAGTCTTTAACTTGGAACTTGCACTGCAAACCATTAAAAACACTTACACGCTGCTGTAGTAGCCATAGCCTTACACTAGAGGGCGCCGGAATTCTATTGTGGCATCCAGTTCTGCACACCAAGTTTGCAGATTGTCCTCCTCCTGCACTGTTTACTCCTCCCCTTCCTTTCCCCCGCTGCATTAATAATAATAATAATAATAATAATAATAATAATAATAATATGTTTTGTTCCTACCACTAAGATCCCCCTTCACACATGCACACATTTGGATGGAAAAGTAGCCTTCCATCAGAGTGGAGGAATGCCAGGGAGAAACTGCATGCAGACAGCTCTATTCCTATTTCAATCTCTTGCAAGGGGCAAGCTGCACTTCCCTCTGCTATTCTCCCTCCCACCTTTCCTTATATGTTCCTGGGCCAAAACCTTGGGCTTTTATGGCTCACCAGAGACATTATTAGCAGATGTTTCGGCCGTGATGTATATTGCCCCACTGCCTAATTGCCCTGAGCATTTCTTCATCCGTTCCCAGCTGCCTGCAAGAGACAGGATCTGAAAACAGCTCATGGAAGTCAGCAAATCTCCCCGCTGGGCTCCCCTCCCCCGCCTCCCCCTCTCTTCTGTACGACTGCTTCCCTGCTGGGAGAGCCTAGATGGAGCCACACAAGGAGAGCTAATGGGTCTCCTGCCAAAGGGTGGCAGCTCCAAATTAGATTCACCTTTTAATGCCAGAGTAATCCGATTTGGAGGGCTCTCTGGCAGAATGCAGGCTCAATTGTACCTGGGAGAAAGATGGGCAGACAGCTCTTATTATGTATCCCTAGTGGGAAGATACAGGAGATACATAGAAGAAGAGGCTATAACTTTTAAGAACTGTCTCTGCCATCCCCTTTCCTCCAAAGAAAGCAACACAAGAAATAAAAAGCTTTTTTGTTTTGTTTTGGGGGGGAGACAGAGAGGGTAGAGCAGGGGTAGGCAACCTAAGGCCTGTGGGCCGGATGCGGCCCAATCGCCTTCTCAATCCAGCCCATGGACGGTTTGGGAATCAGCATGTTTTTACATGAGTAGAATGTGTCCTTTTATTTAAAATGCATCTCTGGGTTATTTGTGGGGCCTGCTTGGTGTTTTTACATGAGTAGAATGTGTGCTTTTATATAAAATGCATCTCTGGGTTATTTGTGGGGCAAAGGAATTCATTCATATTTCCCCAAAAAATACAGTCTGGCCCCCCACATGGTCTGAGGGACGGTGGACCGGCCCACAGCTGAAAAAGGTTGCTGACCCCTGGGGTAGAAAAAGGCTTGGGTAGGCAATCAGCTGGGATTAAATTTGCAGCACCTTTCAACATCAGCTTGATGTGCAGAAATTAGCAAGTAGTAATGCTTATTTCTATGTTGTGAAAGGGTTGCTTCAGCTGGTTTCTGCCCATCAAACCATTGTTAAAATCATAAGGGCAGGCCTGGTCTGTCTGTAGCCTCCCCCTCAAAACAAGCTTTTTAAACATAAGAAGAGCCCTGCTACATCAGGCCCATTACCCACCACCTTGTTCAGCATTCTGGGGCTCATCCACACTTCTGCTTCTCCTGTGCCTAGAAAGCACGGGTGGTTTCGCCTTAAAAAGGTAAAGGGACCCCTGACCATTAGGTCCATTCGTGTCCGACTCTGGGGTTGCAGTGCTCATCTCGCGTTATTGGCTACTCTTTAGCGCTAAATCAAAACAAATGGCAATCCATGGAAAACCTGATTGCTGTTTGTTTCAGTTCAGCACTCAACTGCAGGTTTTCTTGGGGGAAAGCTGTGGGGAAAAAGAAGTGTGGATAAGCAGTGGCCAACCAGATTTTTTGCTGGGAATCCCACAAGCAGGACCTAAGTGCAACAGCACTCTCCTCATTTGCGATTTCCAAGAACTGGCATTCAGAACTATGCTACCACTGACTGTGGAGGTGGAACAAACCATCAGACTACCGGTAGTAGCAGTTGATAGTGCTATGATCCATGATTTTGTCTAATCCTCTTTCAAAGCTATCCAAGTTGGTGGCCATCACTGCCCCTTGTGGGAACAAATTCCAAAGTTTAATTAAGCATTGTGTGAAGAATGATTCCTTTTGTCTGTCTCGAATCTTCCAATATTCAGCTTCATCGGATGAGCCCTTTAGGTTCTAGTAATGTGATAAACTTTTCTCTCTCCACACCATGCATGATCTTAATCTGCCTCTATCACATCCTCCCTTTCTCACCTTTTGCCTAGACTAAAAAGTGCCACATGTGGCTCTAGGTGTATTGCTCTAGTTCCTTGATTATTGGTGTTGCCCCTTTCTGCACCTTTTCTACCTCAGCAATATGATTTTGGCATGCCATGTCTTTTTAATGCCATGGTTCTTGCCCAAGACCTGCCTTAGCATGTAACAGTGCCTCTTTGGCCCATTCTTCATTGGTACTCAAAATACTTCTGTCACTTTGGCTGGGATTAATTGCATGAAATGTATTTGGGTGTGGCACTGTCAGGATTGGGAGGTGGGGTGCTCCAATGAGGAGGTGAATTCCCCCCCCCCTTCATGTCTCTCTCTCTCTCCTTGAGCAGCTGCTCCTTAATAAGCTGTTAACGATGATACAGTAAGTGGAAGCTGGCAGTCCTGTGGGAGCTGCCATGATTTATGTAATTGGTCTCTGAGGAGACATGAGGATCTAATATTTACATGCCAGTATTAGTCCCCCGGGAGCCCTGTCTGAGCTGCCAAGGCAGGGTATGCCTCAACCTACCTCCTTCAATCTGGGCCAATCATTCATGGGAAGAGCGACTCAAGGAGACTGGCTGTAGGGGGAAAGGAGCTTGGTGCTTAGCTCTCCTCGGTTCTGGCTGGGGAGGGCTCTGAAGCATTCTTGTGCTTCAGACTGCCTGTGCCTCTAAGGGTGCCATTTCGCGCGCTGCTGGTTTTGCACATCAGTACAAAATTAGAAGCACTGAGAGCTGGAGTCCTGGCTGTGCAAACAGCATGTGCTCTCTGCTGCTGTCCTACCATTGCCTTTCTCTGTTGTCTGGGATGGTTGTGGGTCCCCTCAGGCTGGAGATGCCAGCAAACAAACCGAGGAGGCCGGATGCCATATTTACATGTGTTTCATCAGATGATCTATGAATGCTCAGTCCTTCAGAATTTGGTCCTTTCAGCTTAGTTTTCAATTCATTTTGGAGTATATACCCCCACCCCCACCCTGCTTTTCATTCTAGCACATAATTATCCTCCCCATTCTAAGTTCAAAGCACTACATCATTATTTCCAGGAGGGAGAACACACACACACACACACACACACACACACACACACCACTCCTCAAACCACTGGGGAGTGTGATGTGGAACTCTTTCAGTATGAATGAGAGTGGGTGATGGTAGCAATGGTGTTCCCATGGTGGCCTCTTGAGGATGAGTCTGCACTGACAGGCAGCTGGGGGGGGGGGTTGTTGCTGAGAGGAGAAGTGTTTCCCAGACCCCTTTTCCTCACATACAGGGAAGACTCAGAAGACAGTGAGCAACAGATGGGCTGGGGCTGGTGCATCGTTGCTGACAGGTGTGAGAAGGACACCAAGCACACACAACTGGGGCCTCTGGCTTGTTTTACCTGCCTGTTTTGCCGAAGGCCAAGACAGCTGCCTTTGGGAGACAAGCAGGCGATTGCCTTGGAAACCAGACCTGTGGGTGGGTGTTCCTTTTGTTGTTTCTGTGCAGTCCTGGGTACCACAAGGTCTCCAAGCAACAGCTGTGTGAGACTGAGGAGGTCAGCAGAGAGGCAAAATAGGGGCAAACAGAGAAGCCCACAGGAACTTTTCCACCCCTCCCTATAGCAGATTTTCTAGGGCTTGGCCTATGTTCCATATGGAGGGAGAGGGATTAAAGGGACTTAACCCATATGGCAAGATTAGTGATACAAAGAAACTAGCTTCTCTGGACCAAACAGCAAAAAAGAAGAATGATGCCAGACCTAGCTTAAATTGACTCAGGGGTCAGCCCTATATCCTTTCCCAGCGCCATGCCTGTAAACTGGAACATATGAAGACATGTGCAGAATGGTTTTTTCTTTTTTGTGGCTTACCCATAGATTGTTCCTCCTCCCATATCTGAGGTTTATTGACATAGGCTCCCAGTTATGCTGGAGCCGCAGCAATTAACCATTTGGTATCATTAAATTGACCTTGGAAGGAATTGTAATGCCTATCTCCTCCACTTGGGGGTGTAAAGGGAAGTAAGAGTTCCAAAGTAGAAAATAAAGAAAATAAAGACATTGGTTTCCAATGTTTTTCTCGCCACAGACCACTTGAAAAGTACATGGGGTCTTGGTGGACCACTTAATAATTTCTGTTTGTTGTTGCAATTGTAATTCCATAGAATTAAAATTGTAATACATAAAATACAACAAATGAAGCAATAAAACACTTAAAAATCAATGTGGATATTGTTGTCTCCTGTCTTCAGCCACAAATCCACAGACACGCCAAGGATCGCCTGAATGAAACTTGCAGACCGCTAGTGGTCCACCAGACCCTCCAAGTGTCCCTATTTTACAGGGACATCCCTCATTTTGAGAAGCCGTCCCGGTTTCTGATTTGATCCTGGAATGTCTCACTTTTCCTTAGGATGCCCCTACTTTCATTGGATAAATGTTGGAGGGTATGGTCCATGGACCACAATTTGGGAACCCCTGAAATAAGACTATTAGCTCATTGCTTCCAGAGGCTTGGGGTCAGAGGCGTACCAAGTGGTTGGTGAAACGAGCCCCCATTGGGGGCTCAAAAATAACCTATCAGACATTGGAGTCTTCCTGTGACATGTGGAGCACCCTCTCCCCCAGCACAATACTCCAGCACCTGCTTTGCTTGCAGAAGAAATCTGCCAGGATCTCCAGCAGGAAAAGCTACTGATGCTGGAGGGGACGGAAAGGGGTCCTCTTACTGGCTTCCTGGCAGAAAGCAGCACAGCCCTGAGGAGGCATGTTCCTCCTGTCCAGGCAACTTTTTCTGCTTCTCAGATCCCCCCCCCCGGGGTATGGGTGGGTGCCAATACAACTCCTTGCCCAGGGGCACAAGGGACCCCAGGTATGCCTCTGCTTTGGGTTGTTACTCTGAGACAGCAGCTCCTGTCTTCATTAGCAAAAAGTGCCAGGTCCTTTCATCTCAAGTGAGAAAAGCCAGAGCAAAGAGGTGTGTCTTCAGCATCTGTATAGTGGTGAGAGAATGCCACAATTTAGTAGCTGTCACAGAGGGAGCTGTCTCCTGGCCCACCTCCACCCCAAGCTTCTGAGGGTTGTGGAACTACCAAGAGGGCTCCCCTCTGCTTATCTTAACTCCTGAGAAATTCTGCAGATCTATCAGCCTCGATATGCAATTTAGTAATTTTTGAGGGCTTATTTGCAAGCTTATTTAAAGGCCAGGTGCATCTACTCTGCTACCTCCAACTTGGAGATTTTAACTTATGCAGACTCTACTTGGGAGAGGGAGATGAACTTTCAGAATGGCTGGCAATTCTCCTGGCAGCTCAGCTCAATAAGAGCAATGTTTTAGCAAGGCCTTCCCTAAAGTCAAAACATACAAAGGAAAAAATAGGACAGTGATTTTTTTGTTTTTGTTTTTTATTTTTATTTTTTTGCCCCAGGGACAAGCCAGGAAACAGGTGCCGCCTCTGGTAAACAGAGACAGTTGGCACTTACATTTCAGAGGTTGAAGTGAGTTCAGAGGTTGTTATCCCAAGACACCTTGAAGCCCCCATAGTGATCCCAGGCAGCGAGAGGATGCTTTAAGAAAAAGGTAACAGAAGAGGTTTACAAACACCTTTGGCCAGACTTGTGTCACCCCCCCCCCTCCTGTGCCTTTAACAACTGCCTGTCAAGCGGAAACAAAGCAGGTAAAGCTCTTGAAATCTGTGGGAGGAAATCTTCCTTTTTGCTGCTCTCCACAAACTTCATGTCTTTGGGTTTCATTTTTGGGAGAGGTGAGGGTGAATGTGTGGGGCAATGCAAGGGATGCCTCAGCCCTTCCTATTAATTCCAGCCTGGTAGAGAAGCCCAGCTGGTTTCCCCAAACTCTTATGTATTGAGGCAAGGGCTCCTGCAGACTGGTGTCTCCCACCAGCCCCAGCAAGCACAGCCAGGGAGTTTTAGTTTAGTGACATCTGGAGAACCAATGGTTTCCCACACCTGACCTAAGGACTGCCACTTTTCTCAAGCTGGGATAGTTATTCTTTTGCAGTCGCATTCTTCTAGTTCCTCTCTTGGCTGTATGTGTGGGAAGGGCTGTTCTCCCTGTCTAACCAGAACCTGGGCTCTTACGTAGAGAGAGAGAGAGATGTTGTGGAGGCACAGTGAACTGTGTTCTCGAACGGCAGCTACCAGGCAGGCATCTGGGCAGTGGGGAGGTGGCGTTGCCTCACGTTCTTTGAAGAAGTCTTGTGTGTACCCAGTGGCTGATGGTGAACATCAGAACTGGTTTGGGAAAGTGCTTGTGATGCTCATGAGGGCCATTAACCTATTTAAAAAATCACAGTCAATTAATAAGAATCTCACTCAGTTGACCAAATCTTTTATAAGTTGGCATATGACTAAAACTGCAATTGGGAAGGAAAAAATGCATGCTTTGTTTTTAGGTAACGTCAGTGAATGTCACAGTGTGAACGCTGTCAGAAGAGGTATTCCTCTCTGGTTTGACTGTAAAGGCAAGGAAGGGATGCCTCTTTGAAAGTGGTGCATGTCATTTTTAGGGCTTTTGTTTTAAATAAAAACTTATAATAACCTTTTTAGAAAGCAACAACAAATGTTAACTGGGAATGGTTTCATGGTCACTGAAAATGTTTTTCAGCTGTGGGGACCACAGGCTGAACGAGAGTCAGCAGTGTGATGCAGTGTCAAATGAGGCTCATGCAATTCTAGGTATAAAATGTACATGAATGGCTCTGTCCATTTTTGCCTCTTGCCGCACTGACATGTGGCCCTCAGAAAATTGTCAAGGAAGGGGTGTGAACGTTGGACTGAAAAGTAATTCCCTGCCCCCCTGGTCTAAATAAATGCACCAGTGCTTTTCTGACACATCTTCTCTGGGCAACCCAGCTCCTTTAGGGGAAGAGACCCAAACAAAGCCTGAGCTTGGCAGCTGAACAAGGGCCAGGGAGTAAATGGCTTCCTAAAAGTAGCGGCCAGTCTGAGCTGGAGCGAAGCTTGGATCTGCTGCCTTATTACCCTCAGCACAGCCTGCCAGGGTTTTTGGAGTGGCATCTACTTTCTGCTTGGCTCCGGGTCCGCCTGAGACCCTCTCTCACTGACAGGAGGAGCCTGACACAGAGGTGTTGTGAGCAGGTCCCCATGGGGCTGTGCCAGGAAGAAATGCTTCTTCTCATATTCTTTGGTTTGCAGAGGCTCTTTCCCTTCCAGCGCCTGGCTGGTTGCTGCCTTGTTCAAGGAAGGGGTCTGCCCTCAATATGCTGTGTAATTTACCAGGTGTTTCTGATCAAGAGCACAGCATAGATAGTAGAAAAATCTAGCCAGCTGTTCTTCTGCTAGTTTTGAACTCATGACAGGAGAGTTAATGTTTGAGCATGCAATAGAGAAAGGGGTCAGTGGAAAGGGGAGTTAGTTGTCCTGGGAAATGACCAGTGAGCAAAGCTGGGGTCCGTATAGACTTGTGTGAGAGGATGGTGCAGGGTATTTTTTATGATAATCTCCCTTGCACCCCACATTGTTTCCAGTCACCTTAGATAAACTGACAGCGGATAAAGCTATAATTGGCTACTGGCCACAATGGCTATGTTTAAGAACATAGCTTCTGCTTGTACACTTTCCAAAGGCATCTGATTGACCACTGTGAGAATGGACTAAATGGACCTCCAATGGCCTGGTCCAGCTTCAGGGCTTTTCTTGTGCTGTTATATTATTTACGTTCCTGTGCTTGAGCCCTTCTTGTACCCTAAGCTCCATGCAGATGGATGTCATATATTAAAATAAAATAAAATACATAAAAGTGAGACGACATCCTAAGTTTTTTTCAGATGTGTTTTGTGCTATCAGAGGATCTTGAAAGTTTCCCTCTTTTAGTCTTGCTAGTTGTACAGAAACGTCTCTTGCCTTGTACATCTTTATCTACCATGGAAGAAGTGGGTGGCCGGTGGGGTGGGGGGAGAGATCCTAGACTTTCCTCCTCTGTCCCCTTCCCCGCATTCTGCCCTTCCTGATTGTTGAGGCCCTTTAGGGGACGATGTCTCAGTTGGGGTCACGCCATGCTCGACTCTCTGACCTTTGCCCTCACAGCCAGTTGGAAGGGCAGCCCTATCACTCCCCCCCTGCCTTCCACCTTTGTTTATCCAGACTCCATCAAGCCAGCTGCCCCTCGCATTCCATTGTTGCCATAGGAACCCTTTGGCATGTCAACAGAGCGGCTGCCTTTGCAAAGGGGGTCGTCTGTGTCCACTGGCCTTTATTTTCTCAGTGGGGGAAAATGACCTCTGGGGCTTGGATCCTGAGCTGGGGTTTGCAGCAGAGTAGCAAGCTAAGCAAGCACTCTTTACAAAGGGATCATGGAGGGCCTAGGCACACCAGGAATCATCTGCGAAGGCTCGTTTCTGTGGTGCATGCACTTCCCGTATGCACCATGACCTGGATGGCAAAAACCACCTCTGTGTGGCAAGGGGTCCTGAGGGGGTCAATGATCTTGCATTTAGGCAGAAGCTTGATGAAAGCACTTTGAAGCCCCTTCCAACCAGGAAAGGGGGGGGGCTCTTGTCAGGATCCCTGGATGCATCCTAAGCACTTCAATTGTAGGTTGCAAGTTCTCTCCAGCCTCATAGACTCAGGATAGATGATTTGCTCAGATTTCTATCTTAAGGGCATGGCACAAGGTTACACACCAAGCCTAAAGTTCTTATGATAGAAGGATAAAATGCAACACAACGGCAACTGGATTGATAGTTGCCTCTTTAAATAAGCCAGGAGAAGATCTTTGAATGCTTCTAGAAGAAAGTCCACTTCTAAGAAGGTGTTCCACAACTGTGGATCAGGGTCACTCAGTGCACTAAGTGCATTCACACACACCAATTTGCCATTGACTGACTTCAGCAAGAGTCAATTTGAATGTATGAAACAGTCATCACAGATCAAAGACCCTAGATAGGCTTTTAATTCTGCTTTTCATTCTCTCAGAGGCAATATTTTTTCAATGGGAGGCAGTTTATATCACTTGTGAGTCCATGATGTGATGTGACATGTATCCGTCTTTGGATCTGCAATTTTTGTCATACGCAGAGATATAGGCAAGCAGTTGCTGTTTTGGCTGCTGGCGCTATGATCCTTTTTCTCTTGCAACCAGCTTTCGCAACCACACCACCCCATTTCAGATTTGGGAGTTAGGGAGAAAGGGTTCTCAAACCAGAGGAATGACCTCCAGGCAGGCCTCAGCCCTCTCTATGGAGAAGCTAGCAAGGGCTGTCTCTGACCAAACAGGCTTTCACCCTGCAGCCACAGATATTGCATGACTAATGGATGCTCCCCCCCCCCCATCCCCGGCTGGCTTCCAGTCATTGCAGACACGCTCTAATCCCTGTTTTTGCTGCTTCTGCCTCCTTAAAAAAATGTTCAGGGATGGGAGGAACAGCTGCTTCTGTACCCCCAGCTCAGTAAACAGAGCCTCGGTGTTGACCTAACAGCCATCTTGACATGCAGAGAAATCGCCTGCATTTGCATGGAGCCTTTTCTCCTCTCTCTCTTGAACTCTTGCGCTCAGCATCTGCTCTGTGACTCACCCCGGCTGTCATTGGCTGCTCAGGAGACAATTAACACACACATACACACACACACACAGAGAGAGAGAGAGAGAGAGAGAGAGAGAGAGAGAGAGAGAGAGAGAGAGAGAAATGTAGCCCCCCTTCCCTGTGCCAGCGCTGGGACAGAGATTAATGGGCGCATTTGTTTGGTGTGAGGACAATGCACAGGCTGGGGCTTGGAGCAAGGGCTGGTTGGAGCGTGTTTGCCCCCCCTCCCCAGCCCCCTTCATTGCCACTGCCTTTGTGCGCATCTATCTGACTCAAAGTGTAGAAGGGACTTGAATAGGCCGAGGCAGGACAAACACTCTTTGCATTTCAAAAGGGATGGTGGAGAGAGTGTGTTTTGTGTGCATTTTTCTTTTCCGCCTGCCTGAGTCCTGCTCAGGTTCCTCCTGGCATCTGCTTGCTTGCACTACAGAGGCCTGGACCCAGGTGTTGAGTGTAAGGTTCTGCTAGAGTCAGGGCAAGAAGTGAGTGAGAGAGAAGCTTTTCCGTGTAGGAATTTTGTCAAAGTCTGTTGCAGGAATAGTGATGGAGGGTGGCTATAAAACGGGGGTTGGTGAACTACAGGGTGGGGGGGGGGAGGCATGGAAGTGGCCCTATATGGTCTCTCTATGTGGCCCTTGGGACGCTACCCAGACCATGCCCCCCCCCCACTCACTGGCCCTGCTCTACACTCTTCCCAAGTTCCTTTGTGTGTCCTTAAACTCTGATAAAGAACCACGTACACCACCTTGAGCTCCTTGGATGTTAGATATAAATTAATTATATTAATAAATAATGCCTCTTATTCGCATTGTGTGATGATGTGCATATGAGGGAATGCACAGGAAGCCTCTGGCTTGCTGTCTGTAGGTTACTGTAAAAAGGAAAGAGTCACACCTGTAGGTCCACCTCTGGCCCCATCCAGCATTGGCATGCAGCCCCCAGAAAGAGGCCCACCAGGGAATACTGAAAAAGAAACAGTTCCCATCTCCCATTTTAAACATTGATGGTGTCATAAGGTGATGTGCACTGTCTTAAACAAAAGCTCATGTCAGGGAAGGGGATGGTGAGGTTGGAAAGTCTTCTTACAAAGTCTTTGAGATATACAGACTGTGCTGAGTCAATTCGGACCCTGAAGAAACGGCCCACACAGAGACTGTGTGAAAAGGCTTTGCTCATGTGTTCTATCCCGGCATAACATAAAATGGAAACAGCACAGCTTTGTCTGCTTTACAGTTTGGGGCACTCTGTGGCACCTCTTCTTGATGGCTCCAAGTCCATATTTTAAAAAAATAAGTAAAAATCCTGCATCTGCTTGATTAGCTCAACTGACATGCTCAGCCGGCCTATCCAGGTTTTGACGTTTGCTCAGGCTTTAGTTTTCTTCCTGGGGTAAAGGAGTAAGGGGTGTAGAGAGACATGTTTATGTCCTCTGTGGGATCTACTAGGTACCCAGCCTGCATCTTCCTAGCTGCTTGAACAACAGACCATGGGTGTTTTTGCAGCTTCTCAAATGTGCAGAAGTATGTTTGTAAGATAAGCCTATCAGTGGCTACTGATTCTGATGGTTTTGTTCTACCTCCCCTGTCGGAGGTACTATGCCTCTGAATACCAGTTGCTGGAAACCTCAGGAGAAGAGAGTACTTAGGTCTTGCTACACACACCTTGCCTGTGTCCCAGCAGGTGTCAGTATAGTGTGAGGATGGAAATATGAATCCATCTTCCATCAGTGGCCTGGATATGTGCTTCCCACCTGCTTGCCCTCCAGCTTCAATGCTAGGATTTAGAAGAGCATCTGCTTCCCTGCTGGGGGAAGGGAGAGGGAGTAGTGGTGGGGAGGGGAAAGGGAGGAAGGAAATACACACACAACTTTTTTTCTTTGTGATTTTTCTGTCTCTGGGTGCTGCCAAACAACCTTTTTATTCATCCTGCTTTGTTTGCAGGGAGATAAGACCACATTTGCCATTTAATGGGCATTCATTTGGATTTGCTTGTGGGAAGGTTAGATGAGGAGGTTAGAAGCAAGCGTTATCCCACACTTTCCAGTGCATTTCCCTGTCATTTTCCTTATCACAAACAGTCTAATTTTTGCAAGAGGGGTGGGCAGGGGAAGCAGGTTTGTTCTGAAACAACTTCCCATCACCTAGAATTGCACACTGAATTTGCTGGTATGTGATTGAATCCCACCCGAAAATAGCAGCAGTCTGGATGCACCCTCTTTCTCTCTTCTGACCTGCTTCACAACTGGTAGCCCATGGTGCTTGTGAGCAAAGATTGTGCCAAAGGCTAGTATGCCAGCATTTGCTATAAGTTGTTTGTGGTGCACTGATTGTGTGAGCTGTCTCAGGTGAGGAAAAAGACACTCTTGGAAACTTATCTGATGTAAATTAGCAAGCAGCATGAAAAATTGTCATCTGGAATTGTTTTCTTTATTCCACACAGGTACATGCCAGACATTTAAAGCACATTTAAAGCACTTTTTCACCCCCAGTGGATCCTGGGACCTGTAGATTACTTCTTACAGATTTACAGTTCCAAAACCTTGAATAAACTACAGTTCTCAGGATTATTTGAGGGGTAATGTGCTTTAAATATATGGTGTGTATGCAGTCTTTGTTCTCTTGTTTTCTCTACATTGTGAGTGGAGCTACCTGCAAAAATCCACCTGGTTGTTCCTACCAACTTGGTTGTTCCCATTCAGATTTCTTCTGTCCTCTGCAGATGCAACATTTATGTTCAGCATTGCCTGTAAGTAATAGAGTCACATTAAGGGTGTCCGTGGATACTTTTACGGGCTTTCCGTTTCTTACAGCCTCATCCTAACCATACTTTCTCAGAATTAAATCTAGTTGATCTGGCTTTTGAGATAAAGCAAGGAGCATAAAGTTTCAAGCCTATCTGCATATCCATGAGGTCTAGAAACTTTAAAAAAACATAGTCTCAGGATGCTGAATTCTGATTGCTTGTGTGATAATAGAATTATGCTGTGCATTTTCTTTTTTGGACTGTATTTGCACTTCTGTCAGATTGAAACATTATTATTAATAATTAATTAATTACCTGCCCTGCACCCTAAGGGCCCAGAGCAGGTTACAACACAATTTTAAAAACAGTTTTAAAGAACTTGCAATCTCAAAAATAGGGTTGGTCCTGAAAATATACACCTCAGGTGTCGTGAAGAAGTTCATATTCATTGTACAGTAAGCTGTATGCGGAAGGTACCAGGCATATTTCTATGGTTTTGACGCCTGGCAGAACTCATTCCATTTTTGGATTCTGCACAGCATGTTGCACACACACTTTTGTTGCCAAGTATTCAGTTGCATCAAAAGTTAGATCTACTCAGAGTAGATGCATTGAAATCAGAAGACAGTAATTTCAGTGGGTCATTAATTTCATTGGGTCAACTTAAAGTAGATTTCACAGCAGGCAAGGCTTCCTCTCACTTGGGATCCAGTCCAACACCTCATAGCTAATATTGTTTCTCAAGAGAAGCCCAGCACATTAGATAACTCCCCTACCTACCTCCTCCCACCCATCCTTACAGGTTGTTTCCTTCTCAGCCCCCCATAACAACTTTCAGCTGTGTGTAGAGATGTATACTTGTGCCTCCCCAGATCATGGTGCCTCACAATTGGCACAGTGCCCCAGATCAGTGCCCACCCCCGCCCCCCATGCCCGGAATGGTTGGGCCTGCCTGCTTGCCTTGGGGGCGGGCATTGCAGGCAGGCAGGCAGGCAGGCGAGCCCTCATTAATTATCTAATCTCCCCTTTATGTTTAATTTACAGGCTGTAGCTGCTCTGGCCATATGCTCCTTTTGTTGTTCCTGCCTCTTTGTTGTGTCAGCCTTGCTTTGCCTCCTCTGATTTGCTTCTGACTCAGAAATCCGCCCTCCTCCCGTGCATTCTCTCTCCTCTCCCCCCCCCCCACGTCACCCCAAACACGAGGCAATTGCAGGAAATTCCCTTTCAGTCCTGTCCCCCGCCTCCCCTTGCAACCTCCTCCTCCCCCGCCAATCCATCACTGTATGCGGTTTGCTGCTGGCTGGGAATTTTGTTTGTAGATTTCCTCTCCCTCCTTTTCTTCCCTTCCTTCCTTCCCCACTATCATCAGTTCCAGATTTGTAAAGGGGATTTGCAACTGTCCGCAGAGAGGCTCCCCTGTGCTCCCCCTTTCCTCCCCCCTCCACAGCAGTGATCCTCCTTCCACCCCCTTTCTTGATCACTCTCTCTCTCCCCCCCCATCCCTAATCTGTCAGCAGTCCACTCCAGGAGACGGTTTTGGCTGGCGCTGGTCCTCAGCACCCCCTTTGCCATTGGCGGCTCCCCCGTGTCTATCTCTCTTTCTCTCTGTTTCTAAGGTACGTGCAAAGCAGCCTTTGATGTCATTTATTGTCCAACACCCCCTCCCTTTTCCTCCCAGGGGCTTGCTGTGGGGTTCTTGGGGAACAGACAGACACTTGCAGGGTTTCTGATCCTGTAGAAGCTCAAGCGTTCATTAATGGGTCCCTGTCTTATGGGTGGTAGGCAGAAGTTTTGCATATAATACTTCTCTCGTTTCTTTCTCCCACTCTCCTGTGATGGCAATAATTAGAAGTCCATTGTGCCCCCCCAAAAAAACTTGTTGCTGACTTTCAAGGCCATTTTCTTTCTCTGGTTTCCCCCTCTGAAATATATTTTGTTAACTTGCTGCTCTAGCAACCTGCTTCCCAGTTCCACCTCAGATCTGCCTGCCCCCTCATTTGGCTCCTGAACTGGAGAGAATTTTGACTAAAGCTCAGTTTACATTCTGCACCTGTCTGCTTGTGATGGGAGAGTGAGAGAAGACAGGTGCGGAGGAAATGCCCCCCCCCATCTTCCAGAAGTTCATTGCCGAGACTGGTCCAAACCTTTTAAGTTGGGGGTGGGTGGAACAGCCAAGAAGGTCTAGCAGTTTCAGGGGCTGCAAAGGTCAAGTTGCTTAATGTAATCCTGGGACAGAAGGTGTGTGTAGGGGGCAGGAAGAGCTGCACTTAGTCCCCTTCTTGACTTCTTGTGGTGTGCCCTCCTCCCAATTTTTTGGTGTCTATTCAAGAACAAATTATTTGCTGCCTGGCTGGGTAGGAAACTTGCTGCAAACTTTTGCCAAGTGTTTTTATAAGGATGTTATTTTATATTATTTTAATCCTGGTGTATTTGTGCTTTGCAGTTGCTTGTCTTTTTAAGAGCCTTCTTTTTTGTTGGTTTGTTTTATTCCTTTATCTACTCAATGAGAGCTGGGAAATTTGATCTCACATGGATTTGGCAGCCAAACTCCCCTTGAACTTGTGCACGTTTGCATCAGGCTATGTGTTACTCTTATATTGTGAAAATGAATGAGAAATGGATTCTTTTTGTACTAATATCTCTCTCTCTCTCTCTCTCTCTCTCTCCCCCCCCCCCCAGCACTGACTTGGGAAGGGAGTGGAAGTTGTGTGTGAGAAAGAGAGAGCGAGAAGGGAGTGGGGGAGAGGTAAAATAATTCTGCAGCCTAGTTACCCAGGGATTGAGACCGGACTCTCTGAAGCTGAAATGGGAAAAGAACAACTCTCCACTATTTGCCTACTATTCTCTTAACTGCACAGTGTTGTGTCTGAGATTCACAGGGATGCAGTCTGTGTGTGTATGTGTGATATCTCTACTCTCACACTACTCTTGTTTACCTGCTATTTTTGAGTGATTCACCAGAGTGAATCTCAAAGAATAATTTTGGTAACTAAAGTCCCACCCCCCTTTTTAAACTAACCTGGCATGGTGGGATCTGGTGCCTGAACTCTGCCATGGCAGTTTCTGTTTCTCCCCACAGCTTGGTCTTTTCTTATAAGGCTGGACTAAAAGTTCCTCTAGTCCACCTGATTCATACAAGCAGTACTCCTCTCCCAAGCTTGTTCCCCAGCAACTAGCATTCAGAGGTAGACTGCCCATGAACCTGGAGGTTCAATATACGTAGCTATCATGCCAAATAACCATTGACAGAGCCCTCTTTCTCTGTAGCTTTGCCCAGTCCCCTTCAGACAATATCTAAGCTGGGGTCCATCATCACATCTCATGGCAGTGAATGTTAGCAATTAACTGCGTAGTGTGAAGTAGTATTTGTTCCAAGAGGAATTTGGGACTGCACCTTTTAAGGTAGGGGGAAACTTCAACTCCTCCTCTACTGGAAGATGTAGCATTTCAGGAGTGTGTGCAGTAGGCCTTAGTTTGATTTTCAGCTATGACAGCCACAGTGTCTCCTTGCATCACTTTGACAGTCATTTCTATCCTCTTTAAATTCACTGTAACCAGAGTAACTATGCATATTGCAAAAATCTTTTGCACTGGGTGTTGCATTAAGAGCTAGTGTTATCTAGTGACTAGAGGCCTGGGTTCAAGGTCTGGTACATCCCTGCAGTATCACCACAATCTGTAAACTCAAGGTCATGTCATGTCAGGGGGATATTTTTAGGCCTCATCTGCATTATATATTTTTATCTACAGTATAAGCTGCCTTGAGTCCTGTCATGGAAAATAAATAAATATAAATAAATACATAATAATGACAATACATTTAAAGTAGTATTATAACACTTTAGACAGCCATGACTCCCCCCCTAAAAATCCCAGGAACAGTAGTTTAAGGGTGCTCAGAGTTATAAGGGGACCCTTCTTCTCCTCACAGAGCTACAATTCCCAGAGTTTCCTGGGGGGAGAGATTGATTGTCAAACCACTCTGGGAATTGTAGCTTTGTGAGGGGGATAGGGTTTTCTCCTAACAGTTCGTAGCACCCTTTGCAAACTTCTGTTACCAGGATTATTTTGCCTGAAATCTGTGACTGTTTAAAGTACAGTGGTACCTTGGTTTAAGAACAGTCCTGTTTACGAATGATTTGGTTTACGAACTCCGCAAAACTGGAAGTAGTGTCTCGGTTTGTAAACTTTACCTTGATCTAAGAACGGAATCCGAACAGTGGAAGGGCACCGGAGGCGGGAGGCCTCATTAGGGAAAGTGCGCCTCAATTTAAGAACGGTTTCAGTTTAAGAACAAACTTCCGGAACGGATTAAGTTTGTAAACTGAGGTACCACTGCAGTATGATATTGCTTTAAATGTATAGTCCAGATGGGATGTTAGGGTGGCATTCTGTATATCAGCCACAGATTTCTCTTTCTCTTGCCATAACTCATCTGGAGCCCAGGTAAACTATCTTCATTTGGACATGCATGCAGTGCTAGGGGATTGGCAAAGGCATGACTATAAAGCGCAAAAGTACACACATGAACACACATTTCTGTGCTAGTTTCATAACCTAGTCCCTGAAGCAAGGTAAGTGAGTTTATTTATCTCCTGGTTCCCATTGCACAACTTTCCAATCTAAAAAAGTAAAAAAGGAGTGTACAGTTAAAAACAAGCCAACACAGCATAGTATAAACATAATACAACAACAGGGAAACTGGCAATGATTAGAAAGCAAACCTCAGTGAAATCAAAAGGTGTCAGTTTGAAGGCCTCCTAAAAATATTCTGGGATCATTGCATTTTTCCTGCTTGCCAATAGGCAAGATGGAGCCTGGTGGGCCTCACTTGGAAAGGAATCCCACTATCTTGACACCACAACAGAAAAATCTCTGATGGCAGAGTAACCTTCAGAAATTCTGTGACCTGCAGAAATTGGATGCATTAATTATTGAATGAAAATAACTGGGTACTGAACAAAAGGTGCAAAAGAAGAACTTACACCCCAGTTAACAGTGGCCCATTAAAGTACGCTTCCAGCAGAGTTAAAGATTAAACGCAACAGAAAACCCGACTTGGCTAAAGCAGGCACCAGGAGTAAAGAAAAAAGACTTTTCTAAACTTGAGTTTAATTTACATAAACAAAGTAAGAACTCCCTATTAGTTTCTAGCCTTCTTCCAGAGACTCTGTTAAACTTAATACAAATACACTTTATCAAAAAACTCTCACTCCCAGCCTCCAACATTCCCCACAATTCCCAAAGCTAGGAGCACCAAACGCTTTGCAACAGAGCCTTATATAAGATAAGGGGTTCAAATATTTTATAAATCATTTATAAAAAATATGTATGGTATCAGATTATTCTAATTTCTGTGAGGACAAGCAAGTCCTAGGTTACAAACTGAACTCTCCATTGCAAGAACAAGATACATTTCTTCCTTTAGGAGGTGCTGTTGTCACCAGAAAAGAAAAAGGTTTCAGTTTTGTTTCTGCATGAGTGTGGTATGCATTGGTTCTGTTCCTCTTCACTAGGCCTCAAAGCACTGGAAGAAAATATAGAGCAACAAAAAGGGCTTGAAAGTATATACTTAATTACAGCTCAGAAAATGATTCTGATTAAATTTCATGCCCATTCATTGAAACTTAGTCCCACTTCCTTCAGTTCTTTTTATGAGAATGTTTTTTTTAATACAATGGAGAGGAAATATGAATAATTGCTACTTCTGGATTTTTAAAAATTGTTTTGTGGAGTTTTTTTTGTTCCACATAAACTAGTAAACAGTTCAGGAGATTGTTGCTCCATTTGTTACAAATACAAATAAATGTTATTTTAAAAGTAAATTCTGTTTGTAATAATTGTTTGGATACACTGTACAGTGGTGCCCTGCTAGACGAAATTAATTCGTTCTGCGAGTATTTTTGTCTAGCGGGTTTTTCATCTAGCGAGGCATTCATCTAGCGGGGCACCACTGTATTTTTAATATGCTAGTTGTGATAATTTTATGCCCATTAAAATTGTCCATAGTTATATTTTATGTTTCTAAAGTGACAGAATGACTTTCAATCTGGAAAAGAAAAAAAGAAGTGCTAATGTAGCATTTTTTTCAATTTTTCCAAAAATTTCTATTTCCCCCCGGAAAAAAACGGGTTTCCCCCCCCAAGCTTCAAAATTTCCGGAAATTTTACATCTCTAGTCACAACTCACCATAGACATTCCAAGGCACCTGCTGGCTTCATTGTACTGCCACAGGTACACCAATGGGGTTCTCAAGAGTTGGTTCTCTGCCCACTCCCAGAAATGATGCTGGTGCATAGCTCAGGTGCCTACACCGTTCTTCATAGAGAGAAGTTGTGAAGAGAGAAAGTATTTTCAGTACACTTTGAACCCAGGAATTTGATTAGGACACGTGAAGAACATGTGCTGGGTCAGACTGTCAACTCCAGCTTCTGTTTCATCAGCAACTAGCCAGACATTTGGGGCATGAAGTTGACTGCCCTTCCCCGGCTTCGTTGTCCTTTACACCTTGTGTTATTAAGCATACTGCACTAGGAAATGGAGGCTTCATTGAGCCATCATAGCTAATAGACATTTTTCTTCATGAATTTATCTGTTCACTTTTTTAAAAAAAGAGTCACCTGGATCTCGTCACCGTTGTCACTTCTTGTGCTGTAAGTTAGTTTTGTGTTGGGTGAAAAAGTAATGTACCCACCCTCCTTTTTTTGGAGGGACCGTACATCACTGGGACGTGAAATTTGTGTTAGTAAATGATAAGCACCCCCCTCCCCGCAAAAAACCTGGTTTCTTGAGTGTGTTTTGCAACAGGTTATTGACCCAATAATAGTGCATTAGTGGTGAACTTATACCTGACCAAGCATCATTCTGCTTTATGAGTTGTTCTGTGGTGCTTTTCCAATGTTACTGTGTTATTGATATCTGGAGGGACACTCTTGTGCTATAGTGCAACAGAAACGTGAACTTTTGTGTTATGAAAAGTTACAGTATTTCATCAGGAAGTCAAGGGGAATGAACTGATTGAAAATGAAAGTGTCCAAAAACTTTCGCAGGCACAAATAGTATTGAAAGCGGCACCAATGCCATAATGAATGCAAATCATCAGCAATGTGCCATAAATAATAAAAGGATGTGTGGAGAGGCCCTGAATTGTAGCAGGCCGCTTATTAAAGGACAGTATACTAGGAAGTTGTGTAAAACAGTTCAGCTGGGATGGTTGTCTGGTTGTCTTTGATATGGGACATTGCACCTCTGCTGCAGCCTTTTGCCCTTCTAGCACAAGGGAGGCTTGCTCTGGGTGGCAGAGCCTCTCCTGCTCTTGACTTCCCCTAGGAAGCCAGGAATGGATGTTGTGGTCTTGGCTGGGTTTTACTAGCCTTTCCAAGCTCTCTGAGGTGAAGCCAAAACCAACCTCTTGCTAGGTTCTTGCTTCTCTCCACAACCCACCCAGCCCAAGCATTCTGTGACTTGTCTGCTTTGCAAGCTGGAGGAACCGTCCTGCCAAGCCCAAAAGCCTGGCTCCGCTCCTGGAACCAAAAACCTGGCCAAGCCTTTGGAGCTGATGGGCCACATCTGAAGAGTGAGAGGCTGCACCACAGTGGGATGAAGTCACTGTCAACGCCGAGACGGGGGCAACAGAGGCCATGGTGGGCCTTTCCCACTGCCCTGGCCTTATTGCAGTTCATCCTCTCACCACCCCACACTCCCATGGACAAGGCCAAAGCAGGCTCTTGGCTCTCAATTCCCTTTTTGTCACCCTCATCCATAAAGGGCCTTGTCTGCATAAAATGGAAAAAGGAACAAGGACTCAATTTCTTCAGAAGGCAAGGGAGGTGCCTCTCTGGGTTCCCATGATGCATCTACCAAGCAAGGTGTGTGTGTGTGGGGGGGGGTCCTGCAGTTTGGTTAAGGGGTCAGGAGCTGAGAAGGACTATCACCCACCATCTCCCTATAGTACTTTCAGGGATCACTGAGAACCCTATGTTCTTTGTGCATCTGTCCTGTCTGGCGAGTCACAGAACTAGAGTTTGGAGCATCTTCCTGGGCAGTGAAGGATTTGACTGCTCTGGTGAAGGATTTGTAGCTTGCCTAGGCTGGCTTTTGGCCTTTCCTAGACAGGCCCTTGTTTGGCCTGGATCTTTTGTCTGAGCATTTTCTGCCCGTGGCACATTTCTGTGTGTCTTTCCCTCTGATTCCATGGCACGACTCCCAGACTAGAATTCTGGTTTCCTTCTGACAGCTGCCTATATCTTAGCTTTGAGAAGCAAAAGATGCCCAGTCTTGGAGGTTTTCAAGGAAACATTTAGCAGGCATCTGGTTATGGCTTATATTTCTTACTTGGCCCTGCACAGCACCAGCCATTTCAACTTTTGGAGTTTTAGTGACAGTAGCATACAATGTTTAGAGTACTGGACTTTGGCCTGGGATAGTTGAGCTCATCTCTCTATTCATAAACACACTGGGTGGCCCTGCGTAAGTTAATTTCTCTATGCTTCAGACCCCTGTTGGTAAAATTGGAGCAATAGGGACACACCTCTGAGGAGTGTTGAGAAGATAAATGAGATAAATTGTATATCTTTTTGAAAGAAAGAAAGAATACATTACAGCAGTGGTTCCCAAACTGTCCCCTGCTCCAACCACTTGAAAAAATTGCTGGAGTTCTTGGAGAACCATTTAATGACCCCCCCCAACATGTTGTAGCAATTGCAATGTGCTGTGCTAGATGCTGTATGGTTTATAATTTCATTTCTATTTCTTCTTTTATTTCTTATATTGAATCTGACCATATTAAAATTAGAATTCCATAGAATTAAAATTGTAAGTGTTCTTCACAGACATTCCACAGACCACCTGAATGAAGCTCATGGACCACTGTTGGTTTGCAGTCTTGTATTATAGAACTTAATAACAATACCTTTCAGGTGGCAGGGCCAAGAGTCCAAGGTCACTAAAAATACTTAAAATATGCTCATGCGTTAATGGCCAAAATAAAATACCCACTAAATTGTAAAGTGTTGTATATTGTAACAAATTAATGTCCATATATGCTAAACACCAGCCATAAAACCCACCCAAGGAAGAATGATTTAACGGCATTTCCAGAGGAAACTTGAGTTTCAACTTTGACAAGTCTGTGGAGAACAGGAGTGGTGTATCTGTAGTTGCCCATTCAGTTGTGATCCTCATTGCTGAATGTTGCTGCCAATGAACAATCAGTAGGAGTGGGTTGTTAACTAGCCATAAGAGTAGGAGACAAGGGGTGAGAGTGAGGCTATGTATACCCCACACATTTAAAGGAAAACAGTTCCCCCCCCCAAAGAATCCTGGGGATTGTAGTTAAGGGTGCTGGGAATTGTAGCTCTGTGAGGGGCAAACTGTAGCCCTAAGGGTAACTTTTGGGGAAGTCATTCTTAAAATGGTGTGTATGCAGCCTTGGAAGCAAGACAGAGAAAACCAATCACAAAATGGGGAAAGCAGGCAAATGGAATTTATTCCAAGCCTGGGTGTTTGGGAACAAGCCTTCCTTGTTGGGAAACTTTTTACCAGAAATTCTCACCAAATACATGGACTACTCTAGTGACTCCTATAGCAAAATCATGCAGTCACTGCAGTGCCCCTTACATTTGGTGAGAATTGCTGCCAAAAATATTCCCCCCCCCACACCAAGCAATGAATTGTTCTGAAACTGCCCAGCCCTGGGATAAATGTCATATCAAGCACCTGGAGGGTTTCTCCCCCCCCCCCACCCTTAGCCTTGCTGAGCATGCAGGCTCTACCAGAGACTTCTGTCTTCCTGCTCTCATACTCCCACACTGGCCTCCTTCCTTCTGGGTCTGGTAGCTGCCTCTGCTTCTCCCTCTGTCTGATTTGCTGCTTGACTTTGGCAATGTCTCCCTTGAGCCGGAGGTGGAACTCTCTGGTGCCTTTTTCCTGGCACAATCTCAGGAGCCAGCCCCCTCTGCAGCAGTGGCTGAGCCCTGTGAATGGAGTCAATTGTTTGGCTTACCACAACTGGGGCCATGCGGGATAAGCTGGGCTTTCTCGCACCGTGTGTGGCCTCGGCTCAGCCCTGGCTCCTGCGACATTAGCAGCGGCAGGAGGGTCTTGGGCCTGTTCCCGAGGCCTTGCCCGCTCCTCAGGACAGCTGGCTCCATGCAAGGGGATGACAGCATTTCCAGGCAGGCCCCCAGAAGCCAAAGGCCTTTGAAAAGGGTGGGAGGAGGCAGCTGGCCACACTCCAGAGGAGTAGCAGAACCGTGTTCATTTGGCTTAGGAGCGGATTGTGTTATTGTCTAGGTTGCAGCAGTCACGGCCTTGCAGGACATATATATGCCTCCTCACAGAGCTAGCAGGGCATAGTGTAAGAGTGAGCAGTACAAGTGGCATACTGTATTGTTGTTGGGGAGACACTGTAGAGGTTATGTCTTGCAGCAGACCACAAATGGTCTCAGCTTCAGGTGGTGGGAAAGACTCCTGCTCTCTGCCTGCGACCTAGGAGAAGCAATGCCCATTTAAAAAAATGACACCGGGCTAGATGGACAGACAGTCTTGCCTGGAACAAATACAGCTGCTTCTTGCATTTGTGTGCTGTTAAATGCAAGCTGTTGTTCCTTAGTGTCTGCAAATGGGGAAAGAAGGGAAGGACCAGGGTCAACAACTGCCAGGGCCAGTGACCCATATGGGACCCATAGGAAGCTGCATAATACCTAATATGTATAAGAGACATGGAACCCATGCTAGTACATCTCCCATCATCCCTGACCATTGGCCATGCTAGTTGGGACTGATCGGAGTTGGTAGTCCAATGACATCAGGAGGGCCATGGATTCCCTATCCCTGATCTGTACAAACACTTCTGTACTACCACTGGGCATTCATTCCCACAAGGGCTCTTTTTTATGTGGTGGTGTCTATTCTTGTTTATGCACTGGTGAGGAAGAGGCACTCTGCATGGGCTCAGATGCAGTCTTTATAACTGCTATTTATATCCAATCTCTGACTTCCATTAAGCCCCACTCTGCTTTTCTTTTAGGGTTCCTTCAGATAAGCTGTTCGTTCAGTCTTGATTTTCACAAAGCTTATGTGGTGGTTAGGTTATGTCCACTGAGCATTTATTTTGGCTGGTTTGTCTGGAGTTACCATGTATTTCTGATAACTATTCATTCATCTCCCATTTTTCAGTGTAATTCCCCATCACTTTCCAAACCATAAAAAGTAGTTCTTTTTAAAAATATGGGTGACAGAGGTCTTTAATCTA
This sequence comes from Lacerta agilis, assembly GCF_009819535.1. NCBI lineage: Eukaryota > Metazoa > Chordata > Lepidosauria > Squamata > Lacertidae > Lacerta > Lacerta agilis. Next base: position 36,584,552 of record NC_046319.1, on the reverse strand, counting down.
CATTAAATGCAGAAACCTAAGGGTCCAGTCTGCACCTGAATCTCTCCTGCAAAATAGGGACAGTCTGTACACACTCTTAACACTTGGATCAACAGGGCAGTATGGTCTGTAATAAAGCCTTTCAGGGCTGGCTGCTTTCCAGAGTAATAGTGACTGTCCCAAAGTCCCGGTGCTTAGATATCCTGTGTGTCATACATCACTTTATTGGCTCTCCAGCTCTGTCTCTCCCGCTCTCCTTTTCACTGGCAGCCACTCTTCAAGAAACATCTCCCTTGCAGCGGCCCATTAATGCCCAATGACGAGTCCTATTCACATGGTGTTTAAGTGCTTAATGGAGTGTGCAGGTAATGGTACTCTGCATTTCCTTATTGCACTGGTAAGTAATACCAGCTTCGGGTTGCATCTCTGAGTCTCTTGGGATGGGAGTTTCCCAGTGGGTCTCCTTTTCCAGCTCCCAGTCCGCCTCCCCCTGTTCATCCCACCTCTCCCCATCTCCACACATGGGGATTAATGCAGTTGAGGGTAGTACACAGCCTGGAAAAAAACAAGACAGAAAGTGACAGTGGAAGTCTTGAAAACAGAAGATGGGCAGATATAAAATTGTAAGCATCAGTGCAAGCCTCAGTCAGGGTCAGACAGATGTGTTTTGTTTTGTTTTTGTTTTTGTTTTTAATGAAAAGCAGACCCAGGATACAACAGAGCTGAGTGGAGCAGCGATAGGGTGTGTTGCACTTAATGCTGCCCCCACTGGGAGCTTAAAAGCACCCCCCCCCCATCTAGAACACCACAGAGGAGACACACAGCTTGGGTGGACTTTGTGCTCCTCTTTCCCCCTTGTGCGACCTCAGAGGCTGCTTTTTAGTTTTTAAAAAGAAGACAAAACAAAACCCAATTCCCTACATTTGGGCTTTCAAGCAGGCATTTGACATGGGAGATGATGAATTAGCAAGAGAGGTAAATGAATAGAATCTTGGATTGTAGGACAGCAAAGGGCCAGGCCTTCAAGCCCAACCCTCCTTCCTTCTCCCCCTCGCCCCACTCCTTGCATGGCAGGATGGACCATTCACTGAGGCTGTGCAGGATTTTGTGGAATACTGACAAAAAGACCTTCAATGGACAACCTATACACTACCACCACTATTTTATTCTTAAAACAACCCTTTGAGGTAGGTTAGACCAGCCAGTGAGTTCCATGGCTGCATGGGCATTCCAAATTCAGCTTTCCCTCTGTCCAATAATCTAGTCACTACACCACACTGGCTCTCATTTTGCATGTCATTCTTGTGCTATGCCTGGGCAGATGCACTCTGGGCTGCATACACAGTGTATATTTAAAGTGTGTGACCCCCCCCCCCAATCCTGGGAACTGTAGTTTATTTAAGAGTTTGGGGAGTTGTAGTTCTGTGGTGGCAGACTACAGTTCTCGGGATTCTTTGGGGGAAACCATGTGCTTTGTGTAGCTGCAATATTCTTCCTGCTAGATGTTGTCAGTTTTATTGGGGATCCTGAGCACTGTTGAAGGGGCTTAGTTTGTGTAGCAACATACACTTTCAGTCTTTGGGTGGCTGCCTGAGAAACTTAGATGGCGCAAGCTAACCTCTTTCTAGTTGGAAACTCTCTTCTCCCCTCCTTCTGTACATCCTCATTTAACTGAGGTGAAGCCCTCCTGGTGGGATAAGAGGAATGGCCTTGCAAGCCCCTTTGCCTCATAAGGTGACCTCTGACCTGACCCTGAACATTGGCCTGCATCAGCCTTTTCCTGCTGAGGTGTGACAGCCGTGGCCTCAGCCAGGGCTAATGATCTCACAGGAGCAAAAATTCTGCTTGGCGGGTCGCCTTGGCGACCCTGGCACATACCCATAATCCAGTATAATTCTCGCTATGGTGACTTTGCAAATGGGCAAGGACTGGAGAAATCCGAGAGGGAATCCCCCCCTGCCCACAGGCACCCAACCAGGGTCAGTTCCCCCTTTTTCCTCATGTGCTCTTTAGGACAGAAAAAGGCTCCACCAATATGTCTGGATCCCAAAGTGATAATGTTGAAACTAAAGCCAGTCTAATTCAATCAGGCATTTTAACCTTTGCATTAATTCAATTTACCAAGTTTGGAAAAAAATAAAAGAGGACCCCCCCTCCAGATTCATATGTTAAAGTTTAAAGAAAAGATACTGGGACTGTGTACATATTACAGTATATATTTATAGCTACCTCCACGCAAGATTCCTGGGAACTGTAGTTTACCCCCTCACAGAACTACTGTTCCCAGCACTTTTATCAAACTGTGGTTCTCATGATTCTTTGCAGAGTGATAATGTTCTTTCATTGTGTTTGAAATGTCTGGTGTGCACATAGCCTAGCATTTGAGTGGGCTTTTATTGCTGTTACTGTTTTGAAGTTCCAAACTTTCTCTATCTGCAGCAGATCTCCTCTGCAGCTTATGTTAATTGTCCCACAGACCAGCTGAGCTCTTGCAAGAAGGAGCTCTGTAGTGGACAAAAGGGGTAGTTACCTGCCCCATGAAAATCTGACCCCAACTTGATTGTGAAGTTGTGAAGCTTTACTGGAGTTTATGCAACTGTGATTAAACATGTGTAGAAGAGGTACAGATTTTGATGGGGACCACACCTCTGAAGATCTCCTGAATGCTAGGTACAGCCAGGGAATTTTGCTACCTCAATTCCATCAACCTACCTTGACTATCTTGTGCGCACCAGCCTTGAGGTAAGTCCAATTGGAGGGTAGCAGGAGCCAGCACAAAACGTTTCCACTCTTTGGTATTTCAGAGCAAAAGAACATCAGCAACACTTGTGGCTTCTTTTGCAAGAATCCCTGCCAAGAGGAAAGCAACACTCCCTGGAGGCAGTGTGTGGTACTGACACCTTACTCTTTTTTCCCCAAAGGGAAACAGCTGGCTCTGCTGGCAGAGGAGACAAGACCCTCCTCCTCCTCCTCCATCAACAGGGCTGCACCTGCTTAATTACGTTAGGAGATTACAGGCCTCTTTGTCAGGGCAGGAGATTAGATTAGAGCAGGGATGATGCCTGCACGAAGCAGGGACCCCTCTTCACACTAACTGCCTCCCCCTGCCACTGCTGCAGAATTAAAACCAAGCAACATGCAGAGCTGCAGAGAACGGAAGTAAACTGGAAAGAGCTTAGCTGCCCCTGCAAAGTGGGAGGGAATGACGGAACCCATATACTGTGCTGCACCACAGAGTCCAAGTGTTGGACCTTACCTTTTTCTACAGGATCAGGCGTTCTTGACACTCATTGAGACTGGGGTGACATAAGTCTGGGAGGCCCACAGGACGTGGAGCCAGAGCCAATGATAGGTAGAGTCAACTAATTCTAGTTTTCTCCCCAACCTTCTCCCTGCTGCTGAGTTATGCAAGGGCAACCCTGAGACTGAGGAGGAAGAAGGATAGCAGTGCCACTGTCTGGACTAGTTGTACATACAAAGGCAAGCTGGTGGGGATTGATTTGGACAGCCTGAGAATGGTGGGGTAGTGTTCCATTTGCCCTGATGGGCGAGTCTTCACTGCAAAGGATGCTGAGATACGTATTGCAAATTGCAGACTCCTGCTGGGAAAAATACTGCTTGAATGGCTTGTGCTTTCAAGCCAGCTGTGGTAAGACAAACCCTTTTATTCACTTGGCTGGGAGATGCTGGGCATACAGTCCTTTTAAAATGCTGTCTAGTACAAGCTGCTGTGTCATACTAGTGTTTTTCAAAGCATGTTGCTATACATTACTATAAAGTCACCATATATCTAGCCCATTTATTTGAGACCTTGAGACCTACCAATTTTGGCAGTGTCTGGTTGCAACATTAGGATAAAATAGGAACTACTTCTTCACACAGTATGTAGTTAAACTATGGAACTCACTTCCACAGAGGCAGTGATGGCTACCAACTTGAATGGATTTAGAAGAGGATTGGACAAATTGATGGAGGATAAGGCTATTGATGACTTCTAGACAACATGGTTAGACTTTTCCTCCTTGGTTGGAGGCAGTAATGCTTCTGAATATCATAGAACTATAGAATTGTAGAGTTTGAAGGAACCCGGAGGCTCATCTAGTTTAAGTTACCCTCTGCAATACAGGAATCTCAACTAGGTCATACATGACAGATAACCATCCAATCTCTTGCTTAGAAACATCCAAGGAAGAATAGTTATTTTAGTTGGAACCTTCTTTCTTGTTACTTGAATCCACTGATTTGGGTCCCAACCTCTGGAGCAGCAAAAAACAAGCTTGCTCCATCTTCCATGTGGCAGAGCTTCAGATATTGGAATATGGCTATCATATCTCCTCTCACTCTCCTCTTTTCCAGACTAAACATATCCAACTCCCTCAACTGTTCCTCATATGGCTTGGTTTCCAGACCCTTGATCATCTTGGTCACCCCTCTCTCACACATTCCAGATTGTCAATATCCTTCCTAACTGGTGGTGCCCAGAACCAAGGTAGAATAGAGTGGGGCTGTTACTTCCATTGATCAGGACACTATACCAGTTGCTGGAAACAATAGTGGGAGAGAGTGCTTTTGTGCTGATATCTTGTTTTCAGGTTTCCTGCAGACAGCTGGTTTGCCACTGTGAGAACAGGATGCTGGAGTAGATGGGTGATTGACCTGATCCAGCAGGCCCTTTTTCTGTTCTTGGGTGCTCTTCAGGGTCACAATCGTCTTTCCGAAATCTTGTTAGAGATGGAACCAGAGCCTTTCTGCATCCAGTGCGTGTGCTGTGCCACTAGGTTGCAGACTCTCTCTAGTAACTTATCATGTTGCCTTGTAGTGAATTGGACCATTCCATCTATCTAGCCCTGTGCAGTATCTATTCCGACAGGCAATGGGTCTGAAAGCTCTCAAGCAGAGGTCTGTCTTATCACTATACTTCTTTGTCCTTTTACCCTGAATTGCCTGGGATTGAGCCTGGGGCCTATAGCTTGCAAAACATGCATTCAACCACTGAACTGTGGTCCTTCTCTTTGCTACATCCTGTTAGTGTTATCATCCTCACAATTACCTGTACAGTATTTGCCTATGGCCAATGAGTGAGTTCTGAAATGAGATCTGAGAACCAGGGGGTTTCCTACTTGAAGCTTACACCGATCAGTTGCATGCAAAAGAATCTGGCAGGGATTCTGCCCCCTGTTATTGGCCGTGTTTGGCCAAGACCTTCGCTGCTGGTGAGCAAAAAGCCTCTTCATCACATCAGATGCACTCTGTAATATGTGAGTGTGTGTTACCCGCCCCCTTTCCCAGGTAAAATCCTGCATTAGGGCCTCCTCACCATGCAGATGGTGTGCATTTAATCTGTGGATTACCAGAGCAATGTACCTCATCTTAAGTCTGTTTTTCGATGGCAGGCAGGAGACGAGAACAAATGCTTTAATCTACCACCACTGCGTGCTGGGGATGAGACAAGGCTTTAGTTGAAACCCCTGATTACCTGCCCTAGCGTGTGGTGTGCCAGTGCGTCTCTCTGGGCTTTGCTTTCTAGTGCTCAAGTGTTTACTTACCATGGAATAAGACTCCATGAAAGTCCATTCCTCTTCTGGCTGCCCACAGGTCAGATCAGTGCTGCTGAATCTCTCCAGCTGGGCTTCTGGAGCTCTGCTTTCCCATTCCCAGCATGGCCGTTTTCTCTGCTGCCGCTAGTAGCTTCTGGCCCAGCCAGGCACAGTCACTTTGCTTCCTTCTTAGCTGTGATTTTCTGCTCCAAAAGGAAATATAAAATAGGTTGTTGTGGAGAAGGATTCCAAGCAGGCACTTACCAGGTAGTTTGCAAATATTTTTGTAAGAACTGTCTCTGTTTGTATGTAAAAGTGTAGCTGCTTAACTTCATGCTCCTGCGCCTTGAAGCCAGTTGCTCATACAATGCACAACTGTGATTCATATCTGTACCGCTGCCTTCTCATTTGGACAGGGAACATTATGTGTATTTATGGGTGATAATATCTGGAGGTGTGGAAGACACAACCTTGATTTGGATCTGATTCCTTGAAAAATCACATATCTGCCTTTGCAAACTAGTGTCCTGAGGAAGTGATGCTGGCAAGGCAGGAATATCTGCAGATGTGAAAGCGCAAAATTGCACACATCTCCTGTTACTTATAATACGGCAGGTGTGCATCTGTGTATGTGTATTGTGTTCAGGGAATGTGTGCTGATGGCCACAGCCAACTGGAAGTGTGAGGGAGAGATGATGCGTTTCAGGGTAACAAGTAAAGAAATGAACTTGCCTTTCTCTCACTTCAAATGCCTGTTAAGGGCACATCCACACTATGCAATTAAATTGCATTTGAAGCATATGACTTGCCCCCAAGGAATCCTGGGAAATGTAGTTTGTTAAGGAGGGTTGTAATTGTAGCTCTATGAGGGGTAAACTACAGTTCCCAGGATTCTTCAGGGAAAGTCGTGTGCTTTAAATGTATGGTGAGGATGTGGCCCTGCCTTCCAACAACAGGTTTGATTATAGCGTGCTTTAAAAGTCCATGAGGACAAATCAGTTGCATTTGCATAGGGTATCGCTGACACATGCCCCCCACCAAGAATTAGTAGAGGGGGCAGAAAAGATTCTCTCAGCTTCCTTGATAGCTTGCCAGTTTCTAACCCCCAACCTGGCAGAGCCTGGAAGGTTCTGCAGCCTGACAAAGAGAATCTCCTGCAGCTCCAAATCCCTGCGTGGTGCTTTGCCGTTCCGCTTTTCAGGAGTCCCAATTAATCAGTATTAATTTAATCCAGTGTGACTTGGCAGTGCCGCTCTCCCACCTACTTGGGGGGGCTGACATTATCAGGAGCTGATAAGCCCGTTGTTACGCATACCCCCGCACTAATGAATTTCCTGTTGGTCCAATTTGCTGAGTGGTTGTCTTCTTTGAGGACTGCAAATCCCTCGCCTTTCTCCTCTATCTGTGTGCTGAGTGGAAAGCAGATACTTGGAGGCAGGAAGGCTATTAGGGGGCTCCAAGGAAGTAGCACACAGAAGCTGCTGCTCTTGGTTCAGTTCATTTGTGTGGAACCTCCAGCCCAGGAGCCAGCTGTAGCCCTTGAGGCCTCCCTAGCTGGCCCTTGGATCTCTCCCCAGGTCACACCTCTCATTGGCCCTGCTTCACACCATAAGTATTTTTGCTTGGATAGAACGTGTCTTTGGAATAATGCCTCTTGCTTGTCTGGATGGGGGAATAAAGAGGTGTGTGTGTATGCAGAAACTAGGCTACTGTACTATGGTAAAATTTACATTAATTCCTCCACCCTCTTTTGCCTCTGGCTGGAGAAGCTTCCCCACCCCTGCCATAGTACAATGGAAAGCTCACGCTATTGTTCCTGGATCAATCAATTCCTGGCGTTTCTGAGCAACAGGATCCTGGGTTGCTGGGCTGGGGAAGACCATAAAGAGCTGCTGTCAGCTGGAGCAAACAGTACTGGGTTAGACATAACATAGGAAACTTCCTTTTTGCACACCAAGCTATTCATTTATCTAGCCCGGTATTTTCTGCTCTCTCTAGAAACAATTCTCTGGGATGTTAGGCAGAAAATGCCTTTCCTAGCACCTGTTCCTGGATCTTTTAAAAACTGGCAATCCCAGTGATCCCAGTGATCCCTCCCCAGACGGCCTGACAGCTCTTTGTATCCCACTTGCTGCATAACTGGAGTGAGTTTTGAAAACAAGGTAAAGGACATGAGGTTGCACATGGAAAATGGATGTGATGGCCAACTGTTATTCTAGGAAGGGTTGTAGCTCAGTGGTAGTGCACTTGCTTTGCTTGCAGAAGGTGCCAGCCTAAATCCCCTGACATCTTCAGCTAGGGCTGGGAAAGAGTGAACCCTGTTCTGGAACATTCTGGAAAGCTGCTGCTGGTCAGTGTCAACAGTACTTAGCAAGATGGTCTGACTCAACATGAAGCAGCTTCTTTACATTTCTATCCTTCTTGTGTGTAGCACGATTGCCATGTTTTACTGTAATATGGGTTTCATGGTGGATAATATTTCACAGTCAAAACAGTTAGGAACGTAAGTAGCAGGGACTGGGAGATGGGGAATTTCCATTGTGAAAACCCCCTTGAAAACCAGAGAGACATGTTACAGATCTCTTTTTGCTTTTCATAGGCCTGCAACATGGTAGAGGAAATGGTAGGGATCAGCATGTCCCAGTTAGTTTTTATTCCTGGTTTTTCTAAGCCAGTAATTTCTCATTTTAGGACTAATAATACCAGACTACTTTACAGGGCTGTTGTGAAGATTTCTGAGATAGTGCATGTGAAGTGCCTCAAATCCTTGAATGCGCACTTGAAAGTGTATAAATGCTAAGCATCTATGTGTATTCTATTATTATATTTAATTGAGGAGATTTTGGAGAGCTATGGGATAGATGAACAGTTCCTTGCAGTATCCTGATATCCATGAATATTCCTGGAGGGAATTAGACAATTGATCTAATGATTACTTGGATACTCATTTCCTATCCAATGGCCGGAAACCATGTGATAAAAGTGGCACATACCCAGGTGATCATGTGATAATTACAACCAACTTATGTATAGCATGGTTGGCAGAAGAAAAGGAGTTAAGCAAATGTGTTTCATTATTTTCAGAGTCTGTATTAAAGCAGGGATCACAAAAATAGTGCCCTTGAGGTCTTCCCCTGGTGCCCATGAAATCTCTGAGCCCCTCTCTCCATTGTCACCTTGGTCATGAGACAGTGGTGCTGATTACTTTTTTTCTCCCTTGAAAAGAACATAGAGCTGAAGGAGGAAGTTGGAAGAGTGATGCTTTTTCCCACTTCCTCTCATGTACTTTTCAAGGTTCATATTAATACTACTTGAACTTTTACCCAGATCTTTTGGAAAACTATGTATGTATGCACATGCTTTTAGCCATTATGTCTGTTGGTTTGAGGGGTGCTGATCTGTGAGAGTGGGGGAAAGTGACCAGAGGGAGTGGCACCCATGGCACCCATTCAGAAAACCAAATGTGTCTATGGTTGGTGACCCCTGCCTTAAAGGAATGGGTTGTTGCTCCCTGGCTCTGGCCTAGCACCTGTAGTCTAAATCTTGGGTCTAGGGAATGCAAGTTCAGATTCCACTCTGTCCTTGACCTTGTTGGGTGATTTTAGGCAAACTGTTCTTTTTCAATATTGGTTTCCCTCTCCATCTTTATTGTGGGCTTTAAAGGTTACACATGGCAGAGGATGCTGGTGCCTAGGTACTCATCAGTAGATGGCACTTTATACTGGTTGCAGGGGAATCATCTGTGCTGTAGACTAGCGGCTTTGTTAGGCCTATACCTCTTCACTTGGTTGGAATGACTACCATACTGAATTCTTCTTTTGCATCTGGTAATCTGTGCTAATTTAGAATTCCTTATTGCATGACTAAAGCCACACATCCTCCCTCCCTCTCTCTCTCTCTCTCTCTCTCTCTCTCACACACACACACACACACACACACACACACACACCAGCCTTTGCTGGCTTGGCAGAGGGTGCTGTGCTGTCATCTTGTGGTTCTTGGCTGGAAATCAGCTGCTAGTCTTTCCAGAGAATGTAACTGTCTGGCTTACCCAAGTGGATTTTTGGAGGCAGGTTCCATCAGCACTGGCTGCCTGTTTGCCACTGAGCCCAAGTTGAGGTTTTCGTTCTGATGTATAAAGCTCTAAATGGTTTGGGACCCAATTACCGACTGGAAGGCCTCCTTCCCTCCAGCCCGTCACTTGAGAGAAATCCAGTGGGGGTGGGGAGGACCCTGTGGATAGTTACAGCTTTCAGTGAAATCCAAGGGACAATTACCCACCAGAGGGCCTTCTCAGCAGTAGCACCCAATCATGCAACCCCCCAGCCCCACCCCACTCTAGAGGTTAGGCTGGTGCCAATGTTGTGCACATTTAGGCACCAGTTGCATACCTGCCTCTTTGTTCAGACTTTCTAGCATTTAGACTGCACATTACGGAAATTGAAGTATTATTGATGTTATTTGGTACATATTTTATGCATGTACTTGTTGCAACCTGCAGTGCAGGCCCTTGTGACAAAACGCAGGATATAAGTACCGGTAACAGTAATAACAACAACAACAATAATAGCAACACCGCTATCCCAGAGTGCCATGGTCTGGTGCGATGGGCAGCACATCTGCTCTCAAGGAGACAAACTGCTCATTTCCACCCAAGCGCGACTTGCTGACTTGTCCTCTGGAAGTAGTCCCTTGGGGAATATGTCTCTGGCGTGAGCTTGAAGCAACAAAGACACTCAGCGATGCTGAAAAGGAGATGGACCCTATTAAGGATGTTGGAATGGAAGGCTGCCACTGTGCCTCTCCCCTTGCTTCTCCATAAGTTCCTGTCGGGTTAGGCCATAAGTTCACCAACTCCAGCCTAGTGCTGTCCAGGTGTTTTGGGCTATAGCTCTCAAATGACTGGGGCTGATGGGAATTGTAGTCCAGAACTCCTGGAAGGCCCAAGATTGGTGAAGGCTGACATACTCTGTCAGTCTCTTTCCAAGAGAGCACAGCCAGATACCTCTTGGAAATTGGGAATGAAGTGTTTAATAAGCAAATAAATTGCTGTGTATGCCTGACAGACAGATAACACCCCCTCTTTTGGAGACCCCTCCTTTAAGGGGAAGGGCCTTAGCTCAGTAGTAGAGCACCTGCTTTGCATGCAGAAGGTCCCAGACTCCATCCCCAGCATCTCTAAATAAGACTGTGGAAGATGGCTGACAGATATCCTGGAGCGCTACTGCCAGTCAGTGTAGACAATACTGAGCTAAATAACTCAATGGCCTGACTCAGCATAAGGCAACTTTCACAGTTTCTGTGTTCCAGTGTTGTATTGTGAAGCTGTGTGTACTCTCTCCAACCTCACTTTGTTCCTTCCCATGGACGCAAGACTGAGTCCTTTGATTGAAAACAAATTTCAGGGCTCCATCCTAGTGAGACCTGGCTGGATCTAAGGAGGCAGATCAGAGTAGTTCTTTTTATCTGACCCTCAAAACAAACATGCCTCTGATCCACAAATCTAGCCAGCTTCTAACCCAGGCATGTCCAAAGTCTGTTCCGGGGGCTTAATTCGGCCCCTGTGGCAATTTATTTCCTGGGGTAAAATACTAAAAAATCTCCACAACTTCAATCCTAAAAAAGGTCAACAACTTTGGTTGGTTGGCCCTTTGGTCGGCCTTTCACTTCATCAAATCTGGCCCTCTTTGAAAAAAGTTTGGACACCACTGTCCTAACCTATGGCAGGTGGAGTTAAGCAGTGGTCAAAGAGAGGCAGGAAGGGCACATCCAACTGGTTCCAACTGGACGTGCTGCTTCAGAGCACCCTGTCCCCATTAGAGCATGTGGGCAGAGTGCACCAGCACAGGCTTGTTCTCCGTGGTTTACATGGCTGGTGGCCAAAAACTCTTCATAAGATAACAAAAAGATTTTGGGTATATCTATTATTTGACCAGCTTACTGATTCAAGGGGACATAAGCCTTTGTGTCTTCTTAAACTAGAACTCTGTCTGACAGACCTGCAGACAAGGCATTTTTTCTCTGCTGCATAGAGGACTAATGATTTGAATGGGATCTGTTCATTTGTTTAGAAGTGTACCTTACCATTGCTTTGAAAGTCCCTGCGAGAGCCAAATATGACCTGTTGGGGGTGCTGCAGGGCTTTAAAAAAATCAATCATAAAAGGGGAGGGGGGAATGAGGATGTTTCTCTGTCTGCCATCTCCAGTGGGCACATTACAAAGGGGGGCATTGGAGATGTGCACCCAGGGAGTAGGTTCTGTGACCCATCTCTGACCACCACTGGGAAATGACTTACAAAGACAGCATGTTCCTACTTCGTGATTTTTAAGGGTTTCATTGTATTTTATGCTGCACATTGGGAAGACTTTCTTCTCTTTCTCCAGTCTCTGTTCTGTTGTTTTTTTGCAGTAAATCCATGGGCAGCAAAAATAGAAACTATGAAGGGTTAGGACAGGGGAAGATTTGACAAGTTGGGCCAAATATTCCCTCAGTGTTGCTCCCAAACCACAATCTGGTCATAGGGCATCTTCTGGGACATCTGTTTGCTTGTGACTTCTTAGGCTTTTTTTTCTTTCAAAGCCGAATTAATGATTTTCATTGCAGAGGGAGGGAGAGAAAGTAAATGGGAGATGGAAAAAGTGAAGTGGGGGGAGGTGAGAGAAGATATGAAAGGCAGAAATAAATGTGGGTGAGACAAGGGTAGAAAGAAAATCAGGTGACACGCACAGAGTATAGGCCCCTCCAGACTAGTGTTTTTTGTGTGTGGGTGTATTCTGCAACATGCCATTGATACAATAATAGTGCATTTGTAGTGGATTTGAATCTATCCACACCTCATTCCTGTTTATTAGTTGTTTTGTTATGCTTTGCCAATGTTACTGCATTATTGCCATCTGGAGGGGCACTCTTGTGCTATGGCACAACCAAAAAAAGCAGGATACCTCCCAGCAGGGCTCTTCTGTTGTGAGTCTTGGGCCATCTGCTCACAACCCCCTCATGGATCAGCCAGTACAATCCAGCCCAGGGGTGGAGAACTTCAGACTGGGGGGCGGGGGCCAGATGTGCCCCTCCAGGACTCTCTAGCAGACCCTCAGTCTTTTCCGAAGCTGCACCGTCTTTCTGCAGGCCACACCCCTACTGTTCTTGTTTTGTACATTCCTTGAGTGCTTTTGCCTAGCCAAAATTTGTCCTTGAACTCTGATCATGCCTCTTGGTTGCCTTGATGGAGGATACGGAGGGGTGTGTGAATGTGTGTAGAGGCTAGACTTCTGTTCAGAGGTAAAATTTGTGTTCATTGCTCCACACACTTTACCTCTGGTCCTTCTCACCACTAGCATGTGACCCCACCAAACGTTGCTCAGAAGGAAATGTGGCCCTCAGACCGAAAATGGTTCCCCATCCTTGATCTAGTCAGGCAGTTGACACCTACATGCTGAGAAAATGGTTGCAGATAAAGTGACCAGCAACCTCCATCTTCATGGAAGAGATACAGTGTGTGGCTGTAGCTGTGCAATCCGTTTTATGCCAACCCCTTCCAACCATAGGGAGATCCTTTCATTTCACTGCTAGGCAGGCAGTGACCCATGCACTCCCTCAACCTCCTTGATTTGTTCTGCTGCCCAGCTCACTGGAGCAGCAGATCGGTCAGGGGTTGCTCTCTCTCTAATAATTCCTGTAATGATATCCGTAGTTTTGAAAGGAGTGATGGAGAAGAGGAATCTTGGCTAGGGGGTAGATCCAGATAAGCAGCTGAGGTAGTGAATCTGTGTGTTTTTTTAATTTGCAAGAAGAGGGTTTCAGACCTGCACCTAAGAACTCTATTCTATCCCCCCAATCCTTCCCCAAAAATCCAGGCATGAGCAGCCTGTGACCCTCCAGATGTTGTTAGACTCCAGCCCCAAGGATGTGTGCGACCCAAAGGTGCATTCTAGGGCTCTGGAAGTATGAAATGAGGAATATCTGTGCCCCTATTTGAGCCACCTTTTGAATGACTTTGACATGTGGAGGCAGAGACAAGGAGCTACGATCTCAGTTAGGATTGGCATTCACACCAACAGACATGGTGGCAAGAAACAGTTTTTCCATCATGATGGTCTTTGTCGGCTCGTCTGTCTGAATCTACTGTGAGCAGCTCTGGATGGACTAGGAGAAATTTTCAAGGCTATGTAGTCAATAAGTGGCATAGTGCAGAGTAGAAGGTCACACCCACAACATGCATTTAAAGCAGTCTTATACAACTTCAACAGACATGGAGAATCCTGTGAAGTGTAGTTTATTAAAGGAGATGGAAAGTGTCTGTGAGGTCAGCGCCTTTAATAAAATACGGTTCTCAGGATTCTTTGGGGAAAACCACTACTGATAAAGCAGAATAAAAATGTTTCAGATGTATGATGTGGCTGTAACTGAACTCAGTAGCGCCTTCCTGCCAGGACCTGCTGCTACCTTACCTAGCCTGCCTGCCTCCCTCCCTCCCACCGCCCTGCTGCAAGACTCTCTTGGTTCTTGAGTCACCCACAGCTGTGCTGCTTCCATGCGAACAATTTTACCGCTTGAGTTCGTTCGTTTTTTTGCTTTGCCAAGCGATTGCGCTTAGCTGGACAATTTAGAAGCAGCAAGCTGAAATGCTGCTTGCTCCAGCCCCCCCCCCTTCTGAACCCCCCCCCCCACAAACCCCTTGCTTTGCATGCTGACCTGCCCCCTCGCCCTGCGCCACCTCCCTGCTCTGCTCTCGAACACGCGTCTGCTCTGCTGGCAAAGTGACAGGGGTCGACTGGGCGCTTTCCACATGACCTGCCGGAAAACAGAGGACGTCTTTGTTAATCCGCTGGGCTGTCACTTCAACCCCCTTCACAAAAGGCATAAGCCACTTATAGCTGTTCTCACCCCTGACCCTGGATCCGTCTGCACAGTCCCCATTGTAAAGAGCCAGCAAACAATTCCAGGGCCTTCTCCTCCTCCCTGATCCACACTTGCTCCCTCCCTCCCCCTCCCTGTGACTGAGGAAGGGGTGGGGGTGGGCGGCAGTCTGTGCATGGTGGTGGTGAGGTAGGGGACAGCTGTTTTGTGCAGGCCACGCAAATGTGAGGTGGTTGGAACCAAGTGTGGGCTGAGTAGCCTCTGTGGGCTCATGGGCAGACAAAATCACCTGCTGTTTCAGGGTGGTGCAAAGGATCGTGGCATGTGCAGGAGATGTTTTGGGTGCTTCCCCAAACCACTACCCACCCCTTTATCTTTAAAGATAGGCAGGGGTCAAAGAGGCTGATTAAAGCTGGCCCTTATGCCATACTAGTGTGTATAAGCTTGCCACCGGGATATAGAAAGCTGCCTTTATACAGAGCCAGACCATTGGTCCATCTGGCTCAATATTGTCTACACTGACTGGCAGCAGCTCTCCAGGGTTGTAGGCAGGAGTCTCTCCCAGCCTTCCCTGGAGATGCCAGAAATTAAAACAGGGACCTCCATCGTTTGTTGGCAGAATGGCCACCAGCGTAACAGTTTTAAAAGGAGATTAGTCTAATTTATGGAGGAAGTAAATTAGTGGCTATGAACTATGGTGGTTGAATGGAACCTCCATATCCAGAGGCAGTGTACCACTGTATATCAGTCGTAGGGGGAGGTTGGATGACAACAGGAAAGAAGGGTTGTTGCCTTCATGTCCAGCAAGAAGCATCTGGTTGGCGTCTTCAAGAAACAGGATGTTGGACTGGATCAGCCATCCCCACTAAATCCTACTCAGACTAGACCAATTGAAATGACTTAACCAAGGTCAGTCATGTCCATTAACTTCAGTGGGTCTACACTTGAGTAGGGCTAGCATTGAATACCACCCCGGGTGTCCTCCAGATGTTTTTGGACTACAACTCCCATCAGCCCCAACTAGGACAGCCAGGCAACAGGTTAGATTCTATCAGGCATCCCCAACCTGCGGCCTTCCAGACGTTTTGGCCTACAACTCCCATGATCCCTACCTAACAGGACCAGTGGTCAGGGATGGTGGGAATTGTAGTCTAAAACATCTGGAGTGCCAAAGGTTGGGGATGCCTGGGTTAGATGGACCTTTATTCTGATACACCAAGGCTCTTTTCATGAAAGAGCCATCAGGATAGGGGCAAAGGCAAAGAGAGGGCTGCCTTTCTCCCACACCACTTCAGGTGGGATCCCAGTTCAGGTATGACCTCTTGGACTGGCTGGTAGATGCTTCATGAGCGGTGGCTATGCTAGTCTATTGCAGCAAAAACAAGAAAGAATCTTGTGGCACCTTAAAGGTTAAAAAAATGGCATAAGTTTTCCTAGATTACCCTTCATTTCATCAGATATATTTAGTGTTATCCTAAATAACAAGTATAGGTACACACTGCTTCTTTTGGGGGTGGAGCATGGGGAGAGTGGACTTGTAAATAGAGAGGTCAGAAGGAAATGAAATGCAGAAAAGTACAGAGGGTGATAAGTATGTAATTTACAGTGGCCATTCATATACAAAGAGTCAATCCTGTTGATAAGGCAGACATCCTGGCACTGGAAAGGCAATTAACACATGCAGTGTGATCAAAATTCATTGTCCTAATTTATTCCACAAGTGGTAGCATTGAACTTCTTGACAACTGCAATTTAGTGGTCTCCCAGATACGTTGTGGAGGCCTACTGTGGAAAGTGTGAACATGCTCAGGCACATCGCTGCTGATTAATTCATTGTATATTCTGTATTTTCTCCCAGGTGGATGGATCTGGGCAGGTAAACCCCAGTATGAGGTGCAAATACACTTTGCCCCACACATACTGGAAATAGAAGTGCAGCATCTATTAAATAGGTACAAAGAGAAGGGATTTCTGGAGGAAATAATTGTGATCAACTGTGATAGAAGTCAGTAAAAAGTCATTAATGTTAGGAGTACCGTATATCAAACTGCCTTATATGAGGTCAGACCACTGGTCCATCTAGTTTGATACTGAGTACACTGACCAGCAGCAACAACCCAGAGCTTGTCAAAGGACATTCCTAGCCCTCCTTGGATTGAACTTGTCACCTTTTGCATTCAAAGCAGGTGCTCTACCATTGAGCCTCTATGGCCCTTTCCCCTTTTGGTACATTATCTTCTTCAGACTAAGAGAGAGGGGGACCATTTAGTCAATGGCCGAAGCCCAAAACACCAGGGTGTGCTGACATGCTTTTGCAGGCCTCTTCCTTTCTCCCTCCAGCTAGAAGGCCTCCTTGTCTCCCTTCTAAGGTGTATTTTGGTGGACTGCCCTTTCCCCAGCTTCATCTCTCTGAGATCATTCTAAAATTACAGCAGCAAAGAACCATGTGTGTGATGATTCATTGTTTAATTTCAAGTTTGTTTGGTTTTTTTACATTTTAAAAATTCAAGCCTCTCTCTTCCCCACCTTCGTTATAGCCTTATCTAGGAAGCTGCCTTATACAGTGGTACCTCGATTTAGCCCTGAGTGCTCGATTAGCCCTGAGTGCTCACTAGAAGGACAGATCCTGAAGTTGAGGCTCCAGTACTTTGGCCACCTCATGAGAAGAGAAGACTCCCTAGAAAAGACCCTAATGTTGGGAAAGATGGAGGGCACAAGGAGAAGGGGACGACAGAGGATGAGATGGTTGGACAGTGTTCTTGAAGCGACTAGCATGAGTTTGGCCAAACTGCGAGAGGCAGTGAAAGACAGACGTGCCTGGCGTGCTTTGGTCCATGGGGTCACGAAGAGTCGGACACGACTGAACGACTGAACAACAACAACAACAACAACAACAACCTCGATTTAAGAACAGCCCTGTTTACGAACTATTTGGTATATCAACTCAGCAAAACCGGAAGTAGTGTTCTGGTTAGCAAACTTTCCCTCGGTCTACGAACGGAAGCCGAACGGTGGAAGGGCACCGGCGGCAGGAGGCCTCATTAGGGAAAGCGTGCCTCGGTTTAAGAATGGCTTTGGTTTAAGAACAGACTTCCAGAACGGATTAAGTTCGTAAACTGAGGTACCACTGTAGAAGGTCAGACTATTTCTTCATCTGGCCCACCACCCATTGGAAGCCATTTCCAAGGGTCTCAGGTTGACAGAAGTCCCTCCCCCATCACCTGCTGCCTGATTCTTTTAACTCAGAGGTGGGGAACATTTTTTCAGCCCAACCTTTTCTCATTTTCTTCTGGGTTACCTTCCTGAGGTGGGAAGTGGGGCACATGGTGGGCGGAGTCAGAGGCAAAAGTTGACAGACTGACAAATTCACATTTTTACCTTTGGGCAGTAGGCTAGCTTCTACACCCCCTCCTTTCTATTCTCCGTCCTGATGAGCAAGCTGCATTATCAGTTCAAGGACACATTCCCGTCAGGCAAACACAGTTGGGGTATAGAGCCAGTGAGGGGCCTGGTCTTGGGAGGGAGAGAGGGAGTGGTCTGGCAAGAGTTCAGAGGGCCAGATAGAGAGGTCTGAAGGGGTGTATTTGGTTCACAGACCTCAGGCTCACACCCTTATTTTTTAACGGGAGATGGGAGGGATGGAACCTGGGAACTTCTGTAAGCAAAGAGCAGGTGGTCCCTTTGAGCTATGATCCTACTCTATAACCAAAATACCTTCATTTCTGAACCAGCACTGATCTAGGTCCAGTGTCAGAATCTGTGCCAGGAATCAGGCCTACAATGGTTGAAGCAATATGTAATAAAAGCCGAGAGTGCTTTTGAGCATGTTCAGAGTGACTCAGGAGGACCCACAACATCTGAAACCAATAGTAGTAGTAGTAGTAGTAGTAATAATACAATTTTAAATTTATATCCCACCTCTCTGACTGGATTTTTCCAGCCACTGTGGGTGGCTTACAACATATATAAATACACAACAAAACATCAAACATTAAAAAACAAAATATCCTATACAAGCAACAAGCCAACCAATATATCAATAAAAATCAGCAACAACAATAACAACAATAAACAGTTTACAGTTATACCCAAATTAAAATAACCACCAACCCCAACTAAACATTTAACCAACACCAACCTGACAAACACAAAACAGAGGAACCAAAATTAGAACCGTTTAAAACATTTTAGCTAGTTGCCCCAACCCAAGAGTTGTTACAGCAATGTCCCAGTGGCCTCCCAGAAGCCTCTTTTAGCTGTTCAAGGTGAGTCTGGGCCCTGCCCCCTAGGCCGGGCGGAAATGGGCCTTGCAGCAGGGAGCAAGTCTTTCTTCCATCACTCACAGCAGCAGCAGTGTCCCTCCGGCCTCCCAGGAGCAGCAGCAAAGGCTTTTAGTTTGGCAGGGTTGACCCAAAATCCAACCCTGGATCTGTTTTATCTTTCAGTTTAGTAGATTTTTATAAATACAGTCACAAAACAGATAGAAGGTAAAGCCGCAGACAAATGGAAAACAAGTCAGCCAGAATTAAACCCAAAAGCCTGTTAGAAAAAAGAGGTCTTTGTCACCCACCAAAGGAGATAAGAGAGAGGGATCCAAATAGGTCTCCTGAGGAAGACCATTCTGAAATGAAGCCCCCCCCAACCAAGAACGCCCTGTCTCTTGTGTGTGCACCCTCATATCAGTGTCTGCAGAAGGATGCACACCAGGGCCTCTGGTATTGGATCTGAACACATGGTTTGTAGGTTTTGTTTTGCGGAGAGAATTGGTGTACTTAAAGAAGCTTCACCTGGGACCTGCACAAGTGGAGAGCGTGCTACTGCCACTCAGAAACCAGCAGCGCAGGCAGATGCAGCCAGTGGTTGCCCCATTGTCTGTGTTGTAAATTGGGAGGCAGCAGCTCCCAGGAGCTCAGAGGCAGCTCAAAGTGTCTGGGCTAACAAGCGCGTTGAGTACTGTGCCTCCCACTGCCACTGCTGCAATTACAGCAGGGAGGATGGCAAGTCGTGTGCACCAATAAAGCCAGCCACAGCATGAGCAGAACGGCTTGGCGGCTTTACCAACAAAAAGATGAGCTGGGGGCTGAGGAGGAGCAGGCTCGCTCCTCTTTGCTGGCAGACCTGTATGCCAAGAAGCTTTTGAAAATGTTTGCACAGGTGTCAGCTTCTTACTGTACCGGCAGGGTGGGGAGGGTGGGGGGAC
This sequence comes from Lacerta agilis, assembly GCF_009819535.1. Lineage (NCBI taxonomy): Eukaryota > Metazoa > Chordata > Lepidosauria > Squamata > Lacertidae > Lacerta > Lacerta agilis. The sequence continues at coordinate 36,564,978 of NC_046319.1, read as the reverse complement.
AAAAGGATGGAAAATATCTCCTTTAAATCAGAGGAGGAATACAGAATCAGAAAAGGGACTCATGCTGTTAGGAACTGGACTCCCTCTTTTAAGAATAGAAGCAAGAGAGTTGACACCTGGCGAGTTTTATCTCTGTTGCCTGGCTGTTCTTTCTCCCCCCCCCCCCAAACCAATGAGCAGGTACTAAATTTGCATGTGTTCTTAAAATGCATTTGTGTGTGCAGATGGAGCAACTGCTGGCTGGTTGGTTTTCTCCCCCCCCCCCCCATCCTGTGGGGAAAGTGGCAAAGCTGTATGACCAATTTATTGTACACTTGGCACTGAGGTAATGCAAATTCCAATACACAAATTCCCATATGAAGCATATTATGCAGATTTCATATACTGGGGCTGTGCCTCTGCTTGCTCCAGTTGCCTACCCCTCCCCTCTCACTCCCCCATCCCCTCACTTCCCTCTCTCCACTTACTTCCCCCATGGTAACTCCTTAGACCTTCCCCATTCCACCTCATGCCACCAGTGTAGATCCTCAGGCCACTGCTTCTGGACATTTTCCTCTTCCTCCTACTCCTCTTTCCACCACCCAGACTGACTCTGTATGCTAATCAGCAGCAGCACCCCTGAATTCCCAGGCTGGCTGGTGCTTCTGGGCGCCTTCCTCTCCACTGTGCTGCTCCTCCCAATGCCTGGGCCTACTCCTCATGTTATTCAGTGGTGGCAGCCGCATATCACCAAGCTGGTGAGGGAGGAGGGAGGCTAGTCTGTTCTGGTTGTCCATCTACCCACTCTCATCATGCTGTAGTTCACAGTGACATATGTCAGCAGCCAGGTGAACTACTGTGTGAAGATGGACAATATCTATTTTTCATGATTTATTCTGAGAATAAGTAATTTGGAAATAATCTGTATTGTTACACCAGGGGGTTGGGACTGGAGCAATGATGGGAAATGGCAGGAAGGAAAGCTAGGAAAGATCCTTTACTTGAAACTCTGTAGCCCTGGCTTTAAGCCCCACAACAAATAAAAATCAGTTTTTTAAAAAAAGTAAAGGACCCCTGACAGTTAAGTCCAATCGTGGACGACTCTGGGGTTGCGGCGCTCATCTCGCTTTACTGGCCGAGGGAGCCTACATTTGTCCGCAGACAGTTTTTCCGGGTCATGTGTCCAGCATGACTAAGCCGCTTCTGGTGAAACCGGAGCAGCGCACAGAAATGCTTTTTACCTTTCCGCCGGAGCGGTACCTATTTATCTACTTGCACTTTGACGTGCTTTCAAACTGCTAGGTTGGCAGGAGCTGGGACCGAACAACAGGAGCTCACCCCATTGTGGGGATTCTAACCGCCAACCTTCCGATCGGCAAGCCCTAGGCTCAGTGGTTTCGACCACAGCACCACCCGCATCCCAAAAATAAGTTACAGTGCTTCAATTGTAGCCTGCGGGGGGGGGGTATCACAAGGGGATTCCTTTTTTCATCCTGTATAGGTTCTTGGTGCTTCTTTCCATGTTTTTGGGAGTGGGAGATGCTGGGAATTGAATTCCCCCTCCTGGATCTCTAAGAGTTACAATCTCTGACTAGGTGTGGGAGAAGAGAGTTGGGTGGTTATTGTCTCTAATGTGCATGCATGAACACTGATGTGCCAAGTTGTGCATAACTTGCCATATCATGCAGCAGTGAAGGTTAGAAACATAGTAAGCTGCCTTATAATAGGTCTTATCATTGGTCCATCTCAGTATTGTCTACACTGACCTGCAATGACTCTCCAGCATTTCAGGCAGAAGTCTTTTCCAGTCCTAACTGGAGATGTCAGGGATTGAATCTGAGACCTTTTGCATGCCAAGCAATGTACTCTTCTACTAACACATGACACTTACATCTTTGGTAGTCTAATACTTGGAATACGACAGTCTAATTTTCAGTATGGTTCAGAAAATCGACTTTACAAATGTTCAAAAATTGGCTGTTTATCATATTTCACATTTGGAAGGTCAGACTGGCCTGTGACCCCCCCCCCCCCCAGGATTTTTGCCTTCCTCTGCTGCAGTGTGCAGCTTGGCTCACTTGCAGCTCATGCACAGCTTGCCAGTTTGTGGCACCTTTGTGGTTGAGTTGAATAGGGTTGCAACTGCCATTCAGACCACAAGAGGGCTCCAAACCACAGCAGCTTGGGAGCCTGCCAGGTTTGTAGGCTCTCTGGGAGAGCCGAGAGCTGTCACCACATTCCCTTCCTGTTACACTTATGTGGTCTCTTTCTTCACTCTATTTTCCTCTCTCAGATCAGAAGATGCCACTTTCTCCCTATGCATATCACTTGCTCATCACACATTATCCGCGCAGCAGAATGAGTTGGGTGGCAGAGTCCTGGGATTGTATAAAGGACTGCTCCAATTCAGATGGTGGAATCATATTTTTCAATACTTCCCCATGTAATCAAACCAAAACCAACCTTCTTACAAATAGAAATATAGAACACGGGGAGCAGGCTGAGCTAGAATCTTTCTCCTTGATACTGTATACTTATTGTTTACCTACAGGAATAGTTGTTTGTTTTTTAAGTGGCAAATAATTATAAAGTGATACCCGCTCGACACGTATCTGCAGTCTGAGGTTGTATTGTCCTTACTGCCACCTCATTTTGCAGCATGTATCCCAGGCCATCATCCAAATATGAATCAGACCATTGGGCCATCAGAGCTGTTGTGTATATGATTGGCAGATCCTTCCTAAGCACTGCTGTTTCCTTAGCACACTTTTCTCACTAGAAGGCTAGCCTGGCTATTCCAGGAATTTGAATTTTAACACTTGCTGAATCTAGGGATTAGAAGGGTCTTGGCATACAGCCAACTCCCCCCAAAACTCATAACAGTATATTTTGTAAAGTTGTTCACCTGTTTGCTATGCATTTGGACACCTCTTAAAATACCATAACCAAATTTTGCATGGTGTTTCCTGAGATCAATGAGGTTGTTTTTGTCTGTGTTTGGAGACAGATGCCATTTTGTATCAACTTGGTGGACTGGATCTTTCAAAATCCGCACTGATTTCAACCGCTGATTTCAAAGCTGCACTGATTTTTTGGCTTCGTAGATTTCTCAGGCAACAGTGGGCATGAGGCTGCTAGTACTAGGGGTCAATCTTGTGTTGCACCCTGTTTTCAGAAGTGGCTAGCCAGATACCTCAGGGAAGCTCAAATGCCAAGGCATGGAGGTAACATAGGAACATAGAAAGCTGCCTTACACCAAGTCAGAACATTGGTCTACCTCTTTCACTGATTGGAAAAGGCCTTCCAGGGACATTTTTCATGAAATGTGTGTACTCTGCCAGTGAGCTACAGCTCTCTTCCATGTGAGGAGAGCTATCAGGCAAGAGATGTCATGTAGCCATCATGAACTAGTTGCTATTGATATAAGCTATCCTCTCCCCTCAATCTGTCTAGTCCCCTAAAACAGAGGTCCTGTGCACTCCACTTATTGTGGTAGTGAGCTCCACAATAAATTAATTTTGGTTTTAAAAGCCCTCTGTGATGCCACAGAGCATGAATACATGTTGCCATCCAGCAAATGGGTATTCAGGGGTACACTGCCTCTGGACAGAGAAGCCTTACTTAGCTAACAGCTGCTGATATTCCAGAGCTCTTCCACCCCGACAGTTAAATTCTTCTTCTTCCTCCTCCTCCTCCTCCTCTTCTTCTTCTTTCAGAAGAGCCAGGACCTTTCAGCTCTCTAGTTCTCCTCTCTGCAACCTGAAAGCAGCATCCTGCTTCCCACAGGATCAACCATGTCCTTTTGGGAAGTGAAGATGTGGGGCATTTGCCCTCTTCTGCTCTTGTCCCCAGTATTTGGGATCCAGAAGAAGGACATCTCTGATCCTGGAGGTTGCCTATAGGCAGCAGGACCAATAGCAACTGATAGCCTCAATTTCCATGAATTTGTCTAATCTTTTAAAGCCATTTAAGCCTTCAGCCATCCTCATATCTGGAGTCAGCAAATGCCATAAATTAATTATGCTTTAAGTCTGTCTCGAGCTGTGTAATTTAATTGAAGAACCCCCTCCATAAACCCCAAAAGCAGCCACCTGTGTTGCGCTCCTGATGTTCACTGATGAAACTGCATTGGGGGTGCTCTGGAATGGAGAGGGTAGCATCAGCCCATAGGATCTGAACGACATGCCCTTCCCAATGATGGTGTTTGGGACTGAAATACATCAGCAGACGTTGAGCTTAGCAATGAATCCCTGCTTGGAGAAGCATGGTTTATTTACCATTGGATGCAATCACACAGAGACTCAGTTCAGGAAAACACAAAAGCTAAGTTTATTAAAGGTTCTGGTGGAGATGAAAGGAATTATGTCTGCCCTTTGCTCTCAGCAGGAGAGAGACACAAACATGTTTCCTTACCCAAGGTAAGGGTAAAGAAGTGGGAGGATGCAGGAAGTGAGGTCAGCAGCCCTGAGAGTATTGGTCTTGCATCTGAGAAAAGGTGAGCATGGGTTAGGTCAGCAAGACAGACTAGGAATAACAGGTGTTCTCCTTTCTCCCTATGCGACTACACAATCCTTCAATACAAACCCGAGTTGCATTCCAGCACTTCCAATGACTAATCTGGCCCAATCATGGCATTGCCCACATGGTAGAAAGAGATTTCACATGTTCCCTCCCATCATGCTGTGAATGTAGCCTATCTTGATTTCAGCAAGGCCTTTGACAAGGTGCCCCATGATAATATTGTAAAGAAGCTGGTAAAATGTGGGCTAGACAATGCTACCATTCAGTGGATTTGTAACTGGCTGACTGACTGAACCCAAATGGTACTCATTAACGGCTCCTCTTCATCCTGGAGAGAAGTGACTAGTGGGGTGCCACAGGGTTCTGTCTTGGGCCCAGTCTTATTCAACATCTTTATCAATGACTTGGATGATGGGCTTGAGGGCATCCTGATCAAGTTTGCAGATGACAGCAAATTGGGAGGGGTGGCTAATACCCCAGAGGACAGGATCACACTTCAAAATGACCTTAACAGATTAGAGAACTGGGCCAAAGCAAACAAGATGAATTTTAACAGGGAGAAATGTAAAGTACTACACTTGGGCAAAAAAATGAAAGGCACAAATACAGGATGGGTGACACCTGACTTGAGAGCTGTACATGTGAAAAGGATCTAGGAGTCTTGGTAGACCATAAACTTGACATGAGTCAACAGTGTGATGCAGCAGCTAAAAAAGCCAATACAATTCTGGGCTTCATCAATAGGAGTATAGCATCTAGATCAAGGGAAGTAATAGTACCACTGTATTCTGCTCTAGTCAGACCTCACCTGGAATACTGTATCCAGTTCTGGGCACCACAGTTCAAGAAGGATACTGACAAGCTGGAACGTGTCCAGAGGAGGGCAACCAAAATGGTCAAAGGCCTGGAAACGTTGCCTTATGAGGAACGGCTTAGGGAGCTGGGTATGTTTAGCCTGGAGAAGAGAAGGTTAAGGAGTGATATGATAGCCATGTTCAAATATATGAAAGGATGTCATATAGAGTAGGGAGAAAGGTTGTTTTCTGCTGCTCCAGAGAAGTGGACACGGGGCAATGGATTCAAACTACAAGGAAGAAGATTCTACCTAAACATTAGGAAGAACTTCCTGACAGTAAGAGCTGTTTGACAGTGGAATTTGCTGCCAATGAGTGTGGTGGAGTCTCCTTCTTTGGAGGTCTTTAAGCAGAGGCTTGACAGCCATCTGTCAGGAATGCTTTGATGGTGTTTCCTGCTTGGCAGGGGGTTGGACTGGATGGCCCTTGTGGTCTCTTCCAACTCTATGATTCTATGATTCTATGCCAAGTGTCAAGAACAGGAATTGCCTGTGCTTTGATCTGGAGTTGTTGGGCTTCTGGGTGGGTACCTTCTTACTTGCTCACACTGTATACCCTCCCCTGGTTGCAACCTTTGACTGTGATGACGACCTACTTGTTTCTCTTCACCTTCTTTGGGCTGCTGCGCCCAAAATAAATTCTGATTTTTACACTGTCTTCCTTAATCTGCATGCATATATATATATATATATATAGAGAGAGAGAGAGAGAGAGAGAGTGTGTGTGTGTGTGAGAGAGAGAGTGAGTTGTAATTTATGTCCACCCAAGCTATGCCTCTAGTGTTTAAAAGTGCAAGCTTCTCCCTCCCTCCCTCTGACTCTCTCTGCAAATAATTAAATAACATGTACAGTAATATCTTTAGTCACCCTGGAGTGAAGCTGACATTTTCCCCTGTAGGACCCCCTGGCAGGGACAGGGAGATGTTAATAGGTCAGCCAACTCTCAAGTAACACACTGCCAGTGTCAGAACTCTCTCGCTGTAGCAACCAGGCTGGCTGACAGCTCAATCTTTCCATGTTAATAGCAGCATCAGATTCATCCACTGAAGAATCTTTTGTCTCTCTTTTTTTAAACTCATGGGCCAGGGAAGGAATAAATCTGCCATCTGCTGACCTGAGCTGCGTCTGTGCTTTCCCAAGGAAGTGACGTTGCTGGGTCCTCAGTGTCCAGTCGCCTTCTGGAGTTCTCTAACATTGGCAAGACCTCATGTGCTCCTGAAGCTGCTTTTAGTATGAAAGGGGAAGGGAAGCCATTCTACAAAACTCTCAAGGATCTGTTTCTGCACCCTAATTATAGCTGCCCCCTGAGTATGTTCATGGCACGAGTGCAGGGTTTTTATTGGCTCCCCGTGCCCCGAAGCATTGGTCCAACTTGGGTACTGTTTTGTGTACTGGTAGAAGAACAAGACACCCCTGCTTCCACCACCACCCCCGCTCTGTCAAGGCGCACACACAGGCACACACACCCTGCAAAAGTGCCAAGGGGTACCAGATAACAAGTTAGTGCCCAAATCACTCGGCTGCACTCTTAATTGGTTGTGAGACTTTGAGGACATGGTCAGGCCGAGGAGGCACTCTCCTTCCAGGAAGGGGATGGAGAGATGCTTTATCTGGCTGGACAGACCCCTCTTAATTGAGCAGATACTTCGCATTTGCAAACAGATGGCTCCTTTGCATCAATTATTTCTTATCTGTGTAACAGGGATGATTTTCTGACAGATAGCAAAGGGGAGGGGGGGAATGAGGAGAGTGAAAATGGAAAACACAACAGCCTTCCTTCATTCCTCCTCCCTCAGCACAGTATTGCCTTTGTGTCCTCTAAAGTCTAAAAGTGGAGTCTGTACACCATTGTAGAGGGGCAGGGGTAGATTTCTCTGGTGGGTTCCTGTAAGTTTTTTAAGCAACTCTCTTTGGTAGAGTGAGCTATTTGGCAGCCTTTAGGCAATGATACTAGGACCCAGCATCATTCCTGGAATGGGTTTTGGAGGCTCTTCACTTAGGGACAAAGGGTGTGTTGTGCAGTTCAGTATTTAGCTACAATGGGCAGTGTACTCTTTCAGAAGCAGATCATACTCTTGGTTTTATCCAACTAACGTCTACTCAGAGTAGACTCATTGGATTGTATCCAAGGTTTTTCACACTCCGCGTAGACCCATTGAAGTGGATGGACATGACCAATTTAGTTTCATCAATTTAAGTGTGTCTACTTTGAATAGAACTTACATTGGATACAATCCTAAGTTCCTTCTTCCTTTTCTCATGAGAAGTTTTCCATATTGCTAAACATATTTGTTGTACTGTAAAAGATAAGTGTTTGCTATCTTCCAGACTTGTTCTAATTTGAATGCACTTTTCTTAAAATGTGAGCCAAATGAGGTCTGACTAATGCCCGACTGGGGGCTATCAAAGAAAGTTCAGCTGTATGCAAAAATATGGCGAGGCTTTATAAATGCTTATCTCTGGAATCGTCATACTCAAAGCATCTTTGGCAATATCTGTCCACCTTTATTGGAAAACTTTGGGGCAGCACACAGGATACTCACTTTGCCCTAACCTCAGTGTTGATGTTCTATCTACTTCACAGGGTAGGGGTTGCATCACTTCTGCCCTGTATACCACCTGGCACATTGTTGATGCTAAAAAAGTATTAAACTAGGAAATTAGTTTGTCAACATTAGCTCAAATGAAGGGGAGGGACAGTATCGCAGTGGCTCATGTGCAGAAGGACTTGGGGTCAAACCCTTGCATCTCCACTTAGCATAGGAACATAGGAAGCTGCTTTATACTGTTGTAAACAAAATCTGGCCCTTTTTCCCTTATGGGGTACAGAAGAGCCCTTGTAGAGTCCTCCATCGGTAGGAGAATATAACAGAGGCCAACCAGAGAAGATTGAGAAGCAAAGTCTTTATTGAACTGTTGCAACAGGGTCCTTCCTCTCACACAGGAGAACAAAGAAGGAACCCAGAACAAAGGCGTGTCCGCTCTTATATAGACATTTGAAATTGCCCACGCTGGAGTTCAAGGACCCCCCCCCCCCCGAAACATCATATAAAAGTCATAGAAGGGGTGTATCCCAGGACCACCTCACAAATACACCATAGCTACATCACAGAAAAAGGCGGTCTAGAGCAGAAATCTGAGAGCATTGTTTTTCTCCTGCCTGCCAGTTTGTATGATAATGTCTTATCTGGTTGCCTTTCCTGGGTAGCCTGGCCATTCCTTTGAGATGGTAATCATTTTAATTCCTGAGACAATGGGAAGGTTTTCTCACCCCCTCCTTCCTTGCAGAGAAACAGTTTGTCAGTTTGGGAGTCAGAAATGGTTTCAGGGCTGTTTTCCTGTGCTGCTTCTGTTTTCCTGTGCTGCTTCACACATGTGGCCTTGTTTGCTTGGCACACTTATGAACATTTATTATATATATAAAAGACCTTAATATTCTTATAACAATACTGAAACAGGTCACTGGTCCATCTAGCTCAGTGTTTCCTACACTGACTGGCAGTGGCTTTCCAGGGTTCCAGTCTTTCCCAAACCTACCCAGAGATGCCCAGGATTGAACTTGGGACCTTCTGCATGCAAAACAAGTGCTCTACTGCTGTGCTATAGTCCCTTCCCAAAGAAAAGATCAGGGAGAGGTGATGAGAAAGAGCCTTCTGTGCCTGAGATTGTGAAGAGCTCTTAGTTGGGTAGATCATATTAGAATAGACCAGAGGTAGCCAGCGAGGTACTCTCCACAGATTGTTGGACTCTAACTTACATCAGCCCCAGCACCACAACCAGAATACCTGATGCCAAGCGGGCGACCTTCTGCAGGTGACAGCCAGGCAAGAACCAGCAATAGCAACTGGCAGTCAGAGGAACTGCTTTCTTTCCTTTTGCTCATGCCTGCCTTCCTCTTGCATTACTTTTCATCAAACACTGCCTTCCCCAGGGTATCTGCTGGCCTACCCTGTTGTATGCAGCCAGAAAACATGATGTCTTCAGATCACAAGCAATTACTGAGTCGGCACTGCATCAAATGCAGCTTAAGCAGGGAGCACTCCTGGGCCACACACCCTTATTTGTACGACTTGATGGCAGAGGAACTGAATGCATTCAAGAGCATTTTTTTCTGTTTTTCTCACAAACCCAGGGAAAATACTAGGAGGGAAATCCTGAGCCTGGGGCTTGCTGGAACAAGTCTGATTAGCTGAGGTGCAAAAATCCACCCTGTGTTTTCCAGCATTCTGGCTTGAGGCAGGAGCAGCAGTGCCCTTGCTCTCTCCACATCTTAGTAAACAGATTGGCAGCCTTCCCAGATAAGGGCACTAGTTAAAAGCCGGTGTGGATTCTTGCCTTGAAGTGAGGCTGAAGCTATAATGGCTGTGCTTTGCCCAGTCTTTTCCAGCAAGGCAGTTGCTGCAGGGACACAGGAAGCTGCATCTGAAGCCCTGCTGGGGGACGGGCAGGGGACGTGGCAACCCTGCATCCTTCCCCCCAACCCCATGAACAAACAAAGCAGTAAATGCAAAAAGCTAGACGTTTAAAATGTGTTCCATTTATTGGGGTGGTTAAATGAACCCCCTGATTTAGCAGTTAAGAACTGTGGTCCTTGCTTCACACTGGCCTCTATTGACACATGTTCTGGGTCTTCAGTTCAAAACAATTACATTGGCCTGTGTGGCTCTTTTGCTATTACTGCTTTCCTAGGGCACTTTTCTGCTGGGGCTCTTCTTCTTTGCTGTGTCCAAAATGCCTAAGGGCTGCCCACTAGGCCTGTGGGAGACATGGGAGACTTCATGTTTAATTAATCCATGATCAGAGCCTAATATACGTTTAATTGCTTGCTGATTACATATCGCTGAGTGCTGCATCCATTAGCAGGCCAGCAGTGCTAATAACTAATCATCATTCCCAGTACTTCAGTCCCTCTTCATCCAGAGTGTCCCAAGCTCCGCCTCCTTAATTAACCCCCTCCCCTATGGCAGCTCCCCACTGAGTGTTCATTTAGCATAGGAGAGCCATGCTGCTGTTGTAGAGGGGGCGGGTGGTGTTCCAGCGATAGCATAAATTGTTGCTATGAGAAGAAGGAAAGGAGAATGAGAAAATCTGGGGTCCAGGTTGGTTGGCTGTGTCCCATCACTGAGGGACAATTTGTAAACATGTAAAAAGAGCTCTGCTTCATGGAGAACACCCATCTAGCCCAGAATCCTTGTTTCCCAAAGTGGCCAGTCACATGCCTTTGGGAAACCCATAAGCAGGGCTACTCCTGCTGTTGCTCCCCCTCCCCCAGCTAGCATTCAATGGAATTCTGCCTCCAACTATGGAGCAGAGCCACCAAGGTTAAAGCAATAACCAAAAGACACCCAATAAACCAGTTCCCTCTCCGCTAGACCCTAGCCATTCTGACAGACCTCACTGATGTATCTGCTCCACACTGTTATAAACTATTTAACCCAGTTGTCATCACCAGATGCTGTGGCAGGGAGCTCCAGGGTTGCTTGCAGACATCCTCTTGACAGGGTAGAGCTTTTCAGCCTACACAAGTCTGGACTTAGCAAAGAGTTTCTCTTCCCTAGCCTTTAGCAGCACCAAGCTACTCACATAGGTGTTTATAAAAATGTATCATATTAGCTATAATTGCCTTTAGGAAAAGGACCCCTGGATGGTTAAGTCCAGTCAAAGGCGACTATGGGGTTGCGGCACTCACCTCACTTTCAGGCCGAGGGAGCTGGCATTTGTCCACAGACAGCTTTCCGGGTCATGTGGTCAGCATGACTAAACCGTTTCTGGCGCAACGGAACACCGTGACGGAAACCAGAGCGCACGGAAACGCCGTTTACCTTCCTGTCACAGTGGTACCTATTTATCTACTTGCACTGGCATGCTTTCGAACTGCTAGGTTGGCAGGAGCTGGGACAGAGCAACGAGAGCTCACTCCACCATGGGGATTCGAACATATCTCTGTGCCCACAGATATTTGCACATGTCTGTCTGTGGAGCTCAGGCACCCTGGGTCAGGGCTGGAGGGCAGATTTTGTTTTTGCTGCAATAGTATCCTCCCAGGGCAGTATTTCAGTTTCTCCATAAGATGAATGGGAACCACATGGAGAAAGTGAAGCTTTCTATGTTTCCAGGGACACCATTAGGGGACTCATTATATCCTTGTTTCCTGTTCCTTAGCCATTGAGAATGAAGCTTGCAGCTTCATTAGCATAACCCCACCCTTCATTAGCATTAGCATAACCACATCCCTTGAACTAGTTGTTGTATCCAGTTCACAAATGCACACAAAGCAAAATAGCTGTACCACTGCCGTGTGTGTGTGTGTGTGTGTGTGTGTGTGTGTGTCAATCACATTTTTAAAGCTCTGCTGTGATTATCTCCCCTTTCAAATAGACCAATATAGCTAGGAAAGGACATACTGTACAGTAGTTGGAATATACCTCTCAGATGTGGAGCTTTTTCCATATGAATGTTTTGGTCTTTTTCTCCTAACAGTTCAAAGGCAGCACTCATCACCTGTAGTTAGAAGTAAAACAGTCCATCCTAACACTCTAGGACTCATCCGCTCATATGATGGTTAGGGGAGATGATAGAATGTACCGGTATGTATGTGTACACATACATATATATTATAATATATTTGTTTTTATTTATTGTACCATCTTTCAGGTGTGTGTGTGTGTGTGTGTGTGTGAAATATGTAAAGGGAAACAGACAGTTTCTATGATGCATTCAGAAACCTCTTTATGTTTTCTTAGTTCCTTTCTTATCCTAAGAAATGACTTGCCACACAGAGATGTAGGAAGTTTTTGTGTCTAAGCTGGGATTTGAGCTGCATTTCTCCAACATCTGCACCTAAGATTGCCAGGCCCTCACATGTTTCAAAGCAGGTCACATTCCCGTTACATTAACCCTTTGAGACATGTTGTACTGAAAAGTGTGCACTGAGTGTGTGCCCACCTTTTAAAATACCGGTAGCTTGACTTGGTAGCAACAAGCATGCCACCCACTCTGAACCAGATAACTCATAGCCTGGATCTGTATTAACTCCCTAATTACATATTTACACACCTGGTTATGTTACGTGGCAAGCATGCATCCACTCCCCTCATGACTTGTATAATCTTTACATTGGGATATCACACTTGTTTTTCTGCAAAGCTAGAATGTCCTCCACTACAGGTTAGCATGCAGTAAGGGGAGGGGGGCAGTTATGCCTTTTGAATGTTCAGTTTCCCTTCACTTCTAGCTAAACACTGGCCAACCTACAATTGACTCATTTCCTTAACAGTTGAAATCTCTCCACTTACCTTAAATAACCTTCCCACACCTCTCTAGCAAGCAAAAACATATATCACTATTTTAAAGGAGCAAAGAGGCCAAAATGGAAGTATGTTAGTTCATCCAGGGTAGGTCAGAGTAAATTCTACACCAATAATAGTTTAATTCTATGACCTATACCGGTATATAAAGGTGTGCTAATCTGCATAGTGTGCTTATTTTGCCTAAATCATTGTTTCTACTCATTAAGGAGATGAGCAAAGAGTTGGATGGTTGGAAGCCCATGTTAAAGTAGACACAATGAAATTAAGGTACATGGCTAATTTAGGCCTTATAATTTAGTGGGTCTACTCTGTGAATAACTTAGTAGGATACAGCCTTCCTTATGTCTTCTGAGGCTTTAGTAGACACTGCCCCCACACTTTCAAATGTATCTTCACTTTCCTGTCCTCAGGGCTAGATATATGGTGTGTGTTTTACTTTTTTAAAAAAAAGTTGATGGAATTCTGATGAAGTTGAATGCTTATAATTAGGGGCGGGGTGGGCAGCTGAGGGACTGATTAGGGCCTTGTGGAGGTTCCAGACAGAGTTGGGATCATGTTTAACGTAACATTTGCTCTATATGTGAAAACTTTCCAGAAAGGAAAGTGGTCAGGATCTCAATCCCAAATTGGAGTATTTAACACAGGGGTGGCAAACCTTTGGCTCTCCAGATGACATATGAATGCAATTAGGTGATTGATAGGTGGGCAGCCCCCACCCAGCTGTCAAGCCTGGCCTGCAGAGGTGGGGCAGATCCGGTTTCCTACACTTGATCTAGCTGATCATTGTTGGAGGCAAAGCATTGGGCAAGGTGGAACTGTTGTTTTGGTCCAGGGGTAGGCAACCTAAGGCCCATGGGCTGGATGTGGCCCAATCGCCTTCTCAATCCGGCCCGAGGACGGTCCAGGAATCAGTGTGTTTTGACATGAGTAGACTCTTTCCTTTTATTTAAAATGCATCTCTGGGTTATTTGTGGGGCCTGCCTGGTGTTTTTACATGAGTAGAATGTGTGCTTTTATTTAAAATGCATCTCTGGGTTATTTGTGGGGCATAGGAATTCATTGATTATTATTTTTTTCAAAATATAGTCTGGCCCCCCACAAGGTCTGAGGGACGGTGGACCGGCCCACAGCTGAAAAAGGTTGCTGACCCCTGGTTTGGTCCATCAAGTACAGCTTCTTGCACCACAACAGGTCACCTGGAGCTATCGCCATTCCTGAAGCTTTTCCCGCATCATTGCTTGCATTATTCATTTCCCACAGGCATCTGGATGGCCACAGTGAGAACAGGATGTTCAGCAAGATGGGCCATTGGCCAGATCTAGCAGGCTCTTACATTCCTACAAAACTGTGACGAAGAGCATGGTCTTAAGGCATACAACCCACTAACCTTGCTGAAACTAAGTCAGTCCAGGTCTGGTTGGTGCCTGGATTGGAGGTTGCTTAGGAATCCTATTATGCCTCCTTTAGCCCCATCAGCAAACAAAGGCAGGATATCAGTGACTAAACACTGCCACTTGCTTTCCAATTAAACTTGGGACTGCGGCATTTTTCTTCCTCTTTCAAGGATAATCAGTCTCTAGGAATGATTTGCACAAGAGACTATGTGCAAGAGACTAGAGCATCAGCTGGGTCCTTCTTGAGCTCTCCTCCTCAGTTCCAGGATGAGGGTGACCTGTGTCCCAAGCCGCTGGTCATGCCCAGGCAGCTGTATGGAACACTGCCAGTTGGGAGTCAGTAAGTGCTGCCACTCAAAAGCCTTCTGGGATTTGCTGAGCGCCAGTGGTTGGTGTGGGGCATTACCATATGGTCCCCATAAATTAAACCGTTCCAGGAAACAAATGGTAGATTTATACGCCTTTGCTCGAATGTGTGCCTCATTGAACCTAAGAGGTTTGCGACGGAGCTTGCACGCGCCATTCATCTTATTTAGCTGCCCTGGTTTTAGAGGACTAATCCTTAAAAAAAATTGGATCAACATTAAAAAAAAAATCCTTTCTACATGTCAACCTGAGGCCTGTATGCTCATAAATCAGCATGGAGAGGGGAGAGGCAATAGCAGTATGGAAGAAGGGGGAGTTTACACCCTTTGGGGGACTTCAGACTGTCACGATTTTTCAGGAGGATTCAGACACATGCTGTAACTTGAAGTTTTCACATTTTAAGTGGTTTAAAGTGATGTTTCCCAACAAATTTATTTACATCCCACCTTCCCCCCCAGGGAGCTCCAGGTTGCATACCTGTTTCTCCCCCATCTAATTTAATCCCCACAACAACCCTATTAGGTAGGATAGGCTGAGAGGGAGTAACTGGGTTATGGTCAGCCAGTGAGCTTCATGGCTGAGTAGGGATTTGAACCCTGGTGTCTCCCAGGCCCTAGTCCAACACTCTAACTCATATACCTCACACGAGATTTTACACACACACACACAGCCTTTTTGCAGTTAGTCAATTGACAGGGACATGCTTTGAAAGGTGTGGGATGAATGAATGATTAACATGGAGATGGATAAGCACCATGCTAGCAACTTTGGAAGAACGCTGATTGTCATATAACCACCCTGTAAACAAATCAGAACAAATGCTCATTAAAAACCAGACACAGTCTAACCACCACATAAGCTTTGTGCAAGCAAATAAGAATGAATTCTAAATAAACAGGTCATCTGGAGGTGCCCTTTATTTGTGTGGCTCACATTTCAGGGGCGTATCCTTTGTCCACCCGTCTTGGGTTTCAGATCCTCTGTCCTTTACATGAAAGGCTCATTTGTACAATTTGCGGGGGGGTGTTCTCACTACTATGGTGTTGTTGTTGGAGCAGTTAATTTTAGAATGTGAGGTGTTGGAACTTAAGAGGTTTTTTTTGGAGGGGGAAGGTACACCCTCTGTGCTGGAAGTCAGAGCACTATGTACTCATAATGACAATAATGATGATGATGATACTAAAAATAAAAATTTACATAAGATCTCTGCTGGATAAAGCTAGAGGCCCATCTAGTCTAGTATTCTTTTTCTCAAAGTGGTTAACTTATGGAAAGCCTGAAATCAGGACTTTTGCACAGCAGTACACATCCTTTTAAAATCCTTTTCTTTGCCCAGTAGCACATGATTCATTCATGCTTGTGCAGAATTGCAGCACACACAGAGCCAATCTCATTGGGGGTGTGTGTGGAGGGGGGGGGTAGAGTAAAAGGATGTCACTATATAAGACTCAAGCTGACTTTGAAGGAAGGTGGAACAAGGACTGGCTGGAGCAGGTTGCACCTCTTTGTTGCTCTCACTGCAACACCCGCTTGCTTGCTTCGATCTGCAAAGCCACGCAGGACAGGACTGGGTTGTTTCGCTGACAAGTTGGCTGTGCCCCAAGACCATACTGGCTTCTGACAGTCTAAAGTGGAGTGAGAGTCACAGGACAGGTTGTGCACCTTCAGACATCACTAATCAGGCTTTATTAGTAAACCAACCATGATAATATATTCAGTCAAGAACAGTGCTGTACAGAAGATTTCCACACTGAGAACCAGTTTAAGTTATTTTTGCTCAGGCCACTCAGACTTTGCCTCTTCCCATTCCAAGCTCAAATGTTGCTTTTGTGTTAAGCTGCCCATTTTTGCTATCCCATCACTAGCACAGATTGCAAATTTTGCATGCAGCTGTGCTACCTTATTGTAAAGAAGGTGTTCATAGGCAAGCAGAGAAGCAAGCTCATTTTGCAATGAGCTGCTCAGGCAAGAGTCTCACTGTTTACCACTTTGGGGTGCTTAGGTTCCTGCTGATGCAGTGCAAATATTTTGTGCTACAGACAGTACCTCACAATTGGTTGTGCATAAGTTAGTCTGATGGGTTTGGCAGATGCAGATACTGCCTAAGAACATGCAATGTTTTACACATTTTTAGCTTGTTGGTTAAGGTATGTGCTTTGGTTCCTACCCTTTTCCTTAGATCATCCCCTCCCAAGCACTCATCATTTAGCTGAGTCTTCCCCAACCTGGTGCCCTTCAGATGTTTTTGATTTCAACTGGCACCAGACCATTCATTATCCTGCTCTTAATCTCAGGGTTGTGGGTTCAAGTCCCACATTGGGTAAAATATTCCTGCATTGCAGTGGGTTGGACTATATGACCCTTGTGGTCCCTTCCAACTCTACAATTCTATGATTCTATTCTGTTATCCATTAGGGAATGGTGACTAGAACTGAAGGAAGTTGCAGTCCAAAACCTCTTGAGGCCACCATGCGGGAGAAGACTGGCCTAGGACCTGATAGGGAAAACCTGGTAGCTCATGGACAGCAAACTCCTGCTCATGGTAGAACTGGCTCAGAACCAATGTGCTGTTCCTTCTCAGCTGGCACATGCAAGCTCAAGCAAAAACAAAGGGCCCCTCCAGAGTGGTGTTTTTGTGTGTGGGTGTATTCTGCAACATGTCGTTTATGCAGTAATAGTGTGGTGGATTTATACAGGCGTGTCCACATTATCATTCTACTTTCTAAGTTGTTCTGTAGTGTCTCCCCAATGTTGCTGAATTGTTGGTATCAGAAGGGCCATGTTAGACTATATATAGCACAGCAAAAGTGGGACAAAAAAAATCAAACACATTTGATTCCTGAATTGGGGAGGCCCATTTGACATCAACATGAAATGGAGCCTTTTAGTCTGATCAGCCTAGTCCTGTTGAATGATCTGCTAGTATAGATTCAGGCAGGTGCCTTCTGTTTCAACCTTTAAACACCTGCTGAAAATGTTTTCCTCTTTCCATAATAGTTGATAGTCTGTTATTTAATTTTTTTACATGTTTTAATTATAGATTCTTTTAATGATATATAGTAAGGGGGAAAAGTATTTGATCCCTTTGCGAAAGATGACTTAGTACTTGGTGGCAAAACCCTTGTTGGCAATTACAGAGGTCAGACATTTCTTGTAGGTGGCCACCAGGTTTGTACACATCTCAGGAGGTATTTTGTCCCACTCCTCTTTGCAGATCCTCTCCAAGTCAGTAAGATTTTGAGGCTGATGTGTAGCTACTGGAACCTTCAGCTCCCTCCACAGATTTTTGATGGGATTAAGGTATGGAGACTGGCTAGGCTACTCCAGTACCTTAATGTGCTTCTTCTTGAGCCACTCCTTTGTTGCTTTGGCCGTGTGTTTTGGGTCATTGTCATGCTGGAATACCCATCCTCGAGGTGCTCACCCAAGATTTGACGATACATGATCCCGTCCATCGTCCCTTTGATGCGGTGAAGGTGTCCTGTCCCCTTAGCAGAAAAACACCCCCAAAGCATAATATGTCCCCCTCCATGTTTGACGGTGGGGGTGGTGTTCTTGGGGTTGTAGGCAGCATTCCTCCTCCTCCAAACACGGCGAGTTGAGTTGATGCCAAAGAGCTCGATTTTGGTTTCATCTGACCACAGCACTTTCACCCACTTCTGCTCTGAGTCATTCAGATGTGCATTGGCAAACTGCAGACGGGCCTGTACATGTGCTGTCTTGAGCAAGGGGACCTTGTGGGCTCTGTAAGATCTTTGTCCTTCATGGCATAGTGTGTTACCAACTGTTTTCATGGTGACCATTGTCCCAGCTGCCCTGAGATCATTGACAAGTTCCCCCTGTGTAGTTCTGGGCTGCTTCTTCACCGTTCTCATGATCATTGCAACTCCCCAAGATGAGATCTTGCATGGATCCTCAGACCGAGGGAGGTTGACAGTTAACTTCCATTTGTGAATTATTGCGCCAACTGTTGTCACCTTCTCACCAAGCTGCTTGGCAATAGTCTTGTAGCCCAGTCCAGCCTTGTGCAAGTCTACAGTCTTGTCCCCGACATTCTTGGACAGCTCTTTGGTCTTGGTCATGGTGGCTACTTTGGAATCTGCTGGATTGATTGCTTTTGTTGACAGGTGTCTTTTATACAGGTACTGTAATGAGCTGGGATTACAGGTAACACCTCTCCCTTACAGCAGGTGCTTCTAATCTCAGCTCCTTACATAGAGTGAAGATACCAGGTAGCCTGACATCTGGCTGGTTGATAGGGGATCAAATACTTATTTCACTCATTATAATGCACATCAATCTCAGACTTTTGTCTTCTGGGGGTTTTCCTGTTGTTATTCTGTCTCTCACAGCTAAATTAAACCTACCATTAGAATTATAGACTGGTCATTTCTTCGTCAGAGGGCAAACGGGCAAATTTACCGGTAGCAGGGGATCAAATACTTTCCCCCCTCACTGTACAGCGGTATATAAATACTTTTCATAAATAAATAAAATGTATGGTGTGAAAAGTTACAGGATTTCAGCAGGACGTTGCAGGACTTACACAGCATTGAAAGTGGGATTGCCTGTGACTGCCCCAATACCATTATGAGCACAAATCATGAATGCAACATAGAAATAATGCCTGGAAGTATTTACCTTCTATCCAGGAAATCTTGTGTGCTGCCCCTCGCCAGGCTGTGTGTGTATATGGTGGGATTTGACTTGTTTTCAGAGCTGATTTTCTGTACTGCCTGGAAGGGTCCCTCATATCTTTTCTTCTCCTTTTATTCCAGGCATCTGCTTTTCCTCTAGAGGCACCTGCTGTGAAACTAGTTGCCAGTGAGGCTGCCCAGCGCCCATCGGGCCCCGTGGAAAGCACAGCTGTGGGGAACGGAGCTGCTCAGGATTACAGGGCTGGTTTGGATGTGGAGGGTGCAGCTCAAACAGCTACAAGTAAGCACTGCATTCCTTGTTTCAGTTGGGAGTGTGCTTGTTTGTGTGTCCATACATACATTCATACATGTCGATAAGTGAGGAGTGGCACAAGGTAAACTCAGTGTCTGGTGTGTGTAGCAATGGGGTTCTGTTCAGATGATCATCTTATCTATGACAGTAGTGAGATTTCACAATAAGTGATGCAAACCTAGCAGCAATGGGTCTTGTGAGTAGTCTTAATACAGGCTAATCTTGAGTTTGAGAGCCAGATAATGTGTTTGTTCTTAGCTTTGGCTTTCTATAAGCAAATCTATCTCTCTATCTATTTATCTACACACACACACACACACACACACACACACAGTTTTCCAGCTGACTCCAGCTAGCATTCAAGAGCATTCAACAGCAGCCTGCTTTGACAGTGGTTCTCCTAATAGTAAGGAAGACAATACCTTCTTACTAAGGCTCTTAAGGGTAATTTTTGAGCTCCTATGCAACTCCTGCCAGGGTTTTTTTTTTTTGGGGGGGGGCGACACTGTTGCATGAAGTTCCAGTTGCTGAGACCAAACCCAGATGTCCCAGTCTGCATGTAAAAGATACTTTTCTCTCTCTTGCTTTCCAAACAGTGACTTGCTGGTAGGTCAAAGGAGGCCACTCCTGAGCCTTTGCTATCCCAAAGCTAGGTCTGGCTGAGTGCCATCTCCAGGGAATTTAACATCCTCCCTGGTCAGGAACTGCAGCATTCCTAGAGGAGGTGTTTCTTTCACTCTCTCTTACACACAGACACATGCTTTGCACCCCACCTTCTGGGCCTATTCTGTGCCGAGAATGTAGAGCGCCTGCTTGGATGAGGCATTGGCTTCCTCCTCCACCTGCTGTTATGAGAAATTGCAGGAGGAAGAAGCTAGCCCTCAAGGAACACAGGAAGTTGCTTTATGCTGAACCAGGCCAATGATTCTTCTAACTTAGTATTGTCTACTACACTGATTGGCAGAGGCTTTCCAGAGTTTCAGATGGGGGACATTTGCAGCCCAGCCTGGAGATGCTGCTGGAATTAAACTTGGGACCTTCTGCATGCAAATCAAATGCTCTACCACTGAGCTATGGCCCTTCCCAAAATGCCTTGGGCAGCTCTCCCGTTCAGCAAGCTGTGGAGTATTGGTGTCAGTGCAGCAGGGAATCTGGGAAGTGAGTGACTGTGAGGCAGTCCTGATTGGCCACAGCTGAGGCCTCTGACCTTTGGAAAGAGCACAGGGAGAGCGGGGCCATGTGTCCACACACTACAATTGCTGTAATTTAGCAAAGGATTTATTAGCTCCCTGCTGCACTTCCTATAAGGGAACACCATACAGAGGTCTAGGAAAAGCTTGTAGAGTTCCTTCTGCTTCCTTCTAGAGCCACCTGGTGGTGTCTTTCCAGAATAAGGGGTCAGGGAGGGTCTCTGGTAATTTGTGAGCTATTTACTGCCAGCCAGCTGGGAGCAGGAGCTGTGGCCTGGAACCGGCCATGTGAAGTTGCCTGTGTTAATTACCAGAGTCGCTTGGCAGACACACTGAGTAATGGCATGTTAGATGCCTGCTGTATTTCGTGCACCGACTCCTCAAGGCAAGGCCTTTGTGTTCCTGGTCAGGATCTTGGCTGGCATTCAAGGAGGGAGGAGATCTCGAAGCCCTGCCAACTGCTGGCGGGTGAGACAAGGTTAAGCACGGAGGTTGGCTGTGCCATGGGAGGTCTGCAACCCCCTCCTTTCTCCAGCAACTCACATGGCTCATCCTGACACATATTCCTCCAGAGAAGGAATGCAAGTGTGATGTGGGAGCTTATTGCCCTGTGCAGAAAGGGAGGTGTTCAGTTAAGTTCTACTCAGCCAACTGATTGAAAGCAATGGACTTAAGCTACTCATGCTCATTAATTTCAATAAGTCTACTGTACTCTTGCTAGAACTAACATTGGCCACAACTCAAAATGTTTAGTACTGTATGAACATATGAAGTTTGGAGTGACAATTTTATTTGGGAGTGTTAATAACTTACAAACTATGTGCTGTGTTTCTTGTGCATATGTGTATGATAAACACACTGGGTCTAGTGTGCATGATAAGGACTGTGCACATGAATGCATTTTCTATAGAAAACAAATTGTTCACAATTGGTTCATATATTTATACTAATGCCACAAATGCATTCAACTCAGAAAATTAAGGGGGAGAAATTACAGACATAAACTTGCTCTAGATTAGTGAAGGCGGGAAGATAAAAGTCTGCTTTTGTACCTTGTGAGAATTGCCGATAAGCACATTTGTTCCTTTCAATTTCACATATTAAACACAAACGAAAAATGGCAAGGGAGGGTGCTCGCGGCGCACGCAGTCAGAACTGGGTGGTCTAGTTCAAGCAAGGATAGGAGAGAGTGAAAAAGCCACTGGGGAGCACATCCTGGCAGCAATGCAGAGCTGGGAGTTCAACAAGTGTCCTGAGGAAAGTTTATTAGAGCGTAACAACGTAAGAAGAGCCAGGAGGCTGAATCAGGCTAATAGACCATCTTGCCCAGCATCCTGTTCTCACAGTGGCCAGTCAGGTGCCTATGGGATGCCTACAAGCAGGACTTGAGCACAACAGCACTCTCCATTACAGTACTGCAGTTTACAGGAACTTTATCTTCAGGTGCCAGGCCTTTGGCTAATTAAACAGTCTATGGCCTTTTAAACTGGGGGTGGGGTATTGTTTTTGTTTGTTACTATGCCATGTATTTTTGTGTTTTTTCTATTGTAAACTGCCCTGTGATCTGTGCCATCTGATTAAGGGTGGTATAGAAATTTAATAAAAATAAATAAATAAAAGTATGTATTCAGAGAAATGCAGTCTCCAAAAGTGGAGGCAGAAAGAGGACAAGCACAGCAGAATCAATGGCTATGTTCTACCTCCACTTTTGGAGACTGCATTTCTCTGAATACACACTTTTATTTATTTATTTATATTAAATAATAACCCACCTCCTTTCCCTTCCTTCCCTTAATCATTACTGCAAAAGAGAACATTATCTATGTACACTGAAAATATGAGACATTATTAATACCATGGAAAACACCCATTACCTGTTTGAAAAGCACACCATTATTTCCTTGGATTCCCCCTGAACTGACAGCAGGGAACAAACCTCTTGTCCATTTTGTGGGCTAAGAACATAACAATTGTTTTAGTACCTATCTGTTTAATTAGATGATTTGGGAGAGAGAGAGAAAGAGAATCTATATTCCCAGGAGGGTAGCCTTCTAAGTCTGTTGTAGCAAAAACAACAAAGAGCCTTGTGACATCTGAAAGGTGCAATTTGTGAATAAATTGAAGTTTCATCCTGAATCATATTACCAGTATGTCCATTTGTTCCAAGCCTAAACCATATTGTTGTTTGATAGGGTGGGGGATGAGATTGATCAACCTTCCTCCAGTGCACAGCTTGGCATCTGTGATGACTACGTTCTTGTTTTCCAACACCAATGGCGTCCAGCAACGCTGACCACTAGGAGGACTTCCAGCGGGACCCTGACCACCAGGAGCGCCTCTAACAGGGCCACCTGGTGCAACAGGCTGTTCCTCTACATCCAACTCACTGAACCTGTCAATCAGCACCTCAGGAGTTCTACCTCCACTGTTGGAAGGCATCATGCCTCTGAATACCACTTGCTGGGAATCACAAGTGGGAAGTGCTGTTGCACTCATGTATGGGCATCTTGAGTATAGGATGCCTGCTCCTCGTGGGGATCCCCTCTTACCTTGGAGGCACAAAAACATCAGTTACAGGCGGCCATGTGGTTTTCTGTTTCTCCAGCAGGTGGCTGGTCAGCGCACTGAGTAAACCATCATGCAGGGCTTTCCAGAGCAGCCATGCCCCCTCCCCCTCCCCCAGGTCTGCTTATCTCTGTAGGCTCAGCAGCAAGGGGAAGGCCCCTGCCATTTTGGCCTTTTGTGCTTCCTCAAGTCCTGGGATCAGGCATTTGTTTAAATGTCGAAAACCTCTTCCAAGTAGCACTCAAGGCAAATTACAACCATTCAGAATACAGCATAAAAAGCATAGAAATTGTTAAAGGCTCCAAGGCGTCTTTGCCGCCCAAATGAGCTGCATGGCCCTTGCATGGTGTGACTTTCTTGGATTGTTTGGGGGTCACGGACAAAAAACTTCACTGGCTGAAATTCAGCCTGCCTCCTCTCAGCCTGCAGCAGTTCCAAACCACATATGGGCAGCTGTATCCAGAATACTCCTTTCCCCCACCCCATGTAAGTCACAGGGGCCTATCTTTAGGCAGGCAGAGTTAGTGGTGGGACATCTACTGTGATTGGTGCCCTCTATCTGATTGAGACTACTATCAGCCCCTGGTTGCCAAAGGCTGGTGGAGAATTTAATCTCTCAGGTCTCTCTCCTATTTGTTCTCCCCATCCTCAGCCTTCAACCTCCTACTTCCTTGTTGGTAGAGAAATGGCGCTAGGCCACAGCTCTTAAAAATGCTAATTAAATGAGGAAGAAGAAAAAGGAGGACATGTTCTGGAGCATGTGCAGAGTTTATTCTCATCCTTCAGTATCCACAAGTCTCCCTCCTGCTCCCACCTGGGGATCGAATACCAGTTTTAATCCCAGCGTCCCTCGTGTTAGTTCAAGCTAAGGGCTCCATCCCTCACTCGCCTGGCTTGGGAGCAAGTCCCGCTGGACTTGGTGGGGTTGTTTCCAAGTTGGTCATGCCCAGGATTGGGTTGGAAAGCTGCACTTCTGCGCAGGTTGACTCGGGAGCAAGTCTCCCGCTGACATTCGTTGGGGCTTTACTTCGGAGTAAACACGCCCAGGACTTTTTGGGGGCGGGCGTGAGAGGATCCCTCCTGGCGGGTGGGAGCCACCGTGGGCGCCTAAGCCCCTCCTCCCCAGAGGCAAGATCGCTCTTCCCCCCCCCCCCCGCTCCGCACGTGTTCCCCTGGCGGCCTTTTCCGGGAGGGGGCTCGGCCAGCGGAGTCGCCGTCGCCCGGTTGGAGCCGGTGAGTCACTCGGTGGCTGCAGCTCCTGGAACAGGAGTAGCCCAGCTGGGCTGGGCCGAGCGGAGCCGCGGGCGGGGAAAGAGAAGCACCAGAAGCAGGAAGTGAGGCGGGGAGAGAGAAAGACACACACGCACACACGGAGCCGGAGCAAGCGAGCGGTTGAGCCCCGCGCTCCTCTGCCGAGAAGTTGCCTCCCCCCCCCCCAACCAGCCGCGCGCACTCCCGCCGGGCCCGGGGAAAGTTTCCCTGGCCGGCCGCCTCGCCTCCGGCGGCTGGATGACCGCAGTGCCTCGGGAGGGTCTCGCTGCCGCCGCCGCCGCCGCTTCTGCTGATCCTGTCGTCCCCGCCGGCTGTCCCCATGGAGGACAGGAACCCCCGCTGGAGCGGCCGCCCGCCCATCATCGGTGAGTGCCGCGCTTCTTCGTCTCCTTCCTGCGCCCATCACCGTGGAGTTGGGGCGCGAGAAGGAGACTCCTGCTGCTGGCTGCCGCCGCCGCCGCGGCTTCCTCCCTCCGCGGGAAGTTCAGCTTGTTGCTCGCTGTCTGGACTGCTGTGGATTTCGGACAGGGGGGTGGGTGGAGGAAACTTGTAATAGGAAGGGGGCGGGGGCTCAAGTCCCCGCGTGTGTGGTTGGCTGACTTCTCTCCCAGCCGAAAGAAGGAGCTCTGTACATGCTCAGAGAGGTGAACTATTTTAGAACCGTATCTGTGTAATAATGGCAAATAGGAGTCCTAGTTTGTTTGTTTGTTTGTTTGTTTTTTGAAGGGAAAAGGTTTGTGGAGTTGTATTATTGGTAGATAGTAGCCCTCATTTTTAAGGTGAAAACGTTTGTTTGGACCAGATCCTTGGGCTGAAATCTCCCACTCTAACCTGGATGCACCTTTTATTGATACCCAAAGTGTTCTTTTTAAGCTTTTCTCCAGGCTTAGGGAAAAGTGGAATTGAAGCAGGTTCCATTGGACAGCCTTTTGGCTTGGTTGGGTTCAGCCTGAGTGCTAGAATCAGCTGAATGTTTTTTTGGGGAGGTTTGGAGACAGCTGTGGTGGGTTAGTAGCAGGAGATCTAGGCACATGGATTATCCTGCCTTCAGGAGGCCAAGAGAGAGACTGGCACAGTGCATTTTGGAGCATGTGTTTCTTCCAGCCTGCCTAGCTTCTCCATTCTGTTTCCTACCAAACTCCCATCCCATGGGATCTTAATCTCCAACAAACTTTTACAATATCTGTTAATCTAGGATACTATTTTCCACATACTGTAATACTACGGAAGGCTTACCTTGTTAAAAAAGCTGAGTAGCAACTTGTTATAACCAATTGCTGACTAGCAATTTGTTATAACAAATTTAAAGTGCACACATGTAGTAGGAGTAGATTTTTAACATGCAACAACTTTTTTTGGAAAGGTTCTGCTGAGTGTGCTCTTGTGGAAAAAATGCAACAGACACCCATTCTCAATTAGTGCTTCTGGGCAGTGTTAGAAACTCAAATAAGCTAGGTGCCAAATGGCACCTTAAATATAGGTTGTGGTCGCCACAACAGAATGTCTGCCAAGGGATTGGACTGGATGATTCTTGGGGTCCCTTCCAATGCGACAGTTCTACGATTCTATGATTCTGTGATTCAGCTACATTGCTTGACTGTAGCTTGCTCTTACAACAGTTCACTTGCCCCAGTATGCAAGAAGGAAAAGCACACCCCTAGTGGAAATTGTATTAGTTTTTATTAAGGCAGGTTTTAAAAATATGCTTGCCAACCTGGCGCCCAGAAATCTTGTAGTCGCAATTGGACCCATGCCGAAAGCAAAACACGTTTGGCTAATTTCTAACACTGCTTCTTGGTGTGTTTGTGCTTATATCAGATGACTTCTAAAAGTCATGAAATGTTATGTCTGAACCAGTAGCAGCCCCCAGAAATTTGGGGAAGTGGCTGGAGGCATGCAACCTACCAGCTTAGATGCTCCTGCTGTTGCACTTCTGACACTGAACTCCCACCCATCGCCGATTTGCCCAAGTGTGTCTTTGTGACTTGGAGAGGGAAGTAGAAATAGATTCTTATGCCAAAGAAAGATCAGAGGTGAACAGATCCATTCATACAAGTATTTGAAGGTCTGCTGCATATTGATGGGGTAAATTTCTTTTCTTCTATTCCAGACGTAGGACCTGAACCAGTGGGTTCAAATCACAAGAAAAAGGATTAAGATTAAACACTAGGATGAACTTATTTTGCAGTGGAGCAGACTGTCTCAGAAAATGGGAGACTCTCCTTTGTTAATAGTTCTTAAGTAGAGACTGGATAGCCATCTGCCAGGGATGGTGAAGTAGTGGATTTCTTGCATCACCAGGGTGTTGGACTAGATAACCTTTTCTTGCAGCTCTGATTCTGTGAAATGCTTCTGAATTTGTTGCTTAATATCTAAGAAAGGGGTAAACTCTGTTAAGTACTCCTTACACATGTAAAGTAGTTCAGGAGTATAGTTGTAAAGTTGAGACAATGATGCTGGGAGAGTGTTTGTGTGTTAAGAGTTTGTTTTGATTCCTGTACCCGCTCCCCTCTTTAAAAACCAAAGCATTTCTAAGGCGGTTTACAATGTAAGCAATAAAACCAATTCAAAAGGAACATCATAAAGTACTTCAGCATATAAAAAGTTTTAAAACGGAACCTAAGAGCCAGCATAGAGACAATAAGACTTAATTATAAAAAGAACAAACGAGTAAAATTCACAGCATGTTTCAAAACAGCAAGAGAAGGACTTGGTGCCATTGCATGAGCAATCCAGGCAGCACAATTTATAACCTACCAAGCCTAATGGATATCACCAACCATGTGCTGTCAGTTGCTGGGCAACATCCTTGTTGTGTGGTCTTGGGTCAGCTGCAAAACCAGGGAGAGTGCTATGGTACTCGGGTCCTGCCTGTGGACTTCCCTTTGGGGCATCTGGTTGGCCATGGATAGAATAGAATGCCGAACCAGATAGGCCTCTGAATCTTAGGTTTTTGAGCCCCTGGTGGGCCACCACACATGACTGGTGAATTGTAGTTAGCTTTCAGAGCAACATGTTGTACAGGATTGGGGTAAGCAATAGAAGAATGCAGTACTTTCCCTTCAGGTGTGTGTGACTTGAATGTGTCTTCAAATATCACTGAGATTTATTAAAACCAAGAGGAAAGAGAAATATATTAAGAACATCCCACCCCCTTCTAAAAGCCCACACAGATAGTTAAAGGCCAAAGGCCTGGTTATAGAGGAATGTTTTTGCCTGGCGCCTGCAGATATGTAGTAATGGCACTGGGCTAGCCTCCCTGGGAAGAGTATTCCACAAACTGGGGAGCCATCATATAAAAGGCCTGTTCTTGTGTTGCCACTCTCTGGACCTCTCCTGGAGGGGGCAGCCCAGGGTGTGTCCTCACAGACCTATGGGGGGGATATACTTTGCCTGGCCAAAAATAACATGGAAAATGAGCAAGATCAAGGACTGGTAGTAATGCACATAGGAGGCCAAAGTCCTGTGATGAAATCATCTTGCCCCCCAAACAACTTTATTTATTTATTGGCATTAAGAAAGAGGCTGTCTTCAGTGACAAATGCATATTGCTCCAAAATAGAGCGGCAGGGTTGTTAAATGGAATGGGACCGTTTGATGATATTGCAGCAGTGTTTTGTCATCTGCACTGGCTTCTAGTCTGTTTCCAGACCTTTAAAGACCATGACAGCTTGGGGCTAGAAGGATTCTGAAGTATTGCCCTGGACCCTGAAACCATCCTCAGTGGTTCTTTTTCTTTGCCTCTCACCCCCAAATGAGATGCAGAGGTGGTTACCAGGAAGGGGATCTTTTCAGTGGTGGCACCCAGCTTGTGCAATGCTCTTCCCAAAGAGGCTTGCCAAGAGCCTCCTTTGTACTGTTTTCAGTGCTAAGTGAATACATTTTTTATTCTAACAGGCCTTTTAAATCCATTGATTTTTATTCTTTGCTGCTGGAGTTTTTATGCTGTTTTACATTTGTGGGCCCCCCCATGAGTTTATAATTGCTTGTTAAATGTTTTTATTGTTGTTGTAAAGCCGCTCAGAGAACTTTGTTACTGGGTGGCATTTGAATACTGTGAATAAATAAATTAAACCGGCTTCTAATGGGAAAGGACAAAGACTGAGGCAGAAAGGGAGAATCTCCAGCCTCCCTGACAATGGGACTTGTTTGGAAGCAGCATTGGGGCTATTAGCTTCCTCGCTTCCTCTTGTTTCGGATCGCTGGCTCTTGCTTTGAAGTGCACGCTGTCTCTGTTTTCACTGGCTTGCCTGGGAGAGATAATTAGAAGGGCCAGGACTTAATTATTTGCTCCTTTCAGCCTCCGCTCCATTTTATAACTTATCTAAGTCAAATAAAGGTGATTGCTACAGAAATGAGATCTGCTGTGTTGATAGAGCTTGGCTCTGGAGATCAACCTGGTGACTCCTGAGTATTTAGAGCAGATCCAAATCTAGTGGGGTGAGACTGGGAATCCAGTCTGCTTTGCTTGTGGTTGGGTGACTTCAGATAGGTAGATAGATAGATAGATAGATAGATAGATAGATAGCTGTGCTTTGATTCACCTTCCAGTGCAACAGAGAGTGATGTCTAAAACTGATGGTATCTCTGCGACTGTGGAGCTGGTAGAACAACGGATATTGGTTGGGAGTGAAGTTTGGGTCGTTGTGCTCCTGATATGCATAATGTTGAAGGCCTTGCATCCTGATTTGCTCTTGCTTTCAAGGTTATCTTATCCAGCTTCTCTGCATTTCACCCTGGCTGTTGAAACACACCTCTTTGGTACTGCCAGTCCTGGGTCAGGCTTTCTTCTCCCACCACTGCCTTGCCTCCACATCTGCAATACTTTGCAGGCTTGGCCTTTGCATTCTTGAGAAACCCGGTGGTATCATCCCTTAGCTCAGTGTTCTTTGAGGTAGCATAAAAAAGAATTAAAAAAGGAATCACTTCTCTTGTAAAGAGCTCACCCAGCCTCTCTGCAAAATGCTTCATGGCCAGTTATAGACAAAAAGGTGCTTAAAACAAATGAAAGCATTTTGGAAATATGTAAAAGAGAGAAGCGTGCAATGGCAATTATACGGGATGTGTTCTTATCAATAGTCTTTATCAATAGCTAGCTACCAGTAATCTAAATTATTTCAGCCACTTTTAACCTACTTTTCTGTGTATGCACCTGACATGTTGCTCCTTGCCATTCTGCTCAGTAATGTGGAGCATAGAAGCCTACATGATTCCACACCATCCTAAGTTGGTCCATAAAAGCAGCGATGGGGAATAAATGACACTACAGATAGATGCCAGTGAACTATCCCTCCCATCACCTTTGGCCATGATGGCTATGGCCTGATGGAAGTTGAAGTCCAACTATACCTGAAGAGTTTCCCATCCTTGCATAAAAATGTCTAAATTGATCCTTAGAAGACACTTCTTTTAACCTGATGTGTTTTTGCTGTTGTATGGCATTTAGGAAGTGCCAGTCAGTTGTTAATGTCACTTGCTCCATGTTACCTGTTTCTCTTTTCATTCTTGCTGAAGGGTTTGGTTGGTGAAGTTGTTCATGGCAGCTTCCATTGCTATGTCCTGGATCAAATTTGAAAGCACCGCCTGTGACTCAGCAAGTAGATGTAACAGTGTTGACCTTGGGGACAGCAGAACTTGATGCCACAGTGCCTCTTAACACTCCTGCCTTGCAATTCCATGGGCAGAGAGAAACGCCTTGGCATATCACCTGTGCCAACAGCAGAGGAAGAGCCAGGCAGTACACATTAGCAAGGGAACAGTGTGTTTCTGCAAAGGTTAAAGGAACTGGCACTAGGAGTTATAGTGTTAAGGACCTCTGGCGTCCTCAGTGCCTTTTCTGTGTAAAGCAAGGGTCTGAAGTTCACAGCTTGCCAGTTTTAAGTGTGTGTGTGTGTGTGTGTGTGTGTGTGTGTGAGAGAGAGAGAGAGAGAGAGAACACATCTGAAGGAAAATGAAATTATATGTAACTTTGTATTAATGCAACATTTTTATATGTAACTGTATTTTTGTAATATTTTGTTTGTTGTCGGGCCATTCCGTGAAAAATGAGCCTGATAAGAATGCTAGATGAGCACTGGACTTTGGTGAGGAAGATTCCAAACGTGCAGTCTAACCATTTTTTTAAAAGCTAAAGACAAAAGAAGTTTATTTTATGGACCTTCTTTTCAAAAGTACACCCACGTAGTCTTCACAGAAGTGTTCAAATTAAAAGTTTTCTGATGATTGTCCCACCCGTGACAGCATTTTTTCCTTAATTTTGTATCATTAAATTTCTTTAACTTAATTCCTGATTGCATAGTTGTAACCAATAAACATTGATTTAAACAGATATGCTGAGTTTATCATTGAGTCACCTCCCAACTCACAGAGTTTTTCCATAAATCAAACTTATCTCAAGCTCCATGTCCTTTTTTTGTCCCACCCGTGACAACACTTTTAACATTTAATAAAATTGTCAAAAATATCCATAAAAATAATAAAACATTAGTAAAATGTTCAGTATCTTATTAAGAACATAATTTAAATTTTGGTTGTTAATTTTTATGTATATTTACATTGTTACGCATGTGTGAATACCAAAAAACATGGTCAAAGTGTCCCACCCGTGACAATGGAATGGCCCTGTCTGCTGTTGATTCAGTTTTTTGTATACTGCTTAGAGATACTTTTAATACATTAAGTGGTATCAAAATTAAATAATCATAAATCATAATAAAAATGGCCTGCTCCACTGTACAAAAGGTTTACATACACAGAGCAATTTTTAAAAGGATTTTTAAAATTACTGCTCAATCAAATGTGTCTTCTAGGCAGTTGACAATTTCAAATCACTAAACACAGAGGTAGGGAAGCTGTGGCCCTCCAGATGCTGTTGGACTCACACTCTCATCAGCCCCAGCCAGCAGGACCAATAATAAGGAATGAGGACAGTTGCATGGGGCAGCCCCCTATGCAACTGTCCTCATTCCTTATTATTGGTCCTGCTGACTGGGGCTGATGAGAAAAAAAGGTAGACTTGTCTAAACAAAAATGCTTTTAACAGTACCCGTCATCTTTCCCTTGGAACTAAGCCTGGCAGGTACAGCTTGTGGGAGATGAGGCTAAGATTAGGCCAAACCAATGATGGCATCAGAGCGTGGCATCTTTGGAGAACAGGTATAACTTAGAGTATCTGCTTTGTAAGCAGAAGGTCCCAGGTTCAACTTAAGTCACCTCCCGGTAGGACTGGAAGTGTCTCCAGGAGGGGTGCAGGGTATATGAGGCACAAGGGACTTCAGCCCCCTCAATATTTTGAGGCATGGGGTAGAGCCCCCCAATATTGAGGGGGCCGCCATCACCTGCTGCTTCTGGGTGAGTGATGGGATTTTCACCCTCCGCCCCCCCCCCCGTGATCGCCAGAGCGCCCGGCAGGCGTGGCCCGTGTGATGTCATGCACGCACATCAGTCCCCCCCGTGGGGCCTAATTCAGCGTGCCTGGTCTCTCTGAAACCCTGGAGAGCTGCTGCCAGTCAGTGTAGACAGTACCAAGTTAGATGGACCCTTTATAAGCAGCTTCTCCTGTTCCTAATGATGGGGCCAAATTAATAGATGGTATATGTGAATTGGAAAGTGGTTTGGGCAGACAGGCTGACATTTTCCAACCACCTATAATAATAACAATAAATTTATTATTTATATATCTCTTAAAATATATTGTTTAAAAACACACAGTTGGGGTGGGCAGAGATAAAGGAATAGAAGGTGCTTATGTACGAGTGTTCTTGTGGGTTTTCAGGAAGGCTGCAAGAACCTGGCTCCCCTTGGGAATAGAACACACCATCCTTCAGTTCCCAGGGTATAGCTGCCTGCCACTTGGGCGTCATAAAAGGCTTGAGAACCTTCCCTATGTTTGTTTGTTGCATCAGGGATTTCTCAGGCCCTGATTGACTCCCAGCCCAGCCTTCTAATTGGCTGGGAGCCCTATATAAGCTCCATGTGCAAGGCCAGCTTCAGGCCTGGGCATTCTGTCTGCAGTCTGCTGCCAGCGAATCAGGGCTTCTCTTCTTCTTTTGTCCAGGACGGCTTGATCCTTCTCCCATGTACACTTGCCAGTTCCTGCTATATGCTGCTTCTCAGATACCCCTATCCCTTTCCGTTGCCAATTAAGTGTCTAGCCCCTGAAATCAACCTGATGAGGTATCTAGCTGCCACAATCCAGCTGCCAGGTTCAACCTCCACACCCTTTCCCTCCATCTGTCCCTTAAGAGATTATACCAGCACAATCTCCTCAGATGCAACCAAACAAACCAACTTCCCCACCAAAGTAGCTGTAAACAGCACAAGTTTTTTTTTTAATTGTAACCTGGTGATAACTCTGGTGTGCACATCATCTCACATCTTATATGAGATAACGCGATCTCACAGATAAACTGGTCACAAGTTGTTAAGGGCTATATATTCCAATAGAACTTGGCCCAGTAGCAAATTGGCAGCCCATGCAGATCACTGAGCACAGGTGTTATATATATGCTGATAAGGTTTCACTCCTGTCAGCTATCCTGCTGCAGCATTCTGCACTAACTGCAGCTTCTGGGTCAAGAGCAAGGGAAGCCCCACATAAGAGTGCATTGCAGTAATCCATTCTTGAAGTAAGCAACGTATAAACTACTGTGGCTAAGCTTCCCCAGTCCAGGAATGGTTGTAGCTGTTGTACCAGTTGCTGTTGGTAAAAGACACTTTGTATAAAGGCAGCTTCCTACCGGTATGTTTCTTGATTCTGAGGCTGTTTGTGTATGTGTGCACACACTCACACAGAGGTCATGTATGTGGGGTTGGGCAGACCAAGCTGTTAAGTCACCATGTAACTGTAAGTGTGTTAGCATTGGGATGTGTGAAAGAGAGAAGGGGCAGGCTGTGAATTCATGTGGGCATTTACTTCTGCCCCTGTATGTGTGTGGCCGTTTCCTTAAGCTGTGTGTGTGCGCGCGCACGCTGGCTCTAAGGCAGACAGAATTGCAGTGGAGACAGTGGCTTTGGCAAGAGGCCAAGAATCTGCTGTCTCTTGTGTAGGTGGAGGCGAAGGAGGCTGGGCTGTGACATGCAGCTCCGAGGAAAGACCGTTTTATCGCTTCCTGACATACCAAGGCCCTTGCAAGGTTACAGGTTGTGGGGAGCCAGGAGGAGGAAGAGTGTGTGCTGTGCTCAGGAGGAGGAACAGAGTAGTTCCTTTCCAAGCACAGCAGTCCTGGGAATTTTATTTATTTGTTGTTGTTTTTGTAGCCCTAGGAGGCTGAGGGTGGGGAGGGGAGTGAAGACTCAGAGCCAAGATTGTGTCGGCCAGCAAACTTGATAGGAGTTCTAACTTGCAGAGTGTTTGGCATCACAGTCCGTTCCCCCTACCCCTGTTAAACTGGCTTGGAATTATGCCTGCTTTGCAGATGGAAGAACAGAGGTAGAGGCAGAGAGATTTTTGATTGAGACCGTTCAGTGAGTCCATGGCTAAGCTAGGGCTTCCACCCAGATCCTCTGTGGGTTGGATTCTAGCAGCTCTTTTTTTTTTGGGGGGGGGTTGCTCCTTCGCATTGTCACCTCCAGACATGGGGGCTGTTTGCTAAAATGGTGATTAAATTGCATGGCTCTTGATGACTCAGTGGTCCCTGTGGTCTCCTTGCATTTCATTCTGAGCTTCGGAAGTAAGGCTTGATCCAATTGGCACCCCCAGCATAGGTCCACAGCTGAAGGTGGAAACAGCAGCCCTCCCCCTGAAAATGTAATGTCTGGACCACAATGGCTGGATACAAACCCTTCCTTCATAATTGACATGTCATCACCAATTAAAGCTTTTGTGAATGGTTACTGTGTTGATGCTGCTGTTACAGTTATTTACTACTACAGTATTACTACTGATATAACCTACCTCTTTACCCTTACAGCTGTGTATATAGTGGAATTAAATAAAACTATAATGAGCGTTTCTTATATACAGTTGAGGTTTGCAGTGAATAGTCATAGATTGTCATTTTTGCATTTCTTGGCTATTTTGCCCCACTCTTTGTGTTCACCATACAGAGGAACAAAGGAAGGTGCAATATAGCCAGGTCAGACCCTTGTTCCATCTAGCTCAGCACTGTCTACACCAGGCTTCCTCAGCCTCGGCCCTCCAGATGTTTTTTGCCTACAACTCCCATGATCCCTAGCTAGCAGGACCAGTGGCCAGGGATTATGGGAATTGTAGTCTCAAAACATCTGGAGGGCTGGGGTTGAGGAAACCTGGTCTACACTAACTTACCAGCCCTATCTGGAGATGCCATTGGCAATTGAATCTGGGACTGTCTGCATACAAAGTTGATGCTGTCCCACGGAGTTATGGCCTTTTGTGTGTATGCATCTACATATGTGCATACACAGGCATACATCAGCCAGCCTAGGACAACACCTTAAAGATTTGATTAAGTGGATTATAGTCCATCAGAGCTTGTGCCATAAGACTTGTGCTAGTCTTTAAGGTGCCACAAAAGGCAGTGAGAACTAGTGGACTGAGCTAAGAGTGTGCTTCCAAATAGATGTTTGCCTCAATAAAAGATTAACCCTCTTTGATAGCTGAGGGCTCCCGTACCCACTTCATGACCAGTGTAAAAGTCATTGTTTCTGATGGCATTGTCAATGCCCTTCACTGCCTGTGGACAAAGCATGTGGTTCCAGAGGCTAAGCAGAACTGGGGCCGGTCAGTTGGCCTGGCCGGAAGATCAGCTTGAAACCCCACCTAAGCCACCTTGCATTCTGTGGTGGAAGAAAGGCAGGACAAAAAAAATGCATGTGATAAATAGAAAATGAACCCTCCCCAATGACACAATGTCACAGACGGTGGAAGGAGGAGGGTCTGAGCCTGTGACTGTTTCTTGGGTACTTGTTGTGGTCCTCTGGTCTGTTGCTCACAGCCCTGTCTGTCTCCCTTGCTGCTTGAGTGCCCAGGTCTCTGGAGGTTGCTTCCTTGCAGCAGCTCCCAAGTCATTCCTCTGATGCAAAAGCCTCCTGTTCAGCTGGCTGGCAGGGCAGAAGGCCCAGGTCTTTCTCTGTATTGGTAGGACACATGATCTCTCCCCCCACAATTTCTCTGCTCCCCCCCCCTTCCCAGGAGCTGTTCCCTTCCCAGAGCTGTGGGAGGCAATGTCTCTCTAACTCCCAATCTGCGCTCTCTGTTCTCTGGCTCTGAAGCTGGATGGCAGCCCAGAAACAGGAGAAGGGAGAGGAGGCTGTGTTGTTAATCTCTCAATGGCCAGAAGATGGGTTTCCCACCTCCTCACCATTCCCCCCAGCCCCCCCCCTTGTGGTCCCTTCTGACTATGTGTTAATGGGAGCCCAAGAGCCCCTCTGGCTGAGTCTGTTTTCAGAGATAGCAAGGAAGAAGGAGAAGGAGATGACTGAGGAAAACAGGAATGGGATTGAAATAGAAGGCCTGCATTTCAGGTGGCAAAGGGGCTTAGGATCTAACAACATTTGGATATACTGTAACCTGCGACAAGGTCCCCCAATGCCTGCTGTAAGGCAGGCTCGCCTTCTGTCCCTCACCCCCTATATTTCCACGCTTATCAGAGCTTGCATGATTGAAGCCATGGAGAGTTGTATCTCTTTCCAGAAGAAATAAGTGGGAGGCAGCTTGGGTAAGTGAACCAAGCTCAATGCTGAATAAGGAGGTCAAGGGTGGGGGGTGGGGGTCTGAAGGCACACTGCACCATAACCGTGCTGACACAAAGCAGGTCTGGGTAGTGCTTGGATAGGACTACTTGGGAACCTCCCTATATACTCTAACTTGGATTCCATGGTGGAGGATATAAATTGAATAAATCAGTGAATCAGTCAGTCAATCCTCTTTCAGGATTGTTTGCTCTTCTGAGCTGGGAGGAGATTCTTTTCCAACTCCAAAAAGGAAAGCCCCCCCCCCAGCTCAGGGAGAAGAGTAGATGCTTTGCATGCAGAAGGTCCCAGACTTGGTTCCCTTGCCTCTCCAGTTCAAAAGCCTCCCACCTGCAAGGCTGGATGAAAACATAATGTCTCTGTCGGTTTCTCAATTCTCTGAGCAGGGTGGGGGGTAGGTGGAGATACACTGAGGAAATGTAACTGGGCATTACTTCACAGTTCACCTGCACTGATCACAGTCCATGCTCTGAAAGGATCCTAACAGAAATGGACCAGATCTTGGGCCTTGCACATCCAAGAGGGGTGCAAAGTTGCACCCTGTCTTCTTTGTCTTTTGTCTTTGCATTCAAAGAACTTTTTTTTTTTTTTTTGGCTTTGAGAGTGTGCGTGTGAAAAGAAGAGGAAATTTAACCTGTTTGGGAGTTCTGCTTGAGAAGTATGTGTGACCTGTTGTAACCACAGGAGCAACCTCAAAGCAACACACCCCCTTGGTGGCTGTCTGTGTCCAACACCCCACCCATCCCTGCAGAGTATGAAAAGGGCAGTGGCTCAGCCTGTGCTGTAACCTCACCACCCCACCCACAAGTTTGCCCCTTCTCATCCTGCCTCTCTGGTGGCAATGTTGTGGCACTCTTGTGGGAAAAAGAAACCAACATGCCTGGCTGCTTTGGAGTGAGTAAGAACAACTGCCTTTTAAGACATCCTCAGAGAAGAGCACTGTGGAGGTGGTAGAGGAAAGTCACCTCCTTCTCTTCTTCCCAACTTAGACTTGGGGCCTCCTGGGCTGTAGCTATCTCACTTCACCTGCTATCTCAGCAGCTTCTTCTCCTGGACCCTTTCAAACATATTTTCTATTGTGCACTCATGATGCTGTTGGGGCAGTTATATGCAATCCCACTTTCAATACTCTTTATGCCTGCAAAGGTTTTGGGATGAACATGCTGCTTTGCTTCCAGTCAGTGAATGTTCCGTAGCTTCCTGCTGAAATCTTACAACTTCTCATACTGCATATGTTCTGGGTTTGCTTTGTTGCTGCCCCACATCCTTCTGTTCTGTTATAGTACAAGAGTAAAGGTAAAGGGACTCCTGACCATTAGGTCCATTCGTATCAGACTCTGGGGTTGTGGTGCTCATCTCGCGTTACTGGCCGAGGGAGCCGGCATACAGCTTCCGGGTCATGTGGCCAGCATGACTAAGCCGCTTCTGGTGAACCAGAGCAGTGCACCAGACAGTAATAATGTGATAACATTGCGGACACATTGCAGAACAGAATGATGATGGGGTGGTCATGGATTTACCACCAGTGCACTGTTATTGTGGAAATGAGCTGTTTCAGAATATTCCCTCAAAAGATCACAAGTCTGTGTTGACCACTGCACCACAAATGCCCTTTCCCACCCAGGTTATCCAGAATACCCTATTGCAATCCCATGGCGGTTTTCCTTCTGAGAATCCCATTTGACCTGCCATTCAGTCCACTAGCTGCTCTCCTGGCACTCACTAGCTTCTCTCTCTCCCCCTCCCCCTCTGTCTATCCTTTTTGAAGTTCACAATCCATTTAAGTCAAGAGGCGGGAAAGTTATTGCCTCTAAAGCCCCTTTCATTTCACAGTAAATCCTCTTTACTGCTTCCACACAGCCTCTTAGCACCCAAGGGGAGGTGTGCCTTGGGACTCTCCCAGGTTGGAGGCAGGTCAGGGTGAGAGAGTTTGTGGTTTTTTTTTTAGGAAAGGCTCACAGATGAGGTGTGTTAAGCAGGGCTTGGAAGGAGGACAAGTCTAACCTCTGTTGGACCCTACGTCCTTTTGCTGTGCTGGTGTGGCTCTGGCAGGTTGGCAGGGTCCTGTGGAGCATCTGAGAGAGGAAGCTCAGGATCACTTGCCTTGCTGTGGATTCCTGATGTGCAGTCCTTGGATGGCAATACTCTTCTTGTGACTGATCAAAGGCGAGAGGCTGGTTCTTAATTTAAATGTTTTTCTTTTTAAAAAGACTGTTTAGTCTGAGTTTCCGAAGACTACAGCAGTCTCGGGGATTGCCAGTGAAATTTTGACTGCTAGATGCAAGTTCCCTTTTCACACAGTTTTCACATAATGGAACTTACGGAATTCACTGCCACAAGACATGGTGATGGCTACCAGGCTAATGGGCTTTTTTTTTAAACAATGCACAAAAATTCTTGGAAGAGGAGTTCATCTCCCAAAGGTCTGTTAAGTCATGATAAACAGGCCTCCAGAGATAGTTTTTATTCTTCTGATCACAAGATTCTTGAGAAAAGAGCAGTCCTAAATGGAATGATTTTAAACAACTCCAAGAAGATATTCTGAATCTACATTATGTTTCCTTCTGTTGAAATGGCACTACCATTGGTTGTCTACACTGAGCCAGGAGATGATCCTTTTTACCTGAATTTCTGGGGGGCTCCACCACTAAACTATGGGCCCCTCTGATGTACACACCAGCAGGTTCTAGAGAAGGGAATGGGGTGCGGGTGGCGCTGTGGGTTAAACCACAGAGCCTAGGGCTTGCTGATCAGAAGGTTGGCAGTTCGAATCCCCGCAACGGGGTGAGCTCCGGTTGCTTGGTCCCTGCTCCTGCCAACCTAGCAGTTCGAAAGCACATCAAAGTGCAAGTAGATAAATAGGTACCGCTCAGGCGGGAAGGTAAACAGCGTTTCCATGTGCTGCTCTGGTTCGCGGCTTAGTCATGCTGGCCACGTGACCCAGAAGCTGTACGCCGGCTCCCTCAGCCAATAAAGCAAGATGAGCGCTGCAACCCCAGAGTCGTCCACGACTGGACCTAATGGTCAGGGTCCCTTTACCTTTACTAGAGAAGGGAATCACCTAGTTGTGGGGTGTCCCCCCCCCCGTGTGTGTGTGTGTTTGGCTAGATGAGAGAAATTCATGTTTTACTTGTGACTCAGACCTGGTGTGCATTTTACACTCGCTGTGGGGAGTCTGCTGACTACAGTCTCTGTGGGATGAGTGCTCCATGTCATGGTGGTAACGCATAGGGGTGCCTGTCCTGAATCATTTCCACAACCTAACTTTAAAGCACTCTTAATACTGCTTTAAAAGTCATGGCTTTCTCTAAAGAATCCTGGGGACTGTAGTTTGCTAAGGGTGCTGCCCTTCACTCAACAGTACCTAGCACTGCTAACAAACTTCAGTTCCCAGGATTCCTTTGTGGGGAAGCCATGACTATTAAAGTGGCATAGGAGTGCTTTAAATGTATAGTGCATTTGTGGCCACCACCCTGATGCGGTACCCAGCAGTGGTTGCCAGGTATATCAAGCAGGGGCATGGAAACTCTTTATGCAGTGACATTGGTGTATGTTATGAGCTGCTGCCTATGTTACAACCGAAACATGAATCACTTGCCACAGGGCTACAGCTATGGTTGACAGCAAGTGTAGCTTGTGCACCAGCCATAATGTGGATAAGAGAAAGAGGAAAGTGCCTTGGGGCCTGTTGCTGCAAGATCCCAGCACATCCTTTGAGCTTGGGTCTGGAGGTTCCCCTCTAGCATGCTGCAGCAAGAGGCAGATGTCCTTACCCCCAACAGATCTCTTACTCTGCACAGGACTACTGCAGGGTTTGTGTGTGGTCTAGAAAGCCATTCAGTGCTACTTGGGAAGGCTGGAGGAGGAAGGAATAGATGCAAAGTTGTGCTACCCGATGCATGAGCCTCTTCCTCTTCCACCCTTGGCTTCCTTGTCTTCTGCTCACTGAAAGCTGTCTTCTGCATACAAAACATTTTCTCTGTGCAGCAATTGCTTTGTTTAACTCCCTGACAAATTTCTGTACTACTCAAGTCAGCATCTTGGGCCTTAGAAAATATTGTTAGGTTGTTTTAATATTTATTTGTTTAAAATATTTGTAGCCCCTTTTTTAGGGTCTACAACTATACCTGATTTATGGAGTTCTTTAATATGGGAGTAATTGTGTGACTTGCAGGCATATTCCTAGTTAGTCAACATGGTAAAGCAGGAATTTGAATTTGGTCCTCCCCTGTTCATACTCAGCACTCTTGACATGCTCAGAGAGAAGTGCCACAGAGATAAGCTAAAGTCTGGATGCTTTTGAACTGCCTTGCATTGGGGAATTCCTCTGTTTGGCAGCTTCAACTCCATTCTTAAGTGAGCAGAAAGGGTTCCTTTGACATTGCTCCTCCAGTTCATTGGTTTGGGTTGGAGTTCCATTCTCCCCCATTCCATATACACTATTCTTTCCCAATCTTCAAACCCCCAAGACTGACAGCTTGATTTGGTTTTGCCAGGGCCACTTAGTAACAGGATTTTGGTCTGTCATCTGATCCATTGTGGCCTGCACGGGTACCTGCAGTTCTGGATTTTTCTTTGCTTTTCTATTTAGCAAAGGGGTTGAGTTCATTCAGCCTTCCAGCTGGTCCCTGAAATCAAAGGGAAATGACCAGTCCTGACCCAGAACATTGGGGACTGGACTGGAGCTCCTGTGCTATTGTTAAACATTCAACCTACAACAAGCTGCTTTCTCTTGTGGCCCTTTCTGCTGTCTCTGTCTCCTTTGCCCTTCTCCTTCCCCATGTTCTTATCTCTTTTTCAAGTCCTGTGACCTTGTATGGGCACAATCTTTCTTTTTTATTTGTCTGTGCCTTTGCAGCCGCCCACACAGCTCTCTTGCTAATCTCCCAAGCACACCCCTCCCTGTACCTCCTTCATTTCTAGCTTTCCAGGACTCTGGCTCCCTACATAATGGCCCCCGGCAGTGGCTCCAAAAAAACAAATGAGCAAGAGGCAGATCTTCAGGACGAGTGATTTTTGAACTTGTTTTCTCTGCCATCTGATAGAATCATAGAGTTGTAGAGTTGGAAGGGACCCCAAAGGTCATCCAGTCCAGCTCCCTGCAGTGCAGGAATCTCAACTAAAGCATCCAAAACAGATGGCCATCAAGCCTCTGTTTAAAAACTTCCAGTGAAGGAAAGTCCACAACCTCCTGAGGAAGTCAGAGTCTTGATGTTGTTTTCAAGCTGAGTCCCATGAGGATGAGCAACTTTGGTGTTTCCTCTGGCAAAAGCAGGGGCATTCATGCTTTTAAGAATATGTACCTCAAACAGTGCTGTTCTTCTGTATTGCTTGCATTCATACCACAGTTGTGTGAGAGAAGTTGCTATTTTCAGTTTACAGGTGGAGAACAGGCAGTCAGGCACAAGTGCACGACAAGACCTGGGCCCAGCTTTGGGCTCTGCAGGTTCTCATTCTGGACTCTTGCTGCTTCTCCTCCATTGTGATTCAAACCCCAAAACTAAGGTCACATCTACATCATACCCTTAAAGCACACGGCTTTCCCCAAAGAATCCTGGGAGCTACAATTCCCAGCATTCTTAACAAATTGCAGTTCCCAGGGTTCTTTTTTTTGGGGGGGGGGGAGGAGCCGTGTGCTTTATAATGTATGCTGTAGATGTGACAAGGCCTCACTGGTGTCTTGTATTATGGTTTAATAGTACCTGTTGTTGTTTGTCAATTTTACTTGTCACCTGATACTGTAAATTTGACAAATAACAACAGAAAGTCTCTTGGCAATTTTCAAACACAGTAAAAACAACCACCGCCAAGCTTAACAATAAAACAACTTTAATATGTATCACAGAAACAGCAATAAACATGATGGTCATATTTTCTGTATTGCCTGTGAGAAGAGGTATGTCTTAACATGGAGCCCAAAGGATGCTAATGTGAGCACCAGGCAGGCCTTGCTTGGGAGAGCATTCCATAGATGGGAAGAGGTCATTGCTGAAAAGGCCCTGTCCCTTCTTTCCACCCTTCAAACCTCTCATAGTGATGCCATTTGGAGCAGGGTCTCAGATGATAAACCCCCAGGGTCTGGGTATGCTCAAGTCAGGCATTCTCCTAGCTCAGAACTGGGAAATGTGTTACTTCCAGATGTTGCTGGGCTACAACTCCCACCATCCCTGACTATTGGCTGTGCTGGTTGCAGCTGATGGGAGTTGAACTCCAACAATGTCTGGAGGTCCACAAGTGTTCTCCACCATATAGGGCTCTGTAAGTTAAAAACCAGCACTTGGATAGCTCTCCTTTCTCTTTGGGTTTTACTTTTCAGTAGGAGGAAGTTGCTGTCTCCCTGTGCAAACTGCTACTTTACACCTGCCTTTGGGCACTAAAGATTTAATTGCATTCTCTCTCCCTCCCCCCCTTCTATAAATTTGATTTCTTTTCTCTGGAGCGGGCAATATTTAAATATTAATGCTTGCCTCTAATTGCTCTGTAAGAAGAACTGTGGATTCAAGGGGAGTAGTCCTTGGTGGCACCGGGGGTGGGGGTGGGGTGGGGTGGAGGGAGCGGCTGACATGCCAGTTAATTTTGTTTTCTCATGGACTGTTTGTGGAAGAGTAATGTTTGTATATTTTTAGTAGCATTTGCACAGCCCTAAGGAGGGAGGAGGACTGGTGCAGGTTTGTACGTGTGGAAACACCCACAGCCCCCAAAGAGCAAATGGGTATGAGCTAGATCTGCTCTGGGGGAGGTGTGTGGATGTGCATGCATACTCCTCTTTCACTATCTCTGACTATTGTTCTCCAGGGAACACCATAAACCTATCAAGGCCTTCTTCATGTGTGCAAAGAGATTGGGGGTGGGGGTGGGGGTCTTACTCCATGGACCTGTTTACTCACTTTGTTGACCTCCATGGAGAAGCACCTCTTGCACTCTTCAGCCTCTGACTTGTTTAGCTAGGTTGGGCTAGGCCGGCAAAGCCACATCCTTTTGGGGAGACTGTACTTGCCTAGAAGGCAGGTGGTAGGGTATCAGACTCTCTCTCTCTCTCTCTCTCTCTCTCTCTCTCTCTCTCTCTCTCTCTCTGTGTGTGTGTGTGTATTAACTGTTAATATTGTAATTATTCCCAGTTTTATT
Organism: Lacerta agilis; assembly: GCF_009819535.1. Classification (NCBI taxonomy): domain Eukaryota; kingdom Metazoa; phylum Chordata; class Lepidosauria; order Squamata; family Lacertidae; genus Lacerta; species Lacerta agilis. Next base: position 36,521,780 of record NC_046319.1, on the reverse strand, counting down.
TAATGTTTTTGACAATTATTTACATAGGTTACTTGATTATTTGTACACCCTGAATAGTTATGATCGAGTGGTGGTGGTGGGAACACGATTAATTCTTCTATCTGGGGTATGGTTTTATTATTATTGTTGGTATTATTCAGGTTTCTAGCCCCTAAAGTCTGTGGGAGGTGAGGCTGGTGGATGGGGTGGGGACTTTCTTCTGGCCCTCTTGTGTGGCGAGCTTGCTATCTGATCATTTTGTTTGCTGAATGATTTCTGGCATTTTAATTATTTTTAATTTTTTATTGTAACATAATGACCATTACTAATGACCCATTTGGCATTTTATTGTACTGCATTGTGTACTTTGTTTTAACATGCCATTCACCTCTTTGTAACTCTTAGAAGGGAATAGGGGCTCCCTAACAACTCTCATTATCTTTAACAAGCTACAGTTCTCAGGATTCTTTGGGGGAAGCCATGACTGTTTAAAGTGGTAGGATACTGCTTGAAATGTGTAGCACAGAGATGAGCCATGTTTTTTAAAAAATTAAAAATTAAAATGTTAAGTTCTAAAATTTGGTTTTGTTCTTCTTTATATATGTTGGTGGTGAGAGGACAGAAACTTGCATTCTCTGATACTGAATTTTGCACCTTGCTCTGCACTCATGGAGAGCTGTAGAAGCCCCCACCAGCCTCAAGCAAAACAAGGAATGGGTTGAATGGCTGTGGGCTGCAAAAAAGAAAAAAGAAAAAACTCCATTGGTTTTCATTCCAGCCTGCAGCCTGCACTGTATGCTGGCTGGCTTTGTGCAGGTAGCAGAGGGTTAATTCATGCTCCCCTGCCCCCTGCCCTCCAACTTTTGTTATGGCCAGGCTGGCTGGCGGCTTCCTCTTAATAAAGTAAACTCTGGCGTGTCTGTCACCTGCTCCAGGCGGTGGCGGCAGTTGCTCCTGCTCCTGCTCTGTAGTTGTGCCAAGTGGCAGACAGGCAACTTTGTGCTTGCTTGCTTGCAAGGTTGGTGGCGGCTGTTCTTAACTCCCTCCCTCCTTTCCTGCTTGGAACAGTTGCCCTGGGGCAGCATGACCTTAGCAGGTGTTTCTCAGGGAGCTAGCGTTGGAGCCTGTTGCCACACGTCAGGCAGCAGCAGTGAGACGCTTTCTGACTTGCGCACTCTCTCTGACTTGCAGGAATCCAGCAGCACAGCGCTCTGCCCGCCCCCAGCACCGTGTGTGTGTGCGTCCCCTCTGTGCCAAGGTGGCACAAAGCCCAGCCTGGTGTGGCAAGGCCAGGACCAGCAGCCAGGCTCCTCTCTTGCCCTTGGCTTCCTGCCATTTTGATATCATACCAGAGAATGCTGGGCTGTGAATCTGTTATCTGCAAGGGCAGGACCAGATCCAATGCTTGAGCCTCAATCTCTAGCTTTTAGGGCAGAGCCCTGCTTGTCGTTGCATGTGTGTGTGTGAGGTCCTCTCCACCCCAACACCATCCTCTGATGCCAGTGTTAAACTTGGGGGTATCTTGAGTTAACTAGATGCCTCAAGTTTTCCCCAACACGTTAAGAACATAAGAAGAGCCTTCTGGATCACACCACAGTGACCCATCTAGTGCAGTAATCTGTTCTCACCGTGGCCAACCAGATGCCTATGAGAAACCAGCAAGCAGGATTCAAACACAAGAGCACTCTCTCCTCCTGTGGTTTCCAGCAACTGGTATTCCAAAGCATTGTTGCCTCCAACTGGTGGGAGAGCATAGCCATTGTGGCCAGAAGCCATCAGTATCCCTTTCCTCCATGAATGTGTCTGAGTTCCATAGCTGAACTATGCACTGCATGAAGTTGTTGTTGTTTAGTCGTGTCCGACTCTTCGTGACCCCATGGACCAGAGCATGCCAGGCACTCCTGTCTTCCACTGCCTCCCGCAGTTTGGTCAGACTCATGTAGGTAGCTTTGAGAACACTGCATGAAGTACTTTCTTTTATCTCTCTTGAATCTTCCATGTTGCATAGGATCAGGAGATAACTCACTTATGCTTGTTTGCTTGCATAAGGCCCCCATAGTTCCTTGTTTAATCTGACCCCTTTAACAAGGCAGGCCATTCTGTAATCCAGTTAACACTAACCCATTCTTACATTATGTGGATTTTTGCGTAACACAATGACATAGTAGAACTTTAAAACGGTCATGTAAATTTTTATGCTTCTTAGCGAACTAGTACAAACTTAACATGTTAGATTCAAGTTTTCCCCCCAAGGTGGTTGTTATAAATTGTTTCTTTTATTGTACCAACCTCCCTCTTCCAGAATGGTTTCTCCGGGACCCACTGGCACTCTGGGTAACAGCTACCGGTATTTACACTGAAGCTTTGAGCCTCTTGCCTGGTTTGAGGCAGTGCTGAGTTGGATATGGTCACAGCATCTCCTGGCTTACGGCAATATTTTCTCATGCTTGCTTGTTGAATGAAGGTGGGTGGGTACTTATCCCCCCGCCCCGACTGGGAAGAGACAAGCAAGCCTTGCTTCCTAGCTTGCATTGACCTTGAGGTATGGTTCTAGAGAGTGCTATGGATAGGCTTGAGATAGAGAGGCAGCTCTCTGCAAGCCCAGCAATGCTACTTGGGGCTAACTGGGAGCAGTTAACCTGTCCCCCTTTGTTTGGAACCTTTTGAGGCCAGGCAGGCTTTTCCTGCTCCCAAAGGCTACTGTGCAAGGTGGCTAAATTCTGTTGCAAGAGTGAAACTGGCATGATGGCTTTGACCATGGGTAGGCAAACTAAGGCCCGGGGGCCGTATCCGGCCCAATTGCCTTCTAAATGTGGCCCGAGGACGGTCTAGGAATCAGCATGTTTTTACATGAGTAGAATGTGTCCTTTTATTTAAAATGCATCTCTGGGTTATTTGTGGGGCATAGGATTTTGTTCTCCCCCCCCCTTCAAAATATAGTCTGGCCCCCCACAAGGTCTGAGGGACAGTGGACCGCCCCCCTGCTGAAAAAGTTTGCTGACCCCTGGCTTTGACTGTTAACCAGGCTCAAAAGGAGGGCAGCTCCACTCTGTGGCTTTTAACTCTGTGCCCAAGGGAATTGGCTGGCATAAGGTTTTCTTTGAAGCGACTCTCGAGCTGCAGGATTTGTGTGTACATATCCTGCCTGGCAGGTGCTTTTCTGAGAGCTTTGGGGAAGGGTTTGGGGGTTGCCTTTCAGAAGCAGACTGAAAAAGTTGAAGGGAGAAGGAGACACTGTGTCTCGGTTGTACCAAGCAAACAGGCTCTGCACATAAAAAACTATCATGTCAGGGAGAAGAGTAGGCCTGAGCCATCTTCTCTGACTTGCTAGGGTGTTTCTTTTTTATGTGCTCACTTGAACTCCTACCTGTAGGCTGAAACAATACTGCCCAGAAACGTTGGTTCTGCCAACTCATTCATTCGTTCGTTTATTCTGACTTTCCTCCCAAAGGAACTCTGGTTGTCAGATGTTAAAATGATACAATTTTAAAATAAAAGCATATTGAATTGATTTTTTTAAAAAACCCTCTAAAACATTTAAAAAATATTAAGAATATTGTGAAAGATTTTAAAAACGGCTACATTCTCTCACGGTGGCTAATTTCAAGTTTGCCATGGCCAGTAATCTTTTAGCCATCAGATGACCTGAGCAAACTCCATTCTCTCATTGGCTTGCTCAAAGTTGCACTTTTCTCCCTCTCATAAGTGCATGTTTTTGGAAACTGGGTGTTCAAAATTGTTGGGTGGCAATTACTCTGGATTAATTACCACTGTACAAGGGTATGTTGAATAGCTGCATTACTTCTTACTCCTGTTTTCCAGAACTATGTTTATAGGACAGGCTACAAGGTTTTCCTAGAACACCAACATTTTTTTACCTCTCCTGTGAGAGGGAAATGGCAATAATTATATTTAATGCCTCTCTAGGTGGATTTCAAAAGAGCTTAAAATGCACCCCAATGTGTTAATGGAAATGGCTGGGGAGTACCCCCTGCTGGTGGAGCCTTGCAGTGCATCACTCATAGTCTGTGGTGGCACACAAATGGTGAGGAGACCTTCTCACAGGAGGTATAGATGGTTATCAAGGAAGGCCATCTGTCATGGATGCCTTAGCTGAGATTCCTGCGTTGCAGAGGGTTGGACTAGAAGACCCTCAGGATCTCTTCCAACTCTTCAATTCTATGATTCTAAGTTACACTAAACTTCAACATTTAAAAAATGTTTTGATGCTTCTGTTTGATTATTGTTGGTGATTTATAAGGGGCTGGAGTAATTCCCGTATGATGAAAGATTACGACATTTGGAACTTTGTAGTTTAGGGGGAAAGTCAAATATCAGAAGAATGTGATTGAGGTTTATAAAATGATGCCTGGTGTGGAGAGAGATGAAAGGGGTGGGATTTTTCTTCCTCTCTCATACTAGAACTCAGGGACATCCAATGAAGCTGAATGTTGGGAGATTCAGGACAGACAAAAGGAAGGACTGGAATTTGCTCTCAAGAGGTGTAGTGATGGCTAGCCACATGGAAGACTTAAAAGAGGATTAGACAAATTCATGGTGGCTAAGGGTATCAAGGGTTGCTGACCATGATGGCTGAGCTCAGCCTCCACTGTCTGAGACAGTATGCCCCTGAGTGCCAATGACTGGGAATTGCAAGTTGGGAGAGAGTGCTATTGTGCTTAGTTCCTACTTGTGGGCTTCCCACAGGATGCTTGACTAGATGGGCCTTTTGCCTCAACCTGCTGCTCTTAACATTGTGGTTTATTTTGATGGTTATTTTATTATTTTGCATGCAAAGTATAAATGTAGTAAATAATTAAGCACTAGGAAAAATAATAAAAAGTGAAGCTGTTGGCATTGCTTGTCTTGGGAGACAGTGGAGAAGTGCACCATTGAGGGTGAAATCAAGCAGCTAGAGCAGGGGTCGGCAAACTAAGGCCCAGGGGCTGGATGCGGCCCACCGGGCTCGTTAATCTAGCCCGCTAACCTTGTGGACCCTGCCACCCGCTCGGTCAGTCCCCATGCTAAACTGGCGCGGTGGGGAGGCCTCGCCGTACGGGGATTGACTTCCGCGGCACTGGCACGGCTTCTGATTGGCTGCAGGAAGGTCCTGCAGCCAATCCAAAGCTGCAGACACCTCTGGGCGACAGCCCTTCCTTCCTGCGGAGGCGGCCGCGTATGGCCAAGAGCCAAGCAGGAGGAAGCGGCGGTGGCGGGGAGGCTGCCCCCGCTGCCAAGGCCAGCAGCGTGGGCTCTGCGCCCTGCAGACCCCTGGCCAAGGCCGAGGACAACAACGAGGCGGTGTGAGTGGTGGTGGCGGGGTCCTTTTGGGCAAGGGGGGGATGCTTTCGGGAGAGGGTGGGTCCGGCCCCCCACAAGGTCTGAGGGACAGTGAACCAGCTCCCTTCTGAAAAAATTGCTGACCCCTGCGCTAGAGCTTTATAGTTCCTGCTGTGGCTGTAGAGACCAATACAGGTGAGATGTTTTGTTGCAACTGGGCAGATAACCGTGTCAGGTTGTGCTGCTGCAGATGCACCATGGCTGCTGCTGCTACTACTGCTGCTGATAGCGTTTTATTAATGTCTGTATAGCAGAGAGCACCCCAAAGGTTAAAATAGCAAGTGATGAGTCAGGAAGGGTGAGCTTTGTTCAGTCTACATCTTGGAGGTCCTGTTGAGAAGGCAACAGTCCACCTATGCTTCCTATGTGGGACTGGACCACAGCTAAAGTCAGCCACACTGCTTGTGAACTGAGCCAGGCCTGGCTGTGGATCTGCACTATTTGTTTGTTCTCGCTTGGTGTTTCTTAATGCAAAAGTGGGGCTTCCGCAAACAGTTCAGGACTGATGGATGGCCAGTCTTGTGTTCTTTATAGCCTACAAAGCTGTTGCAATAATTACCCACTGAGTGGGCTGCTAACATCTAGCTTGCAGCTTGGAGGGGAGAATTGGAGTGGGGTGGGGCAGATGACATTGTGGTCCCACCTGGGTCTTAATTTTCTGAGCTGGGTTTTGTTTCTGCCGTATAACAAGCTGACAGCCCTGGGGTCAAGCTGCAGATTCATAACTTGGCCGCGAGACATTTCGGAACAATAAAGGTGTCTGGCGTGTGATCAGGTCGTTTTTTATCCTAGGCCTTTCTCCAGCCTTTCTCCCCCCCCACACTCCCCCCCCCCCCCACCAACTCTAGATCTGGATTTACTGCAGGGAGAATATTTTAGCATGCCCTGAAGCTAGATGCCAATGCTGAAAACACACACACACACACACACACACACACACACACACACACACACAGATTTGCCGTGCTCTCTCTTTCTGTCTCTTTCTCTCGCTCTCTTCTCCCCCCTCTCCGCTTATCTGTCCCTCCTCTCCCTGCTCAGCCCCTGAGCTGAAATGTTTACCTCCCAACTCCTCTGACAGTCCAAGCCGTCTTGCGAAGCAGGGGTTATTGAACTGCGAATGTTATGACATTACATTCTTGTGTCTGTGCTTTCAAGATGTGCGACGCACCCAGAATGATAAGCGAGCTCTTGCTGACTTTAAGGCTGCCTTTCCCCCTTTTCCCTACCCTCTCCCTTCCTCTCCCTGCTTTATTCCTCCCCTGACTCACATCTACATTCTTCATCCTCCAGGGGAAACTGATAACTCTCCCCAGCATTTCAGGTCCCTTTTGCTTCTTGTTTCTTGCCAAAAGCTGGAGAAGCGAAGCAGCAGGTCAAGGAGGAAAAAGAGTTCAGAAGCAAAATATCTCACCATGCAGGCTTGAAAGCTGGAGGGTCTCAGATCATGTGCCTGTGGTTTTCTTTACTGACTCTTAAAGGAGAAAGTCTTCCTCACGTTTTTTTTTTTTGTCTCAGTTTTCCTGTCTTCATAATGGGATTATTCAGGTTCAGCTGGTTATGGTTTTGGAAGCCGAATAATAACCTGTGGTTTAAATGAGGCTGAGTGTATTGGATGTTGCCAAAGGGCCCAGGAAGCAGTAGTGTAGTCCAAGAAATGATTCCCCAGCATTCTCTGCTGTGTGTGATGTTTGCAAGGGAGGCAAGGCGGCATATCTTGGTCACTGTGTACAGCTTCCATCTGAGCGCTCTTTCAAATGGATGGAGAAGATGTAGCGCTCGTAGAGATGCGAAGATCTGGAAAAAATGGGGGCTGTTGTTTTTTTCCTGGAGGCCCCCCATTCCCCTGGGCCATCACATCTCTGGCTTCTCCTGATGCGATTGCACTACAACTCCCATCATTAATGCTTTTGAATACCAGTTGCTGGAAACCACAGGGAAGGACAGTGCTCTTGTGCCCAAATCCTGCTTGTAAGTTTCCTATTGGGGCAGCTGGTTGGTCACTGTGAGAACAAGATGCTGGACTAGATGGGCCATTGGCCTGATGCAGCAGGCTTTTTATGTTCTTATCCCTGGCCATTGGGAATGCTAGCTGCTGGGAGTTGGAGCATCACAGCATCTATATGCCCACAATATTGCTGTTGGCTGTAGTAACTTTATGTATTATGTAGCTTATAAAAGTTGTTTTCATGTTACCTTTTATTGGCATCTCTCTGGTTGCGGAAGGATGAAAGAGTAGGAGCCCTGAAAAATGATGGTTTTTTGTTGTTGTTAGTAAGTATTGCTAGTTGCAGAGATCAAGGCTTCTGTCTCTTCACTTCCTGAGCCTCCCTTTACTGTTTCCCCATGGTGGGTGCACACCTGACAGAGACTGGTGTGAGCTGCGTATTCTGGCCTAGCTAGGCTTCCTGTGTTGAGTGCAGAGGTTTTGTGCGTTTGACACCTTTTTTAAATATTTCTGAGGCTTGCGGCTTTTGAAGATCTTTTCTACCCACAGGGGACAGGTTGGCTAACAGTGGTTGTAGCACCTTCTTTTTGGGTGGCTTTGGACAGTCACTGTCTTTCACAACTTGAACTACCTCCCAGAGTGATGAGGATAAAATGGAGCAGGGAAGAAGTATGTACACCACCTTGAGCTCTTTGGATAAAAGATGGGATATAAATGTAATAATAATAATAATGCCCCAGGAGGTCCATTTGATTAAGAATGGTCAAAAGGTTGGAACAACTCCCCTGAGATGAAATATTACATCTTTTGGGGCTTTCAAGTTCAGAAAAAATGCAAGTAAAATTATGCATGGTGTGGATAAAGGGAGGTTTTCTCTTCTTCCTCTTTCATGATACTAGAAGTTGGGGACATCCATTGAAATGGAATGTACTTATTCAGATAGATTGAAATGGAAAATACTTATTCATATAGTGCCTGGTTACAATTAGGATATTCACTCCCCCAGGAGGCAGTGATGGCCACCAACTTGGATAGCTTTAAAAGAAAATTAGACAAATACATGGCAGATAGGGCTGTTATTGGCTACTAGTCATGGCATGCTACTTTCTCCCTCCACTGTCAGAGGCACTGTACCTTTGAATACCAGTTAGGGGGTTGCACTTGGGACCTGCTGATGAGATTCCCAGAGGCATATGGTTGTCCATTGTGAGGACAGGATGTTTGAGTAGATTCAACTCTGTTGGCTTGATCCAGCAGAGTCCTAATTTGTCAAATAATTTTCTGGTCCTAGGAAAATGATTAGTCAAGGAGGGACCAGTCAACTATGCCTCCACTAGAGGGCAGCAGCATGCTTAGCTGTAGGTAAGTTAACTGAGATGCCTTTGAGATGCAAATGACTCCAAATCACCAAGGTTCTTCTCTGTAGGATTTAACCTTTTGAATTTGCCAGCTGTGGTGGCAATTCTGTGACTGGGCAGGAGGAGGTGTTACCTCCATATTTGATACACAGTGCATCTAATACTCTGTGGGGAGGGAGCACAAGTGCATACATGTGCATGCTTGATGCATGAATTGGGTGTGAGGCAATGTGGAGCCTGGGGTGGGAGGTGTTGCAAGGAAACTGGCCAATTTGTTATACAAAGCCAGAAATGATCACCGAGAGTAGGTGGATGTGCTGGGAAGGCCCCCACCCCCAATTTTTGCTATGTTTCCTCTATTTTTGTCATGTTGGAGATGACAAATAAATTAAATTGCTTCATAAATGTAGGCTTGCTCTGGCTTGTACTAGATCCCCTTTTGGACACCCCCCCTTTTTTTGTTCCTTGATATGATCACCATTTAGTCTCTCTTTAAGAGCAGTGAGGTGGATATCGGAGGGAGCCTGCAGAGGATCTTCCCCAATCACTTTTGACAAGCCACAGGGCTTGCCTCGATGGTGGCACGCCTTGTAATGCTAACACGAACCATCTGTGTGCATGTGTGTAAAGGGGAAAGTGGAGAAAGAGAGAGGGAAGAGTGTAAGAAAGGGAAACTGGCTGGTGGGGGAAGTGTTGCAGAAAGGGGTGGGCGGAAAAGGATCAGAGACCAAGAGGAGAAAGAAAAAAGAGGTCAAGTCCTGGGAAATTAAACGTTCATAAATGTCGGGCCAAGCACTCTGGGAAAGTAGGCCAGAACCATTAAATCTCATTAAAGTTTCATACCTATCAGTGGCACTTCAGGCAGGCCTTGGACATTGCTTTAATTTGATGGGTGTTAAGGGAGAATTATCAAATAATTGTGGCAGCTGGGGACTCGCTTTTATCACATTACGTGGAAAGTACTCGCAGCTTTGTAGCATACATCAAAACTGGCTCCGGCAAGGTGTTATTGTTCTAAGGGTGAGTGGGTTTTCACAGAACCCTTCTGCTTCCTCCTCTCCTCTCCCTCACCCTGACTGAACACTCACAGGTTTGGCTGGAGTGCAAGTCTATTCTGGCAGTCGTGGGGGTTGTTGCTTGCTGTTCACCCAGAGCTGAGTTTAAAGGTGAGCAATTGGTGGGAAGGAGTGAACAGTGGAGGCTGGTTCATGATTAGGTCAAATGGAGCATTACCCCACCTTCCTCAGCCCTGCTCTCAGCCAGCCCCCACTTGCTGGGAGCTACAGGGGTCTGGGACTTAGCCTGGTGAACTCATTGGGACCGTGGTGTGTCCAGGCCCTAGAGCCCTCCCCAAGCAGGACACAAGGAGGGTGGGCGGTTTAATTATAATATAATATAATATTTATACCCCACCCATCTTGCTGGGTTTCCCCAGCTGCTCTGTGTGTGGATTTTGGGATAGGTCGAGGTAAGTCAGTCTAATATTGTCTATACCATCTCCAACCTGATAGCTCCCTTCAGACCTGGCCGTCATAGCCAAAGGTTGGACATAATGGGAGTCGTAGTTCAGCAAGCCATCTGGAAGGTAATAGTTTGGGGAAGGCTGGCTTATGCTGAGATGCTTCCAGATGGGATCTTAATGTTGCCAATATGTTGTTCATATATCACAAACAGGACATTGGCAACGGCTTTCTTTTTTTTAACTTACTGGATTTCCCCATAAATGGTTGTTGAAAGTGTTGGAATGCAACTTGTATTGAAGGCTGGTGGTTCTACATAGGGAGGAAGTAAAGAGAGATAGAGAGGAATTTCCACGCTTCCCAGACTGCCCTTTAATCTGTGCTGAGCTTCCTTCAGATGCTAGATGGATACTCTGAGGGTTCCTGACCTCCTTGCCTACTCATCCCTTCTTTACCTTGGGAGAGGAGACTTTTTTGTATGTGTTTTCTGATGAGAATAAAGAGCAGGGATGACTCTGTGGCTCCACCTTTAGTTAGTTAGAGTTCGGAACTGTAGTATCAAGTATGAATGTATCTAATAAGCTTAGCTTTCTTATTTTCCTGAACTCGTGAATCTCAGTGTGATTACATCCAAAGGTAAAGTGTGCTCATCCAGCAGGAATTTGGTGCTTAGTTCAACTTCTGCTGATGCGTTTAAACTCCATGTGCCATCAATGGTAAATCCGGCTTAAATGAGGGGTGGGGGGAACGACAGGAAGGCATTTTTATGACAGCGATGTCAGTTAGACACTGTGGAAAACATAAATACACAAGAAGCACTGATTCCACAATTAAACACCCATCTGGAAGCCCCTTGAGTGGCCAGTGGCTCCTCTCCCAGGGCTGCATTCTGGTTTGGCTGTCTTGAGACCGGCCCTGCCCTGCTTCCTAATAAAAGGACCAGGTTGGACTAAGACATCCCTTTTATCCCTTCCCTGTGGTGTGTAATATTCTGCAAATACAGAGAGCAGAAGCAGTTCCCTATGTTTCAACAGCATGTGTGTCGGGTTGTTGATGTTGTGGGGTTTTTTTTTGGTGGAGGCGGGGCAGGATCTCTGCACCTTGAAGTGGTTCTTCTTTTTCTCTCTTCCCCCATTTGTCATCCCCTGGAGAAGTCTGAACAAATTGAGGCAGGCTCCTGTCGCTCCTTAAATGCTGATGCTGAAGCTTCCAGTGGGGGGAATGGCTGACACATCTGGAAGGCCTTTAAAACGCAGCAAAGCAAATTGGAGCCTGGAGCAACTGCAGTGGCCACGTGATGAGCTCCTGGCTGCAGATGGACGGCTTGCCTGCTGGCTTTTATAGCATTACCCAGCATGGAAAAAGATGCTTTTGCCCTACACTTCGTTTTTGTTTTCTCTAAAGGGGTGAAGGCGGGGTGGGGGCCATAAAATCTAAAATCCTATTCTAGTCTTAAAGAGCTGCATTTTTTTCCTGGTCAGATCATTGGCCCATTTTAAGCTAGTTGGTCTGTTATGACTGACCGTGACTCTTCAAGATCTTTCCATCCTCTGCCCTCAGAAATCCAGGGGGTTTAACCTGTCACCTTTTATTCATGCATCACATTCATTCTTGCACTGAGTATTGGTAACCTAAATTTATAGATCTGAATTGAGGTCTCTCCCTGCTTCACCTCGGTTAAACACATTTACCTGCATATGTCCTTTTTTGCATGCTGTGTTGGGCTTCTGAGATCCAGGTGTTCAAGAGAGATATCAGGTTATATCATGGGCATCATCAGTGGAGAAAGTAGTAGGAATGATCTCTCCTCCTCTCTCTGCCCGAGGCTTTGGATCACTGCCTTATCATAGTGAAGGGGCTTGAATAACTCAGGGAAGCTATGGACAAGTCAAGATGGACAGGTCATAGTGGAGAGTTTTGACCAAACGTGATCCACCTGGAGGAGGAACCGGCAAGCCACTTCAGTATCCCTGCCTAGAAAACTCCATGGACAAAGATAACAGGCATATAAAAGTTATGACGCTGGAGCTGGACCATAAAGAAGGCTGATCGCCGAAGAATTGATGCTTTTGAATTATGGTGCTGGAGGAGACTCTTGAGAGTCCCATGGACTGCAAGAAGATCAAGCCTATCCATTCTTAAGGAAATCAGGCCTGAGTGCTCACTGGAAGGACAGATCCTGAAGCTGAGGCTCCAATACTTTGGCCACCTCATGAGAAGAGAAGACTCCCTGGAAAAGACCCTGATGTTGGGAAAGATGGAGGGCACAAGGAGAAGCGGACGACAGAGGACAAGATGGTTGGACAGTGTTCTCGAAGCTACCAACATGAGTCTGACCAAACTGCGGGAGGCAGTGGAAGACAGGAGTGCCTGGCATGCTCTGGTTCATGTGATCATGAAGAGTTGGACACGACTAAACAACAACAACAGCAACAGAGGAACAAATGGAGGTCAGGGATAAGCAGATGAGAAAGAGATGGGACTATATAGAATGCCCTGTGGTAGGCTTCCCCAGCCCTGGTGCCAGTCTGTCCCAGATGCACCCAACCAGGCCAGTGGTCAGGGACTTTAGTTGTACTCCAGCAACACCTGAGGGCCCAAGGGCCCCCATCCCTGATCTAGGAAGCATGCAAGAGATGGATGAATGTCTCTGTTCCCCCTTTGGGGGAACTTACAGCCCTTCAGGTGTTGCTGGACTGCCAGCCACCATGGTCAGGGCTGATGGGAGCTGCAGTCCAGCAGCATCTGTAGGGCATCAGGTTGGAGAAAGATCCTCTGGGTGTAAGGTTGTAACCCATCCCCTGTCACTAACCCTCCCAATGCTGCTAAGATTATATTTGGCTCTTCCCCTTAAAAAAGAAAAGTGCACCACCCCCAAAGTTTTCTTTTTGTGTGAAGGTGGGGCTAGTGAAGGAAGATGAAATGGACAGCAGAGCTGCAATCAGTGGGAGGGCCTCCTGGAAATGTTCCTAGTAAGCCTTGTCCTGTTTTTGGGTACCAGCAACACCCCTGCGGTAGAGTTCTGTGCATTACTTTTTTCTCACACACTCTGTTCCCTGCACATTTGGTTTAGCACTAAATCACACAACTGGCAGTGTGATAAGCTGCCATCTGGACACACCTCTAGTTGCAGCTGGAGCACCCAAGTTTAATATATTTACAATTTTCAGTTTTATACATTTTAATAATTTTACAATCGTTTTAACATTTCAAAACTTTACTTCCTTCCCCCTCTTTCTGCGGTTCCTTAAATTTATTTTTTTATATTTTCTTTATATTCCAAATTAACTTAATTTTCTCCTTTATTCATCTACTTTAAATATATACTCTTATAAAACTACAGGTTGTTACAATAATCCTGCCAATGTTCTTATCTGTGTACAGTTTATTTATACAGTAGTTTGTTTGTTTGTTTGATATATATTATTAATATAGCTGCCAAACAGACTGGCAGACTGAAATCCAAATGGGGCTTGGGAGAGCTCAGGTGCCATCTAATGGTACCTTGCAAGGTGAGGATACTGCTAAGCCAGCCTCCCCCCCCCCAATACACCTGGTGCCCTCTAGATGGGGATGATGGGAGTAGTGGTCCAAGACATATGGAATGCACTAGGTTTGGGAAAGCTGGTCTAAGTTGCCATGACCCCCTTAGGAGAGTTTCTCTTTTTAGAAGTCTGCATCAGCTGGCTTGCACTTGGTGAGAGAAGTTTTGGTTTTGTTACCCGTTGAGAATTTCTGAGCTTGACTGTGTTGAAGGCGAGCTTGCAGGTAACATTTATGGCTGGGTTTCTGTATGCACTACATGTTTCTCCTAACTCATTTTCCTCTTAAGAGATTTTCTGTGGAACTTTTTGTGTTGATTTCCAAACTTGCCTCAATTTGAGACAGTTAAAAAAGCACAAGAGGATAACATGTGTCTGGTGCCCTCATGATTTTTTCAGTGGATGTTTGAGCTGACCCTTGTTGGAACACCCCCCCCCACCTTTCTTTTTACAAGTAATAAGCTCCACTTTATTGAGGATTAGTGCCGAGTTGCTTGCTTGCTTTTATGAGATGATGGGACGTAAGGTTGTGTGTTGTTGAAAAGACAGGACCAAGGGGAAGGGAGTGGAGCTGAGGTCTTATGAATTATTCACTCTCCCCTGATTTCGCATTATTCTTTCCCCGATACTTTTACAACCTGTCTGTAAATAAAAACATTCTCCATTATTTATAGGGACGAGCCTAAGCCTGTGTGTGGGATTTACTGTGGCTGTTACTAAGGGGCCCTGGTGTTGCTTTAATGGGGGCGGAGTAGGAGAGGGGTGCACAAAAGGGTGGTGGTTTAGAGAAGTGCTTCCTTTTTAAATGGGATGCTCTCCAACTTTGGTTCCTGCACATTTGAAGGCTGGACAAGGCAAAGTCAGTAGGAGAGACAACCAGTTTGTGGTTTTATAGGCACCATACATTTAAAGCACACTTCCATCACACACCCTGAAGGATTCTGGGAACCACAATTTATCCCTCACAAAGCTACAGTACCTGACACCCTTAACAAACTATAGTTCCCAGGAGTATTTGGAGGAAGTCATATGCTTTAAATGTATGGTGTGTATGCAGCCTGAATCTTAGCAAGTAGCAGCTCTTTCTTTGACTCTTTGATATCTGGTGTTGTTGTTTTTTAGCTCAGTTTGAAGTGTGGAGCATAACTTCTTAAACCCCTTCATGTCCTAGTGTCAGGATACCTTAAGCACCACCTTCTCTTTTTTGACTAAATGGGCCCAAGACTTTGGGTACCCAATTTTGTTCGAACAGTGGGAAAAGCTGTGGCAGGTCAATTTAAGATTCACCGCAAACTATAATATAAGAGAAAATATGCTGAAGATGGCACATAGGTGGTATCTTACACCAGCCAGACTTGCCAAAATGAATAGAAGTCTTGCAAATGTCTGCTGGAGATGTGGATCTGAATATGGTGACCTAATGCATATGTGGTGGCGGTGTGTAAAAATCAAAGTTTTTTGGGGGGAGGTATACAGTGAAATGAAAAAGATGATGGCAATTTCCTTTGTGAAAAGACCAGAAATATTTTTATTAAGTATGGTTGACAAGGTGATCCCAAACAAGTTGAAAGAAGTCTTTTTGTATGCAGTTGCAGCGGCAAGAACAGTTATAGCAAAAAGATGGAAAGAGCAAGAAGCGCCAACGGTTACTGAGTGGCAAATCAAACTACAAGAATATGCAGAGATGGCTCTGTTGACAAACAATCTGAGAGGAAATACAAAGCAGAACTTTACTGGTAAATGGGAGGTGTATAAAAAATACGTGTTAAAATACAATAAAAGTACTGTTATCATGCCTGCATTCGAGGAGTGAAGGGAATGAAAACAGCCTGAAGGAAAAGAGATGGGAGCAATGTAATGCCTAAGAATGCATGGTAGAAGGGAGTCAAGGAAGTGTGCAGGGTTGTAAGCATTCACATTTATAGCGGTTTAAGCAAAGGGATTTCTCAGGAAGACGGGGAATTTCCTTTTCCCCCCCCTCTTTTCTTTCTTTTTTTTCAATTTTTTTTCCCTTTCTTTTCTTTTTTCTTCTTCTTCTTTTTTCACGGTGTGTATTTAATTTCTTATTTGTTTGTTAGATGGTTGTATTGTATGTGTATATGTACAACATGTACATTATATTTTGTTCAGAATCGGAAAATAAGACGCATACAAGCAAAATGATTACTGTATATAATTTTATTTAAGACTGTACTTGTGGTGGAGTTTTCCTCTTTTGGTTGTATCTGTAAAATCTATAATAAAAATTATAAAATAAAAATAAAAATAAGCACCACCTTCTCCCCTCTGAACTTGCCCACACTTTGAGATTGGCTTCATCGGACCTTAACTTCATGGAGCAGGGGTGTCCCTCTCCTCGATGTTGTTGGACTCCCAATTCTCACCAGTCCCAGCAGCCAGCATGGCCAATGGTTAGGAATGATGGGAGTTGCAGTCTTAAGTGGTAAGGCGGGTAGGTAGAAAGGTGGGGGCACCAAAACTGTGGGATGTCTTAATCATTGAGATCTGTCTGACTCTGCATTCCGGTGGATTAGGCAGCTTCTAATCTAATAGATTTGACACAAG
Source organism: Lacerta agilis (assembly GCF_009819535.1). Lineage (NCBI taxonomy): Eukaryota > Metazoa > Chordata > Lepidosauria > Squamata > Lacertidae > Lacerta > Lacerta agilis. Next base: position 36,505,588 of record NC_046319.1, on the reverse strand, counting down.
AGGAAAAAGGGAAAGGGAAGTTAGAAGGAAAGTGGGAAACCCCAGGCACTAGTTTTTAAAGTTGCATAGTCATTCTAATAAGCAACAGTTTGCATGGCAACAGTTCAAGGAGGAGAGGAGCCAAATGGTCCCTCAGCAGAGCCCATCAAACAGGCCTCATTTCCACTTTCCCTTTGTTGCAAGCAGGTGGAATGGCTGTTTCTGTGGAAGTTTTGAATTTGTGTTTTAATTTCCACTTAATGATTGTGTTAATGATATATAGCTCTTCATATTTGCATACTTTTAAAGGTATGTATTTTCTTTAAGGAAAATGAAGTTACACATGGGTTATGTTAAATAGGCTTTCTGCTGTTTTGCTATTTATTCTTGCTGCTTTTGCAATTAAACATCTAAATCTGCTTTTGGATTGGTTAGTGGTCATTCTGAAAAAGCTCTTGCCTGGTTTAGAAATATTTCCAGTTTTCAATTAAGACGCCTGGGTATTCTAACATGCCCCCCCCCCCAATAACTTCAGACATAAAATACTTCACTTCTGTGTGATTCACACAGGACAGTTTTAACTATTGTGTTTTTCCACTGTGCTGGGTAGACAGTCAGGGCCTGGCTGGCGTCTTTTCTAATGCACGCCTGACTAAGGCTTGGGTTTCCCTTCCACACCCTTCCCCGCTAAAATCCATGTCATGTATCCATCTAGGTGGTTTCTCTTTGAGGGGTCTATTTTGGGGCATTCCCGGGGGCTGCTTTTAATTTGTGGTTCCTCCTCTGCTTCCTTGAAGCCCCGTAATGGTGTTTAAATAACCCTGAGTGGTAAGGGCTAATGGAAGACTGAATCATTCTACATGGCCCCTGTGGTTAGCCTGTGGCTTTTCTCTCAAGGCATGCTGGGTAAAAGAGATGGCCAGGCTTGGATATGAGCAGAAATGTGGACATGATAAACTTGAATCTTTTTCAACTGTACAAATAAGGATGAAACTCTCAGTTTGGTATCCAAGGATGATAATAAAAATAATAAGGGTTCAGAAGTTAATGTTGAAGTTTGCATATGAATAAAAAATAGCATGGGGCCTGTACTGTAATGGAGAAGGACAGACTTTAAGCAGTTGATGATCAATTTTTATAAAGAAATGACAACACAAGATAGTTGTCTTTATCTGTGCTGTGATGAAACTGGTAACACCTCATGGGGAAACCCATCATTAGTTTTCAGTGAAATAGTTTCAAGTGGTTGCATCTTGGCTACTCCATTGTGGTACCATTTCTTTGTTAAAGCAAGTTGTATAATCTCCTAGTTCATTTCACGTTCAGTCATGCTTGTTTTGTAAAAACCCATGGAGAGCCAGATGCCTTTTGACATTTCATCATCTATTAGTGCATGCCATCTTCAGACTCATGGTCTTGAAAAGCCTGTGGTCTGCTGAGATACCCACTTCATCAGGCTCCTTCCTCAACCGTCACCTGGCAGCATCTATTCCATCGGACTATGGCAAGGCCTCTCCATCAGCTTTGCTCCAGCAGGCTCCTGCTCAGCTGTCATTTGTGCATATCAACTCTGTCATGCTACAGGAGAGGGAGAGAGGCGGGACTGCAGAGCCTCTCTGTCAGCTCTGCTGGGAGACCAGCAACTTTTGGCTGCTCCTTTTCAAATCATCCCATCCCAGTTGCTCATTAGGACAACTTCCTTTAAAAAACAACAGGTGACTGAGGTTCCCCCCCCCTCCTCTCCCAATCCCTTTTCCTTATATGTTGTGTCTTTCAGATTGTAAGCCTCAGGGCAGGGGCTGTCTTATCAGTGTCTTTTCAGCTGGATAAAAATGCTGTGAATGAAAAGCCACAGGTTAGGAAGAATGTCCCCCCCCCCAATGACACCCTGCAGTCCTCAGCACAGCTTCAACAAGAGCCTTGCTTTCACCATGCTATGTCTCCAGCTGTGCAGACACACTAGAGAAGCCGAGCAGCCAGAGAGAGCAGAGCCCTGCTGGTTGGCTTGGCTTGCGGGTTCCTTAAGGTGCTTTCTCTGAGCTTGGCGTTTGACAGCTTTACTGGCATGCGGGCCAGGCTGGAAGCATTGTGGGCTATTTACAGTGTTGAGGCCATGACTTTGTGATCAGACAGTTGACATAAATCCACATGATGGATCAGTTATCACTTCATTGAGCTGGTGGCGGATCCATTGAAGGCTGGGCAATAACATACTGTTTCCTGGCTTTGCCCAGTGCTGGGATACATTAAATACTCTTTATTTATGACCGACTGTTGTTGCACTGTGGGCTGGAGAATGCAGCTTTTGCAACTATCATCTAATTTTATGATGAACATTAAAGCCGGGCCTATAATTTGCACCTTTTTATTCATTAGACATCGGAACAGCCATAAGTCAAGAATGCCCAGGGATTTAGATGCAGATCCAGAAGATAAACTATTGACAAGCCAGATGTATTTTTACATTAGTGTGCCTTTACAATAGTTTATGTGGAGAGTGGAATATAAATTGCATTATTAAATATGAACCACTCTTGTAACCCACTAGCTTTGCTTCCTGATGGGAAAGGAGCCTGACTTTTTAAAAGTCATTGGGATGGGGAGCCGACTACTGAATTTTCTCAAGGTGATTCCCCCCCCCCTTCTGCAACCCCCACATCCTAAACCTCTCACTGTACCAGTATTAATTTAAGATTGACCCTTTATTATGGCAGTGAAGTAATTACTGGCAAACAGGAGTTTCCTTAAATCCCTGAAGCTTTCAGCTAACACACTCAGCCTGCTGTGTGTCCAGGTAGTCTGCCGGGATAGTTCTGCACCTCAGTTGCAAGAACTCCTGTGAGTACCTGGAGCTTTATTGCTTGGGGAAGCTACCCCATTCCTCCCCATTGAGTTATAGGTCACATGCCATATGCAGCTGATCACTTATAGGCCTCTGGATCAGGGTGCATCAGCATATTTGCCAGCCCCTAGAATTCTTCACCTCAACACACACACCCAATTTTGAGATGAAGACACTGACATTCACTTCAATAGATAACATTTTGTGCTATTCCTCCCCATATCCTACTAATCAGGAAAACTTAATTCAACCAGCGTTATGCAATACATAAGCAAATAATTTTCAATTTAACCAGCAACTTTTTGTTCATGGTATGCACAGTTTGCAAGGCTGGGAGGGCAGGGAAGATAGAAAGTTGACATGATAGGTGGGAACTGCAACCAGACTTTGTAATACTTAAATCCCATGAATCTTTCCCCTCAGAGTGTGTGTGTGTGTGTGTGTGTGTGTCCGTCCATGTCTGTGTCTGTGTCCCTAAGTAACTGCTGGAAGCTGTCTCTTGCAGGCTGTTTTTGCTTAAGTGTCCCTCTCTCTCCCTCTTCTCCACCATAGATGTACACTCCAGATTGCAGTTTCCTATAGCTGCTTTGGGTTAAAGCAAAACTCAAAGTGATTTATTCCTGCCATGGATTGTCAGGTGAAGTTTGACCTCCATTCCTAAGTGGTTGAGGAGGAATCGTTCTGGCTGTACAGCAGTCTTAACTTGATAGAATGGTGAGGTGGGCTCTCCCTCTCCCTTTTGGCTGTGGGGCAAGCTGCTGCTCACCTGCTCTCCTGCACCTGCTGCTTGAAGTAGCTTCTGCTGATCCATTTCCAGCCTCCATATTTCCTTGTTAGGCAGCTACAGATGCAGGAAGGGAAAAACATGAGGAAAGAGCCTATTGCCACCCAGAATTTTGTTCATTTATTCGTTTGAACTGTGCTTTTCTCTTGGCTGTATCTGAGATTGCTCCCTTTTCTGTCCTGCTTCAGGGTATAAGGATGCCAGGAGTCAAGAGTTCATTTACAGGGTGATCCTGAGAATAAGGTCAGGTCAAACAAAACAGGTAAAGTCCAGTAGTAGTCTGAGATTCTGTGCACACCGACTAGTAAGGTTGTCAGCAAAGAGGCAAGGTAGTCAAGGAGTTGGAATAAGGAAGCTGTTACCGCATAAGAACACAAGGTGAGCCTGCTGTGTCAGGTCAATGACCCATCTAGTCCATATTTCTATTCTGTCAGTGGCAAACCAGATGCCGTAATGGGAAGTCTGCAGGAAAGACCTGAGCACAGCAGCCCTCTCCACACTTGTGATTCCCAACTACTGGTATTCAGAAGCATTACTGTCACCTACAATGGAGGGAGATCAGTAGTAGCTCTTGGTAGCCTCACCTTCAAAAAGATGCTTTTGAAATCTTCTGTGTAGTTAGATTGCCTGAACCGATCATCATTTGACTAGCTGCATTTTGCATCCAGATTGTGTCTTGTCACACCTGTGTTGAGAGGTGTACCACAGTCTGGACCTCACGGTGGAGCAATAACATGCCCGCTTGCCAGGCATTCAATGCTCTTGTTCTCTCCCCTCAGCTACCCACTAATAGCCAACCAAGAACAGCCAGGTGAGTCGGCTCAGATACTTATCTGTGCGTCTCCAGGCATCATTGATATTCCCTTGCTGGTGGCGCCGTCTTTCTTGGAGGGCATTGAGTTTGCACTTAGTATGCAGTTGAAAGTGTGATGATGATGGCTTCTCGGAGATTACAGTAGGGGTGGGTGGGTGGGGTAGGACGAGTGGGGAGAGAGGAAGAAATGAAACACAAAATGAGCTGAAGGCGTGGGAGCACACCTGCTTCTTTGCAGCCCCAGCCGCCTCACTGTCTCTCTAGGATAACATTCTGCAATGAGGCCTCTGATGCAGCCATTACTATCAGTTTTATTTGACTCAAGCTCCATGGCTGATGGCTCGGAGCACCAGAGAATAATCGGGGAGCAGCTGCCTTCCTCTGTGTGTGCATTGGTGGGCACAGAGAGAGAGAGAGAGAGCGCAGAGAAGAGGGTGCACAGTGCAAATCCTATGAAGTGCAAGCCTATAAGACAGGATAAGATGACTTGAGTATATGCTGGCCCTCTTCTGGGGTGTGTTCACACAAAAGCTCCTTGCTTTCCTTCTACTTATGGAAGTGAGGCAGGGTTCTACTGCCACCTTTCAACAGCCTAAGAATCTCTGCGGGATTTGCAAAAGGAATGTCAGGTCATCACACTCTTCCATGAGTTATTGGCTTCTGGGTTTGGGAAAGGCAGTGAATATACAGGTTTGGCCAGCCTGCACACTATTTGTGCGTACCAGCTGTGTATGCACAGCACAGTGGTTCTCTTAAAGGCAGGAGAACCACATACATTTTTGCTTGGGCTTTTTTGTTTGCTAGCTGGGCTTTTAATCCTCTTGCTCCAGGAGACTGCAAACAAATTATTTTTTAATCTCTCTATATATCTGTTTTTAAAGTGTGCGCGCGCACACACACACACACACACACACACACTTAATTTTAAATATGAATGCAACTGTTTCAAAAAACATTGCCCCAAGTGTTGAGGATCAGGCCATGGGTGCAAAACCTGAAGTCTGAACATGCACAGCAGCCTGTGTTCCATTTAGAGCCCTGTGTGGAGCCTGAAATGCTCAGCCTGACATTAACAGCTGATGCCCGGTGGTACGCTAGCCTTTTAGCCTCCCCCCTCCCACCATTTCCTTCCTGCTGTGGCCTCAACAGCCCCAGGCAGTGACGGGTTAAATGCTTTTGTTTCCGAGGTAATACAGTTTATATGATGGGCATGAATAAAAGATGATCGTGCCTGGGTAGCTGTCAGGCTTGTGTTTTTCCTCTGTATATAAAGGCTTCTACTGTTGCTTGACAGTAAAAGACTATGTTTGGGAGGGGGGGAGGGATTCTCAAAGGAGCTAAATAAATAAGGGGTGCTTATTTTTACACCAGGAAAGGCTTCTGGGAAGAGAGAAAGGGGCTTGTTTATCTCTCTGAAATCATGGCCTTTGCTGGTGTTTCACTTAGAAAGGATTTGCATGTGTGCTAATCATTCACCTAGCTGGACGCTTTGCCCTTCCCAGTAAGCAGCTATCGTGGTCTTATCAGGACTTGCAAATCCGGTGCAAATATTGGCGCTGTGCACATGCTTTAAAAAAAACAAAGCAAAAGAAGAAGAAACACTACCTGCACAGACACACCCATTGGCATCTGGCCGCCAGTGCCTGGACCAGTGGGTGTTAGCTGGCAGGTGCTGTCCAGGGTGAGACAGCAACTCCCATTTTAGTGGTGTTTCATCAAAAGATGGTTGTCCCTGCAAGGGAGCCAGTTCTTGTTGGGAAGCGCATGGGACATTACAAATAGAGCTGTGCCATTTATGTGGGTCCTGGGGAAATATCAGGCTGAGGCATTTAGGTCAGTGCTGAAACAGCATTGGAAGTGAGATCCTGCTCTGTGGAAGAAGGATATTTAGGTCTGCATCTGTTTAATTGCGTAATTGCAAAAACAAACAAACCCCCACACCTCGATTTTCATGTGAAGAGGCAAGTGGCCAAAGGGCAAGAGTCAAAGCATGTCTCCAGGTGGCTTTAATTTGACAAAGCAGGTGAATGTTGCTCATGCATAATTCTGTCATCCAGATGTGCAGCTTTCAGCTAGAAGATGTTATGTTTGCTGCTTTGTTTTTGAATCCTTAGTGCAGAGGTTTTCAACCTTTTTGAGTCCACGGCTCCCTTGACCAGTGGCTGGGGAAACCCAGCCAGATGGGTGGGGTATAAATAAATTATTATTATTATTATTATTATTATTATTATTATTATTATTATTATTAACCAATCACAATCTTTCTATGGCACTCCTGTGGAGCTTAGGAGCCCAGTTATGTCACCCCTTGCCTGCGAAGCTGGCAGCCACTCACCCTTTTTCAAACACCCTCCCTGGTGGAGTGTTCCCTCAGCCTCCTCTCCTCTTCTCTCCCCTCTGCTTGGGAGTCCTCTAGGCAGCCACAGTTTCTGCCCCTAGTCTCTGAGGTGCCCCCCATGCCCCAAAGAAAGGTGCCTCCTCACACTGTCTTACAGGGACCTGGGAAGCACCCCCTGGCTGGCCACAGAGGCACCATTTGCCTGGGGAGCTTGTGGCCCAGGCTGCTGCAAAAAAAAAGCTGTGCAAGCCTTTGGGAGGCAGAGATGCAAGAGGGCACCAGAGGAGGGAGGGAAGGAAATAGGGACAGAAGCCAGTGTTGCCCACAGCACCATTGATCATAATTCAAGGCACCCCACTGCTTTAGTGTGTATGTGTGCTTGGTGTGGGGGGTGTTCTCCCTCTACCATGCTTCCCCCACCATAATCTTTCTATGCAGCCATGAGAGCTAGAAACTTCTCTGAACAAAAGTAAAAGCTGCATTCCCAAGAGAGCCTCAAGAGCCACTCAGAACCAGACCACAAATTATTTGGTGCACCACACAGTTTTCTCCTTGCAGGTTAAAAATAAATAAATGAACAGGTGGGAGAAAGAAAGGTGAGCAGAGAGGCAATGAATGGAATGGTTTATTTTCTGCAATGGTATGAAAACAGTCCATTGCAATAACCAAACTAGTGGGGGGGTGGCAGCAGATGAGGCTGTCACCCCTCCACCTTCCTTTCCAGAGCCAAGTGCTCTGTAGTGCTGGAAGAAGTATTTTGTTCAGATTTCTAAAACGGGGGGTTTTATCCTCTTTTGAGTTTGGGGCACCAAACCAAATAAGACTAAATAATTACTTCATATTTGCAGGGGGCAGCATGACTTTTCCAGGCACCCTGTGGAAGTTGATATTGACTCCCACACACACTTTCTGGTCATGAGCATTACATCTTGGATGGGGTGGGGGAGTGGGACAATCTCATGGCTCTTAAGAAACGTAGGAAGCTGCTTTGCACAGAGGAACATTTGGTCCATCTATCCCAGTGTTATTTCCACTGGCTGGCTGCAGATCCCCAGTGTTTTAGGCAGGAAGTCTTTTCAAGCCCTACCTGGAAATGGCAGGGGTAGAACCTGGCCCCCTCTGCATGCAGTTGCTCTATCACTGATTCATGACCCCTTTCCCAGAGTTTGCCTTATGTGTGTACCCGAAAGCAGCATACCAGTCCTGAACCTGGTTTGTGCTTGGAATGAAGAAATTGTCATTGGAGTGGGGTGAGGACAATTCTTTGGGCAGCTGACCTCGCTGTGTCACGAGGGAATGAGCAGGAAAACTCAACTCTCAGTGCCTCTTGCTTTCCCTCTCTCTGTGTTATCCCCACCCCGCAGTGCCAAAATCCTGGATCCCTCCCAGAGCACTCCAGAGCAGGCTCCGAGTAATTATTCTGAGCAGGCTGTGTGCAAACACCTGCTTCGTTTGTCCCCGAGAATCTCTAATCTTCCCTTCCCGCACACTAACAGGCAGTCTGGTTCCGCACGCCTTGCGCAGCCGCCAGATGCTCCCGCCCGTATCCGGCTATCATTTCTCTAGTGGAGTGTAACGGGGAAGAGCGCTGGGTGCCTCTCTCCACTTGTCTCTGCGCATCTGTCACTCGCTGCCGCCACCGCCAGTAGAAAAATCATCACCCCACCGAGTCATGCATATGGAACATGAGATGGGCAGAATTATTTATACTGATGCATGTTGGGGTTCTACATTAGCCCCCCCCTTTTCTTTTTAAGGTCTGGAGAGGCAGCCTTGACATGGAACGTGTCCCTACCCTCTTGCATGCTTCCTGTTCAGCTAGAGAAACAGAGCTTCTGAAACACATTATTTTTAAGGGCCCTCATTCTAAAGTTGGTCAGTTCCATCTCTTTGCTGTGGAGGGGAAATGCAACCCATTTCTTAAGGAGCAGCTTCAAGGTTTATGATAGTTTGATTTTCTCGTGTGAGCGTTGTGGTTCACCAATGTGTGTTAAATTATTATTTATTTAAAATGTTTGTCCTGCTTTCCCTCTCCCACAAAGGACTTGCTTAGAGAGGCTTACAATTTAAAACGCAACATAAAAGTGATCTAGCCAGTTTACAAAGGCATGAGAAGCACATTCAGGATCTCTAACCTGTTCAGGTGTAACTAATCTCTGTGAAAGTCAAGTATGCACATTTTCTTGAAATGCTTCTCTGATTGGAGAAGGCCAAAGTCCAAATTGTCCATTCCGGCATTTTTGCAATAATAGTGCATTAGCGGTGTGTTTGTTCTGGACTGTCCATGCGTCATTCTGTTTTATTAGTTGTCCTGTGATGCTTCCCCAATGTTACTGCATCATTGCCATCTGGTGGGGCACTTTTGTGCAATGAAAGTAGGACCAAGAAACCCCCACCCAGAACATTTCTGTTATGAAGACTTAACAGGATTTTAGCAGGGAACTGCAGTACATGCAAACAAAGCAGTATGTCCACCCTAAAACTGTTGCAGTCTTCCCTTACTTTGTGCTCCAGAACAGTCATATAGGGAAGAATATTTTCAAGCTCTGTTGCGAACATGGTTTAGATTTTGGAAAAGGAACAGAAACAAAGGCCAAGGCATCTTTTCCTCTTTGTCCTAGTCCAGCTCAAGGGCTTCGTTCCCTTTTGAGGAGGGAGAGCTGTAGGCCAGTAGTGGTGTTGACAGAGACAAAGTGGATGGAGTAATGGATTACGCTCTTGCCTCACACATTTGGCTACGTTCAAGCCACACGCTCAGGATTTTACACCTGCACAGCCTGCTGTAGGTCATCTAATGAGCAAGAGGCATCATCAAAACGCAAGAAAGCATTCCAGCCAGGCAGAAGCATTTGAGGAAAGTGTGGAGCTGTGCTGGTGAGCAATGTGACCTAAGGAGACACCTGAAGGCTGGATAGAATTTTGACTCTCAGGCCTGAGGTCCTGCACCTCTGGCCTACCATGACTGGCAGAGGCTTTCCAAGATTCTGCCCCAGAGTCCTACCCGGTGATACTGGGGGGTTGAACCAAGAACCTTCTGCTTATAAAGCTCTATCTCTGAACTATCTTCCCCTTCCTTTCAATACTGGGTACTCAATGGACAAATATCCTCACCCGGATAAGGCTTCTTCCTTGGTTCCCAATCTTGCCGGCTGGCTACAGGCTATGTTTAGCTATGGAAATCTGAGAGCTTTATGCTGGTGTCCTCATGCCAACACCTTGGAGCAGTGCATAAACTTTGCTAGCTCCATTGCAACTGTTTGTGTGGTTTTCCTCTGTGTTTGTGTATGGCAAGTGGGCTGGTGTCCTGCAGACTAAAAGCTTACATTGAGAGGCCATCTCAACACTAAAAGAAGTTGCTGGTGATTCAAGTCAAGATGATGAGAGATGCTGAATCAAGGTGCTACATTGTGGGGGGTAGGTGAGTGACAGAATTTAATTTTAGAGTGGGTGACGGCAGTTGTCAAAAGTCTGATTTTCTAAGAACACAGAGAGAGCCTGCTAGATCAGACAAATGACCCATCTAGACTAGCATCTTGCTATCACAGTGGCCAACCAGATGCCCTGGGAAGCCTGATTGTGATTCCCAGAAACTGGCATTTAGAGACATACTGCCCCAGGCAGTAGAGGTAGAACGCAGCCATAGTGGCTAGCAGCCATTTCCTAGATCTCTCCATTGTCTCCTAAGCCTTGCTTTTATTTTTGACTTTGTAGTGTTGCCCTGCAGTGTTCTAGAGCCTAGACCTAAGGAATAGCACACTAGCAGTTCAATATTTTTTATTCACAGTTTCAAGTTAGTTGCTCCCCCCCAGCTCCCTCCATGTAAAAAAAAAGCTAGCAGAGCTGGGGTGGAACAGACCCTCGCAAGTGTCCCTATTTTCCAGGAATGCCGCTCATTTAGAGAAGCTGCCCCAGTTTCTGATTTGATCCCGGGATGTCCCACTTTTCCTTAAGATTTCCCTATTTTCACTGGAGAAATATTGGAGAGTATGGAATTATCCAACCCCCGAGCCATCTGAAGGCAATTCTTATAGGAAAGTTTTTTTAATGTTTAATGTTCTGTTGTGTTTTTATATATGTTGCTAGCTGCCCAGAGTGGTTGGGGCATCCCAGTAATATGTGTGGGGTGCAATAGTAAAATTATCCTTATTTTCATTGGAGAAATGTTGGAGGGTATGGTGGAATCTTTCTGCCTGTTGGGCTACTTTTCCAATAACTGGGAGGTGTTTTCATGTTTTTGCTTTTAAAAGATAGGAAATATTCCAAAAGGGTCTCCTTCACATGCAGGCTGAAATGGTACAGTCCACCTCATTCTCTTGTAGATGGGCATCCAACAATGATGCTCCTAAGCTTGCCTTCCTGCAATCAAACCTCCTGCAATCATTGGTAGAAGGTGGACAGCATTTTGTTGTTCCCTGCTAGATTGTGGTTTCCTGGACTTGGAACCTGCTGCCATCTGCTGAGTCTCTCAGTACTGTATTTTGGAAGCATCTCCTAGGTACAGTACTCTGTTGACATGAAGTTTTTTTTCGGGGGGGCGGGGTTGCATAATTGGATATATCTTGGTCCTTGTATGTAGAAAGCAGAGAGTTGACTATAGTTTCCAAAGTAAAGTAATCTGCAGAGGAGAGAAGTAGGCAAGCTTTTTTGGATTGGAGACATACTGTATATGGAGTGTCATTTTTTTTTATGTGCAATTCTGCCTCCAAGGAAGCTACATGTAATTTGTGGGGGTTCTTTGGGGGCATTTTTGGAGGGGATCTTTTTTTACTGTGCTTGCCAAAGGGCTGGGTTGACAGATGTTCTTTGCAGGCAAGGAAAGGGGGTCGGGTTAGTTTACTCGAACAAATGGAGAAGTGGGGGCAGGAAGAGTATTGTGGGTGCCTTTTTGCTGGCACGGGCGAGCCACACACCCGGCCCCCTTCTCTCTCCCTCTCCCTCTCTCTCTCCTCCTGACAGCTTTATCAAGCCTCCAGACTTCCAAATTCCATTGTTCCTGACATCTGTTTCGGTAAGTGATTAATTGCAATTAGTGAACAGTTTGAAAGCCCGTGGAAGAATATTCAGCAGAAAACTCGTCAAGATTAATGAGTGGTGGCAGTTGTCAGAAGGGCTGCCGCGCTGCCTTGCTGTCGCAGCGAACTGAAGGTGGAAGCCGGCTTGGCAGGAACAGGGACTTGGCGCTGAGGTAACACCTCCTCCCTGTTCCTGTAGACCCCCCTCCCTTTCCTGCCTTTTGCTCTCCCTCCCAACTCACTCCTCCCCTTCTTGGAACAACATGGCCGGGGTGATTTTTCAATGGAATGCATGAATTACCCACTAATGTGCTATTAATAAAGCACTCTGGAGCTTCACCCAGATTAGGCCCTAAGTCATGCAGAATGAATTTTAATGAGTCAAAAATACACTCTCATTAGCCACTGTATAATCCCAGCAAGAAAGAGGGTTGAGCCTGCATAAAGGGGGCATTGCCATCTTAATTTGTTTGCCCATGCAGGGAGGAGGAGGACTGTGCATTAAAATCTCCACTTCCTGACAATAGGCTCTGTGTCTTGGAGATGCCTCGCTATTTCAACGAATGCAAAGGGCACGAGGAAGTGGAAGCACTCCACATTCATGGGCAGGTGCCCTGATTTGGCAACAGCTTTGCACAATTCATGGACATCCTTCAGGTTACTTTAGTTTTTTGGGAGAGGGGAGGTGATCGGAGGTGGACCGAAGGGAGATTCTTTAGTGGCTGCAAGGAGAAGGGGAGGGAGCTGCAAAACTCTCTTTTCCTGGGAGTGTGACATCTGCTTTTGCAAACTTGTTTTTAACCAGGATGGGGGTCAGTGCAGATGAACCAACCCAGCGACGTGGGCTGCAGGGAGGTGACTTTTGGCCTCTGAGCAGATGGCTCCTATGCCTGCCTCCATCTTGGGGCTGCCGCACCCATGAAATTTCCCATTAGCAGGCCTCAGCTCGGGCGTCACGGCCTCCTCACCATTTGCTGTCTCCTGCCGCCATCTGATTGCTGGACTGTGACCGCCTGCTTGCCCTCTCCAAGTATCTGGTGCCTCCCCTGGGGATGGCGGCCAGGCAGGTGGGAGCTGTCCAAGTCAGAGGTTTGGGAAAGGGGGGAAATCCGGCTGGGCAGAAAAGAGCTATTCCTGGCTTGCTTGCAAATTGTCTTTCAGGGACAATTGGGGTTTCTTCCCCTCTTCCATGTTCCCATTTCTCTCTCTTCCCCACCAAATCTCAACTCCTTCTAAGAGGAGAGATAGATGAAACGAGCCAAATGAACTTCCCCAACTGTACGCCCCAAAAGATTATTATTATTTTACTTCTAAAAGGCAGGGGAGAAATCCTTTACTCACCTTTAGAGAGGGAATAGCAACAAGAAGTCCCTCATATGAGGTTTCCATGGGGATTAAATGTACCATGTAATTCATAAGGAACGATTAGAGAAGTAACTTGCATGATCCACCGGAAATGATTCCTTTGCCAGCCTTGTTGGGTTTGGTTGAGGAGCTTGAACATGAATTGGGTGCCATCTGCAGTGGGGTTGGATGGAGAAGGTGGGTTTGTGCCCATTGTAAATTTGTGTCTTTGTTCCATCAAAGGAAACTCTCCCTCCTTAGCTGCCTGCAACTCCCCCCTCCCCTTTACCATTTCGAATCTGCAGAGGCAAACAATCCTTTAATGTTGTTAGTCATCACTATTAGGCTATCATTGTTAGGTGATGTTACCTGAGCAACTTTCCATTGGGGGAGGCGGCTTAACACAAAGTGGTACTTCAACCCAGGACCACCCCTGTTCTCAGATTCAATGCCAATTGCCTGGCTCAAAAACAAATGCAGAAATCTGAGTTGTCAGCAAACAAGGTGAGCAATTTTGTCCTGGCTTAGCATTCATGTCCAAACATGAATTAGGTAGTGTCTTGATGTTTTCCTATATGCAGACACAATATAGCTATATATTTTTTACTTGGGCATTGTCAGACAAATCCCAGCAGAATATCCAGCTTCTGCTGGCATTCTCTCTCCACCCCTTTCTACCGTTTGAACCTCTCTTGGGAGGCAAAGCGTTCAGCAATTTTTAAACGTCAAATTATCTCTTACTACTGGAGCAGTGAGCCTGTGGCCCTCCAGATATTGTTGGATTCCAAATCCTATCATTCCTGACCCTTGGGCCATGCTGAATATGATTGATGACAGTCAGACCTTTACAACATGTGGAGGGCCATGGGTTGCACTCCGTAAGAAGAGCAGAAGAGGCTGCTGAATCAGGTCAAAGGCTGTCTAGTCCAGCACTCTGTTCTCACAGTAGCGAGCCAGAAGCCTATAGGAGACCCACAAGCAGGACCCAAGCATGAGAGCACTCTCACCTCCTATGGCTTCCAGAAACTGGTAGACAGAAGCATTACTGGCTTTGCTGTCCTACCATTGTGTTATTCTCCCTTATGATGCAGTCCTATATGATGCAGTCTACTTGGAAGTAAGTCCCATTGATTCAAGAGGACATAATCCAAGTGGCAATAAGGTTGCAAACTTTGTAACTATCATATGCATTTCAATGTAATAAGTGAACTGAGTTAGTCCTACATGGAGTAGATCCATCAAAAGTAATGGCCATGACTAACTTAGTTCCATGTAATGTATACAACCCTGAATTAATCAGCCTGGGCCAAGATGTCTGTATGAGTGCAATAAAAAAACACATGGGCAAAAGGTTTGCCCTCAACATGTGAAAATTGTGCAAATGTGCAGGTCTCAGCTCCCCTTTCTTCCCCTGACTCCAAGCAAAAAAGCTGAGAGATGGCTCTATCTAGTGCCAGACAAGGAGATAGCTGCTCCTCCCTCCAGCCGTGGCTTGTCATGGCCTCTTTGATTTATTGCTTCTATTCTAGCCTCTAAAAAAGAAACTGCCCCCTGAGGTTGGAAGCCAAAGGTCAGGGGGCAGCAGAGGTTGCAGCAGTTCAAAAGTCATTGGGGGCTCTTTGTTGGCATCTGGGATAATGAGTCAGGAAAGGCTGTTTGCTGGGATATGGCTGATAATGAATGTGCTTGGGAGAAAGAGGCAAGAGGCGATGGAGGGGGAGGAGGGGTCAGGCATGCTAGACCCCCAGGTGATGTGCTCTCCATTAGGCCATTAGCCACATGTATGTGTGTGTATGTCTATCTGTATTCAGGGGGTGGGTTTGGGACCAGCCTTCCCTTGACACCATCTGCCTGGGATGGGGGACGGGTAAGGAAGGAAGAGGAGGAGGAGGCAGCGAAGCACCAAAGTGCTCTGATGCTCCGGCTGTGTTTGCCGCTTGCTTGCACACAGATGGCGGTGGGTTTGGAGAGGTAGAGTGTGTACTTTTTGTTCCGAGGAGCTTTTGGGGGGAGAGAAAAATAATATAGAAAGAAAAAAGAAGCATGAGCAACAGGGAGGGAAGGAGAATCTGGGGGGGTGTAGAGGAGGGGAAGGAGAAGCACCATCAGCAGCGGGTGGAATCTCTGAACTTTACAGTCAGCAACTAGAATTATCTCCACGCCATCCAAGGTGGTGAGGGAAACGTCAGTCGTTTTCCATCACTTCCTGCTCAGAGATGCCCGACCCAGCCTCTACTGCACATCTCAAATGCATTACTTCAGTTGGGGGGTGGTGGTCTTGTGGTCTAGTCACTTACTGGTAATTTTATGTGTCTATCTGCCCCCAAATGAGACTTCTTGAAGGCAACTTTGTCCTTTGGCCTTCTCACCAGATCAGGAGTTTGAGAATATATCCTAATTGGACATTCCTAGGAGGAGGCTTAGGGGAACACCCACTTTGGGAGAAAGGAGCAGCTTTCTATGTCTCTGTGTGTAATATTCTGCACAAAGGCGGAATCTGTTGTTTAATGCTGAATTTGATTTCACATGAATCCCAGGCTTTGTTTTGCTCATTTTGAAGTTAAGCATCTAGATCTCATTCCACTAGAGCAGGGATAGGGAATCTATGGCTCTCCACATTTTTTTGACCTACAACTCCCATCAGCCTCAGCTCGCATGGTCAGCAATCAAGGGTGATAGGAGTTGTAGTCCAGCAACATCTGGAGGGCTGCAGGTTCCCCCATCCCCGATCTAGAGGAATGCATTGTCCATGCCTGCTAAAGGCTCACTCAGAAACTGAATGGAACTTTTGAAGATGAAAGCTATCAGTGGGTGGAACTTTGATTTGCTCCCACCACCATGCAGCCCTTCTTCAGCCCCTAATCTGAGCAGCTTTTTAGTTTTCAATGTACCTGGTTTTTTTTTAATTGGATGGTTGGAAATGCAGAATAAATGTGAGCAAAGTGGGGAAATGCATGCTGTGCCTAGTTGAGTAACAGGACGTATATAAAAGTGAAAGTGCCCAGCTTTGTAGAATAATCTACAAATATTTGGGCAGATGGTAACATAGAGAGCAGCATTCCCCAACTGGATGCCCTGCAGATGCTTTGGGCCAGAAATCCCATCAGCTCATGGGGCATGGCCAAGGGGGGCAGCTACTCCCCTAAGTCAATAAAAACAATTAACCAACTGAGGTTGTGGCCCCCTTAATATGAAATCAGCCCCCAACATAAATCCTGGCTATGCCCATGCATCAGCTCTGACCAGTGGGCATACTGGCTGTGCCTGGTTAGCACCAGGTTGGGGAAGATAGCAATATGTAGACAATGTATTAGCTTGCTGGGGCTAAGAGGTAGGTGGTGTGTGTGTGGGGGTGTATACACTCTCACTGAAGACACATTATGTAACAGCATATGTTATAGGGAAGATTGCTTTAGGTTGTTGCATACTGTTACATGGACAAAGGCAGCTTAGCATAGCATCCTGTCTTATGCATTTGGGGTGCCTTTTTGCAAGCTCCGTTCCTGTCTCTCCTTGGCTCTAGATTTGTAACCCCTCTCTCAATTAAGCCCCTGCCGAGCTTCTCTTGCTTCTGTGGTTGTGACGCATTCTGCATCATGCTGAGATCGCTGCCTGGGGTGCTGCTCCTGCTCTCTTCCCCACCCCCACCCCAAATGGCTGAAGTACACAGTTTGAATCTCCCTCCTCTTTCCCAGTGGCTTCTGTGTGCCTTTCTTCTCATGTCAACCCTTCACACTCCATGCATAGCCTTTTGGCCAAGCCTGTCAGGAGGTTTGGCTGCCGCCTGCTCCCGAGCAGAGAGCTTGCCACGCAGGGACAATTTAAGGACAGGAAGCAGGTGTTCTAGCAGCGGTGGCTGTTGGCATGCCAACAGGGGGGCGAGGGGTGCTTCCTAGCCAGCGTTTGTCACCTGCTTACTCCATAAAGCAAGTTCCATGTGTGCAGCATCCCATAGGTGTTCATGAGCAGCAAAATGCTAGCCTGTGTTAGAGGGCTTAGCCTTTGCACAAGTCTTGTCAAGGCATTTGAATTATTGCTGCTCAGCAGGTAGCTTTCCCCCCTCCCCTCCCCAGGGCTTTCCTGGCGGGGGCAAGTTGGAGCGGTCAGCTCCAGCTTGCCTCCCCGCAGGTGCTGGGGCCGGATCTGCCAAGCTCAGCTGCATCGGGAAAGCAGGCGGGTGGAAGGCTGCTGCCAGCACACTGCTGTTCTTTCCAAAGGTAGCAACCATCTGCCGCTGTGATAAAAAGCCCCGCGGATGATAAATAGACAAGTAGCACTTTTATTGGATTGCAGCTATCGGAGCAGCCACTTTGGGTTTGGCACCCGCGCTAACGACAGGCTCCCTGAGCCTCACCGGGCGCCGCAAGATGGCTGCACTGGCTCCTTTTGTTAGGCTGAACTTCTTTTGCAGCCCTTCTTCAGAGTCCTGGGATTCACTCAGGGGTGGGGGCAGCAAGCCACTTCAGAGAGTTATTTCTGCAAAGGGAGCTGGTAAAGAGTGCTGTAGGTTAGCAGTTGAAACTTCCTAGTAGTCTACCAAGGCTTTGGGGCTGCTAAACAGCCACCCTGAGTGCCTCAGCATCCCTTTGGGAAAGAATGACCCTGTGTTCTGTGCTTCGCTCAGCAGGTAAATTGCCTTTCCTGTCTTGCGTTTCAACTACAAAACAATATGCATCAGTCTTGGTTGTGTGTGCTCTCTTGCATTCTAGATTCAGTGTGGGGAGGCAGTCTCCATGCAACTTCCAAAACTGATTTACCCCTGAAGTTCTGAAAGTGTAAACAAGAACATTTCCCCCCTAAGAACGAATATCACATTTCTTTCCCTTCCCCCTGCCCGCCCCTTAGAAGGAACCCCTGGAGGTCTTGCTGAAACCCACTTCCCACTTTGAAGCTACAGTGTATCACTGCCCATTTTGCAGATGGAAAAACTGAGGCTGAGAAAATAAAAGCTGGCAATGCAGTGAGCTTCCTGGAATGAGCTGAGAATGTAAGACTGTTTTTTTCCTGGTCAACCATGCTAAATTTCTGTCACTGGGGCAGTTGAAAGGCAGGAAGGGATGGAACTGTTGATTGAAGAAGGACTGCGAGTACCCACCCTCCTCCCATTGCCTGCTTCAGAGTGCTTGCGTGATGGCCTTTCCATCATCACCTGCAAGGAACAGCCTGTTTGTCAATAAAAGAAGAGAGAAAATTGCTGATGAAATGGACTGTGATTTGCTTTGTATTTCCTCAGCATGTTCACCCTGCAGGCACCTGTTCTGTGATTCAGGAAGAGGGGGCTGGCAAGGACTTGGAAAGCAAAAATAATTTTAAAAAGGCTGATTGTGAAAGAGCCTTGCTTCATGTTTTTAAAGGCTCCATCTTGCCATGTCTTGTGGATGTGTGAGAGCTCAGAGGGAGCGGGTAGCTGGGCATGCCTCCCATCCTGACCAGGCTGTTTTCTCCTTGCAAGAGGGCTGTGGTATCTGGAGAGGAGAGTCCCTCAAAGAATAAAACTAGCATGAACAGGATTATGAATAATATGTACTTTGTGTGACTCCAAATAATTGAAGAAGAATAAGAGTAGAATTTCCCCCACACTGACTTCTTTGTCAAGTCTCCATGCAGTTGCAGAGGTCAATATTTACCAATAAATCCAGTCTGGTAAGCATGAAGAAGGCTCAGTATTCTCCTGGTTTGGAGAAAGCAAGAAATCTAGCCCAGTTCTCTCTGTTTTAGCCGATAGCTGCTCTCCAAGGTCCTAGCCAAAACCCTTTCCCTGCCTGGTTTCTGGAGACCTGTTACCCAGAGGCACCTGCAGTTGAACATGGGACCTTACCTATCAAAGGATTTTTTCTAGCCCTGAGCTGCTTCCCTGAGCCAGGAGCTGTATTGTTTGATTCCGTCTGGGCTCATCTGTAGCTTGGGGAGTAGCAGGAGCGGGTGACCAGAGAGAGATGTTTGTTCTGCAGCTCAGTGGTTAAGATCACCTGCTTTGCATGCAGAAAGTCCCAGGTTCAGCTAAAACCTCCAGTTGTTCTTTTATTGTCCAAGGATTAGATAGCAGGAAAGAGTCATTATGTGTTTGAAACCTTGGAGTACCACTCCCATAATAGGCAATCCTGAGCTTGGTGGACCAGCGGTCCTGGCTCTGTGCAAGGGAAGTGCCTGTGTTCACCTGTAAAGTGCTTTTAAGCGATGACCAATGAATCACCTCTCAGTCTTGAAACTCTGCCAAAGAAAATGCTCTGCAAAAATCATGACCACAGTAACAAAAGCAGCTAGTTCCTGGAATTTCAGAGAGACCTGGGTATTACTACTACTACTACTATTTGTTATTTGGTATACTGAAACTCTGGAAAAGGTAGATTGAGGACAAACACACAAACACATGCCTTGTTCATTAGTGTTTCACCCTCTCATCCTTTGGTACTTTGGCAAACCATTTCTGTGCAGCCCTGCCCTTTATCCAACTGGAACTCAGGGCCAAGGCAATGAGCAGCCCCTTCTTCGTCTTGGTCTTTCCCAGCAGGGCTCAGTATTTGGGGCAAGGCAAATTGCCGCCTTTCCAGCAGGGAGGCAGCTGCTAACAGGTGCTCCCTTGCTGTGTGGTGTTCTCTCTCTCCAAGCTTCCTAGAGAACTCTGTAATGAAGTTCAGCTGTGAACTTCAGTTTTGGGTCAGGAAGGCAATTTCTCATCATCCTTTCGGCGGCAATTGAGTGGAAGATTCAGGAGCTGAGAGCGAGAGAGAGGGTGTCTCCCCCTCCCATTCTCTCCTCTACACTTTCTTTCATCTTCCTCTTCACTCTGATGAAATGAGGAGTGCTCAGGCTGCCGAGGTTAGCATTTGAGTGTTCTGATGAGGGAAGGAAGGACTGGGCATGAACATACCGTGGCAGCTTCCAGCAAGCTGCTACTAAAAGAGATTTCTTGAAAAACGCACCTTGCCTTCAGACACACTCTGTGTCAGTTTTTTCCCATGCCTGCTGGTGCAAATTGGGTTGGACTTTTATAGGGCTACAGATGTGCTGACCATGGCCCTGTTTGGGACTGATGCTCAGGATTAAATAAATAAATAAATAAATCCTGCCATTCTTCTCAAAGAAGCCCAAGGAAGCAAGCATCAAAATGTTTAACAACCTTGGTAGGTTGCTGCCATTCATTGTAAACAATAATGACCTTAAATGAACCTGATAAAATGTGACTTCCTGTGTGCCTTTTTCAGTTTTCCTGCGCAGAGGTGATAACACAAGTATGTACCTTTCTCATTGATAGCTGCTGCTCTTAGACTATCCAGTACCAAATTGCCACATGATATTCCAAAGTCCTAGTCTTTATCAGGAAATAATTGCAGTAATACTGTATATTTAGTGACTGTCTAAATATAGTATGTCTAAATATAAATATACTGTACTGCAGCCTTGCAAATAAGCCATCAGAAGTTAGTAGCCTGTAAAAAATGTTTACCAGCCCAGCTTCCTGCTTAAGCTTGTGTAACAGCTGAAAATGTGCCGTTTCCCTGAGTGATCATCCAAAAGGATTCTTGTATGCCACAAGTGGACTGACTATAACAAACCTGATTTACCCCTACATGTTGACAAAGGAAGTAGAGCTTTACAGTCACAAGAACTGCCTCACAACTGGTTCAAAAGACACCTTTCTTCCCAGCTCACCCAAATGGTGGTGCGGGAGTGGCTAATTAGAATTTAATCAAAGGCGGGTGTATTGTGGGTGAGAGTTAAGATACTTGAACAGGAGCTGTTTGCAGCTCTGGTCGTTATGTGGGTTTGCAATTAAAACAATTATGTCTTGGGAGAGTCAAGCTGTCTGACTCCTCGCATTCATAATTTGATTATGTTTGATAGCCACCCCTTCATTATTTATTTATTTATTTCATTTCCATGCAGAGAGATGCAAATATTAAATCTAGGAAGTTTGGAAGCTGGGGAGCTAGTTTTACACAGAGGAAATGGGTGCCATGGACAGGAATCAATTGAGACACACCTCTAATTTTGAAAAGGGGGCATCCCTTTGAGGTTGTTATTGATGCCCTGAAGTAGGGAGTGCTCCATTGCTTGATATCATGCGCCCTAACACCAATGCCCTGCTCATATTTGGAGCATGTTACATAAGGCTCTGTGCTATTGTCCTTTTGGGATCCAGAGGCAAACTTAATTCAGAAATGCCACATATGTTGGGGGAGAAATATGTGGTATAAGATGGAATTTAAAAAGATGTCTCATAAGACTGGAAAAAATCCCAGCTGTCTAGTCTTCTGGGTTCAAAGAAACCTGAAATACTTTGCACATTGGAAAGTGCCTTACACCAGGTTACATTAATAGTCCCAGCTAGATCAGCCTTCACCAGCCTGATGCCCTCCAGATGTTTTGGACTACAACTCCCATCAGCCCCAGCCAACATGATCATGCTGCCATCACCCCCAGGATTTTGCAGTTCTGCTGTCTGGGGATGATGGGAGTTGCAATTCAAAACATCTGGAGGGCACCAGGTTGGCAGAGGCTGATGTAACCAATACTGACTATTCTGACTGACAGCAGCTCTCCAGGGTCTTCGGTAGAAAGAGGCTTTCCCCCATCAGGTACTACCTGGTCATTTTTAGTAGAACATGCCAAGAATTGAACCTGGGGCCTTTGGCATGCAAATCAGGTGCTTTACCACTGTGCTATGAGCCTAAAAGTTCGTGCTGCATGTCTAGGGTTGGAATCTGTAATTTCTGCACACACCCCTGCTATGTGTCATTTTGTCCCTGAAAATGTGGTTTGTTTGTGTTCTGCTGTTCTTCAAAAAAATACAAAAAATGGGTAGAATACACAATATCTTTTTTATGATCCTCACAACAAGCTGAGAAAAAAATGATTGGCCAGTGAACTACACATCTGAGTGGGAATTTGATCCTGGTCCAATACGCTTAAGCTAGGGACAGGGAATCTGCGCTGTTTCCCCAATGATGTTGGACTACAGTTCCCATCTTCTCTGGCCCATTTGCCATGATGATTGAGGCTTATGGGAATTGGAGGTTGGCCGCATCTGGCAGGCCACCTGTACCCCACCCCTGTGCCATGCTGGAGTACCAATCAGATTAACTCCTTCCTTCTGTGTGTGACGCTAGACCTTTTGGCTGATGTTTGGCGGTTGCGTATGTGTACAAGCTTGCTGTGCTCTGTATGGTTCTCTGCTTTAAATGTCACTACCTGCCATGAGCAACAGGAAGTTGAAGGTCCAAAGAAATGCATCTGAGAGATTCAACTTAGCCCCAGAAGTCTAGCCTTCATGGAAGGAGGGATCATGTCATGAAGGGATGTAGGCTTGTTGCTGTTCCCCACCATTGTCATACCCACCTAGCACCCCCCCCCCCCCGCTGTCTTGCCAACCGCCTCAGCCAATGTGGAGAAACTGGGGTAAGAAGATTTCGTTGCTTGGCAACTGCCTCATATGTGTCGGCAGTTGTCTAGCAACCATTGCCATCGTTTTCCCAGCTCCCTCTCTTCCTGGTTTGATCTTAGCCAACACCTGTCTTATGCAGGTGAGGAGGAAGGTCTAATCTCCATTAGGGCCAACGTGAGCCCTAATTTGACAGTAGGGCATCAAGTGGCAGTCCCAAGTTCCTGGACAGGAGTGGTTGAATTGGTGTGTGTGTGTGTGTGTGTGTGTGTGTGTGTGTAAACAAGATTTTTGCCTTAAAGAGTAAGGTTGTATGTAATTATGGGCATGCTAATATGGAAGTAGTATTGTTGTTGTTCAGTCGTTTAGTCGTGTCCGACTCTTCGTGACCCCATGGACCAGAGTACGCCAGGCACGCCTATCCTTCACTGCCTCTCGCAGTTTGGCCAAACTCATGTTAGTAGCTTCAAGAACACTGTCCAACCATCTCATCCTCTGTCGTCCCCTTCTCCTTGTGCCCTCCATCTTTCCCAACATCAGGGTCTTTTCTAGGGATTCTTCTCTTCTCATGAGGTGGCCAAAGTACTGGAGCCTCAACTTCAGGATCTGTCCTTCTAGTGAGTACTCAGGGCTGATTTCTTTGAGAATGGATAGGTTTGATCTTCTTGCAGTCCACGGGACTCTCAAGAGTCTCCTCCAGCACCATAATTCAAAAGCATCAATTCTACGGCGATCAGCCTTCTTTATGGTCCAGCTCTCACTTCCATACATTACTACTGGGAAAACCATAGCTTTAACTATACGGACTTTTGTCGGCAAGGTGATGTCTTTGCTTTTTAAGATGCTGTCTAGGTTTGTCATTGCTTTTCTCCCAAGAAGCAGGCGTCTTCTGATTTCGTGACTGCTGTCACCATCTGCAGTGATCATGGAACCCAAGAAAGTGAAATCTCTCACTGCCTCCATTTCTTCCCCTTCTATTTGCCAGGAGGTGATGGGACCAGTGGCCATGATCTTAGTTTTTTTGATGTTGAGCTTCAGACCATATTTTGCGCTCTCTTCTTTCACCCTCATTAAAAGGTTCTTCAATTCTTCCTCACTTTCTGCCATCAAGGTAGTATCATCAGCATATCTGAGGTTGTTGATATTTTTTTTTTTTTTTTGGAAGTAGTATGCTTCCATTTAAATTAGAGATGTTACTTGTGAGTAAGTGTAACTAGAGGGCTTTGTGTGTATATATGCTAATAAATTCTTTTCCTCTGTTCTGTTCTGTCTAAATATGTCTGCC
The DNA here is from genome assembly GCF_009819535.1 of Lacerta agilis. Classification (NCBI taxonomy): domain Eukaryota; kingdom Metazoa; phylum Chordata; class Lepidosauria; order Squamata; family Lacertidae; genus Lacerta; species Lacerta agilis. The sequence continues at coordinate 36,481,808 of NC_046319.1, read as the reverse complement.
TGCTGCCTTCTGCCTGCTTTGGCTCCACTTGGCAAGCTTCTTGCCTCTATCCATTCAACCTCATTCCTAGTCATTGACATGTGGCATGCAAGGTAGTTCCTTTGTATCTGAAGAAGTGTGCATGCACACGAAAGCTCATACCAGGAACAAACTCAGTTGGTCTCTAAGGTGCTACTAGAAAGAATTTTCGATTTTGTTTTGACTATGGCAGACCAACACGGCTACCCACCTGTAACTGCAACCTTTGCATCCTGAGAACATAAGAAGATCCCTGTAGCTGGGTCAGGGCAAAGTCAGTCTAGTCTAGAATGCTGTGACCTGCAGTGAGTAACCAGTTGCCCCCTGGGACAAACTGGCAACAGCACCCTCCGTACTCATATTCCCCAGCAACTGGGATTCTGAGGCATAGTTCCTGCACACATGGAAATCATATTTAGCTATCCCTGTGTTCTGGTGTGTCTGGCTTGACTCCACTTTGCAAGATGTTGGTCCGCCGCGGAAGCCCTGTTGGACGTTCAGCTTCCAAAAGAACATTCAAAAAGCAGAACATTCACTTCCGGTTTTCGATCGTTCGGAAGCTGAAACATTCAACTCCCAAGGCATTCGGGAGCCAAGGTGTGGCTGTACTGCTCTTCATTCAAGGATCACAGGGCAGCTAACAATATAAAAACTCAAGAATACATAACACGGTAACAACAAAAAACAATACCCCACCTGCACTAGTTTAAAAGGCTGTAGATTGACCTTGTAAATAAACATGCTGGATTAAATATACTCATCAGACCACAATAGACTTTAGGAATTATTTGTGGGTTGTATGTTTGAAGATACTGTGAGTGCTGAAACTTTGTGATATGCCTAAGACTCTTGTCCTGTATGTTTGCTCTCCTTCCCTCCCTCCCTCTGTGTGTGTGAAATATATGTAACAGCAGTACACAACCACCCTCTTCTGCTGAGCCTCAAACAGGCATTCAGGAAGAGGAGCAGTATAAATTCCATTTCTCAATAGGTTGCTAAGAGCTAGAATTAGCACTCTGAGGCATCCTTCCAGTGCTGCCAGCCAGCAGTAGTTTGCCCTCTTCCATTCCACCCACCCCCCATGAAGCCTTGGGGCAGGGAAGAGCAGGAATGAAGGTAAATGGAAGCCCCACAGAAAGGTGACAGACTGTATTTCAGTATGCAGAATGAAGCTATTCAGATCAACTTGGGAGGTATGGAGTAGTGGCTTGGCCGGAGCTTCAGACTCTCCCAGTGAACCCTTGTTTGACACAGTCCTTCCTTCTCTCTCTTCTGCTCTCCCCTCTCCTTTCCTCAAAAGCATCTTTGCTTATTCAACAATTCTTCTTTTCTTAACAATAAGCAGTTATAGGCCTTTTAAAAAAGTAATTGTCTCAGGTCTGCCCTTGAATCTGACTTTAGGAACACCAGTATCTCTCTGGTCCCATTTCTCTAAGGTGCAAGATGTTCATGTGAAAACTGTGTGGTTGGGTTGCTTGTTAGCAGGATGCTCTCAGATGACCTCTGTTTCCCCCAGAAATTGGGGAAGGGCTGTAGCTCAGTGGTAGAGCATTTTCTGCCTTACACGCAGAAGGTCCCAGATTCAGTCCCTGGCATCTCCAGGTTGGACTGAGAGAGAGACCCCTGCCTAAAAATCAAGTCAGTGAAGACAATACTGAGATAGATGGACCAAAGGTCTGGCTCAGTATAAGGCAGCTTTCTATGTCTCTGTGTTTGTTCCCAAGTCTTCATTCAACTGGCTCTCTTGCACCTTGGAAAGACAATGAATATGCATGGATAGGCTACTTGCATGAGCAATCTAACGTCCATCTATCACTTTATTTGTCTGCTGCGTTTCCCATAGTTTTAACCATGCTCAAGGCAGCTTAACATTAAAAATTACATAATTACTGTACAAACATAACAAAAGTAGTTGTAAACAATAAAACATCAAAACGTACACAACAAAATAGAACAATTTCCACACAAATCATAAAATCTAGAATAGAGATACCATATATATATATATATATATATATATATATATATCAATAACAGCAACACCCCCAACAAAACCCCCTAAAGTCTGCATGAGGGAAGTGAACCTATACGGTTTGGGATTTTTTTTTGCATTTCTGGAAGCTAATCAATTATCTCATATGATGTAGATCATTATTTTTCTCCCCATTTCATTGTGGGAGAACCTAGGCTGAGGTTTAATGACGGTCACCCAGCTCTTCTTTGGCTGAACAGGGCTAAGAAATAACTCTGTTCTCACCCAATACACTTTCAGTCTTACCCTATACAGTACATGCAGCAGTGAGGTGCTAGAATGAACTGTACCATTTCAGACTGTAGGTGGGGTGTGTGTGCTGTTTTTGAATGCTCCCCCACATTAAATAACAATAATAGTATTGCAAGCAGAAAGCCCTGGTGTGTCAGGAAAAAAGGCTCTGTCCCAGCCCACTCCGTACTGTGCTAGATTTCTACTTGCAGGGAATCCTTCTTGTTTTAAGAAAAGAAAACATTAACAAGAACATTGAAAAGCGTTGTTGCACTTCTAGGACACATCTCAGCTATTTTAAAAGCACCCAAGCAGGGCCCTGGGGAGCATTATGAGGGCTAGATGGAGAGCCAGAGGCCAACAGTCCTACCCCTGCTGTAAATGCACCAATTTTGTGGTATGCATCCCAGAAATGTTATTGTGAACCATGATGAGTCAAGTTTTATATGATACACATTTTTTAAAAAAATACCGTAGTAGATGCCTCCCAGAGTGGCTGGGACAACCCAGTCTGATGGGTGGGGTATAAGAAATACATCATCATCATCATCATCATCATCATCATCACCATCATCATCATTAAAAAACATACATTGTTCTTCTTGAACCTCTTGAAAAATCTGTGATGTTGGTTAAGGTCATGCTGCTGTCTAGTGGCAAGACTGGGAAAGTCTTGTAAGACTCCTGACTCCAGTCCAGTTGTTTGGTTGGAGTATCCCTAACAGGTCTCATGAATTACTCCTGATGAGAGTTGGCAGTAATCCTGCATTTCAGGGTTCTCTGAAGCAACCCCCCTTTAAATCCAACTACCTTCCATTTGATTTGGAATGCTATATTTGCTCCAGGGTCGTGGGATCTCTTTGAACCCCCCAGCATTCCTTGGGGCAGATATCACTGAACAAGAGGGCGGGTGAAACCAATGCGTTGAGGTCACGTTGTACAAATAGACTGGGGAGCTAAGAGAGTGACCCATTCATGGATGATATATATCTGTGTGGAAAGGGTGCCTGCTTGCTGATGGAATGATTCCCCCCAGAATGTCAGGAACATTTATAATTGATGATCTGATGGCTGATTAGCCCCTTTTTGGGGGTTGTGTGTGTATTTAGCACTTGGGGGTCCCAAACCAGAGGCTATGTATGCCTAGGCTGTGTGCACATAAGCAGGCTTTTAATCTCTCCCCCTCTTTTAAATCAACCCCCCCCCCCCGGAAGTTGTGTTTTTGTTTTTAAGAGAAGCTTAAAGTTGTGCCTAAAAGGTGAAAAGAAAGAAAAGCTTTTTATTGCAGATAGGGGCTTTAGTATCCCCTTCTCTGGATTGTTACTTCTTAACATTTTTTAGCTGATTCTGAGCTGTTTTCTGAGTGTGTGAAGTTGGGTTGGAAGTATCTGAACTGATGAGAGGAGCACCTGGGCTTGCTTTTTTGGAGGACATTGGATGAAGCACGAAAGAAAATAAGGGAGTCTGAGCAGAATGTTGGGCAACCAGTTGTTGAGACCTTCATGCTTGCAGCTGGCCACAGCCTTTGTTCTTTGAGCCAGATTCCTGGAGAAAATGGTCTTGAAAAATCCTCTCTCAGAGCAGCAGAGCATTCATGTTAGGGTCATCCAAACACAGAATTCTTACCCAGAGCCATATGCCTCACCTGTGCATGTGACTGCCAAGTCACCTTTTTCTGTGTGTGTCTTTCTACCTATACACAGCTGTGTTGCCAGGGGCTGATGGGGGTTGTAGTTCAGAACATATTCAGGGAGCCTGGTTGGCAAATGCTGGCCTAGTGAATGACCTGGAACGTCTGTGCACTTCTTTCAGGCATAGTTATGACCCCTTGTGTGCTTCCTTTCCAACATTTCCCTGTTTATAAACAGTCGCGTCTTGTGGCGCTTTATTTATTTATTTATTTTATATATAAGCTGTTGTGGCATGAACTTTTTAATGAGTGAAAAGCCACTTCCCTGTGTTGTTCACTGTTAACTGCAGCCCTCCAGCTGTCCCCTTTTCCCCACCCCTGGGCAGCACCTGCTCCATTGTCTCCTCAGGGAAGAAGCCATGCCAGAGATAGCAGCTGCCTGGCCAGGCGTGAATCCCAGGAATTTGGCCATGCTGGAGGAGAGCGGCTGACTCCTCTCGACCTCTGACCCAGTGGGATGATACAAGCCATCTTCTGTTTCTCTTCAGACTGATTTCTGGGGTCAACACAACAGCTCTCCCTGTCTCCCTCTCTGCCTGATAAAATGTCTGGAGTCCTCGCCACACAATAGATCTGTCAGACTCTTGGCATAAGCTTGGGAGGGACGAGGGCAGGAAGAGGTGAGAATAGAGGGCCATGGAGACACAACATTCCCTTCAGAAAATGTGCTGGGTGGCAAGGATAGGATCTTAACGGAGGCATCTCCCCCCCCCCCCCGCCTTTCCATTTGCTATCAGATGCACTCCCAGAGCTTTTCGTATGGAACAACCATCCTAGGCCACATCTGCACCATTCATTTAAAACATTTTAATACTATTTTAACAATCATGTCCCCCCCCCAAAAAAAAACAAATATCCTGGGAACTGTAATTTGTTAAGGGTGCTGAGAGTTGTTAGGAGATTCCCTATTCCCTTCATATAGCTATAATTCCCAGATTCTCTGGAGATTGTAGCTCTGTGAGAGAAATAAGGATCTCTTAACAGCTCCCGGCACCCTTAGCCAAACTGTAGTTCCCATAATTTTGGGGGGGAAAGTCATGACTGTTAAAGTGATATGCTTTAAAGCTATGGTGCAATATGGTCTTAGCTTCTCTCTTTCTCCTCTCCTGTTTCTCTCTCCCCCATACCTACCCCACCTATAGCAAGACTGGAGCACAGAGCCTTGTGCCCCAGATTTTGCTGTCTAGGCTTCATGAAGTCACCTTTGCTTTGGAACTGTCTGAAAAACCCTATTACTGTATTTGTTTCCAGTGTTAAGATCACACTGTGGTTGCACACTTGTGACTCCAAGCAACTGACATTCAGAGACATACTGCTTCCAACACTGGAGATAGAATGTAGCCATCATGGCTAGTAGCTATTGACACTCTCCATGAATTCACGTGAATTTCACATGCTGGAAATTATTTTGAAAGTGATATTTTGCAGAAAAGCGCACGTTTCAGTGGTATTTATTTATTAAATTTATAGCCCAACCTTTCCTCCCAAAGGAGCCCAGGGAATGTGACTTCCTTTTGCACACCTTTGTCCCCCAAAGCTGCAGCTGAACCTGGTAGGGGGTGAATTTGTGGATATTCTGAAACTACAGCTCCAGTCGCATTTGTTTGATTCTTATCATCTTGTTCAGTGTTCCAAGCACAGGGGCAACCCCTACCAGGGCTTTGACCTGTGATCTTAACACTGGAGACAAATAATAAGCTTTTTCAGGCAGTTGGAGGTGGTTTGAAAAGCAAGGTGACTGTTCATGGTAAATAGTTCTCTTTTCCAGCTTTCCCAGCTTTTTGTGCTTTTTTTAATTTGAAAAATTTGCTTGGTCAGATGCAATCTTGGGACAAAATTAATGCTTGTGCAGCTGTGGAGAGTAGTGTGTTGCTCAAATTGCCGTCAGCTCCCTTGGAAATTCATTGTTTGTTTCTGACCTTGCAGCTCTAGCCTAGTCAAAGATGGAGGAAGAGAGCAGAGCCTAGTGCAAAGATGTTTGGGAGAATGGATATGCAGAATCAAGTGGTCGTGGACCCCCCCTCAGAGATGAAGCTCTGATGGGCCAGGAAAGTCTGTGCTAGAGGAAGAGAAAATGGCTTGATGAATGGAGATTCTCATTTGTCAGCAAGGACAGTGTCTGGTTAGGAGCTCAGACACTTGAGGTGTTAAAGCATTCTTTGCCAACCTGGTGCCCTTCAGATGTTGTTGGGACTCCCACCTGCCTGCATCTATTGCCATTAGCCATGCTGGCCAGGACTGATAGTGTGGTGTTGTGGTTAACATACTAGACTTGGACGTGAAAGACCTGGATTCAAATCCCCACTCTGTCTGCCATGAAGCTCACTGGTTGATCTTGGGCAAGTTACTGTCTCTCTCAGCCTAATCTACCTCATGGGGTTGTTAGGAGAAAATGTGAAGGGTGAAGAAAACTACCTTGAGCTCCTTGGAGGAAATGTGGGATATAAATATAATAAATACTAAAAAAAAATCTCAAGGGCACAATTCTTGAAATTCCTTTCCCTCTCCTGTGAGGTAGGGGTGTGGGGTTCTTCGGGGATGAGAGGGCAATGCTCAGCATATGCTTAATATTTTATCCACCCAAGTAAATTAATTTTGGCTAAAGCAGAAAAATTTGTGCCAGGCTTTTGAGCATGTCAAGTGAAAAACAAAAGCCTCAGGGCACATGCAGAGTGAAAGGCTGCTGACTCTTAGGAAGTATTTTAGCCTTTTCCTAGGAACTAAAAGCCACATGTAGCTATTGACAGAGAAGTGGATAAAATTTAAGAACTTCTAATAGTAAGTTTGGTTCAGAAAAGTGATTTGGGGGGTGGAGTGGAGAAAGAGATATAAATCAGGCTTTTGAATTTCTTTATTTTATTTTAAATCAGCCAAGCTGCAGACAGTGGTGTTTGTAAACCAGTGAGTTTAATACCATTTATCAATGTGAGAATTTTAGGGGTGGGATTGTACACTCTTTAATTTGAGACTCTCACCTTATGGCTTTTTGTGTGGATTTCAGCCCTAATGAGGGCTAGGAAGTGTGTTTGTTTGTTTGTGTGTGTGTGTGTGTGTGTGAGAGAGAGATAGTTTCTTCCTTGGTCCTCTTATTTTGTTTTCTCTCCTCAAAGACATGCAGCTCTTTTCCCTCCCCCAAGCCCCCGTCTGTCTCCAAGGATTGGGTCCCACCTCCTCCTTGTTGCTCCCCTTCCCAATGGTTAAATACAAAAGAGGAAGTGCTGTGTGCTTGCCTGGGCCTGGAATGAAGAAGCAGGGGATCAGGGAGGGGGGTGGGGAGAAGGAAGAGGGGAGGGGAACCCAGAATCCAGAGTGCGTCTGCTATTGAGAAATGAAAAGGCTCCTCCAATTAGACGCTTTGGTGCTGCAAACTTGAGGCGAGGCACTTGAACTGTCACTGTGGAGCCTTAATTAGCAGCTGCGGGTGAGGGGTCAGCCTCAACTCAGCAGTCTTGACAAGGCTGATATCAAGTGCAAGGCAGAGGAGGAGGCAGGCAGGCAGGCAAGGAGGGAGGGAGAGAGAGGACGGGAAAGAGGCAGGCGAGCAAACAAGCGAAGGGGGGTTGGCAGAAGGAGAGAAGCAAAAGCTCCCTCAACTCAGGACCCAAACCCTGGAACACACAGGAGGAGAGGTGGGGTGTGAGGGAAGTGATGGAGAGATGCAGCCGGCGCTTAAAAAGGGAATAAAATGGTTGCTGTCTTTCTCTCTGAGCTGGCTCCCTGCCTGCAGTGAGGATCCCAGGAACAGCTGTTTGCCTGCACCCTGAGCTCTTCCTCCTCTTCCCCTGCCCCCCCCCCAACCCCGGACATCATCCCTGTCCACTTTCTCACCTTCCCAAACTGTTTGCCTTGAGATCAGAGTGTGGACGCCGTCAGACAGTGACCCCGTTCCAGAGGGCAGAGGCGCAGGGGTTGTCGTCCTTGGGGTTGCTTGCCATGCCACGGATTGCTGCTTAGGGTCTTGCTTTTGTCCCCCTGCTGCCGTCGCTGCCAGGGCCAACATGCTGGAGATGAAGACCTGGTCCACCTTGCTTCAGAGTCTGAGTGAGTGAAAGTTTAGCTGCCTCCTCCCTGTCAAACCCCTCCCCCCCACCTTGCAGCAAAATCTGGCTCCTGTTTTATCTCGCTTGGTGTCCAGCTTTGGGCAAGAGGCTACAGGGAAGGGAGAGCAGGGCTCACTCATGGACTTGCTTGGATGCCCTGTTAGTGCAGGGGAGGTCTCTTCTACTTGCACTGTTTGGAGGTGTTGGAGATGATCTAGCTCCCATGTTTAGCAGGAGCTTATTGGGGGGAGGGGGGGAGGAGACCCATTGTATAGGAGCTGTAGGTCCAACTCTTCCTCCTCCTCTTCTTTCTCTCATTCCCCCTCCCCATGGTCAGAGATTCTGGCTACTTTATATTAAAAAAACACAATGGAGTGGCCAAGTCCTGCAGTGAATCTCAAAGGCTGGTCTTGCTTTCCCTGGCAACATGTAGCTTGGCTTGCTTTCATGAGTCACTTGCCTGTCTGTTTTTGTTCTAAATAACCCTTTTTTGTGGTGGAGCTGCTGTGTGCCTATGATGCACCATGGTAGAGCTACTCCTGCTTTTAGCCAGTGGAGAGGAGCCAGCCTGGTGGTTTTAGGGGCCCTTGCAAATCATACAATTTGGTATCTGGGTCAGAAACCAATGCAATGCAGAGAAGTTATGAATAGTAGACCTTGACGGAGAGGCAAGAGGCAACAAGAAACAGAAGGATCATGTGCATTCAGCTCACTTGAGATTAGAAAGGGCTTGTTTTTTGGGGTGGGGTCCTGTATGATTTTTAATGAGTTAAGGGAGGTGGGTCTCTTGAGAACTCTCTAGACAGCACCTCTCTTCATTGCAAGCTAATTAAACTCTACCTGCCCAGCAGTTTCCTGAAAGGGAGGGGGAAAACTCATGTTGACTGTGACTTTCTGACCTGGTGGGGCTTCACCTTTGACCTTTGACCTCTGGCCCTTTTAGGAAAAAAATAGATGCTTTAAATGCAAAGTTATTTGATAGCTAATCCCAGCCGGAATTTTGGCCGCCTTGCCTTTTGTTCATTTAACCCTCACTTTGTGTGTGGTGTGAGGCACTGAGTGAAAGACAGTTTTGATTGGTTGCAAGGGGGGCTTGTCTGGAGAAGGTGGGTGATTTAAGGGAGATTTTGAGGGCTGAAGCATAAAGGAACATGTTCAAAAGTAGTAGCTACTTAGTCTTCCAATGTCCTGAGAGCAAACTTCCAAGTTATACAGTTATACAGACACTGTCTGTTTTTCCAGACAGGACCTAAGAGAGACATATATGTATTTGTTTATTGTGGTGTCAATTTTCCAGGCTGCCTTATAGTGTGTGACACTGGTGGGGATGAAGACTGAGAAGGCAAGCCTTCTGCAGAGGTCATACAGATGTGCAGATTACTGGCTTCCTGAGTTGCAAAAAGAGCTTACAGCAAATCCTATATCCATCAGGTTGCAGATTAGACTGTTCAAAACATTTTCAGCAGGTTTGTTGTGGTGATGGATAAGGAATCTCTTTCTCTGTGTGCATGGGAATATGGTTCTTTCAAAAGCACATCAAATCAGAAAGTTTGATGCCACCCAAACAAAAGGGCATGTGGATCGAAGCTCTTAGGTGCAACTGAATGGACAACCAAGTCAAGGCAGAGGAGCAGTAAGAGAAGTTAATAGCTTAGTTGGTGAGTTTGGATTGGGTTTGGCAGGGATTTGAACTATCCTTTCCTCCCAGGATCACATTCAGCTGTAGGTTCTGCTTTTCTGTTTTACTCTCTCCCCCTCCTCTTTCTGGGTCCCTGATGGTTGTGTTTTTACAGAGCTTAAATTTTGATATTGAGCTCAGTAGCCCTCAGTGTTGCAGCTTCACTTCCAGTCTCCAGACATGGAACTGTTGAAGTAGTATTAAAAAAGTGTGTATCTTTTAGACCTGATAATCAGAACCTCTGCCTTCAGACACCCTGGATTAAGAGGTGGAGTAAGGTGGGCTCCCAGATCAGAAAGTGTTGCTTTTTGGTCACCCTGAGCTCCAGCATTTCTTTAAACCCCTGTTGCCTTCACTTTTGTTGCTCCTCATCAGTCTGTGGTTAATGGCTTCCTGTGAAAGTAGATAATGGTGTAATGGACAGGGAGGTGGTGCCTTCTTCACCCATCCCCTAGCAGGAGCAACAAACCATAGCTCCTAATTTAGTCTGGACTAGGGACCATGTTTCTTTTGTGGAAAACAAATCAAGATGGGCAGTCAAGGTTTGTTCTTGACTCACCCACCAGTCATGCTTGGTTTGAGTGCCTGCAGGATAGCTTAGTTGGTAGAGTATGAGACTCATAATCTCAGGGTCATGGGTTTGAGCCCCATGTTGAGCAAAAAGATTCCTGCATGGCAGGGGGTTGGACTAGATGACCCTTGTGATCTCTTCCGACTCTACAATTCTATAATTCTATGAAATAAATCACTGTCAAATATTTGGGTAAGCCTGGGGACTGTGGCTTATTCCTTCCAAGAACAAGCCAGGAGCCACCTCTATGTTCATGGCAAACTATGATTTACAGTGAGATGCAACCATAACTTGGTGGTAGAGTACCTGTCTTACATGCAGGAGGTCCCAGGTTCAGTCTTCAGCATCTCCAGATTCTCCTGTCCAAAACCCTGGGGAGTTGCTGCCAGTCAATGTAGGCAGTACTGAGCTAGATGGCATCTGATTCAGTACAAAGCATTTCCCTATTTTCCTGCAAAAGTTTTTTTTAGGGAAGGACCATAGCTCAATGTTAGAGCCTTGCATGCAGAAGGTTCCATGTTAAAGCCCTAGCTTTTTCAGGCAAGACTGGGAATTGCCCCTGTCTGAAACCCTAGAGAGCCACTGCCAGTCGTTGCAGACAAGATTGCTAAATGGACTAATGGTCCGAATTCTGTACAAGCAACATTGTAAGTGTACTTGTGGTGGTACCCTTAAAAGGGAGGAAAGGAGGAGCTTTAATGTGTGCCTAAACAGGTTTCTGTCCTAGGGCAAAGTTGGTGGTTACAGCAGCAGGATCAGCCTGTGCTGATGAACAGCTTGGGCCAATGGAGGCGGCTGCGCATTGATTTGCTGTCATAAAATACAAGGACAGAAAGCAGCATTTGCTAATAAAAAGGGAGACCTTCCCTGAAAAAAACAGTTATTACTGTATCCTGGCACTCGAAAGGAACAAAGCAGGTGGGTGGGTGGGGGTGTTGTTGCTCGTTAGAGCTGCCGCAGGCTAATAGGCAGAGGGCAAGGCAGGCAGAGGGCAGGCTGTGCCCTCTCATATGGAGAAGGCCAAAAGGTGCCAGCTAAGCTCTTCTGGCATCAGAGTTCCCTTCCCTGGGGAGGATTAGCAGGCAGGGGTTATGCAGACGGACAGCTGGGCAAGCTGTTTGGATCACGGGGAACTGGAAGCAGCTCAGGCTGTAATCTGAGCTAGGAGGGGGTTTATGATTCTGTGCACAGGTCAGTGCCCAGACTGGAAGAGAGAATGGGGGTGGGGGGGTAGGTGTCTCCTTTGAACAGCAACACCCATTGCTTGTATGTCTGGTTCCAGGCTGACTTTGAAACGGGGGGGGGGGGCCTTTATTGTAAATGCATTTCTCCATTACACAGTGATGTCAGGAATTAATTTAGAATTTGGCTTCACCAGAACCTAAGACCCATGCCTAGCCCCAGGGCCCACTTTCAGTGGCTGGGAGTGTCTGCTGGCACGAGATTTTTACCATCACTACGGATGCAGAGCCTGCTTGATTTATGCCTGCCCTTTGAGATGGCCAAGTGTTCTATAAGGACTACAGCCAAAGATCTAATTGATCAGTTAAAATGAATAACCGAGTTCTCTCTCCTGGCCACCAACCTTCTTGTGCCATGCTACCCTGGGGTGAAAGTGGGACAGCATGAAAAAGTGGACATGGGCACACATACACAATGGCAAATCATCAAACTGAGGCTCAGGAAATAAAAATGTCTTGTGTGATATGGAATAATTTCAACATGTTTTGACTAGTTGTCTTTAGGGTGCAAAATAATCTTCCCCTGCCTTATTCTACTGCCTGATAGCTGTCATTTCCTCAGAGCTTACTGTTCCCTAGGCCTTGTTTCTCGCCCCCCCTCCCCCAGCCCCATATTTTCTCAGCTCTGTTCATTTTACACCCTTCCCTTCCTTGGGCCTTCATCTTCATCCATCAGCTCAGCTTGTTGCTTTACTTAATTACTCTATTTCTAGAATGGCTTTCAAGCCCTAGTTCCAAGGCAGCTTATGTAACCTTAAATAGTTAAAAACCATTTAAACAGGGACCCTAAACCCCATCATGATTAATGCAAGGACAGCAGAAAAGACCCACAGAGTATAGAAACAAAAGAACAGAACAAAAAGAGTACAAAAGCAGCTTTACTAACCAAAGAGGTGGCTCCCCTGTTGATAATAACAAGGGAGCATGATTCTTCAAATTCTTAAGGTGGAAGCAGTGCCCTAAAACTGGAGCCACCACTCTAAAAGCTCTGTTGCTTGTTGAAGCTAAGCTAATGCAGCAGCCACTGGTATCTGGAACAGGGTTAAAGTGTTAAACGTGTTAAAGTGAGGTGGTGTGGGGGGCTCATAAAGGCACAGACACCTCCTGAGATTCTTATCCTCTGCCCAAGAGTCTTTCATCTTCCCCTCCACTCTCATTACCAGCTTTCTTCCAAAAGTGTACAAGGCTCCCCCCCCCACCCACCCACCCACTGGACACACTATTTTTTCTCACTTTACTCTCCCAGGTGACACTATATGGCATCATTTTACTGCTACTAGTTTCCTATTGAGCAGTTACAGAATGAATGGTCCATGACATCACAGGAAGCCAGCCAATGGCTGGGGGAAGGAGAAAGAGAAACTGTGCATGTATTCTGCAGTTATGAGACCTACCGAGCCTCTGAGGGATGTTGTTCTCAGTAGTGCTGCTAGAGCCTGGGATAGTGGCGAAAGGAATCATGACTTTTTCATGCTTAGCTCAGATCACTCTTGACCTGTTCTGGCTTTGCAGGTGAGAGGAGAGGCACTGGATATGCTGTTTCCTCTGCTCCAGTTTAACGGTGTTCTCTTTGACACATTAGGGACCAGCAACCCAGTTGCAATTCAGCTTGTTGTACAGAGCAAATGTATTATCTGCATAGCACTATCCTTAGTTTTTGTTCCTTGCATAAGAGAAACCCTTGTAAGAAAAGGCTGTTCAGACTCAGTTTCCCAATATGGCTGCCCCCCCTTTCAGAATGGTTGTAAACTATTTCACACTTTCTAACTGTTCTTCCCAAAGGTTGCTGAAATTTCCCCTTTATTGAGTCTCCCTTCCTCCCACATTCAACAAGGAGTCTGTTTCCTGTTGATTGACTGCTCTGGTGAAGATTGGGGTGTTGTAAAATAGGTTTATCTCACTGAAAGACTTACAAGAGGTATTTGAAATGCAACCTTTGTAACCTTTTCAAGGGCTATGTATATGCCACCTTTAAAATGGAGGGGGGGCTGGTGCACTCCAGATGTACTATGCCTCCCAGCATCTCTGACCATTGGCTATGCTGGCTAGAGCTGCTAGGAGATGGAATTCAATAACAGCAGGGAGGGGCAGTTTCCCCATTCCTGCTTGAAGACAAACAAAACTGTAGTTGTATCCTGAGTGGCTCAGTGTCCTTTAATGCTGCCACAAGTGTCAATGAGGAGCTTCATCAAGGTCAACATTGTCTACACTGCCTGGCAACAGCTCCCCAGGGCTTCAGACAGGGGACATTACCTGGATTGAACCTGGGGTCTTCTGTAGGCAAACCAGATACTGCTCTACTTCTGGACAACAGCCCTTGATAGTGACCCTACTATTATGCAAGAGTATGCTGGGCCACTGGCATTAGAAAATATTGCTCTGTACAGACGTGGGTACTATTTATGTGCTATGCCACCTCTTTGCTAAGCTTTTAAGAGGAGACATATCTTCAGTTTATTTTATTTTTCTTCCTATTTTGAGAGCCAGAAGGATGCAGTGGATACAGCAATACTAAAATTGAGAGTCCTAACTCACTGAGTGATATTCTTTGGCAAGTTTGTCACTGGCCAGCTTCTCCTTTCTCACAGGTGAGGTTGGGGGGGTTGGGGGTGTGTGTGGAGAGGAGGCTGGGATGCAAATTGACTTATTCCTAATTTTATTGATGGAGTGCCAGGGTCTACCTCAGAGGAAGTTGGTTTGAAGTTCTCCTGCACATGATATAATGAGTCTGTTTCACTCACAAGATCTTATGGTCATACTTATGTCAAGAGAATGAAAGAGATATATTCCTCAAATTCAGGCTGGCTCGAGGCTTTTGAAGGGATTTGGGTGCTGGGCCTGGGTGTTGGTTTTTTCTTACCCATTTTGTGTTTTGACCTGCTTGATGGAGTTAATTCTGTGGGTTGATGCGGGGAGGGGGAGAAAGAGGAGGACTAGAAGGAATTGTCAGCTTTGTGTCTTAGGTGGAGGACTGAACCGCCTCTACAAATGATATATGTTTAACAGGAGAGGTATGAGAACTCCACCATTCCTGGTCTGCTTCTTTTCTCCCGCTCTCCTTGTCTTGTGCTGTAGCACGATTCCTGTTAAATCAATATTGAGTTGGCACCTGTTATTACAGGATGTGGGACCCAGCCGCCTTCATGCTGTGACTTCTTTCTGTTTCTTTCTCTCCGCTTTTTGGTTTCTCCAATGCACAAATGTGCACACACAGAGAGAAGGAAGGTGGAATTCAATCACACTCTGCAAAATAGGAAGATTGGCTGAGGAGCAGCAGTTGCAGGGTAGGCCTGGATCCTCTTTAAGTGCCCTAATGTTGCCCTAGCCACTGAGGGTCAGAGGCCACCTCCCATATGGGCTTTGTTCACCTTGATGGTTATGGATATGCTTGGCATGTTTATGAGTCCCAGAATGGCCTGCAATGCTGACATCACCTTGCTCAGTAAAGAGCTGGGGGCAAAGGCTGCAGTTGCTGTGTCCACGTTATGTCTTGCCAGGAGTGTGAAGTGGTCATTTGACTTAATTGGAGGGAATAAGGGACTGTCTGGTATGGAATGAAGTGGTGGCCATTTGGATCCTAGGCAGGAGGCTAGCAGCCCTTTTAGTTGGGTTGGACTCCAGTGCTGACAGAGGGTAGAAGCATCTTTGTGTACCTGAGTCCCTAGTAAAACATGGCCCACCCCTTTGTTCTGACATCTAATATGTGATGCCTTAACAGAGACTATATCAACACTATACAAGAATCCTGGGAATTGTAGTTTACCCCACACAGAGCTCCAATTGCCAGCATCCTTGACAAACTACAGTTCCCAGGATTATTTGGGGCATGGAAAGCCATTTACTTTGAATATGCTTTAAATGTATGGTGTGGATCAGCCCAGAGGTTGAAGGCCAACTGGATATAGGCATAAGTCTAGTTGCTGAGAGAATCCAGGCTCCACAACCAAGTGTGTCCTCTGGTACATGAATTCTCTTCCATCATTCTTAAAAAACAAAACAAGCTGCAGAACCTCTCTCTCTTACAACAGCATTTGGCTTAAGGTGTAGAGAACAAATATTCTTCAGATGGCTTTAAGGGTGGGGCTGAAGAAACCCTCCTCTTCCCCTCCACCCATTCCATTGCTTAATGTGCCCCTCCTGGAGCACAGCCAACTCACTTCAGAGTTGCAGCAACATTGCCTGCTCTGGCTTCTTAACAAGGTGTGGGACTGATTTGCAGCCCTGGAAAGCCAAGCTTCTTGCAGAGTGCTTCTTTGCATGTGCTGGTATCTGGCCAGACACACTGTCTTCTTCCAGAGCTGCTTTGTGTCTGGGGAAGGGACCACAGCTCAGTGGTATGGCACATGTTTTGTACGTAGCCTTACATGTTCATCCTCTTGCATTTGTAGTTTAAAAAGGATCAATTTGTACACAATGACTGCCAGATTCCTTATGTTCCACCTTGATTACTGAGATCTTCTCAACACCTCTGAGGTTCAGTTGGGCCTCTATTATGGTCAGGTCCTGCTGTTTGAAACTCCTTGCCAGTAGAGGTTTGGCAGGAATTATTCTTGCCTTCTTTTAGATGGCTCCTTTGCAATGTGAATTTGAGATTGTATAACTCTTCTTCCAGTTCCAAACAACACAGAATCCTCTCCTTGACAAGGCCCTGCAGCCCTGCTCCCTTCGTCAAGGGATGGGGAACCTGTGGCCCTCCAGTTGTTGGATACTAACTCCTATTAGCCGTAGCCAGCATACCCAGTGGTCAGGAATGATGGGAGGTGTAGCTCAGAACATCTAGAGGGCACCATTTTAGCTACCCCAAAATAATGGTTTTTAGTAACAACCCTTGCCCTAGATCAGGGGTCAGCAAACTTTTTCAGCAGGGGGCCGGTCCACTGTCCCTCAGACCTTGTGGGGGGCCAGACTATATTTTGAAAAAAATATGAACCCCACAAATAACCCAGAGATGCATTTTAAAAAAAGCACACATTCTACTCATGTAAAAACACCAGGCAGGCCCCACAAATAACCCAGAGATGCATTTTACATAAAAGGACACATTCTACTCATGTAAAAACACGCTGATTCCCAGACTGTCCGTGGGCCACATTTAGAGGGCGATTGGGCCGCATCCAGCCCCCGGGCCTTAGTTTGGGGACCCCTGCCCTAGATGCTCAAGATGCTGACTATGGTGTTCATGCAGTCTGAACAGACAGAACCCAAGTTAAAGGCAAACACATGTATTTTGAAGCTAGAATGTTTCTACCAACTGCATGTCCCACTCTGCTTTAAAGAGCAGCAAGCATCCATTTCAAAAGTTAGATGGTTGCAGTGTCTGCAAATAGCTGAATCTAAGCCCAAATATGGGGGTGTTGGTGATGCCTGCCTTTATCTTTCTGGCTAACTCTTGTACAATGCTATTAGCCCTTCTCTGAACCCACTTGTGTGACTTGTTTCGTTGGTTGGCTGGAGGTCAGAGTAGATCTGTACAGATCAGGTTTCATTTGCAACAGGGTTACATATAGAGGGTCAAAGATGGAAAGGAGTCAAGCATTGAGCAATGACCTGGATCAGGAGAGAGGCTTTTGTGCAGGGTGGTGACTAGAGGAGATATAGGATGTACATCTATTACTGCAGCATCTGGAGTCGTTGCCAGTTGCTCCAGTAAGGCTCTGTTTGTCCCACACCACAGCATTTCCTGCCTGGCTGTGTGAGGGAAGCCCCCTTGAGCAAAAGACTTGCTTTCCTGCCATGACGCCTGCTGATTTTTCCATTGTCTGTAAGCAGATAGGGTTAACATTCCCCAGGGAAGGCAGGGCCTCTGGAGACTCGCTGCAGTCCAGCAATGAATGGTGCTTTTTTAATACTCCATCCTTCAATCCTTATCTCTCCTAATTTATTGGACATAACTGGTGGCGCTGATGGATCCGCAGCTCAGACCTTGGCTTCTAAATTTCAGCATTAATAATCTCAGCCTTCAGCCAGCTCTCCAGATGTCTTTGATTTAGCTGCTCACTCGGGAGGGGTGCAACCCCATGTCCCTGGTGCCAGCATTAATGTGGCCTGCTGACAATATATTTGGGCTTGGAATTGCATTTCCCTGATGAATTAATTTGCCTCTTAGTGACTGTCCCTCCCTCTGTCCTCCTCCCTTCTTAGCTGGGGTCAGATGTTCTAATGAATGGGGTCAGGATCAACTCGTTGCCTTCCTGCCCTTTCCTCTCATTCTGCCCCCCTCCTCCCCAAGTGAGAAAGGGGAAATTTATCTGGCACTGTGAGTGAGAGACACACACACACACACACACACACACAGAGAGAGAGAGAGAGAGAGAGAGAGAGAAGCAAAGAACTTGCTTAATCTTCCATCAGCTTTGAACTGTTGTGCTAGGGCACTCTATATTGGAAGGCAGGTTGTAGGGAATAGAAATCTTTACCAGTTGCTTTGTGTGCTCCTGGCTGTTCCCGTTCTGCAAAAAAAATAGCCCAAGCACCATGGTGGTACCTGCCTCCCCATCAGTGCCATAAACACAGGAAGCTGCTGCACAGCAGGTCAAGACTGTGTTTGTCCATGTACTCTGGTTTCGTATATTACAACTGGCAGCGGCTCTCCAAGGTCTGAGGGAGATAAGGGTCTGTGCTACCTGCTCCTCCTTCCTTTTAACTGGGGAGACCGGGGGTTCACCTTGGGACCTTCTGCATGCAAAGCAGGTGCTTTCTGCATTCTGTAATTCAGGCATGAGTATTACTTATTTTTTATGGTGGTGGAGAGGCATGATCTGGACAGGGGTGTGTTTTGATCCCTGCGGATCAAGCTACTGTGGCAGGGAACTTCAGGAGAACAAACTGGATTGTTGGGAACTGTTGGTTCAGTATTCGAGTGACAAATTCTAGGGCTCTTGCAGATGTTTTGGATTGCAGTTCTCATTCAGCACAGCTGGGAATTGTGGTCCAAAATATCTGGAAAGAATCTGGTTGGCAAAAGCTGACCTAATTAGAGGCCTGAATATGCTGTGTATTGATTTGCCTGTTTTGCATAACTTAGCCTGCTCTTGCTAAGCTGAGCTTTAAATAGGATCAAATAGGAGCTGGAGGTTTCTGAAACAACCCCAAAAACCTGTTTGACTAGAACTAATGGTCCCTTCATCATGGGCAACAATTTCTTCATTGCTCTGTCTTCTAGAAACTTTTGTCCTGCTGCTCTACTGAGCAAACCTTTCAGCCTATAGAGCCCTGCAACAACTCCACCAGCATTTGATACTGGCTTGTCTGCTGGTGCAATGGTGCATGCCAATAAGAGTCATTGGAGGGGCACATCAACAACCCTCTTTTAAAAAAAAATCTCTTACTTAGTCCAACTGACACCTACATCCCTGACCTTGCTCACAATGAATGCATTTTTTAGTCTATTTTAAAGGTCATTTACAATACTGGTCTTCATTGGCATCACAAGCAAGACCCAGCTGATCCACGACTCTGCTTATGGTTCAGAGAAGCTATTTAAAGCCAAGGGAAATAATTGACTTGCTTTTCCTGTTGCACTTTGAAATCCTCTTTCTCCCTTTTTTTCTTTAAAGATGGTTAAAATCAGAAAAATTGACCTTATTCCAAGTAGTTCCTTGCACTAGCCTGGCTGCAGTCTTAAAATAATCAGTGGATCAGCCAGGGCTGTCTGGGGGAGCAGAAGTGGGTTGCAGCCAGTGGATGTCCTTAGTCAGAGTGGCTGAGATTAGCAGTCCAAGTAAGGAATGGCTTGTTTTCCTACAAGCTCTTATTTTTCCATAAAAAGGAGACACTAAGGGCTTGTTCAGTTGATGCTGGCCGTCCATTGTAATAGAGGTTATTATCCAGATAATTGGCACGTGGTGATAGATGGCAATGCAGAGGTAAAGAAAATTAGGCTGGGCAGATTTTAATTTTTTAATTCCAGCCTTTGATTCACTGGGCTTTCTTCACTTGAACACTGGCCTCCCCTCGATGAAGAACTCAAATTCCTATTGCAGTTTCTACCAAAATATTTAATGCTCAGATCAGTGTGATACATAGGCAAAACACAGCAGGTGCTACACATATCTACACAGAGACATTGATCCAGCAACAACACCTCCCTTACAAGCCCGTTATAAGTGAATTGCGTGGATCTGATCCCTAGTGCTATTTTTCTAGAAAAAGAAGTGCGGGAGCTCACCATTAGCACCTGCCTTGTTCTCTTATAATGGCAAAGGAGCCCACCTGAGAGGTGCCGGAACTGAGTTCCAGCAAGTTCCAGCTGAAAAAAAGCCCTGGGTAGACAACCTTGTACTTCTCTGAGATGGCTGAACCTGCCCTGTCTGTCCATGCCTACTCTGGGGTCTCAGTAACCTATGAGAAGGAGGGTACACCACTGCCTGTAGAGGGCAGCAACCTCCCCTGGAGAGGGAGGACTAGATGTGATTTCTGACAACTCTGGAGGTGGAGTTGGTGGTGCAATAGGCAAATTGGCCAAACCAGAACCAGCCTCCAACAGCTCCAAAGTGGGCACCGAAGCCCATGCATTATACTGTGGGAACTGGTGGTAGCAAGGGAATCCCCTCTCCAGGAATCCTCTTCCTCAGGGCTCTTCCAACACAGGCAGAGACCTTCCCAGTCTACTAGACATCCTGGGGTATGCCACTCCTCTTTTCTGTCCAGGCTTGACCAGCTCCCTCCCCAAGTCTATGACAAGGAGCAGTAAGTGTGCAGAGGCTATTATGGTAACATTTACATGAACAAACTGTTTAAGGGAATGGGCATATACTTCTCTTGTTTAAAGAGAAGACAGCACTGGGGCTGCCTTTGGATGGGGTCAGTGGAGAGATATTGTGCAAGTTTTGCTGGGTTTATTGCCAACTCCCCCCCCCCCCAATTTCTAACTACATTTTGTGATATGGAACTGTGCCTTTGTGGTGGAAATACCATGGTTTCCTGCATAATTTTGTTCACACCAGTGGGTGTGGTATGACACAACTGTGGACATCATTGGATATGTCTCCAGTACTGCCTTCCTCCCCCCACCCCCACCCCATATCTATTCCCTATGATTCTGTGTGCAGTTTTGAAAAACTTATTTCCACCAAAAGAACTGTATCTCATTGAAAGAAGGAAACAGTGGTAGCCTTCCATTTCAGTGTATCATTTCCAACCTGTTTGTAGAAAGGTGCATGTTGGAAAGGTTGTTGCTTATTGACAGAGCACCTATTTTACATGCAGAAGGTCCCTGACTCAATTCCTGGCATCTTCAGGAAGGGCTGGGAAATACGCCTCTGAAACCCTGAAGAGCCAATGCTAGTTGGTGAGGTGTTGATAGTACATAGGAACATGGGAAGCTACCTTCTTTATACTGAGTCAGGCCATTAGTATCACAGTATCATTCACTCTGACAGGCAGAAATTCTCCAGCATTTCAGACAGAGATCTCTCCCAGCTCGTATCTGCAGATATCAGGGATTGCACTCTGGACCTTTTGCAGGCAAAGCATACATTCTACCACTGAGCCATGACCTACTCAGCTAGATGGACCAACAGTCTGACTTGGCATAAGGCAGCTTCCTCTTGTTTTCTACACAGGGAAAGTTGTGCAGAGTCCTAATGAGAGTCTATCTCCATTAGGGCTTATTTTGTAGCCACTGTCCCACCACCTTAGTGTGGTTCTCTGTGGTTGGTGGGTTCTGATCCCCAAGCTTTGGAAGAGATGGAGCCAGGGACAAAAATCCCCCTCAAACTCTGTTTCCCACTTCCTCCAGAGTCTGCTTGTGTTCTGCTGATCCTCTGCTCATCTCTGAGCCTTTAAAGATCAAGGTGGGATTAAATGACACTGAGCTGGAAGGAACAGGGAGAATCTAATCGCAGCCTCTCCGGCTTCACACCTGAGAACATGCTGCTCTGAACATCTTTGCTTAATTAATCAGCTAGGTGTGCATGTGTATATGTGTGTGAGTGAGTGAGCGAGCACACAACTGCTGGGGGCCTGTTTGTGGTGTTAGCGTATCCATGTGGTGCTTGGCAGCTTGCTATGCAGCAGACACGAGGCTAGACTTTAAATAAGGGTGCAATTATTGTCTGAATAATTGACGAACAACGGGCAACGCATCGGCACTCAGTATAATGGGCTTTGGTCCGTTGCCACGGAAGAGGCGCCGGCCTCCTTGGCTCTGCCAGCTTTTTCCACATCTTTGGCGGGAAGGGCAAGTGAAGGTGTTGGGAGGAGCTTCTTCCTTTCCCTAATTTTGTTACTTTTTGCCCCAAGTCAGGAATTAGTCCTATAAGGGTATTTAGCACTGACATTCTCTCAGCAGATTAAAAGTAAAGGTACCCCTGACTGTTAGGTCCAGTCGCAGACGACTCTGGGGTTGCACGCTGATCTTAGATCTGAGCTTTAGGTTAGGGTTTGTTTTTTGGGTTTGGGGTTTTTTTCTCGGGGCTGAGCAAATATAGTAGTAGCATCAATAAGTTTACTATACTCCCTCAAAATCCCAGATTGGTTGGAATATTCATGTGACAGCCACAGGTACACCGGGTGCCTTTGCGTAAGCCAAGACTGGGGAATCTGCGGCCATGTTGCTAGACTCCAGTGCCCATCATCCCTGGCCATTGGACATACAGACTTCAAAGCATGGTGGGAGTTGTAGTCTTGCAACATCTGGAGGGCCACAGGTTCCCTCATCCCTAAAGTACATCTGTGAAAACTTCAGAGGGCCAGCTTACTTTTGTGGTGAGAGTGTTGTGTTTCAGTGCAGCAGACCTGAGTTCAAATCTTGTTTTGCTTTCTCAGTGGCCTTGGGCCACATCATTTTTGCTCAAGTCTACTCCATAGGGCTGTGGTGAGATTGACATGCTGCTTTGAGCTCCTTGAGCAAAAGACCAGAGATTACAAATGTCATCAACTGTCCTGATGAATGCCTGTCCTTGTATGTTTGGAAAGGGAAAGTGTATGAAGATGGGTGGTTTTGGTTTTACTAGTCTGCTTTTTTTCTTTCTCAGAACCTGTTATTTGAGGTTCTGCTTATTTGGCATCTTGTAAATCAACTCAAAAACAAAACATAGGGTAGGAGCCAGCTAAATTTTACTTGGGGGTACACCCATTGAAATTACTGGACCTAAGTTAAGCATATTCATTAATTCCAGTGGGTCTACTCTGAGTAGGACTAACATTGGATGTAACCCATTGTTTTAGTTCCAAAAACAAAACACACAACCATATCAAACAAACTCATGTTTTAAATGGGGGGGTGGGGTTTGCAAGCAGCAGGTGTTAATCAATTGGGGGGAGGGAAAGGCTCACCTCGGTATGGGATATCTTCGTGTCATGTGAAATGGTCAAAAAAGCATCCAAGGAACGAGGGCAGAAAATCACAGCTCTTCGGCCCTCACTTTGCTCAAGCAGTGGTGGAGTTGAGTATGGAATTGGCTCGGAGTTCCTGGTCCTCATGGTGCTTTTGGCAGGGGGGCATAGTGTCCATTTCAGCAGGAAACATTTAGCCCTGTTTGAGGCAGGTCCCATTTAACTAGAGCATGAACGCATGTGCACACACACAACTTCTGGTGTCACTGACCTCAGTTCTCTGCTGTGTTCAGTCTAAACATCACAGGTCAGCTGCAGGCTAAATCAAATTTGACTTGTCACTGACCCGTAATAAACATTTAAAGTAGACATTCAAGCACAAATCACTGAGGCTGTGGGATTTGTGTGTGTGTGTATAAAAAAGTGTTCTCTGGCAGTTTCAAAGCAACACACCTTTTAGAGAAGTATTTAGGCTGAAGAGAAGGCAGCACCACTCATATATTAGCAACATGTGGGAGTTCAGTTGGTCGACGTTGAGATGTGCTATTAGGCAGTCTGTGGGCAGACTTTAAGCTTCACACATGTATAGCTGTGAGCTCCTGTATCTAAGCGTGTGTCATCACCTGCTTTTATGTTCTTTGTCATCCTTCAATCTATCTGCTCACTTGTGTACCCCCTGTAATAATGAAATATCCAAGGTACTGTTCAGCTAGTGGGAGATGGGAACAGTACCTTTGGACCATGCTAACAGTGCCACCTGCAGTCATGGTCTCGATTTTGCTCAAGGTCAGAAAGCAAGCCAGTGGGAAAGAAGGTTCTTGGATCTGGCAGTCTCTGCCAGGGCACAGAAGTGGCTGGCTTTCTTTGGGCAGCCTAGGCGAACATGGGTTGACTGGCCTCTTGCGGTGCATTTCCATGCAGCTGCCTGAAATCCTGTGATTGGTGTTGTGTCAGGACTTGTATTTTTGCTGCGTTTCCTAAGAGGACAGGCGTTAGAAGGACAGAGTGGCTCTTTATATGGAGCATGAGTCATTGTGGTGGGGAGCAATTTTCCATTCTTATTCCACTTGCTGTGTCTCTTCCTTCTCTCGCCTTCCTGCATAAGCCTTCAGCGAGCCTCGCTTCACTTTCTTGGATGAGCAGCTTTTGATGCAAGTGGTGGGAGAATCCTTATGCTTTCTCTTTCTTGCTGTGTATTAAGAACAGATGGATCGCCCTCCAACGAGCCTGTCTGCACCGTTAACACTTGATGAGCCCTGCCGCCACTCTGACTTAAGAGAGGGAGCACCGAGTGCCTCACTTGGCTGCCTCTTGGCAAGGGAGGAGCTGCTGGCGCCCGGCTAAGCGTTACAGTGCTATGTGGCTAATTGTCCTTGTTTATAGTGGCAATGTCCCTCTGTGGGGCGTGGGTGGCCTTGACCAGGGAAGGACCAGAGGGATCAAGAAAGAAAAAAGAAATAGACAACTAGGAAGACAGACATGAAGGTGCCAGGAAGCCGGGGGGGGGGGATCTGATGAGGGTTGGTAGGAGTACAGGCAGCAAAAAAACAACAACAACAACAAAAACCTAGAGCAGGCAGCTGCTTTGGAAAAGAGAATAGGCACAAGGTGGGGCAGATTCCATTGTACTTCCCCTCCTTAATTCTGGTTGTGGACTGTGTAATTGGATGGGTTGTTTTTGTACAGAGGCTGCAGGTAAAATTGTGTGACAACCTGTGTACTTTGGGAAGTATCCCATGCCTTGTAAAACAAGCTGTGTAGAGAATGACTTGGAAGGGTGCTTCTTATTTGCTTAGAAGGCCAAGGGTAAATTGTCTGCAGACAAAATATGGCACGGAGGTTGATAGCTGCCTACCACAACCGCTGCTGCTGCTGCTGCTAAGTAAACAATGTGGGTGTGGACTTGTTGCATAGATGGAGAATCCTAGTTGGGGATCCGCATTTGGGTGGGAAATGCTATGGTACATCTCTTTGACAATGACATCTCCTTGAGAGATGGAAAGCAAACATGTGCTAAAACACCCCCAAGAAGCCCTCTTCTCTCAAAATTCGAAAGTAGCACTTGCAGTATTGTGAATTGGCCCTTGAATCCCAAGACCCTGGGCTAAATCTGGGGAATGCTGGCTGAGGAACTGATGCTGCTTCATTTCTTTTCTGTATCTAATTAGTTAATTTCCCATTCTTACTAGAGTTCTTCCACCACTTTGACCAGGTAGGGCTCAGAGTAAAGGCCAGGGGTTCCACAGAGTTTGACTGGTCTTTGTAGCGAACTAAACACTTAGTTGGAGGGGAGGTCATCTGGACACCTCCCCTCCCACAAGAGGCAGGTATTGTCCCTGGCCTTGTGCTGCATACTGAAAAGTCAATGTGAGGTCAAGGACAATGCTTAGCATCAAGCTTCGGACTCTGGTGTGTGTGTGTGTGTGTGTGTGTGTGATTCTTGCAATTATACTGTGCTCTTCCAAACCCAGTGGGGAAACTGTTGTATCCTGCCTAAAAAAACAAACAAACAAAAAACACCCACCCACACCCCCTCTTTTTATCAGAATTGGAGAGGAGGTTTAGGGTTCTTGTTTTGTTACTGAAATTTAAAGGTGCTGTACCAGCACATACACAATTTTGCTCACCAGAGGCGAGCGCTCCACTTACTCTCCAGCGTGAAGGACTTTCTGAAGCCTCCAACAAACTCTCATGCACTGCGGTTTGGAGAAGGAAATAAATAGTAGACATTTCTTCCCATTATTGTTTCATTAGTTATTCAAGTCCCAGGTACAAGT
Source organism: Lacerta agilis (assembly GCF_009819535.1). Taxonomy (NCBI): domain Eukaryota; kingdom Metazoa; phylum Chordata; class Lepidosauria; order Squamata; family Lacertidae; genus Lacerta; species Lacerta agilis. Next base: position 36,456,253 of record NC_046319.1, on the reverse strand, counting down.
AAGACTGGAATCCTGCTTCTCCCTCCAGCCCTCTATGTGCTTGTTAGAGAAATTGCTTGAGGGTGATTTATTTATTTATCCTTTAGTCCATTTATGGACAGTTTACCCATCACTGAACTCTAAAGTGGTGTTCAAGAAGGAAAATACACATACAAATAAAAAATACATTGATATACAATAAGCACAATTTCATACTGTTTGCATTAAGAAATATATAAAAACACAAACAATACCCACAACAACCTTATCTATATCCCTAAGATATATACAGTGGTACCTCTGCTTACAAACTTAATTCATTCTGGAGGTCCGTTCTTAAGCTGAAACCATTCTTATCCTGAGGCACGCTTTCGCTAGTGGGGCTTCCTGCTGCGTGTGTGCCTCTGGCGCACGATTTCCGTTCGCATCCTGGGGCAAAGTTCGCAACCAGGAGCAGCTATTTCCAAGTTAGCAGAGCTCGTAATCTAAAGCGTTCGTAACCAGAGGTACCACTGTAGTTAAGAATGGATGGGAAGGAGAAATGGAAGCTTGGCTCATTATCTTAGAATTTTGGACCCCCTGACCAAAGTGGGCCTCAGCCATCCCCTCAGTCCTGGAGCTAGATAAGAGCATTCACCCACCTCAAATGCCTCTTACTGCACAATTAGAGTGATGACCTTCTCCCTCATCCCCAGCTCTAAGGAGGACTGGGGCACCCAACACTGGTCAGAATCCAGTGACGTACTTGCCATAGCGAGCGTGGCAAGGGGAATTGTGGACCCCCCAGTGCCTATATTCTTGACATCATTGAGCAGCTCCTTGTCATTATCCTTCTGATGACAGTATCCTGCATTGCAGAGGGTTGGGCAAGATGACCCTTGGGGTCCCTTGCAACTCTACATATCTGTGATTCTGTGATCTTGGTTGGGTAGAGAGATGTGCAACACCTTCATGCCTGCCTGTGGGGCTCTTGCTCATGGAGGCAAGACGAGAGCTTTGGCAGCGGCGCTAATAATGCTGGGGCCTGCCTGGCAATTGATTTAAATCATTTTATAGAGAAACCTATGCAAAATAAAAAGCCCTTAATCACATTTGTATCCATTTCCAGCCTCGGTAAATCAATTTGGATTGAGCCGGGTGCCACACTTACAGCTTATTAGTGTGTGTCTATATGGTCAAATTAATGCTAGCCCAGGTTCACCTAATGGGGTCGCTGCCATTAGATTTTCTGCCTAAGCCTCCATAAGCCGCAGCATTTCAAGAAAGAAAGAAAGCTGCAAGAGGAGTTGGTGAGAGCGCCAAGATGTGAAGGGCAAAGGCTAATGGCACTTCATCAGCGGCACAGCTTTCTATGGCTTCTACCTTTGGGGATGGGCCATGGCTCAGTGGCAGACTGCCTGCTTTGCATGCAAAATGTTCTAGGTTCAGCCCCTAGTGTCTCTAGGTGGGCAGGGAATGTATATTGTCTTAAGTCCTAGAGAACTTCTGCCTCTCAGTTTAGACAATACTAGATGGACTGTGAGGTCTGTCTTGGTATAAGGCAGCTTCTTACATTCACATGCCTGCTCATTTATTTTCTCCCTGATGTGGCCCCCTGGCAGTGAGGAGAGGGAATCTGGCACACATAGGCTGTGACTTTCAAAGAGAGGTTGCTGTCTCTGAAGCAATCCCACCCACCCGCCATGCAGGTAAAGCCCTGGGAGGCTCCCCTGGTGTGAGCAGCAAGTTTCTGATCAGTGCTGAGTGTCAGGCTTATCATTTAAATTTGCTGCAGTGCCCCCTGTTGTAGCATCACTCTGGGAAATTAGGATGGCTCCTCCCAGAGCCAGCTGTCTGGTGCTGTTCAGAGCACTGGAAAGCAAAAAATAAAATAAAATATCAAGGGGGGTGGTAGTGCTGCCCAGGGCTGGCATTAATTCTGGCAACTCTCAGGGTTGCTGTGTGTTGACACCAGGCCTGACTCAGACCGGGAAAGACCATATGCAAACCTTCACACAGTGCCTAACAGAAGCCTGTCTTAGTAGGTCTTGCAGTGGTCAGAGTTCAGGCTGCTACCCCTTCTGTTGCTCCTTGCTCTGTCCCTGTGGCCAGCAGTAGTAGAATATCTTATGCAGATTTGCATATGGAAATTTATAGGGGTTACAGAATTTATTTTTGTGTGCAGAATTCGAGGGTTTCTTCAACCCTGCTTACAATGCTGCATGTGCAGCTCAAAGCATGATGGGAAGTTGGAGGTGGTGGCTCACCTGCAAGGATTAAACAAGGGCAGGTATTTTCAACAGAGGGTGCTAGGGAAACAGCTGATGGAGCACCTTAATTCCCCTAGCGGCAGCTTTCCCTCCTTCCTTTTCCCTCTTCTCCCCTCCCCTCCCTTTCATGTAGGTCATACAGCAGATAGCCTAGTACATTTTCCACCCGCCCATGCTCCACACGTTGTGTACTGAATTCCTCTCGCACGCTCAATTATTTATAATTATAGCTTTAACAGGCTCTGGCACTGTGTCCTGTCCCATTAAGGGAAAGGGAATGGTATGGGGGGTGGAGGGGAGAGAGAGAGAGAAGAACTTGCATAGCCGGCATTGTCAGTATGCTTTCCTCACTGTCGACATTGAAAATGCAGAAGCCTCCAGCTTGCAGGCCCTCCCCAGTCTATTCCACCACAGGCAGCTCAACTGCCCTGTCCAATCCAGAAGCTTAATTACTAGTGAGTATTGCAGCACTGAAATGGAGAGTGGGGTATGGAAGGTGTGCAAGGAGATAGATGAACGCTTTGAAAATATCTGCATTAAAGCAGATACCCAATTGCAGACTGTGTCCTTGGGAAACCAATTAGGGCACCTTGTGTCACAAGAGGTTGGGAAGCTTTGAAAGCCACTGTTTTAGCATTCCGGGTCCCTACAGTCCCATTTCCTAAGCAGAATTGTCAAAGGTCTCTGTCTCTCATTACTTTGCAAAATCCTGTGTCAGAGTTCTTGCCCAAGCTGTTTTGTGGAGAAAGAAGCCTTCTCTTTGTGACTGTGGCACCAAGACCGTGCTCCACTCAATGGAAGAAGTTAATAAGAAGTTCCACTCTGGACCTACCTAGTCTAGCATTCTGTTTCCTACAGTGGCCAATTACATATCTCCTGGAAGCCTATAAGTGGAGCATGAGAGCAATAGTCCCCACCCCCTGCTGCTGATCTCCAGTGGCTGGTATTCTTCTCATCCTTGAGCTAGCACATAACCATCATGACTAGCTGTCCACGATAGCCTTAGTCTCCTATGATCTAGCCTAGCAATCCTTTGATAGTGCCAGAGCTTATTAGGCAGGTGAGGGAGGCTTCTGTGCCTTCCTTGGCCAACTGAACAATCACTCTCGGGCCTTAGCCTTGACTTTCACTCTGGGTTCCACAGGGAGAGTGACTTTTGGAGTGGCATCTCTTCCAGCAGTTGAGAAAGGCTCCTGGGACCAAAAGTTTGGAAGAAGGGTGGGATATAAAATCAATACATGAATGAATGAATGAATATTGGAAAAAGGTGTGGTGTCAGGGTGACTAATATTATTATTATTAACACCATCATCAATTTATTAATTTTCTTCCATACAAGCATCTCAAGACAACAGACAATAAAAACAGCAAAAACAACAACAGCAAAGTTTTAAAAACTCAGCAGCTACGGATAAAACCATAAAAAATAGGCATTCGTGGCAAAGACCCCTGTATGCATATGGGAAAGCCTGTTAGAACAAAGACTTCTTCAATTGTTTATAGAAAGTGAAAATAGTGGTTACCTTGCCCTGGAAGAGTCATCTGTCAGGGTAACCAAGGCAGATTCAGTCCCAAACCCAGGTCTGAACCCAGGTTGGAATGGGGCTAATGATGAATTGTCACTAGGTCAGCTTGTTAGGTAGGGCCAGGGGGCAGTTTTGCCCCCCCCCGGGGTCTCCCAGCCTCTTGCAGTGAACATGCTCTTTGCTTGTGGGGGAATTTAATCTGGTTGATCTGCAAGGAGGGGCGGTATGTATAATCTTGCCTTTTGGGCAAGGAGTTAATTAGGTGTTCTTCTGGCTTAGTGATTCTATGGATTGCCCAGCTAGCTCAATGTCAGAGGTGAAACCATTTTGGCGATCTAATCTGGTCTTTCTTCATACCTGCCTCCCCATCCCCCACTCCATAACTGTCTCTCTTCTCTCCCCACATCCTCTGATTTGCTGCTGTTCATGTGGATCTACACACACACACACACACACAATCTCTCTTTGTGTTGTGTGTATGTGGGGGGGGGAACAATAAACAGATCTTTGCATCTGGTGGCTGCTTAATTTGTTTTCAATAGGTTTCAATCAATTAAATGCAGTCCTGGGGAATGGGGAAAAGTGCAGCAGTAATTGGCTAAAATAAATCACTTGGCTCTTCCCCGGGCAGCCGTAGCTGAGGCAGGAGGCAGAAATGACTTTGCTTCTTAATCAATGCAAAGGAGGCATTGAGGGTGGTTTGGTTTTGTGGGTTGTGTGTGTTTTTCCCTTTCTGGGGTTAGATTTTTTTATATATATAACACATCCATGCAGCCCTGGGAGAGCCAGGCAGGGTGTGTTGGCTCATGGTGTGCCAGTGATTAATGCACCTCCCTTGTGCCTGGTGTCATGGCCTCTGAGATGATGTTATCCTGAGCTGCTGCCCCCATTTTCTTGCCACCCTTCCCCTTCTCTCTCTCTCTCTCTCTCTCTCTCTCTCTCTCTCTCTCTCCACCTCTCCCTCTCCCTCTCTCCTTTCTTTATTACAGTATTATTATTTTCCCTGCGAGATTTTCTCTACCTTCAAGGCTGCCTGCCTCTCCATTGCCTCTGCCTTTGTACTCTGCAGGCAGTGCTTATGTACAGCATCTGCGGCAGAGCAGGGAGCCCGGAAATCAAGGCTGGGAGGTGAAATTGACAAGGTGGTTAAACTGCCTCAAAAGCCGGCTTCCTTCCTCTTCACTCCTGCTCCCGCCTCCTCCTTGGACTCTGAGGCTGCCCACATGAGCTGCAGCGAAGGTCGGGCTTTTTCCCAGCTTGGATGAAGTGCCTCGAGAGACGTTCCACTTCTCGAGTGCAGCCTTCTGCCCTCAGCTCTCAGATGGCTTGTGCTTTGAAATATTTCCTGCCTGCCCTTTCCCCCCTCTCGCTTTGGCTCTGCAAAGTTCCAGGCACTGCTCATTTCTTCTCACTGAGGATCCTTGTAATAGATGGCCGCTTTGGATGAAATGTTTCCTTGTGAATGCTTTAAAAACGAGGTGTACGGAAGTGACTAGAAAAAAATGGCAAAGTTGATGTAGAAAGGAGCAGACATGGGGGCCAGTGCTGTGTCCAGAAAACAGCTGATGCGTCTTAGCAGTTGCATCAGTAAACACTGAGCTGTAGGCAGTCAGTGCAAAGCCAAGGTTAGGCACCTGTGTGATTTGGGACAATGTTGCCCAGGAATAGGGAACCTTAGACTCAGGGGCCAAATGTCATCCTCCAGACATCTCTGCCTGGCCCCCAGGACTCTCCCTGGGTGACATACCCCTGCTTTGCACCCTACTGACTATTTTTGCCTGCCTCAAGTATGTTTTTGAATTCTGACAATCCTTCTTGCTGGACTGTATGGTGAGGATGCAGAGTTCTCTCTCTCTCTCTCTCTGTGTGTGTGTGTGTGTGTGTGTGTGTGTGTGAGAGAGAGAGAGAGAGAGAGAGAGAGAGAGAGAGAGAGAACTAGCCTACTGTACAAAGGTAGAGGTCATGCTAGTGGATCTATCCCATTTTGCCTCTGTCCCTGTGCACCACTGGCATGTGGCCTACTGAAAGTTGCCTTGAAGGGAATGTGGCCCGTGGGCTGAAAAAATGTTTCTCATCTCTGTCATAGCCATTGCCCCAATCAAGCCTGCCAGTAAGCCATTCCCTTGGTTATTCTGTGGTGAGAATTGTCTCTAGCAGAGGTAGAGAGCCCAGGGCCTTCTGGTTGTTGTTTGGGTATTACCTATTGCCAGCCCAACTGATATGCAGGGATGGTGGACATTGTGGTCACAACAACATCTGGAGGGCCACAGATTCCTCACCACCACTGCTTTTCAGGCAGTCAAGCCAGGAGGCTGTATAAATATGGATGAGTTTCTTATAAATCGCATATGGATCAACACAGGTGTGTTTGGTCAGTTGAACCAGTAGTCCTGTCCCCCCTACCCCATCTTATAGGTTAACATGCTGTATGGGAGTAATGTTATAGTGTGCAGTCTGATTGCCATCTTCAAAGGCCTGTTGCATACGTAAATGATGGAGAAGCTTTTTGCTGTTGCTCCAAAAGGTAGATCTTGGAACCAGTGAGTTAAAATTAGAATAAAAGGAACGGGCTAAATGTCAAGAGGAATGTCCTGAAGGTATGAGGTGTACCGACAGTTGAGCGGACAACCAGATTTTATCTTCTGTATTTCTTTTGCAACCTTATTAAACACTGCTTAGAAACTATGGTGCTAGGCAGTATATAATTTGTTGAAATGAAATAAACAAATAAATACCACCTCAAAAGATAGTGGACTATCCTTAATTAGAGACTTTAAAGCATAAGCTGCTTGTTTGTCACAGATGCTGTAGCAGGACATGTCTGTACCAAACATTTAAAGCACTATTCTGCCACTTTAAATAGCCTTGGCTTTGGAGTTAAATCCAGAATGGTTTAACAATCAGGCCCTCTTTCCAGGGAACTCTGGGAATTGTAGCTGTGGGAGAGGAACAGGAGTCTCTTAACAACTCTTAGCACCCATAACAAACTACAGTTCCCAGGAATCTTTGGGAAAAGCCACGACTACTACTACTTCTATTAGTAGTAGTAGCAGCAGCAGTACTAGTATTAAATTTGTATACCACCCATCAGATGGTATACAGATCATAGGGTGGTTCATAACATAAAAATACAAAATGAGAACACAAAATACACAATAAAACAAAAACAAATCAAGTGGTATCATAGTGTATGGTGCAGATGTGGCCTTGATGAATCTCCTGAATTGGAAGGGGATTGTACATGTAGACATTTTGAGGTTACTTTCAGCTGGGTGATTCTATGAGACTGTTCCTCTGGCAAAAGGGAAGCGTAAACTAGTTGGGCTAGTATGGGGAGAGCAAACTGGTTTTAATAACCACAATAATTTCTTGCCTCCACTCTACAGCTGGCAGTGGCTCACAGCAATGGGCACCAGCTCCCCACCTGGATGGTCCCCAGTTCAAGTCCCAGCTGCTCTGACTTTTCTACACCATCAGTGCACATAGCACAAACAATTGCTCCCCTTGTGCACACATTTTCAAAAATCTAGGGTTTGTTGTAAAAATGCACCTGAATGAGGTGGGAGAATCCTGGTTGGCAGAGTGGGCTTTACCATTTCAGTCTGCAAGTAGGGAAAACCCCTTTTTAAAAATGTTCCCTTGTATAAAAAAAACACACACCACCCTTCCTACAAGAATTAAACCAGTTTATTAGAGAGCACAACCAGCCATCTCCCTGCTTTGTTGGTCTTTTAGTTGTGAATACATCTTGTGATGGGGAAAGCATTAAAAAGTGTGTCCGTCTTCCTTCCCAGTCATTGTTCAACCTTGGGGCCATTATACTGCATGCCAGATCCATTCTAGGAAGGAACTGGTACGGTCAGAAGCAACTCTGTGGCAACAGGTCTTTGGAACGTTCCCCATAGCTTTAAATCGTTAATCTCCCACACACTCCTTGTTGCCCCACCTCTCCCAAGAAATATCTAGGAGCTAATGAAACCTCTGTTTGATCTTGCAACAGATCCCAAGGTATTGCAACAGGAAAACGGTATAAACCTAATTAGCTACCATGCACAAACTGCCAGGAACAAGTGCACATAATTTCAAGGGAGGTGGGGGATCAGCACAAAATGTTGTGATGGGTAAAATGTTGCCAAGGTACTTTTGTGCACCAATGGAAGCAGTGAGGCACTGGGGTTTCATTTAACTGAGCCAGTTGAACTCAAATCTGTTTGACGTTTTCCTGTGGTCCATATTGCCTTGCAATTTCTACTGGTTAACGAAGTGTTCTTTTTTTCTCTCTCTCTTCAGGGGAAAAAAATACCCCTTGATCAGAGGAGGTCATTGCCTCTGCAAAATTATAGTTGTAAGAACGTTGGGAGGGGGCTGCTCCTGCGAACCTTCGAGCAATTACGTGAACACAGCACTTTTGATTGCTCCATTCCAATTAATTAAACACAACGGTGACCCAAATTATGATCTCTTGGCTCCGAGAGTGTGGTATTTTTAACCTTAACTGTCTGGGGCTGTGTTTAGATTTCAAACCCGGGCAGAAGTGTCACCCAGGGAGAATGGCTGGTTGTTGAGCTGAACTTTGCGGATGACAAAACCCGCAATTAGACACCGCAGTGTCCCAGAGACAGGTCCTTAAAGCTGTCGGAAGCCAGGATCCCGTCATTTGATACAGGTCTGTCATTATGCTGCTGAACCTATTAGCTTCAGGTAAATAACCCGTCATGCCAAGGACAGAAAGCAGGCAGGCTGGGGAATTCTGTAGCCTCCTAATTAGGAGCTGTGGTGCAAAAAGATGGATGACTTCCATCCCTTAATTTCCTTCATTAGGGAGAAGTTTCAGGAGTTCTTACTCCATTGCTGAGATGGCAGTTTTCACATTTCTTAATTCTGATTCCACAACTCTTCGCTATTCTATGGTGCATTGTTTGTTTGTTTGTTTGTTTGTTTGAGCTGCTTTTGCACTTCTTGATTTCAGCAGACGGGGCTGCAGACCCAGCTTGCACCTGTGTTAACTTTCAGGTTTGTATAAATGACTTTGAAAATTACTGTCTACATTGAACTGATTTAGGTCTTTCCTATATTTTTCGGTTTCATCTTGTCCTGCAAAGGGCATGGGAATGTCACTCTCCCTGAATTCCCCACCCCCTTTTGAAAGAGGGAAGAAAGGAAAGCAAGATCTTTATAGCTTTTGGGTAACATAGGAAACTGCTTTATACTGAGCCAGAACACTGGTCCATCTAGCTCAGAATTGTCATACAGACTGGTAGCAGTGCAGGCAAAGAATGGTGTTTACTTCACCAGCTACCTGAGCCTTGGACTTCTGCCAAGCATGCATTACTCAAGTGGACCTCTGGACATAGCAGGATTTTTATTTTTGCACAATAATTGGCCACTCATTGACCCTACAGTGTTGTGGGCCCAAGACTGCAGAACTCCCTCTGACTGAGATTAGACAAACACTCTCCTTGGTGAACCATAACTAAGACTTTTCCAGCAAATATTTTATCTGTTTTTATTTATTTATTTATTAGATTTCTATCCTACCTTTTTGCCAAGGAGCTTTAGATTGTGGCATACCTGGTTCTCCCATTCCCATTTTATCCTTACAACAACCCTTTGAGGTAGGTTAGGTTAAGAGACAGTGAGTATCCCAAGGTCACCCAATGAGCTTCATGGCTGAGTGTGGATTTGAAGCACTCTTAACTACTCTACCATGTTGGCAGTGTTGTAGTGTCTGGTTATATGGTGAAATTTTATTTATTTTCTTCGTGGTTCATTTTTATTCACACTGCTTTTAAATGCTAATTAAGCAGGGTAGAAATGTTTTAAATAAAATTAATAAATAACATAAACCAAGGGCTTTATTTCCCCCCAAGTGTTTCTATTACAGCCCTAATAGAAGAAAAACAGTCATTACTAAAAATAGAAGAAAAATAGTCTTTACCCAAAGTTGGACTATGATTATAGTTGTAAATGTAAAACTCAGTGGTCTGGAAACAACCTTCAATAGCAAGCTGTGAGGGTGGGTCTTTGAGTCCCCTTGACATTCCTTGCATATCATTCTGGGATAACAGCTGCAGGACCCTTTTGATTATGTAAACCTGTCTGGTGATAGAAAAGGCTTCTAATTCATGTGCAAGTGCTGTGAAATCCAGTGTTAGGATCCATTGGGCACATGCAGTGTACCTTTCTTCCGCCATTTGCACACTTGAAGCCTAATACATCCGTCCTCAGCCACAACCTCATTTGTGTGTGTTTGTCCTCGCGGGGCCCCTGCACTGCCATCGTCTGTTGGGGTGGGAGGCGGGGAGGTTACGTGCAAATTTCATTACACCATTTGCTAGCGATCAATACAGTTAAATTCCTGCTTCCTGGGGCCCTGGCGGTTTCCCCTTTCACGTCAGCATCCGAGGGAACAATTGATGGATCTGAGTCTGGTAAGAGCATAAATCTGAGTCTGCCACAGCTTTTAGAGTGCTTGTCTTGGTGACATATTTGGTTTGTTTGAATGTCTAGCTGTGGGGGAAATCAATCACCTGGCTCTGTTCCTCACATGCCCCCCACCCCCGGTTTCATTTTAATTTGCTAGTCTGTGGGGTTGTGTATACCAAGTATTCATGTATATTTGAATCAGGCAGACAGGGTCTCTCCTCTTAATAAATCCTGCCCAACAGGCCTCCTTCATTCAGTGTTCTCCGTACTCCTGGCCTGCCCTGAAAATTTACGCAGCCACTAGCTCACATGTTGCAAAATCCTTTTAGGGTGACTTCCTCACTTGCTCACAACAAAATGTGATTCCAAATTAGGGTTACCGGGTTACTTTCTTTGCGAGGGGCTTGCCTTTTCTGGAACAACAGTTGCAAACAACATGATTGATGCCCCTTTAGTTCTGGACACAGTCAGAGCCACAGGTGTCCACTCTGAATCCAAACCTGGAAGGTGTTTAGAACCTGTGTGTAAACAGAAGGTGCCTGAAGCAGTTCTAGTGAAGCTGATCAAACAACAGTAGATGACCAATTTATGAGAATTTCTACCCAGTTGAGCCAGTCTGTTGCTGGAGCCACAGTTACATCTCTTCTCTGCTTTTCAGTGGCTGAAGTCAGTGGCTGAAGTTAGAGAGCCCTACTAAGCTAGTTCTCATTCCTCAGACCAATAAGTTTCTGGATCAGGCCCTGGAGACTCTTGACACCATGGCCGCAAGGTACCCCTTCTTGGTTTTGAGATAGCACACCTACCTTCAGTGATACTTTTTCTGTTCACATGGATTTCTTGAAGCTCATTGTGTTTGAATGGGAGGAGCATGTTTCTTCTCTGCTACATCCAGGACACACGCCTGCCCTCTGAAGCTCACTGGGTAATCATGGGCTGATTGTGCTCTTGCCCTCCCACTTCCAGCCTAACCCACCTTGCAGGGTTGTTGAGAGGATAAAACGAGGATGGAGTGGAAAATAATTCATTTATTTCAGGTGTCTGTCCCTGCCTTTTCACATCTCTTACACACGTGTGTGTGTGGATGTGCACACACACGTACACATAATAGCTCCTCTGAAAGTAGTTATTTCATTTACACTCTGTCATCTGCCAGAAATTACACCAGCAACCGCCTCCCCTGCTGTGCACATAGACTTGGTGGGGATGGGGGTAATAGTGCATTCCCATACCCTTTGCCCACACAGAGCACAAGGCTCTGGCAGCCTTCAACTTTGCCTCTTACCTCCCTGCTCACCCCTCTAGACGATTTCTCTGACAGAAGCTGACAAGAATCATTTCCAAGATGGATTGATTCAATTTAGCACCATTCCCCACCCCCACCCCCCGCTAGGATTTGGTGATGTACGGCTCCCCAGCCAGAGCTGCCTTCCATGTGAGTCCTCAGCCACTGGGTTTTCTTAGCAACACATTTGTCATTGCTGAGTAGGGTGGGCAGGCCCAGATAATTGGGTTTGCATATGGCAAAGAAGCCTTATGAGCCACTCGTCTAACCCACCACTGCTTAGATTGAAGGGTGGAGGCACCAACGCATGTATTTTTGCATCCCCGGGGGCTTAAATACTATGTTGGCTACTTTGCCCATGCTGACCCTTGCACCTAAATGTTGCATTTCTAGACTGTTTCTCTCTCTTTACAGTTTTGTAGAACTGGCTTCTCTTTCCCACAGACCTCCACCATTGTGGACTAGTGCAGTGCAGCAGTAGCTACACTTGTGTACAATGGTACCATAATTCTGGTGTATTCCTTATTCTGCATTTGTGATAATTTCTATGCACCCAAAGTAGCCCCTGTTAAACTGTGCAAGCATGTTGAACATAGGAAGTAAGTCAGACTGTTGGTCCATCCAGCTCAGCATTGTCTCCACTGACCAGGAGTGCTTCACTGTGGGTGCAGACAGGGCAAGTCCCAGCTTTACCTGAAAATGCCAGGTATTGAATCTGGGACCTTTTCACGCAAAGTGGGTGCTCTGCTACTGAATTCTGGCACATCCCTAGGGCATGTCTGTGTTACATAAAGGAAGTCCAGCAGTGCCAAGGAACATGATCTTTTTTTCCTGTAGACCCATCTGTCCCATTTATGGAAGTAATCTGAATCTTTTTGAGAATTCCCTTTCCTAACTTTGCATATCTTCCAATGGAACATGAGCTTGAAAATATCCAGGTATCTTGACATGGCACAAGCTGCCATGCCTTCTATTTTGTTCCCTTCTTGCTTCTGGATCAGTAGGAAAGTGTTGAAACTGATGTAGAGTTAATGTAGAGAGGCTAGACTAAAACTGTAACTGCTCTCAAATGCTGCTGTTGCTTCATCCATATCACAGAAGGGGAATCTGTAAACTCTCCATAAGCTGCTGGCCTCCAACTTCCTTCAACCCCGAGTATTGTGGCCTGTAATTAGGGATTATGGGAGTTGTAGTCCAGCAACACTTGGAGGTCCCCAAGTTCCCCATCTCTCATCTCAGAAGCAGCATTCTCTGCTGCCTGGAAGAATGCCTCTATTTTGAATAGGCACTGCCTCACAAGAGAGGGGAATGCTTCTTCTTCAGTTGGGGTGGGGAACCTGTAGCCCTCCATAGAGTGTGGAATTCCTGACTCCCATCATCCAAAACTAGCATAGCCAGTGGTCACGGATGATGGGAGGTGTAGTCCATCAATAAGCTCGATGGCCACAGGTTCCCCATCCCAAGTCTACACCACAAACCCTTGATGACCCAGATGTTTGAATATTCCCTCAAAGAGCACGGCTAACACATCAGCCACCCCTCTGGAAAGTCTCCTTCCATAACTGTGTGTTTCATTATCAGCAGGGTTGAGTTGTGAGAGGGGAGCTTGGAAGCTGAGTGGCAGCCTACCCCCCCCCCCACCGCCGCCTGCCTACGACTCCAGCGAGCTGAATGCTGCCCCTGCATGTTAGCCTGTCTCCATGGGGATTTTGCCACACTTAGCAAAACAAGTGCGACACCCCCCCCCCCACTGTGACACCGATTAAATAACCTCTCATGTTGAGGGACCCTGTGATGGACATTTCCCCCTGGTGCTGGGCTAACAAGCCTGAACTGGGGAGATGGGAGGGGAAGGTTGGTGAGGACACCCAGCCTTGTCTGCAGGTCTCCCTCCGCCTCTTCCTGTCAATCTCCATCTCCTTACACTGGAGCATTGCTGTGGTGGTGTTGTTGTTGTGGTGGTGGTGGTTCTCTCCCCCCCTCCCCCCCGTTGTTCTTAATGCCTGTCATCCTCCAAATCAGCATTGGCTGCCGCTCCCAGCTTCAGAGCCCCGGTGTGCCCATCTATTACTCTTACCTGTTATTTTTCAGGAAAGATATGTATATTTTTAAATCTACAAATGTGCGTGTTTGCAAAGCTGTCCCACACCCTCCACCCCTCCTTTCTCCCCTCCCCGCTTTTGGTTCTCTTTTGAGGCAAATAGCTGACTGATTGCTTTTCATCTTCAGCTCTGAGGGAACTGTAAGAGCTACTTTATATAAACATCAATTACAGGCACGTCCTGAATTAAGGCTCCCTTGCACCGAACCCATTAAAGTCCATCTGAAGGGCTGAGCAAAAGGAGGGGAGGGAAAGGGGGGGCAGAGATGCCGGATTAGTCAGTCAGTTGGCCCATCTTAGCTTCCCTTCTGTTTCCCAACAGCAGCCCGCCAAAAGCAGAGGAGGATGCAGTGGGGTTTTGGCGTTACTTAATTTTCAGCATACTGTATTCTAGTTGTCATTTTACGACCCATTCAGTGGATCCAGGCCATTAACATTTTTATGCTCGTGGGTTTTCTGCACATCTTGTGGAAATGAGTTCCATTTGCTAATTATGTAATGTGTTTCCAATCAGCCTCCTTTAGGATAGATCAGTGTTTTTCAACCTTTTTTGGGCAAAGGCACACTTGTTTCATGAAAAAAATCACGAGGCACACCACCATTAGAAAATGTTAACAATTTTAACTCTGTGCCTATATTGACTATATATAAAGTAATTTTTCAATTTTTCCCACGGCACACCAGGCAACATCTCGCGGCACACTAGTGTGCCGCGGAACAGTGGTTGAAAAACACTGGGATAGATGATGCTCCACTTTGGTGATCCTTGGACATTTGGAAGCAAGTGTAGTGAGAGTCAATGTAGTGATTAGAGTTTAGGACTAGGACCTGGAAGACCAGGGTTCTAATCCCCACTTGGCCATGAAGTTTGCTGGGTGACCTTGGGTCATTCACTCTCAGCCTAATCTAACTCTCAGAGTTGTTGTAGGGATTAATTGAGAAGGGGGATAATAATGTGTGCCCCTTTAAGTTCATTGTATATAAAGGTGGGATATAAATTGAATGAATGAATGAATGAAGATATACTACTTGCCCTTCACCATGAGATCCCAGGGCGGGTTAAAACAAACTGAAAATACAGTTGTAAAACAGATAAATATCAGTACAATTTAAAAACACCTAAAAACATTTCAAAGCCTTTTTCATCTCTGGTTCCACCTAATCATCTGTAGGCATAGAGGTTGCTGACACTCAAGCACAACCTTTTCCAACCTGAGGGCCACATTCCCTCATAGACAACCTTCTGGGGGGCCATATGCCAGTAAGGAGTGGGGCCAGAGACAAACATGGGTGTGGTAACATATATGACTAACCTTTAGAAGCACAGTCTACAATTACAGCCACACAAAAGCCAGAGGTTTCTACACCCACATCTCTCCATCCAGACAAGCAAGAGACACATACATTCCAGCTAGCTAGTGGTTTTCAACCAGTGTTCCGTGGCACCCTTGGGTGCCTTAAATGATGGTCAGGGGTACTGCAGGCAACACTGGCCTCTGTCCCCCTTTTCTTCCCGCCTTCCTCTTATGCCCTCTCACATCTTTGCCACCCAAAGGCTTACAGAGCTGTTTGTTGAAGCAGCCTGATCTACAAGCTCCCTAGGCGAATGGTTTGTCTGGGGCTGGCCAAAGGATGCTGGTTGCCAGGAGCTGAGGCAGCCTCGGAGTTAGCTAGCAAGTGGGTGAGGGAGCCCAGCCAGCCAGTCCACTAGCCCTTGCTCTTGGGAATGGGCAGGTAAGTGGGAGGCTGGACAGGCAGGCAGGCAGGCGTTGTACTGGCTTTTCTTATGCTTGCTGTGCGCAAGGCCTTCCTGGGAACTGAGTGCCCAGTGCTGAGCACCCGCTGTTGCCACTGCTGCCTCCCAAGGCAAGGTGCTGGCCTCACGTTCACCTTTGGCCAGTCTCCGTTGGGCCACTAAAGCTGGGGGCATCCTCTTTCCTGGCCCCTGTGGGGCAGCGTAAGGAGGCATCTCTCTTTGGGGCAGAGAGGGCAGCTCAGAGATCAGGGGTGGCAGCCGCTGCTGCCCAGAGGACTCCCGTGTAAGGAGAGTAGAGGAGGCTGAGGAAACACTCCACAAGGGAGGGTGTTAAAAAAGAGTGTAAGGCTGCCAGCTCTGCAGGCAAGGGGTGATGTAACTGGGCTCCTGAGCCCCACAGGGGTGCCACAGAAAGAATGTAGTTGGTCAAGGGAGCCATGGACTCAAAAAGGTTGAAAACCTCTGAGCTAGGCAAAAGCACCTGAAAAATGGGGTGGAGCCAGACTGGTGTGGAGTGTGGCCTGGGAGAGCCCAAAGGCCTAGATCAGAGGTTCCCCCCTCCTGCTCTTTATAATTCTTACAAATGTCTAAATATGCCATCTCTAGGGAAGATCTTTTGGGAGTAGAGGGGTAGTAAGCAAGAGCCCTGAAAATTTGGATTTTTCTCCCTTATTCTGCAAGGGAGGTAGATTTGGAGGCTTATCTTATTACAGAAACACACAGAGAGAGACATTTCACCCTGTATTGACTAACTTTCCTTCTCTCCCAGCCCTGCTTAAGGAAGACACATGTGGCTTTTCCCATCTTAGAGTACCAGAGCTTATTTCTCTTCTGAGTGGACTAATCTTGCCTTTCTTTGCCCTGTGGATTTGGGTCTCCTTCACAAGGGATGCACAGGGAGCTGTGCTCTGAGGCATACAACCTCCTTTGAAAAAAGCACCAGGCCAAGATAAGGCAGCTGTGCATCGTGGCAGGTGCCTGGCATCAGCAAGGGGTCTGGATGCCTGAGGATTAGAAGATGACGTGATTGGAGAGATAGACCCCTGGCAGGTTGCTGAGGGTCAGACATGTTAAGCCTGCCATCTCTTGTGGCAGCCTTTGGGGCCAAGTCATAACATGAGCACTCTCCTATGCTTCTGAAAAGGACCTAGCAGCTACTAAGATTAGTCTGTCTGTCCCCAGCCCTTCACTATTTACAGGCCCAACCAGGGAGCGTCATACAAAAATAAGGTGATAAGTTCAAATCTGAGTTCTGAAACATGATCCAAAGCTGCTCTAGGCTTAACCTTGCCTCCTGCCCTACAGTTAAAATCCAGCCTCCACCAGTTCGCAGCCAGAAAGCTGCTGCCATCAGACAGCTGCTTTCAGGCTCCTGTGGAATCATGTGTTGGACTTGTTCTAGTAACTGTTTTTTTTTTTTTTTTTGGTGGCACTGTCTGCTGAGGTCGCCACATTGGGCTAGCTGTCCTTGCTTGGCTTTTCCTTTTAAAAGCTTTTTGCTTTGGGGCTGCTTTTTGAAGCGTGTTGTGAACATCTCTGCTACACCTTTTCCTTGCCTATACTGCAAATTTGAAACTGTGTTCATTTTTGTCATGGCTTCTAGGCTTGGGAGAAGACGAGGGCTACTGCACAGGTTTCTTGGAACCCTGAGAAAACTACAGATTCCAGCATCCCTTGGGGGGAGGCATGAAGCCGCAACAGTTAAGCCAGTTTGATTGTATAGTCTAGTTGAGCCTTTTAGAGTAAGGTTACCATTTTTTCCCCATGAATCTGGGGACACTTCATTGAAATGCTTCGGAATGATAGGATTTTGTCAGGGGACTGATTTGTAAATCTGGGGACTGTCCCTGGGAAATGGGGACATCTGGTAACCTTATTTTAGAGAAGACAGAAATGAGTGTTGCAAGGTGAAATTTCTCTTCTCTTTGATTGGCTTCCAGAGATTCTTGCAACTGCTTTGTTTTTTGCTTGGTGAGAGGAAATTTGGGATTTCCATTTGAACATATAGGTGTAGCCTCAACTTAGTGTTACAGGCCCTGATTTTCCTTGGTGGAGTTTCAATAAGTGCATGACAGAAACTGGCACAAATACTCCCTCATTCCCCACCATCTCTTTAGGGCTGTTCACATGCTACATTCAACAAGTGTACAATCTGTATACCACTGCACACGGTACTTGAGCTGTACAAATCAACAGGTGTAATCTCTTTAACGCAAACATTTGTACATATGTAGAGAGAGCTTCTACCTGTGTTCAGTGTAATGCCTGAACAAACATTATATCTCCATGTTGGGGAAAGCTGCAGGCCTTGAGGTCAGATCTAACCTTGTCCTGGTAATGTTTAAACCACCAGGGCTGTCCCAGTTGCTGGATTACATGGGCAATTCTCCCTTGGAGATCCTGATTCTGATTAAAGAAGGCAACCCCAATGACTGGAGCTCCTTTGTGTTACAGGTGTGACACAGGAGCTGAGTGTGGGGAAGCATTCTGCCTATCTATATTTCTGAAGGGCATTTCTAAAAAAGTTTGTTGGATACAACCAATGTTATTAAAATCAATAAGGTACAATAAAAGCAAACTGAAGCAAAGAAAGCAGCAAAAAAGTGAGAGGCAGCAGAATGACACAAAGCAAGAGAATGGGAAACAGTTCAATAGGACAATGTAGGAAGCTGCATTATACTGAGTCAGATCATTGGTCCCTCTAGTTCAATATTGCCTGCACAGACTGGCAGTGGTTCTCAAGTGTTTCAGTCTCCAAGGTTTCAGCCCTACCTGGAGATACCAGGAACTGAATCTGGAACCTTCTGCATGCAAAGCAGATGCTCTACCACTAAGCTAGGGCCCTTCCTCTACAGCCAAAGGCTCGCTGTAATGAAGTAGCACCTGAATCCCATTCGGGAAAGGCAGGGGGCAAACAGGCTTTCCAGGGTCAGGAGTTGCACAATCTGAGTCTCACAGCGGCATTTCACGACAGCCACCATGCAGAGGCTGCTTGTTCACCAGGCTGCGGCATGGCACAGTTTGAGAATTGGAACTAGAGGGATTTAAAGCAGCAGAACGTATTTTCTGTCGTAGATTGCTCTTCCCCCTTTGCAGGGGTGATTTTCTCTCTCATATACAGACCATGGCATTTTATTCAGGCCTTGGGAGACTGACATTAATGCATGTGTGTACACACACACACACACACACACCCCTCTCCCTGGGAGCATGAGCATATTGCGGTACAAGTGTCTGCATTGTGGTTGCACATAATGTAAGTGAGATAAAGCATGCCAGCCCTACTATGAATAACTGCAAATGAAAACCCAGGCAGCTATAAAAGCCTTCACATTTGCCCTGTCAGCATGTGGTAGGTAGGCTAAACAATTGATTTAGCTCCTCTCGCTACTGCCAGCTCCTCCCCCCTTGATTTATCATCACTTACAGAGGACACGCTCTTTGTGCCTGCCCTGTCACTTTCGGCTCAGTTGCCCTGTCGCTTCCTGTTGACGTCCCCCATGATCAGAGAAGCAGAAGTGAGGCTGTGGGCCTAGAGCTGGCTGACAGACACTATTAGCTTCTAGCCGAATTCATCTACTCACTGCCAGGGCTATTTATCTGTCCCTCACAGAAAGCTCTTATCACATTTCCCACCTTGCACCAACTCATGCCATTTTACAGTTTTTTTGATCTTGTTGATTTTTTTTGGGGGGGGGTGACGATCCCAAATTCATCTGAGCTGGTGTTGGTGGGGAGAGCAAAGAGTTAGGAAGGTAAGGGTTAGCCTAGGAAGATTGAAGATTGAATTTCTACTAGAGGCCTGCATGCTTCTTGAAATAGTAGCAGCCTCCACGGGAAGGGAAGCTGAATCCAGGAAAGCCAAAGGGGGCAGAGGCAACAGGAGGTGATAAACAGGATATTGGCTTCAATGGACCATTTGTTCCATCTCTTAAGGCAGTTCTTATTAGCTGTCGGAAGCCAGGCCAAAGCTAGCACAGTCTGGGAAAAAGGTGGATGTTGATAGCTGCTTGGTGACAGCAGGGAGGGATAGTGGTACATTTATGAAGCCTGACATCAGACTAAGCAAATTCTGTGGGTTCTGCAAGCAAAAACAGAGGCCATATCTGCACAATACATTTATAGCACTATTATACCACTTTAACAGTCACAGCTCCATGGATTGCAAAATCTGGGATCTAAGAGTACTCTGGGGTGGGGGTAGAGAGATAAACAGGAATGAAAAAGAGCTTAATTAGGGCCATATCTGCACCATACCTTTAAAGCACTGTGATTGCACAATGATACTATTTTGAGCAGTCATGGCTTTCCCCACAGTATCCTGGGAACTGTAGTTTGTCGAAGGTGCTAAGAGTTATTATGAGACCCCTATTTGCCTCATGGAGCTGTGATTCACAATCAGTTCCTCCTTACAGGGGACTCGGCAAATTATAGCTCTGTGGGGAGAATAGGGATCTCTGATCAACTCTCACCATCCTTTACAAACTGCAATTCCCAATATTTTTTTGAGGTGTAGGAAGCCATGACTGTTTAAAATGGTATAATAGTATGTTAAATGTATGGTATTGATGGAGCCAGAGTCTCCCAAGGCTGATGAGGCAGTCCATTGGAAGGTGTGGGGCTGGCAAAGAAGGGCAGGCCTACAAACACATTCTGATAATACTTACCCACTGAAAGTTCAGGGTGGGTTTCAATCTAATTTGGAATGGTTTATCCATTGCTCCAAGTTAATTTGGAGTTCTTGTTGGAGGTCACCAGGATTTGGAAGATCACATTGGAAGAATCAAATGTGTGTGTTGGGCGTCCGTGGTGCTAATTCAGGTTTGTTTTGTTTGTTTACTACATTTATATTTTGCCTTCCCCGCAAGGAGATTAAGGCACGTGTACACACACACACACACACACACACACACACACACACACACACACTCTTTATGCTCACAACAGCCTTGTGAGGTAGGTTGGGTAAAGAAATGCTGACTGGCCTAGTGAGTTACCTGGTGAGTTTCAGATTCATAGGGATTTGAACCTGAGTCTTTCCAATCCTAGTCTAAGGCTCTGACCACAGCACAGTGCTGTCTCTCCAAACTGAGCCTTCTGACTTTGCAGAAGACCCCCACACCACCTTGAAAAAGGGAATACAGTACTTCTAAAGCCTAGCCTTTCTGAAGAACCAGCATTTGAGGCCATGCCCCTGATATTGCCCAGCCAGCAATATCTTTAGGGATCATTGATCATGCTGTGCATCATTTAAGTGTGATCTGAGTTCAGTATTGCCTGTGACATTACAGAGGATTTGAACCCACCTCCTTGGAATGTGTGGATCTAACCAGTTTGGGATGCCATGTGCCGTTATAGCCCACACCCACCCACACAGCTGAGACTGAAGAGAGGCTAGGCTTTCAGGGTAGAGGATGTGGTTTGAAACTTGGCACTTTTCTTAGGAGAGACATTGGTTGCAAACTGCTTGTTCTCCCCTTTATCACCTTTTTTGAAATGCAAAAAAGATGACTTTCCGCTAGTAGCAACATGTGGCCCCAGAACGGCTGCAAGGCACATGGAAGGGGACATGGCCCCATAGCAAAGCGCACACTTTTCATGCAGAAGGGCTCTTGCTCAGGCTCTGGCCTCTGCTAAAGATCCTGGACACTCATTGATGTGGGGATAGATGAAGCTTCCTGCTTCAGTTTCTGCCAGTTTCTCATTTTTACAATCTTAAGGTCAGTTTACCACAGTTCTTTCTCAGTTTGTGATTTTTACCAGTATTTAAAGTTCTCGTGAAAATTCATCAGCACTTTAGTGTGTATTCCACCTAATAGACACATTCTTGCAAGCAACACAATCCCTACTATAATGCAAGTTTGAATATTGTTTTCACACATATATGTATTTTTATGCACCGTTCCCTCTGTGCTCTTTTGTCTGGAGAACTGCATTGCAAAATCAGAGACGTTTTTGGTTCACATAGTGTTTCAGGAGGTGTGAACTAGGTAGGTTTGCATTAAAATGTGAACCACACTGAATTTCTCTTCCTCCCCTCCCCTTCCCTCCCCCATTGCTAGTCAGCCCTGACTGAGATGGACATTTAGTAATGCAGCTTCCATTGTTCCAAATCTAAACCAAACTGTGCAGAAAGGGGTCTGAAGGTAACTAGAATGATCAGGTTTCTCTTTCTTGGAGATAGGTGCCAAGATGCTTCAGGCTATTGTATTAGCCAGCTCACTGCCGGTGCCACCTTTGTGTTCTTCTGGTTGCTTTGTTCGTTGATGCTGTTAGTTGCTTTCCTTTGATGTCCTCTCTTAGTCACAGGCTTGGCACTGAGCAAAGCTTAGGCACTCTGAGCTCACACCCACTGCCCTCCCAAGGAGGCTGTCTTTGATTATAGGGTGTCCTGAGCTTGTACGCGTAGTGGCACCAGCACAGTGTGTATGGTGGGGTGGCAGGGAGAGCTGATTCTGAGGAAAACGGCAGAGGGTTACTGAATGGAGTAGAGCAGGTCAGAGCTTCTGCATGTGACCCGTATTGGGAGAGATAGCTGGCTGTACAAAGGTGCCCTTTGTTTGAGTGTGCAGCCGACTAGGTTGTGAAACTTGGTTTTGTCACCCGGGAAGGGGAGAGCAAAGCAAAAGGCAACCCAGGGAAAGGAGGTTATTAAAATTCCCTCCTTGTTTGTTTTATATAACCTCAAAGTGCTTCTGGCAGTCGGCACAGGAAGGAATTACTCATAATTCCTAACATAAACAAGGGACTAGATCGGCTTCGGGCATGAGCTGGCATGGTTCCTCTGGCATCTAGCAGCAATAGAAGCCCTGAGTGCCATGATACCATAGAGAGGATGGAGCACAGCTACTGTGCATCAATCTTGATTTGGTCTAGGAGGCAAAGGTATCTCCTGGATAATACTTGCACATAAGAATGGCTTTGCGAATCGACAACGTCTCTCTGGCTGCTTCACCTAGACATGGGTCTGAAACACATAGCAGGTAGACCAGCTCCATTTACAAACTGGAGACCTAGCAATGCAGGCAGATTTGGGAAGGGGCAATGAATGGTTTTTGATATTGGAATCAGCTGTCACATTCTGGGGGGGGGGGCTGCTGCATTCTGCAGGTTGGGTGTGTGATTCATTCTTGCAAATAACAAACAAACAAATCGTTGTACCACAAACACTAGTATTTCAAATAGAAGATAAAATATTTCAGCATGTTAGAAAGCTAGCCTATTTTTCCCCTGTTGCATGGTTTCCTGTGTGCAACTGTGAAAACTTTCTGTGACCTGGTTGGTACATCATGCTAAGTCAAACCATGGTTTAATATGAGTGGAGATCGCTTCTCCCCGGGTGTTTTGCTGTTGTGCTCAGTCAAGCCATGGTGTGGCTTAGCATTTCAGTTGAACCTGGGCTCATGGTCCCGCTCTCTCAACACTAACCATGAGCTGTGATCACACTTTGTACTACAGTTTACAGTTCACGGTTTCTCCGGGAGAGCTAAACCACAAACCTGGGTTTGAACAACACATGAAGCCAAACCATGGTTTAATTCAGTGCATCAGCAGAACTGGATGGGAGCACAGCGACTGCCATCTCCTCTCCAGGAACCTGCACACCCAATAGACCATGGTTTGGCTTAGCTTGGCCCATGAAGCAGGCTGGTGTGTGTCTACAGTTTGCATAGTGCATCCAAGCCGATTAACAAAACAAATTATTTCCTCTGGGGTTGTCTAGAGGAACCTGTCTGTAATCCCAGCTGTCTGGGCAGCAAGAAAGATTTTGATGTAGAGCCAGTGGGGACTAAGGGCTGCCACTTGTTGCAATTGCACTGTGTGTGTACACCGCCTGGCTGCAGGCCAGAAAGCATTCACCTGGTGCTATGAGAGCTACCCAAAGCGTTCAGTCTCAAGACAATAAAGTGTAATTGGAGAATTCCAATTCAGCTCCCTCTCTACTGCTTCAATAACCTGGTATTTTTCTTTTTTTCCTTAAAGTGGACCAGAGAGATCCCTTTTTATGCCTCCCCCCTCCCACTTTGCCACCTCAGATAGTTCACCTATGCACAAAAGAACAGCTGGATTAACCAGCAGGCATGCCTGATGGAGCAAAGAGACACGGTAGATAAACAGCTCCCGACAAGGAGGCAGCACCTCTGTGACCATTTTTATTTTTATTTTTCATGACAGCAATTATGGTGCTGAGCCCTAGATGGCAGGAGCCTTTGTTACCTAGGAGCTGTGCCTCTTTGGGAGGTGGGGGTTGCAAAATGCCAGCTGGATGCCGGAGGCTGGCTCAGCCTTGCCCTTTTGTTTCGGCAAAGGTAGCTCGGCCATTGATTCAGGTGGTGCCTCTTGTTTCTCTTTTGTCGCTGACAGCAGAGCAGGAACAGGCAGCCAGGTGCGGCTGTTGAGTTACAACCCGCTGTCACTTTTTGTTGACTCCAGTGTATTGATGTAACTGCACTGATGCAAAGCCCCCAGGGTAGATGGCCTGCCATGCGTGCGTCAGGGGAAGATGTCGCTCCTGCTGCCTCTACCAGTGTGATGTCTACCGTACGCAGAGCAATCTGCACCAAGAGGACTTTTGTACAGGGACAACCCTGGGGGGAAGCTTGTGTTTTGGAGTGCGCAGGTTGAATTGCAGCATGTCTTGGAAGCTTTTTTTCCCCATGGTGTTTCAGAGCAGATGTCTCAGCAAATGTGTAGGTTTTCTTTTGTATTCCTGTTTAGAAACCCCAGCTCTCCATCTATCTTTAATTCTTACCTTGCTAGCTTGGTTTATCTTTCCCTCTGCTGCAATCTATAAGGTTGTGGTTCTGCAAACAACAACAACAAACTAGTCTTCTGCAACCTACACTATGCAAGTTGCAAGTTCTGAAATCTGCACTATGCAAAATTGGGGAGAGGGGAGAAGAAGAAGCATATTGCTTATCTTAGTTTATTTTAGGGCTGTTCAGACAACGATTTTTTTTAAAATCTGCTTAATCTGTCTTTTAATGTGTCAACTTTTGATTTGATTTGAATAAATGTGTGAATTTAAGAGCTTCAATAAAGGTGCTTTGTTTTGAGATTCTGAAGTATAACATAGCATACAATTTGGCACCTAGCATCAGAACAGTGGGTCATTTTTAGTAGATTTTGGCCTTCCCTCTTACAGTAACATATCAGAAACAATAATAACACCCTGATTTTGAAGCTTTTTGAATTAAAATTGGTCCTTTCCCATTTGAAATAGGCTTCAACAAGTGTACTTAGGTCAGTCTTCAGCATGCTTAATTCTATGCTAAGTTGTAAATAGTTGTTTTACTGGATTACTTTGTTGCTTGAACCTTGCTCCCCTAGTTTATTTTACTCAATCCTCTGCCGTATTGGTAGTTTTTTTTGGGGGGGGGGGAGGGTAAAGAGCCCTCTCCTGGGAAATTCTACTCTTGGCTTTCCTGGTTCTCCCATGTTCTTGAATAATGCAACGTTAAGCTTTCATGGTTAGAAAAAGTAGAACACCAAAGATAAATTGGAACAACAGCTGATTTTATCTGCGTATTTAGTGCTGTTGTCTTGCAACAAACACTTCGAGTCTTGCTCCTGCAACTGGTGTCTGCCAGTTAAGCCACAATGATTGCTGTAACAAGGCCAGCAGCGTTGCATCACCAGTGGCTCAGTCCCAACCTGAGCCCACAAGCTTTTATCTTTGGTGGCTCAAAGGGGGGGAAGGGAAAACTAAATTTTCCTGGGGGATTGGTGTTTACATCACCAGAGTTCCATTGTGGGGGGGGGGGGGCACAAGCCAGGAAGAAAGCAGTTGGCAATTTGCTAGTCAAATCTAAGAGAGCTTCTCCAGAGCTATGTTTCCATGGCTTCAGGGGAGTAGAGGTCGTGAATCCTGGGAATGCTGAAAGTAATATTCTGCATCCTAGATAGATATCAGAGGCAGGCTGGAGCAAGCATAGAACTGGGGGAGAGGTGTGCATGTGCATATTGCAGGAAGAGACTTTGGGAGTGCATTCACCAAATGAGTTTATTTTAGATAATAAAAATAACAGAAGAGTTCTGGAACTTAGTCTCCAGATAAGAAAGCCTCCAATTTTGTGGCAAGGGCGGTGACACCAGATGTTATCAAGAAATCTCTCTGTCTTCATAGGAAGCCACCCTAAGCTACCATTTCAGAGGTCAGGTGCTAAACCATTATCTTTCCTCGTTCTCTAATCCTGCCCTTAAAACATGGCTTTTGTCATTTCAGCACAGTTTTGTTATGAGCAGTGAGGTGTAGTGGTTAGTGTTGGACATAGATTAGGGAGGCCCAGGTCCAGACCCTAGTACAGGCATGAGGCTAATTGGGTCACAGTGGCTCTGTCATTATCTCATATTTCTTTCTCCCTCTTTTGTAATATTAGAATGCGAAGGGATTGTCCAGTGAAAATGAGAGTTGAAAGATTGAGGACAGGCAAAAGGAAGGCCATATTTACATGGCACACAGTTAACTTATGGAACTCACCGCCACAGGATGTAGTGATTGATGGCCACCCACTTGGATTAAACAAGTTTACGGAAAACGAGGCTATCAGCATCTGGTTGTGTACTACCCTCAGCGTACCAGTTGCTGGGGATCACAAGTGTAGAGAGTGCTGTTGTGTTCATGTCCTGCTTGTGGACTTCCCAGTGGCATCTGGTTTGCTATTTTGCAGAATTAGGTGGGCGAATGGTCTGATCCAACAAGGTTATTACAGTCTTAGCCTACCTCGTAGGGTTACTAAAAGGATAAACTGGGGGAGGAAAATCCATCTATGCTGCTTTAGGTTCTTTGAAGGGAGAAGACAGGAAATACTAAAAATGAAAAACGTAATAGTATTTTTGCATGCATGAACAAAGCAGTGTGCAGGATACAAGTGTGGTATTGCTCTCCATCTGAATTTCTAATAAAGCACAGTTTGGAGGAGATTAGGAAAGGGAGGAGGACGAGCTTGCAATTGGCAGGAATACCAGAGATTTGGGGACATGTGTGATTTTTTTTAAAAAAATGTGTGTACACACACACACACGACACTCTGATGACTGCTTTTCTTTTATCTCCTTGTTTTGGCACGCTGAGCCATTAACTTAATTTAACAGCCATATCTCCGCTACTTAATTAAATAGATGAACTTGTCTTGCAACTGGCGAGCTCCTAATTCATCCCTGAAACAGAATTGGCCCAGTCTGGTTTGCTCTTTATAAGCCACTGTCTTTCCTGAGAACAAATGGTCACCTCTTCGAAGTTAACCACTGACAGAGGTTAAGAATTAATTAGTGGGCATGCATGGCACAATCGTCTTTTTTTTTTTAAAATATTGGAAGAAGATCGCAGACTGTCCAGGGAGAGTCAACTCTGTACTCTGTACTCCCCTTCCAGCCAGCTTTCCCTTGCTCATATGTCTTCTTCGTAAGGGATGTTCACACAATACATTCAACAATCATACAATCTGTGTACCCATGTACACAAATAGATGAGCTGTCCACTGGTACAGTTATTCCTATGTAACACACAATGAGCGTAGATTCTGTCCATCTGTGTACACAATAGTTGAGCTGTGCAGATCAACAAGTATATATACATTCTTTCATACCAACATGTGCACATGTATAGAGACACCGGTACTTGGTGTTCAGTGTAATCACTGGCGTAGCGAGGTGGGGGACGATGGGGGTGGGGTGCCCTGTGTTCCAGTGGAGGGGGGGTGATACTCTGCGCGACCCCGCCCCGCGACGCCCAGCCGAGCCCCGCTGGCGGCCTGCGAACAAGCCGTGGAGTGAGGCAGCCTCGCTCCGCAGCCTGCAAGCAAACCTGCTCGGCGGCCTGCAAGCAAGCCGTGGAACGAGGCCGTTCTGCCCCGCGGTCCATCCAGTGCTATAGTGGCACTGGCAGGCAGGCCCCGGACAGGCCGCAAGGCAGAGTGGCAATGCTCTGCGGCTTGCTCTCAGGCCACCGAGCGGCGAGCAGGTTTGTGAGCAGGGTGCGGGGCGAGGCTGCCTCACTCCGCAGCTTGCTCGGGGCCCGCCCGCCGGTGCCACTATGGAGCGGCGCGGCACGCATGCGCAATGTGCATGTCATGCGCACGGCGCATACGTCACTGCGTACGACGCCCAGCGCATGCATCGTACGCAGCTATGCTGCGCATGCGCACTGCCGCCGCGTTGCCGGTTTTGCCGCCCCGAGTGACCGAGGGGCTTGCTACGCCTCTGAGCGTAATGTGTGAAGAAGCCAGTTGTCTTCGGTGATTACTGTAATGCCCCCACACCTGATTAGGAAGCAGCCTTATATGGAGCCAGACCCTTGCTTTATCTAGCTCAGAATTGTCTATGCTGGTTGGCAGCAGCTCACCACGGTTTCAGATAGGGGTTGCACCATGCCTTATCTGGAGATGCTGGGGATTGAACCTGGCACCTTCTGCAAGCAAAGCAGGTGTTCTGCCATGGAGCTACAGCCCCTCCCCTATGAGAGAAGGGCACCTTGCACAGATAGACCTAAAACTGGATCTGGGGATCAGTATAGGAAGCTCAACAAGTGTCAGTGCCTCCATTCAGGTCTGCTCCAATGGCTCCATATGTTCACAAGAAATTGAGCCCAGCCCGTGTCATGAAGTACTGGTGAAATGACACAGAGGGTTTACATTATAGAGAGAGGCAGCCGCTGCATAATGTGAAGCTGCCTTCTACTATATATTATTCCATTGGACTGGCCTTGCCATACTCAGCAACCTGCTCCAGGCATCACTGGCATGGTGGCAAGGTGGGTGGTGGATAGATGAAGGCTGGGATTTGGGGTCTGAATGATGCAGCGAGATTTCTGAAGTGTTGGGCCTTGTTGGAAGATGGCTGTGGTTTGGGGCTCTGCTTCAGGCAGCAAAATATCTTCTCTGTCTATTCCTGCATTGTTTCCTTTTACCAGGGTCTCAAGAAAATAAAGTATTTCCCAGCTTTGCTACCTGAGCTAAAAAGTACCCTAATGATGCTGAAGGTTGAACTTGGGGCTTCCTGCGTGCAATGTAGATGTCCCACCACTGCGCTACATGGTGCCTTAGAATGGAATTTGAGTGACTCTATTTTTCTGCATTGTACCAAAGCAGGATTTCATTGGGTCCTAGGAGTGGGGGCTCAATGCAGCACTATTATTTGACAACTGTACTGCTGCTATAATACAGAGATGCCTTTGGTCCTCCATGTATTAGTTACAGTATATTATTATTATTATTATTATTATTATTAGACTACAACTTCCATTTCCCCTTAACCATTGGCTGTGCTGATTGAGGCTGATGGGAAGTATAGTCCAACAACACTTGGAGAGCCAAGTGAAATGAAATGAAACATCCTCCTCCAAGGGAAGAGCCAAAGCTAAGTGTTAGAGCATGTGCTTTGCATGGAAAACATCCCAGGTTCAATCTGGGGTTCAGGGAGGCCACTGCTTACCGGTAATTTCTGAAATAGAATGTGATGGGGCTCAATCTGGTCTGACCTGGGTAGAGCGTCAGACCCCAGCATTTCCAGTTAAAAAGAGCAGGGAGCAGAAAAGAACTCCTTGCCTGATTCCTCTAGAGCTCTTGCCTGCCAACATGATATGAGGCTGCAGGTGAGCAAATTGCCTGACTTGGCATAAGGCAGCTTCCTGTGTTCCTGTGAAGCCTTTCCCCACCCACAAAGCCGCCACAATGACACGTTGAAGCAGTCCGTGGCAAGGGAAGGGCACTCTGTGCATCTTTTTAAACAAGGCCACGGTGTTCTTGTTACTGCCCAAGTTCCAGAGCAATTGAAAACTCCTCATTGGATACTTTTTCTTCATAGGAAGGCTATGTTTACACTCCTGTATGTGCGTGTGTGTATGCACTACACACACCTCCTTCCCATTGCTGTAAGTGGGGAATCATCTTGTTCATAGAGACAGCTGGGTTGCATTCACACCCCAAGTTGCTTTGCTGTCACATGGGGTGCCTACCATCCCCACTCAATGAAGTCTGCTTTGAAAGTGTGCCTACCCACGGGGCTCCAAGCTGTGTTGAAGTAGGTGGTGGTGTTTTTTTTAAAACACACACACACACACAAAATCCTAGCAATTACATCATCAGCACCCCCTGAGAGCGTTTACCTCCAAGCGGCTCTGCTCGGGCCTAGGGATTAACAGCAATGAATTATTTAGAAAAGGCAGGGGAGGGGAGATGTCAGAAAAAGACTTGCAGGCTGTGTGGGAATGTATGTGTGTGTACACACTATTGTATCTCTGCCTAGTGCTACTTGCTTGTCCGGAATCAACTTCACTCTGCAGCTAGAAATATATGGTGCTTCAGGGACACCTGCATGAAACAGCCTTCTGATTTGTGATTCCTTCTCCCTGTAGCCAATTGGAGTATGCAGGACTTGTAAGGGGCAATTACTGTGTTTTTTGTTTGGTCAGAAGTATTCCCTAAAGAAATCAAATGGCTTAAAAAAAAACAGAACAGAACCACCACCCTTCTTGTGAGCAGCCAGCCTTTGCAGTGACCTGAGCAGCACCGATTATCGCTGGGAATCTCTAACCGACACAGGAACATTCATTAACATTTGAAGTGCAAATGGAAAATTGCTACTTGAACCTTCCACAGTTCACCCGACCAGGCAGCCAGCTGATCAGAGACCTCATTAATACCTCTTCTAATAGGGCAGAAATGGTTACAGGCTTGCAGCGGTGCCATCAAGGTGAAGGGGTGGGAAGGGAGAAGCTTATCAGTATTTTTTAAAAAAATTTTTTTTTAAAAATTGAATAGTCACTTGGAAAGCAGGCAAAGGCCCTTTTTATTGTGCAAATGAAACTTGTTCTGTCTGTGCTGAGCCAGCTCCAGTGAGCCATTAGCTTCATGCTTCCTCTCCTTTGTGTACAAACACATATTTTCTCTGTGCTTACCATTCGACATTCATTTACATGCACCCCTTTCCCCCTCACTGGCACAGGTCCACTCCCCTATAACTATTCCCCAGGCTTGTTTAAACCAGATGACCACAACAGCCTGTTGGTATATAGGCCAAGCATTATCCAGTGCACAATTCAGAGCCCTGATAATCTCAGCTTTTCATTTTTAAAAAACCAAACAAACCCACAAAACAAGTTTCTAGTCCATAAGATTGCAAAGAAAGTCTTAAAGGTATGTAGGACAGTGTTTCTGAAATCTAGAGTAAGGACTCCCAGTAAGCCAAAGCAGAGCATATCTTTTGTAGTTCTTCAGCCCTCTCCAGCCCTTGTATCTTGTCACACACATTTTGGGCTGTGTATTTTAGTGTGGAAAGCATTAAAAGCTCTTGTGGGTTGAATCAGGACAGAGGTTGTTTTTTCCATTTTAGTTTAATAAGTCAAAATGCACATGTTAATTGACTTAGCGATGCCAGGGTGTCTGTGGTATCAACAATGACTGTGTGTGTGTGTGTGTGTGTGGCCACTATTAATAGCATAATTGTCACCATGTGTAGTTTCTTCATGATCATCCCCTCTGACCTCACTGTTTTGCAAACCTTATCCCAGCCATGGGATATATGTACTTGTAATACAGGACAATGCTCCATGCCTTTGATAAAGTCTCTCTAATCCACAGAAACTTGCACCATCATAAACTGGTTAGCTTCAAGACACTACAGAGCTCCTTGTTGTTTTTGTTGTGACAGACTAGTGTAGCTACCCTCTCCTAAAATGAAAAGCACAGTGACTGGCATTTCTGTTGGCAGAATTAGATGATGGTGACGTACCTATCAGGTAAATGACATGCATGGTTGTGCTATTTAGCTCGGTCTGTCTTCCCCTTTATCTCCCCTCCCCCAGCATCATTCTTGTCCTCTGCTGCAACTGTCCTGGTCTATGATAGATGGAGAAGCAGTGGAAGGAAGCGGTGCCTACTGTCAGTCCAAAAGGCAATGGGGCAGGCAGTTTTCTCATCTTTCAGTCGTAGATGCTGCAGTTAGACAAGGGCTATTAGAGCTGTCAATCATCTGTTTCTTTTTGTGGGTCACCCAGTTCTGTCCCATACAGCTAACTACATGCAAGGATGGTTTTGGAATGCTCTTTCCAGCATCTGCGTACATACCATATATTTAAAGCACACACACATATACCCCTGAAACCTGGGCTCTGCAGTTTACCCCTCACCCTTAACAAATACAGTTCCGAGAATTCTTAGGGGAGTGTTTTCAGTGTGCTTTAAATGTATGGTGTATGCAGCCTCTCTTTTACACAGTTGCAGAGATTGAGAAAACCTTGGTCCGGAAAATGCTGGAGCTGGTTTGCATTCTCCTTCTCCCCCTCCCCTCCCCTCCCAAAATGCATGCAGAGTCCTGACATCTAAGAACTGGAAATAACTTTCCAGTCTTTCCTGCTCCTGTTCCGCTCCCTGATTTTTGATGAGTGGAAAGTTTTCCATATACCCCTGTGGAGTTTCAGTCAGGCTCCTTCTGATCAGGAAGCCTGGGAGCCTGATGATTCCTTTGAATCTTTGAAGGATTTGGGACTAGTTGCATGCTCCTTCTCCTGCCTTTGCTGGCTTCCTAGGCTTCAAGAATGGTTCAGACTTTTACTACAAGCACCTGAGTTTAAAATCACGCAGGCGGCAGCAGCATCACCCGATTATCTGTCTTGGCCACCCAGGGCTTTCCACTTCCATTCATCATCCCTTATCTGCTTTGGCCAGTCCTGTTTAACTGACTCCCCTCTTCCTTATCCAAGGAATTCACAGCGAGCTTCTTCTGTGCACCAAAGAAAAGTCATACTTCCTTTGTTGCTAGAAGGATTTTTGGGGGTGGGGGTGGGAGGTGGGGAATCTATTCCCAGCAGCCTGCTCAGACACAGGAGCAGGCCACCAAATCCATCCCATCAGCCCAAACAAATCCAAATTATAAGTACAATTATAAGTACAAGCGGGAGTGCCTGTAACTCAGTGCTCAACCACATGTCTTGGTTGCCACCCACAAGGTGAGAGGTTCAGCCCCTGGCAGCTTTGGATAACAGAGACTGCCAGCCAGAGTAAACAACACTGAGCTTGATAGACCAATAATCTGACTCGGTATAAGGCAGCTTCCTGTGTTCTTTCTATCTACAGAGCAGGTCCATTGAATAAGAGAGATTGTGGGTGGAAGGAGGGCGCAAATAATTCCAGGGATCCAACACTTGCAAGCCAAGTCCGTGCCTCACCAGCAAGATATCAGAAATAGTCTAATCTAATATGGGCAATTAGGCCTACTGGACCCAAGCTGCAGTCTGGGTTCAGATACTCCTCAAAAGCAAAATTCACCCTGTCAATATAGTGGGGTTTTGTTTAGTGATAATTAAAGTGGAGCTAAAGAAATAAACGACCACTTCTGGAGCAGAAGAATGCTTCCCTGCACAATCCTCTCCCGTGAGATAGTCACTTAAGCTCTCTGATAAAAAAAAAAACCTGTAATTTTACAGCAGAGAGTTCCCAGTTTTGGAACACATGTGCTTTGGCATGGATGAGACATCCATATACGCCATATACGAAACCTAATGAAATGTGCAACACTGAAAGGTGGAACTTCTTTCTCACCATTAGAAACCAGTAAGGCAGCAAAGGTTTTACAACTGCTTAATTTTGGCTTGGCCACTTGGGGAGCAGATAAACGTTGTTTTGTGAATCAGATCCAGACTTTAGGCCACTGGCTGGCTCGCCCCTCCTTTTTTGGTGGGGGGGGGGAGCTTAAGAATTCCATAATATCCCTATGCAGGCAGGTGCACCTTTCTTAGCTCCAAGGTTTTGCAACTCAGATTGCAACTCAGTATGACCAGTTTTTTTGGGGGGGGGGAGATCATTGTTGTGGGGGGAGGCTTGTTCGTAAGGCGTGCAGCATACAGGTGTGTGTTGGAGGGGGTACAATACTTTCCTTGCTTGCTGGAGAAAGCAATGCATTTTAATTGCTTAATTCCACCCCGCCCCCCACATACTCTTGTATTTACTTGCAGCTGCTGGGCTGTGTAAGAGGCAGGCTGAGTTTATTGGCAGTCTGCTCCGTGCTCATAGAAGTTTATCTCCCGTGCACAAGTACCTCGTGGTGGAGGCCTACGGTGGGGGTGGGGGTGGGGGTGGCAGCTTTGCTTGGAAGGAGGCAGCCTCCATGCTGAAACACCTTGCTCCTCAACGGGCTATTAAGCAAGGAGGCAGCTCTTGAATTGGGCAGATATGGCTTTGATTTCCCCTCCTTCCTCATCATAGCAGCTGGTGAACGTATCTGTCTTTGTGCATATTATCGACACAAAGCATCAAGACCTTTCCTCCCCTCACTCCTTTAAAAAAAGGAACTTAAGGGGTTCTTTTTTTAAAATGGCAGTATTATGTAGGTTATCTATATGTATGTGTGTTTCATTTTTCTGCTGGAAACAAAGCAACTGGGAACCCATAGCAGCAGCAGCAGCAACATCAGAGCTGGTTAAGCCAATTCTGCAACCTGAATGTGGGTGATGCAGAAAATAGGTTGATCAGACCTCTTTCACAGGGAGAAGTGGCCATGCACTTGTTTCATCATATGCCTGGCTAACAATGCAACTGTTCACATTTATTGGGCCACTTGTGGCTGTTTTTGCAATGAAGCTGTCTGTTTTTGCTGCTTTTTTTAAAAAATTTTTTTATCTATAATTATTTTACATTATTTTGTGCACTGCTTAGATGATATTATTATTATTATTATTATTATTATTATTATTATTATTATTATTATTATTATTATTATTATTATTATTATGTCTAAATAAATAAAGCTGTGTTCAGTTTTGCAAGCCGTGCTGGGGTGCGGGGAATAGTGCAGGAACCTCAAAAATGATTTCACATGATGCTGAACTCAGTGCAGATATCATCAAGCCTGTATGCATTTGACCACATGGACTGGCTTTTTAGTTTAACGTCATTCTCAGATTGGGATTCTCCGTGAAATCTATGTGGTTTTTTTTTTTTACAAAGTTGAGAGAGGTAGCATTTGGATGAGTTTCCTGCTTTGGGATCTGGAGCTGACGTTGCACTCTGCCTCTTGCAGAGGTATACCCTGCACCCCAATATAAAACCTCGGTCAAGCTGATAAGAGAGGAAAAGTGGGGCGATTTTAAAAAGAGGATTTTTCTCCCTGACCTGCCTCCTCCCTGCTCTGAGCGGCTTTGGCCTCATCATCTCGTAATTAGAGCCATGTTTTATTCATGAGCCAGGTCCGAGCGGATCAGGGGGCCAAGACGTGCCCTATTGATATAAATAACCCTCTTCATTCCCCTCCCGCGGGATGACACCCGACGAAGGAAGCCAGCCACCCTGGAGCAGAGGTCTGCGAGTGGCGTTAGAAGCCTGGCTGTGACTTGAGTCGGTTTTAGAAATCCTGATGGATGTCTTCATTTCACTAATCAAAGGTCAGTGGCGGCAGGAAATCTTTGCTGAGTACCTCCTGCTTAATGAACGCTTGAGGTGGCTGCACTTTCCCCTCTGGGCTTATTGGCTGACACAGTCTTGCACTCAGTTGGCTGTACAGGGCAAGAGAGGACTGTTTTTGTCCTCTCTCCAAATCACAGGCACTTGGGAACCAGAACAAGGGGACCTTGGAACATGGCGTTAGGACCTTGAGGAGGACAATGCGACCTATTTCAGAATGTTATTGAAGGAGTTGTTGATCGTGGTGTGTATCGGGTTTGTAGGAGTTATCTCTGGGAACAGGTTTAGCAAAAACTCTGCCACTGAAAAATGTTGGTGAGTTATTTGCACAGTACTGGAAGCTGCACCTTTCAATAGAGGCACCTATATGCCTGGCAAAGGTACATGCCGGTGTGTTTATCTGTCCCTTTCTCTTTTCTCTGAATTGCTTGTTCCTTTTGCTTCTAATAATAGCTTCCAGAAGTGATACGTATGTCTGAATGTGGTAATGAGGCTGCAGCCCTGCTCCAGGCAAGCAAAACCAGAGAGTCTGGGATGATTAGGATCTAAGGGAAGGCAGGTGAGGTTTAACCTCAGGGTGCCCCTGTGCATTGCTGGATAGGCCAGGTGTAGGTGGATTGCTCTGAGCAGAACCATGTAATTCACATGAAAGAGGCGGGTCTTGTGTCCTTCCAACACCTTCCGCCTTCTGCCACTCCATCTTTCCTCCTGTGTTCAGCATTTTCTGGATTTCCCCAGAAAAGCAGTGATGTGGTAATGCTCAGCTCAACTATGTGACTGGAATGTATAGCTAGGGCTGCTTGCATGTACTCTTTGTTTGTTTGATGCGAACTGTGTGATGAGTACAGTTGTGCAAAATGTGCACAGTTGCATCATTCTCTAACTTTGCATAATTCTGCATATTTTGCAGAATTCTGGTTGGCTATTTATGGGATGGCAAGAACACTGAAGCCACACCTCCAGCCAACCACTGTTACCGGCATCTGAGATTGCAGCAGGCATTGCCAACATGCTTCCAAGTATGTCTCCACCACCATAGGGGATAGCAACTTTTTTTGAAAAAGGATGAAATCCAAGTTTCTGGAAGCTGAACTGAGCACCCGCTTCTGTGTTCAGTGCTTCTTCTACCCTTCTATAGAACTGCAGCATAGAATGGGAAGACTTTAACTTCAGGCAGCTAACTCCTCGAAGTGTATTGAGCTGTCGTTCAGAAAGTTCTTAAGCAGACACAACACAGTGGCAATGTGATTCTGGGTGGTGTGTTGGGAGATTGTTGACAAAGCAGGTAGAAGATAGGGAGATGGTTTATTGTGGCATTAGACAATGATGGACAGGAAGGGGTTTTGAGGAAAGGCATGGGATGCTTTGATGTTGGACGTGACTTGACCTATTGCAAGATTTGTGATGCTCCTCCTTTCTGCAAATATGGGTCAAAGTGGAGAAAGGAGATGGAACATGGGAACAGAGCAAGCTGCCTTATACCAGGTCTGACCACTGCTCAATCTCGTTCAGTGTTGTCTGCACTGACTGGCGGTAGTCCTGGATTTTAGGCAGAGGCTTTCCCAGCTCTACATGGAGACACCAGGGATTGAACCTAGGTTTTTTTGTGGGTGAAGCACGTGCTGTACCACTGAACTGCGGCCCTTTCCCAGATGCAGTGTTCTTAGCCTGGCAATCACTTAGCCACCCACTCCTTGGCAAAGGCAGTGGAGCTATTGTGGAAGACTTAGGTGAGCTTGCCCAGCCCTCGCCTACGCTGCAGGTGTTTGGAAAGTGTACCTGCCTCCAGGCCTTGGCCCTCCTTCCACATGGCCATTTAGAAAAGCAGCAGAATCCAAGGAAGCCACACCTCCAGCCAACCACTGTTACGGCATCTGAGATTGCAGCAGGCATTGCCAACATGCTTCCAAGTATGTCTCCACCACCATAGGGGATAGCAACTTTTTTTGAAAAAAGGATGAAATCCAAGTTTTCTGGAAGCTGAACTGAGCACCCGCCTGTTGCTAGTTTTGGTGGGCTGCCAACGTGAGAGTTTCAGGTTCTCCTGCCTCTAACTGCCTTCCCCCACTCATGTTGGCTTCCTGAGATTGTGGACAGAGGCCTTCCCACCTAAGATCCTTGAACTTGGGGCTGGGGAACCTGCTCCCACCAGCCCCAGGCAGTGTGCCCAATGACTCAGGGCTGATGTGAGTTGTAGTCCAACAACAACTGGAAGGCAACATCCACAAAGAGAAAAATGGGGGCACTTGGGGAGACATTTAGGAATTTGAGATCAGCCAGTGGAGGACATTAGGAAGTCTCTACTTTATCCAGTTACTTGTTTCATGTGACCGTTGCAATTCCCAGGTGTAAATTGGGCACACCTTTAATAGTACTAGAGATGAGTTGGGGGGGGGGGGCTCCTATCATTCTCCAAGGATGCTTCACTGCCTGTCTTGTGAGTAGCAGGTCTTGCAACATTTCTGGGCGTGTGGGCAGGGCAACCTCTCAAAAGAAACTCAGTACTCGGGCAGGTGCTGCTTAGGGCATGACGGAAAGGTTTTTATATTCAGATTGGAAGGATGCTGAACTGAACGATCCTGCCTGATGGATGCCTAGAAACACTAACTCATCTTTTGGAGTTTGCATTTACTCATAAGAGAGACAGATTTTTCACACTGTTCAGATAACTCAGGCAGGGCTGCTGTTCCTTTGATGTGGTACCATCTTACACACTAGAGGGCACCAGTGAGCCCTTTTTTCTTTCCAAGAGCAATTTTTGAAGTTCCCACTTAACATGTGCGGGGAGAGGTGGCTAATGTTTTTACTGTGGTGGAGGAGGAGGTTATAATTCAAACTGTGGACTTAGGAACATAAGAAGAGCCCTGCTGGCCCAGACCTCCAGCACCCTG
The DNA here is from genome assembly GCF_009819535.1 of Lacerta agilis. Lineage (NCBI taxonomy): Eukaryota > Metazoa > Chordata > Lepidosauria > Squamata > Lacertidae > Lacerta > Lacerta agilis. Next base: position 36,418,649 of record NC_046319.1, on the reverse strand, counting down.
TTTGCCACAATGATCAGCAAAGCATGAAGTAAATAGATATTTCACATTGTTGTTTATTATTTTACGTTGTGGACCAGTGTTCAGAGATAGACTGACATTGTGGTTACTTTTCACTGATGAGGCTCATCCTCTGCGATTTTGCCTTTTCAAGCCACCAAAGCCAGTGCCCAGCACCACATCTTATGGTAGTGAATTCCACTACATAGTTCTATTTAGTGTGAAATTCTGGGTGCTTGTGTAGATTTGTATCTTATTTATTTCAATGATTCATATAATGCTTTACACTCTAGTTTCTAAGGGGTGTCACTCCAGAATCTACTATTCAACAGCTGCATTGAATAGCTACAACTTGGGTAACATTCTCTCCACTTTCTCCTTACCATCTTTTTGCTCCATCTTTTGAGTTCCAAACACATATAGCATTCCTTGCACCTGCTGAGCTCTATTGTTTTTTAAAAGATCATTTCATAATTCTTGTTTTTCAATTAATCAAGTGTCTCTTTGAGCATGTTGCATCCAGAAGGAGCAGTGGTATGGCTTACAGATGCGTGCTGCCTTGCTATCAGATGGCCTCAAGTTGCACTTGTTGCCTTCCTTGATTCCCTTGGGGAGTAAAAAAATCTAGGTGGATGTGCAGGATGTTGCAGGTTTAATAGCCTCCCCACCTGAAGCATGACCCCCAGGCTCTGAGGCTGACAACTCCTCCTCCTCCTGCAGCAGAAGGGCTGCAGTTCAGTGGTATAGCACATGACTTTGCAAGCAGAAGGCCCAGGTTCAATTCCCTGCTGAAAATCCTGGATGGACCAATGAGTCTTGACTCACTATAAGGCTGATTCCTATGTTTCTTTGTCTTCTGAGGGTTTGGGAGTGGGTCCCTCCTGCTGAAGAAAGATACAATAAAAAAGCTGAAGGACTGGGCTTGAACATCCCGTGCTCCTCCTAGCAGAAGCAATCCTGAGCAAGGGGCAGATGCTGCTCTTGCCAAGGGACCAGCCTGCGACATGATCTCATGAAAAAGACTGTCATAGCAATTACTGTACTACCTTTGTTCACCCTTAATAAGAATAATATTGACTGCTTTCATTTAAAAACATTTGGCCTGTCCAGGTTATCTGCTCTTCTGAGCCTGACTTGTGGCTGAGCTGCCTCACCTCATTTCTATGTCAGTCCAAAGGGCATTTGGCAAAGGCAGGGGGGCTCTCTCTCTCTTTTCTTTCCCCTTGTGCCATTCAGGCAGCGCAAAGGGCTCTCCAGAAAGGACGCCCCCCCCAATAGGCTTGTGCACTCAACACACAAGGAGTGAACAATAGCTCATTTTCTGTGAGGCAGCTCTTAAGTACCCCTCCTGCTGCCCAGCACCATTTTTCCTTCCCATTAGCAAGCCCTGGAGGGCTGGCACACCGTAGACGTGAGTGATGTACAAAGGACGGCGGGGGAGAGAGAGCTTTGAGCTGGCACCCAGGCACAGGGTGTGGGCAAGGCAAGCCATCCCTGAAAAACAAGCCCAGCAACAGCCACTGCTTACTGTTCTGCTTTCCTGGAACTGGCATCTTCCCTTGGGCAGATGTGCCAACGTGGACCTAGTAGGGCCATCTCTGGGAATTGGGTCATACCTGCTGAAAGGGGCAAACTGAGTCACAGAGCAAGAAATGGTTGGCCCTGGGCTGCTGAGAGGCAGCTTGGCAGGTTGGGAACTGGTGGTGTTTGATTCCTGCCTAGGCCCTTAGGATCCTCCTGCGCTGGCATTCTGAGATAGTGGTGATTTGAATAACCGCCAGAAACAGGACTCAATCCAATCTTCCAGTGAGTGGAGCATTGTTGGACCTGCCTCTTGGGAGGTGTCTTGTCAGCTGTGGGATGCAGGTGCGCACTGTGGTGTAAACCACTGAACCTCGTGGGCTTGCTGATCAGAAGGTCGGCAGTTCGAATCGGCACAATGCGGTGAGCTCCCGTTGCTCTGTCCCAACTTCTGCCAACCTAACAGTTTGAAAGCACATCAGTGCAAGTAGATAAATATGCAGTAGGAAGGTAAACGGCGTTTCTGTGTGCTCTGGCACTTGTCATGGTCCTCTATGCGCCAGTAGCGGTTTAGTCATGCTGGTCACATGAACCCGGAAAGCGTGTCTGTGCACAAATGCCAGTTCCCTCGGCCTGAAAAGTGAGATGAGCGCCACACCCCATAGTCACCTTTGACTGGACTTAACCGACCAGGGGTCTTTTACCTTTACCTTGCTAGTTCACTGTGTAACCTTCAGCAAAGCAGCCTCAGTTTGCTCTCTGTAAAGTGGGGAGCAGCAGTGATCAACCTTGCAGAGTTATTATGAGGGCACACTCAGTAACAACTGTAAAGCGCTTTACTAAATATTGATTCTGTGGTGAATGACTGTAGCTCCAAAGTTTCTAGCTTAAAAGCCCTCTCCCTATGCTGGCTTGGCTGACTGTGGTTACTTGCAGACAGTGGGGAAATCACTCTGCATATACTCATGTGCTGCTTTCTGCTTCAGTGTTACGTCACATCCTCTAGGTCTGATGGGTCCTGGGGATAGGGGCAAATGCAAGGAACTCCCTTCTTTCCTTCATGTTCTGAGCTATCAGTGTTGCATAACATCCTCTGCTAAAATGGTTTCCATGCTAGGGAACCATTCTGGGCTTCCAGAATGTCACCCTCCCTCTCACCTGCATTTGGGTTAAGCTTAGGGAGAGCAGAGGCAGAGCCTGATTTTTTTGAAACTAAGCCCAGCTTCTCTTGAGAGAAACAATTCTCCTCTAGAGCTTTATGTAATTAAAAAAAAAAATCAAATTGGCAAGCCACCCCTCCCTCTGTTCCTGCTCAATGATTGGCCTATAATTGCAGGTTTATTGGCTGTTCAGCTATTGTGTAATGACATGTTTGCAAATTAATTTTTATGGCTCATGCCATTAGCATATACGGTAGAGGAGGGGTTAGTATTAATTACCACCGTTGTTAGGGTAATCCTAGCAAATTAAAAACCTATAAAAGAATGACAGTTGACAGCACACAGGATTGTGAGGGGCAGGAGCAGGAGTGATGGGGATAGATGGGTGATTGGCTTAAGTGACCATAGGCGGTGTTGTCAGTGTGGGTCTGGCAGGAAGATGGGGGGCTGAAGTCCAAAGTGAAGCTGTGAACATCCAAACACCTGCATTCCCGGTTATCACCCTTAGAAATATAGCAGCACAGGGCTCCAATACAAGCCCCGGTTGAAATGAATGGAGCCTGTCTTTAGCAATAACACATGGTTGCTCTCATTCAGTGACTTTGATCCACATATGGAAGACCCATTGGGAGCAAAGAGCTGGCTTTTTCCTTTTCTTCAGAGTGGAACATAGGAAGCTGCCTTATACTGAGTTCATCTAGTTTAGTATTGTATATATTGCCTGGCAGCTGCTCTGTAGAGTTTCAGACAGGAGTCTTCCCCCAATCCTACCTGGAAATGCCAGGGATTGAACCTGGGACATTCTACATACAATTCAGATGCTCCACTACCAAGCTATGTTGCTTCCCCAAATGCTGTATGTGTTCATCATCAGTGGGAAGTCCAGGTTGGAAGATGTTGCTCTGATCACACAGGTAATTTATAGGCACAATGAGCTCTGAGATACGGGTGGAGTTCCCGTGCTGAAAAGAGATTCTGTGAAACATGCCTCTGAGCATGCATTGGAAGGAGTATTTAGATTTGGAGAGCACAAAAACATGTGATGCAGATAAACTTCTGTCCTTCTTAATTCTGTTGGGTGTCATGTATTATGTGGGATTTGTATAGCTGAAGAACAAGGATGCTCCATTTAGCAGCATACAAGGATCAAATCTCATGCAACTCAGATAGAAGAGGAAACAACATTCTTGGAAGTAAACCTGCATTGGTTTAGTGGCCTAAACTGCACCCCATTAAAATACTGCTGGGGTATAAGCCTGTGACTTTTGTTTTGTTTTGTTTTAAGTAAAATAAAATAAAATAACTTGGTCTCTAGGGCACCTTAAAAGACCAACTTTTAAGAGCATCTGTTTTCGTATCTCAGCAGGGATGTGATAGATTCCTTTTTCACTGTAAAATCTGGTGGAAGAAATTAAGGTATATCACTTATAAGAGGAAGATTCCACCGGGGCATTTCCTCTTTAAAATTCAACTGATTGCCCTTCTATGCTAGTTTGTTGTTTTTATTGATTTGAGCAGCTGCCAACGTTGACTGCAGTTGTTGCAAGTTCCCACTCCTGAGAAGAACAAGTTAAGTCCAAGCTAGGTGGGATGTCAGGAGAGCTGTGAATGGATCTCCTTTTTTCCCCATTACCAAAGGGAAGAAAGCAGGGTGTGTGTTTTTCTTAAAAAAACAAACACAAAAAACCCGCTTACCACCATGCCATTTTCACAATTTGAAGCCCCCACCCTACAAAAAAAATTGCTTGTGGGGTGGGGAGACATAGGTTGCATTAATAGCATGCCTTTAAAGAGCTTTTTTTTAATGCATGGCTTCCCCCAAAGAGTCCTGGGAACAGTAATTTATTAAGGATGCTGGGAATTTTAGCTAGATAAACTATAGTTCCCAGAATTCTTTGGGGAAAGCTGTTTTTGTTAAATGTGTATTAAATGCACTTTAGATGCAAGGTGTGGATGTGACCCCCAATATATGCATATGTTACATATACTGTATGTCTTCTTCCATGAGTTAATAGCAACTGACACGGGGTGTGTGCAGTTTGCAACAGGCTAACTCCTGCTTAGGAGCCCTAGCCTCATTCTGATTCATTTCTTCCACCCAAGTTGTTTTACATTTGGGGAAAATCCTGGGAGATCAAGTCATGATCTATTGACATCACATCTAGTTTGGCCTTCATCTATTTATGGCACTACCTCCTTAAATAACCTGATTTGTTTGAATCCAAGCCGTGACTAGTGTCATAGTCCCCCCCCTTGGGTCAAATTGACTGCTTCCCCCACCCTGGTGGAGGGATCATAGCTCAGTAGTAGAACAGCTGTTTTACAGGCAGAAGGTCCCAGGTTAATTCCCAGACAGGGCTGGGAAATACTCCTGCCTTGAAACCCTGGAAAAGAATGGTTTATATGAGTTAGATGCTGGAGATCTTGAGACAGGATGGACTTCACAGTCTTTTGGTCTGTTCTGACTTGGACAGGACACATACAAGTGTTTTAAAGAGAGTCAATTGCAGTTTTGTTTCTGAGTGTTGTGGTAGATGTGTGTGTATGTGTTTGCACCCCCCTCTTCCCCCCCCCGTCTCCTGTGGTTTTTTGCAGGGTTTTGCAATAGGTTTTGCAGGGGGGTTTTTTTGCAACTGTACCTGCTTTACCAGAGGCAAAAACAGCAAGAGGGTGGTCCGCTCCAGGAGTGGCAATCCATCTCTTCTACCTGCCTTCAGTATTTGTTTCCAGCTTCAGAATGGTACTGCACGATTACAATAATTCTCCCCTCTTGGGGAGACTTGCTTTCGGTATAGTTTTTACAGCCTCTTCCCCTCCCCTTTTCTGTTTGGTGAAATGATGTCAAGATCTGACAGTGATATATGGGCAGACTGTGGCTTCGTGGGTGGAGGAGTTACTTGCTTGTTTTTAATTGCAGACCATTCTCTCAGCAGGTTGGTTCTGTGTGCAGAAGCTTGGGGTTGTTGTTTTTGCTTGGGACTGGGTGGCCCATGCAAGGGAGAGGTGGGTGACACTTGCATGCACCCTTCCCCCCCACCAAGCTGGCAGTCTTCCCTGGGGCTGCTGCCTTAAGCTGTTTGAAGGGCGCCTCATGACCAGCACAGGATGTGGCTTCCCTTTGCAATGCAGAGATATCACATGTTTGCCATTTTGAATTTGGGTGTCAAGAGCAGGCCACAGCTGACGGAGGAAGAGCAGGATGGTGGAGAGGCTCCCGAATGCAATTAGGTTCACTCCCCAGTAAACCAATTCCTATCACCTTTTGCTTGGTGATGAGTCCTGTGAGAGAATGCATCCTACCTAATTTGGTTAAACAAACTGCAGCCATTTTTACCTGCTTAATAACCGCTGTGGATATTTTAAGGTAATCTGGTCAGGAATTTGCATCTAAGTGCTGGGGGTGATCTGCAGGTGTTACCAGGTGGGCAAATGGGAGATTAGCAGATTAAATCATATACAAGTTTCTGTTGTTGTTGTTGTTGTTTTTTTAATTCTTCTTAGTAGTATTGGTTCCTTTGAAACAAACACGGTGGTTAAATTTCAGATTCCTTGCCTTGAAATTCAAGAGTGTACCCTCTCTCTTATTCCTGAGAGCCCTCCTGGCCCACAGTTTTCATGTTCCAAGAAGCTTTAATGCTCAAAGGCTTGGGGTTGCAAGGAGAATTTAGAAAGGAGAACACAGTTATCTGTAAGTTTAGGTTAACTCTCTCTGTGGTGTGCTTTCCGTATTTCTATGATGGAATCAAAGATAGTGATGGTTCAGCCTTTGTCTACTCTCTCTGTTCAGGTTTGTATTGCATGGGCCACACAATAGGATGGGATGGGACATGGGTGTAACCAGGATTTTTTTTGGGGGGGCAGGCTTTTGTTTGAGGGGAGCAGAACCTCAGATTTGTATTATTTGTATTGATTTAGGGGCCAGCTGCCCCCCTGCCCCCCTTGGTTACACCCATAGGGTGATGGGAGCCAACCAGCCTTCCAAATTGTGGCAGACTCTCCTGAGAGTACAATCAGTGTTTCATCCCAGAAGCAGCAGGTTAGGAACTGTGTCAGTTTTGCCAAAGGCTGCTAGCTGGAAAGAGCTTTTAGGGCAGGTTAGGACACTGGGAAGACCTGCCTTTCCCCTCCCTCCCTCTCAAGATAGTTAACTCCAGTCCTGCAATTCTTCTCTGTCTTTTGTGTTCAAAGCAGGAGGGTGAAAGAGGGAGGCTTCCTCACAGCAAAGTTCTCCCCTTGAGTCTTACTCCCCCTTTTAAAGGGGGGATTCAAGCAGCTTGTGCATTGGGTGTGCGTGTGTGCACATGTGTGCATATGCATGTGTAGGGGAGAGTGTTACTATTTGCCCCCCTAGACCAACAGCTGCTGTACATGGAAACTGGAGCCAAGAGAAGGGGCAACCTGGTGAAGACATAGGCAGAAGGGGAGGAGGGGGTAGGAAAAGCTATTTCACTACTTGTTTTGGAGGTCATTCCCAGCCCCCAACCCAACTGTGTTGTTACACACACACACACACACACACACACACACACACACACACACACACCCTATGGTTTGTTTCATTAGTGTTTAGCTTTTCATGCGCTGGAAGATCAGATACGGAAACTTATAATCCATCCTTTGGTCAACCTTTTGCCTTTTCTGTCCCCTTTCTTCTTTTTTAAAAAAGTGAGGCAATTTTTCCTCCTTTTTTGGAGAAAAAAACAGCCCACCAGAGCTTGAGTGAAAATCAAGAAGACAAAACGCTTTAAAGAGACCAGCGGAACCACCACCACCACGGCATTAAAACGCTGGAGACTTCAGCCTGCAAAGAACAGATGCTTGATGATTTCCTACCCTCTCTCTCTTCATTAGGAGAGACAAATTTGCTGTCAGCTCGCCAGATTTCCAATTTACCGATAATGATTCTTGCATGAAAATTGATCGAGGGGGCACTCTGCTGCCGCCGCCACTGCTTTCTCCTCTCTCTGCCTTTGCCTCCTTTTAGTGAGTAGCTGGAGGGGGGGGAGCATTTGCAGAAAAAAACCCCAAAACCAAAAAACCGTGCTTTTCCTCTCCCTCTTCTTGGGTTGCCTTTTTCTTCTTCTTCTTTTCCTCCTCCTCCTTCCGCAGTTTCTCCTTTCGGAGTCGCTAGTGGGACGCAGCAGAGAGGGGAAGATAAGGCAGGTGCCCAAAAGCGAATTTTGGAGCAGCAGCGGCAGCAGCACCTGCTACCTTTTGAGACCTGGGGTTCTCCCCCTCCCCCTCCCCCCCTTCCAGCTTTCTGTGGTTTCCTTAGGACCTTCGTATCTTCTTCAGCATCTCAAGAAGAACCCTTTCAGCTGCTGCACTTCTGAGCATTGTCGTCCTCCCTTCACTCTCCGCCACTCGCCCTCAGCCGCCACCCTTTCTCCACCCCCTTCTCCCTTTTGTAACCAGTAGCTAAGGGAATGACAAAACAAAGCCCCATTCGTGCTTGACAACCGAGAGAGAGAGAGCCAGCCCCCCTCCCTCCCCTCCGCACTTCTTGCTGCCTTTTCCTTCTGACAACACTCCCCCCTCTTCTTTTCATTTGATGCTGAACATGATGCCCCATTGAAAACACCCATTGACTCTCCACCCTCTTCTCCCTCCCCACCCCGCACGCACCACCCTTGACATTCGGCTGACTGGAGAAAAGAGCTGCTAACATGTCTGGGGCTGACTCTTTTCCTTCCCCCCTTTTCTTCTCTCTCTCTCTCTCTCTCTCTCTCTCTCTCTCTCTCTCTCTCTCTCTCCCCCCTTTCCAGCGCTTCCCTCTCTCCCAATGAGAAATCCCTAAAGGAGATTCTCTATTTTGAAAAAAAGAAAAAAGCCACCACCTTCTTTTCCCTGCCTTCTCTTGCTTGCTGTTTAGTTTCTCTTTTCTCTGTCTGTGTTACGTGTGCGCTGGTCTCTCTCTCTCTCTCTCTCTCTCTCTCTCTCTCTCTCTCTCTGCATCTCTCTGGACTAAAAAGGCAAGAAGGTGGTGGGGTGGGGGAAAGGAAAGGGGGGGAAGCGGGGAGACCAGAAGAAGACGTGTCAAGCAGAGTACCTGTTTGAAGAAGTGAGGTGGAGCTGTTGGTCTTTGATGAAAAATTGACAGGATACTCTCTATCTATATATTTCATTTCCCCCTTTCCCCCTCATTCAGATTCAAATTGTTTTATTATTTTTACAAACAAAATAAAACCACGTGTGGTTTTATTGTCATTTTTGTTCTCCAGTGTTTTCCCTCTTTTTGCCATTTGGGTCTTATTTTCTTTTTTCCCCTCTGGATGCCTTGGATCTGTAAAATAAACCATGTTTGGACTGAAACCACCACTCTATTACTTACCAGGTAAGGCGACTCTTGATGATACCTTTTAATTTCTGCTTCCTTTTATCTTCTAATTTAACAGCAGTGTTATATCCATGAAAGAAATAAGAAAATAAATCTTTTGTAGCGGGCCACAGTGGTCAAACTCAAAAGGAGCTCCTTAGATGTGCCAATTGAACCTGTCCACTCTGCTAGTTAAAAAAAGGCATTCTGGATTTTGATCTGGAGCAGTTTGTGGTAGTTGCTCTTGGGTCAAACCACCACATTTTAGAAAGGGACACGAATTGGCAGCCTGCCTCTGCACTGTCTCCAGTGCAGAGGTGCAGATGACAGAACCCCACTCCAATTAATGGAACTTTTGTAGGCTGAATCAGAGGTGGGAGACAGTTGATGGAATTGCGGAGAGATGAGGATTTGTAAATCACTTTGTACATTGGTGTGGTTCTTCCTCATCCTCTTCCTCATCAGTGCTTTGCTTGAAGTTCAATGGGATTGGGCAGGGATAGCACCAAGGTGGGCCCTAGAGGTTGATGAGATTACAGTGGGAGGTGAATCTGCTGCAAATGCAAGGACCCTGGGCTCCAGCAATTATCCCCCTCACTTCACATCCCTCCATCACCCCCCCTTCCTCTTGAAAAGCATGTGCAACATGAGCGCCTGTGGGCTTCACCTTGGGCCCTTGGGGTATATAGCATATCTCACTCCTTTTGTCCACCCTGCTTGGCTTCCTAAGTGTGAGTCTTGTTTTATTCAGCAGCGAGCAGCAAAAGCACTTAAGTAATCTAAGGTGAATTAAGAAGCGTGGTGTGAAGTTACTTTCGAGTTGGTGCCTAATATTGTTTCACGGATGGGTGAGCTCTGATCATGTAGCACAGACCCAAAGTGGCGACTCTGAGTCTCTCTCTCTCTCTGCCTCTCCTTCCCCCGCCCTCAACAGCTTACTCTGTTTGATTTATTTCCCTCTCTTCTCCCCGCACCCCACATGCCTTCCCATCCTCTGAATCCCAACGGTTTGAGGAGGGGGAGGGTTGTCGGTGGAAGGCAGGTGTCATCGTGGAGACCTTCCTCTTCTGGGCCAGCAGAGGTGTAGTTGTATGTTATGTATGTGGCTGTGCTTAGTGTAGTAACTGTCAGATTGTTGCCCCACCCCATCCATGGTCTAGTTTGTCTCTCTTGACTTGCAAATTTAATGGTTCGTTTTAAGGCAGCTGCTTTTATGGGAATGGAACAGAACATGGGGTGTGTGTGGAGAATTTTCCCCCCTTTTCCTTGTCACTTAGCTACTGAAATGGGTCACCTGGGCAAAGTTAAGGTGCACCAGTGTTACTTCTGCCTTTGGCTGCATGGTGACACTTTTTCTTACTTGCCTGTGGTTTTACTGGGGTGGGGGAAGTGAAGAGAAAGACCGCTTCCCTCCCCACTTCCCGAGGTTCGTCTATCAACTCTGCACCAGCAGTGGTTTTCTAAACCCAGGCTGATTGTGAAGGCTTGGCTTCAGGAAATGGGTTTTCCGTGTGGCAGTTAGTTACAGGAATAACTTTCTTTCTTTGCAAAGTGTGTCTTTAAACTGATGCAAAGTTTCCTGGACTGTGGTAAGAGAGGCAGGACGTAGTTCTGAAAGCTACGGTACTGGGTCCGTGCGAACGTGTTCATTCCAGGGTTTGCCAGATGAGTTGCTTAATCTCATTTGTTTTTGCATTTTCAAGTCATTCAGTTCTAGCTCAGCTGAAAATCGTGTTACTGCAAATTCCTTGTGCATTCTGAGTGGCTTCATTTTGGAAAGTTCACCACTTGGGAAAGGAAATCTAGTTAGCTATGCTGGTTTCAGGGTGGAGTGCAGGTAAACTGGACACACAGGTTAACTGGTCTGTGTCACCTTCCATATTGACCTAACTTCCCTGAAAGCCAGCGAATGGTAATAATCTGAGCTAGGGATTGAATGGACAAATCAACCACCCAATCCCTAGCATATGTTGACTTTATTTTGTCATCATGGATCAGAAACAAAGTTAGTTAGTTTGTTGTTTGTTTGAAGGGATCAACACATGATGTTTGAGCAAGCCCATATTAGGCGCTTCACCAACAAGTGCTTCTTTTCAAGTCCTGTGTACTTTTCATAATCTTCCAACCATGAGTTTTGCTCAGTTCCCAATGTGCATACTCCAAACACATCTATAAATTGAACCCATTTTACTTGCCACTTAAATGTTTGCAGGGCTGAGCTCTGGTGGGACTCTGCGTTCCACAACTGGGAAGGCTCAACAATTACTTGCCTTCATACGTTACATTTTACCTTATGGGCAGATTGAACCCAGAGCTGTGCTATTTTTCAGGTTCTTTAATACTCTCTTCCTTTCTTTCATATATTGATATCTATTATCCCAGTTGCAAGGAAGGAGTTGTGTGAATCTGGAGTTTTGCTCCATTCATTCCAACAGAGCATAATGCGGTTTATCTTAGTAAACTATACTGAGGTTTTTTACAATCAAGTGGTGTAAATTTTTGTGAAGAAAACAGATAATAAATAAAACTGTCCGCTGTCCTGACCAACAGCCCATCAGCGTGCCTGGATCCTCTTGACTGAAATGGCTTCCGCCACAATTTCCTAGAACTGTCTACAGTCTGCATTAAAGGGGAAATAACGCAAAACCCAATATATCCAAAGCTGGGAGAATGTGACTTACTATTTTGATTTTGCAATTGGGAGTTGAGATGTAAGATTAGACTGGAGGTTGCTGAAAGAAATTCAAAGTTAAATGCAGGTACGCTTCCTCTGCGGAAAACAGGAATGCTGTTAAAATTTTATTAACAACCTATAGAGGAAGTTTCCCTGATATCAATAGCTGAACTTTGTGAGTCTCTATTGATTCGTCTGGGGGGGGGGGGGGGAGACCGGGGGGGGGGTTGTCAGTACTGAGTATTGTGAGGTTAGGCAGGTGTTGAAGTGGGAAAGGCATGTGAATATATTCCTGAAGTTTGTATTGCTATTTTATTCTTCCTTTACAGGTAGGTAGCCGTGTTGGTCTGCCGTAGTCGAAACAATAAACAAAAATCCTTCCAGTAGTACCTTAGAGACCAACTAAGTTTGTTATTGGTATGAACTTTCGTGTGCATGCACACTTCTTCAAATACTTCTTTCAGCACACGAAGTTCATACCAATAACAAATTAGTTGGTCTCTAAGGTGCTACTGGAAGGATTTTTGTTTTATTTTATCTTCCTTTGTTTTGATTTCTGTGCCACTTTCTCTTCAAGTGAATCCCAAAGTGATTAATAAACAATAAGTAACAATAGCAACAATAACATAATGGTACATCACCGTCACAGCACATAACATCACAGTGACAACCTGTGGGCCAACAAAAATTGACCCTGCCAAGTCCTGTAATATCATTAACAAAACAATATAACAATTATAAGTAATTATATCTATAAAACTGCAGCTAAAAGTAGGTCCACACATATTTACATAACACAGCCTCAGTAATCACTAAGATACACACCCCAGCATATAAGAGAAAACTAATCCAATAGAAGTACCTGCGAGCAGAACTATACTTATAATGAACACCCAGGCCACATTCACACCACATATTTAAAACACTATGATGCCACTTTAAACAGCCATGGCTTCCCCCAAGGAATTCTGGGAGCTGTAGTTTGGTTAAGGGTGCCAAGAGTTGTTAGGAGACACCTCTTTCCTTCACAAAGCTACAGTTCTCAGAATGCTTTAATGGTCAATCCCACTTCCCAGGGAACTCTGGGAATTGTAGATCTGTGAGAGGAACAGGGGCCTCCTAACAATTCTCAGCACCCTTCACAAATGATGGCTCCCAGAATTCCTGGAGGCAATCCATGACTGTGGTGCCACAGTTCTTTAAATGTACAGCTAATCCTTGTTTTGTGCGGGGTTCCATTCTGGTCCTCCGTGGATGCCAGCAGAGCGCACGTAAACCTGCCTCACTCCACCCCCATTTCATTCTGCCCCTCTGCCCCTTTTCATGATGTCTTTAAGGCAGTGTTTTTCAACCACTGTTCCGCGGCACACTAGATGTTGCCTGGTGTGCCGTGGGAAAAATTGTGTTTATTTGATTCCTATTCAAGAGAATTACTTTATATATAGTCAATATAGGCACAGAGTTAAATTTTTTAACATTTTCTAATGGTGGTGTGCCTCGTGATTTTTTTTGCCCAAAAAAGGTTGAAAAACACTGCTTTAAGGCCATTTGGGGGCTGCTTCCAGGTTTGGCGTCATGCACATGTGCACGATTGCACATAATTTGGACATGCCTAAACCAGGGGTTGCCTGTATGGTGTGAATGCACTCCCAGTTTCCCACACAACAGTCCCATAGATTTGTGTTTATGAGCAGCATCCCTAATTCTACCCAGCCTGCTACTCCCCAAACTTAAATTCTTTGCTTAATGCTTGGCTCCCTACCAGGAAATGTGTTGTGCTGGGGAATACAAGAGGTGGTATTATGACCATGCTACTTTCCTGCAGTAGGCCAGCCTTGCAAATAAGCTGCAAAGTTAACCAGCTCACCTGCCCCATGCATACCTATCTTATTTGTGGCACAGTGATGGCCTAAAAGCAGAGTTGCAGGGAGACTCGGCTTTGGTCAAGTTTCTCTCTCTGGCCACTTGGAAGCTATTGTTGCTTGCTATCGGCAAGTGGCTTTTTACATCCCTGTTGTCAGCTTGTGACCAGCAGCTCCCACCCATGGCTACAATATTCAGTTGATTAATTGGTTTGCTGAATTGACTGTAAAATCCAAAAATTAATTTTAAAAGATGCCACCCAAATAATAGGGCAAATGATACTTTTAAAAAAGATATACATGCTAATACAGATTCAAATAATCCTGTGTTCATGCTTCTGAAGCCAAAAGCACACATCAGTGCATGAGGCAGAAGTTCCAGTAGGTACAGGGTAACCCTGAATATATCTGTCTGTCTGTCTGTCTGTCTGTCTGTCTGTCTGTCTGTCTATAGGAAAAGGAACCCCCCTAAAAGCCCCATGATAGCTTAGTGACATTGAACATTTGAGAGACTTGGAGGGGAGGGTAATAGAATGGAGGACAGAGGCCCATGGGTACAAATAAAGGGTAGAAAAAATAACCTCATTTTCTTCCTGTTTCACACAGAGCTAATATTCACACTATACATTTAAAGCACCTGATTCCCTCTCCCCAAAATAATCATTGGAACTGTAGTTTACCCCCCACAGGACTACAATTCCCAGCACACTTAACTAGTTCCCAGAATTCTTTGGTGGACAGCACATGTTCTAAATGTATGGTGTGGATATGACCTAACATGCCATTTTTCAGTATCACAAGTAGCTGAAAGGAGAGAGCTGCCCATTGAGAACTTCATGTTACTAGGATCTGACATAAGTGTGTCAACACTGCCCATACAAAAGGCGGAGAGTAGCCATGGGGGGACAGACCATGCTCTGTGGACATGGGATATTGATGGATTGTTGTGGGGAGGAATGAAAGCCGGGAAGATAGAATTGTGGGGAGGGGGAGAACAGATGGAACCCTGAACCAAGGCACCTCCACACTGTTAACATTTCACTGCAGGGCCCCATTTGTTTCCAGTATAGATACTTCCAGTATCTGTGGTTAGGCTGGTGTCACCGTAAGAAGAGGCATTCCATGCCTCTCTCATGTGAGAGAGAATCTCCTTTTTATGGTGCCAGCTATACTGTATGTGAGCATTGGTGTGCTTCCCCCACCCCACCCCCGTTCAGATTTAGTTGAATTACTAAGATTTATTTTATCGGGTGATGGCCCTATAATAACCACCTCTCAGCAGTCTGTGATGGACAACTCTACAAAAATAAATAAAAACCTTGAGTATAGTAGGAAAAAGCCAGGTAACCCCTTTTCTCTGTTTCTGTATGTTTTGAACAGCCTGATTGCACCTGTGTATGGGATGGGCAGGAAGGGAGGCTCATTTGCATCTGTTTGGGAAGTTGTGTCAGGTCAAGTTGCCTTTGTTTAGTGTTTAAGCCTTATTTTGTAGCTGGAACAGACTTCCTCAACTTGGTGCCTTTCAGATGTTTGTAGTACAGTGGTACCTCTGGTTAAGTACTTAATTCGTTCCGGAGGTCCGTTCTTAACCTGAAACTGTTCTTAACCTGAAGCACCACTTTAGCTAATGGGACCTCCCGCTACTGCTGCGCCGCCAGAGCACGATTTCTGTTCTTATCCTGAAGCAAAGTTCTTAACCTGAAGCATTTATGGGTTAGTGGAGTTTGTAACCTGAAGTGTATGTAACCTGAGGTACCACTGTATAAGACTCAGCCAGTGCTCCCAAAAGCATTTGGAGGGCATCGGGTTGGAGAACGCTGTTCTGGATCATGAAGGCAGTTCTACAGGTATGCTGGGCTGAGCCAAGCCAGCAGATGCAAGTGTGGTGATGCCAGTTGTTGTTGTGGTTGTGGTTGTTGTTGTTGTGGTTGTGGTTGTTGTTGTTGTTGATGATGATGATGATGTTAGGCCAATTGTTGATATCAAGATGCGCCACCCCTTCCAAACCTTGGTATTTCAGGCAGAATGCTGCTTTGTGCTCTGTGGCAATTTTTCGCACCACCGGTGCGGTCCGCAACCCTGCTCCCGGCAACTCTTGTCTTGACGAGGTCTTTCCGCTTCTCGGAGATGACAGGACCTGGTTTGCATTTTTTGCTTGGGCTGCTTCTCTCGTGCCTAAAATAGAAATCGATAAAGACTACGTGAATTCTCCATGCTTTTGTCCTGTAAAACCAAGCAGCGGAGACTCTTGAGAGGTCCTTGGGCAGAGGCGAAGAGAATTCTTTTTTCCTTCTCTCCCTACTACCCCCCCCATTTTATTTACATGCTCCAATCAAGCAAGAATTACTTATGGTGCCTCCTGTCGTGTGAAACTTCTCGTT
Source organism: Lacerta agilis (assembly GCF_009819535.1). Classification (NCBI taxonomy): domain Eukaryota; kingdom Metazoa; phylum Chordata; class Lepidosauria; order Squamata; family Lacertidae; genus Lacerta; species Lacerta agilis. The sequence goes on along the minus strand of NC_046319.1, from coordinate 36,402,738 downwards.
TTATTGTAATTGCTGAAGCAGTAATTCCTGCTCCCTGTAAAAACCAACCAGCATTTAATCTAGGGATGGTTATTTTAGGCAGATGCAAAGAGATTCCAGGATGTGATAGGAAGCCATAGACGTACACAGTTCCAGTGAGTTTCCCAAAGGCTCTAATGTATTCCCCCTCCCTCTCCTAATTCAGTTCCCCCACCCCCATCGTCTTCTCTGGGCATCCATCAGGTGGTCTATTTTCTTCTCTGGAAGCACCAGAGAGCGGGGTGGGGTGGGGTGGAATGGGAGGGAAGGTGCATTGAAGTGTCAGGCTGTGAGATCCGAAGCAATTAAGGAAAATTATGTGTGGACTGTTCAGGCTGCTGTCAAACAGCGAAATTATTGTGCATAGCCATTCCAGGCTACCAGAAGACGTTAGAAATGCTAATCGCACAGGTAGGGTCACAGCAGATAGAAATTTCAACCTTCTCCGAATTGAATTTAACTGGGGGCGGGAGTGGAGAGAGAGACGGAGGAAAAAGGCAGAGAGATTGTTCCCATTCTAGAAAGTGCCATCAGGCACCATAACTTTATCTGTGTCATCTTGGGCTAGCTCCTCCTGTTCTGCCTGGTGATTCTTCCTGTCTTTCTCTTTATCATCCTCAAATGGGTCCATGCATTTGGCTTTTAACCAGAAGGTTAGTGGTTCGAGCCCACCCAAGGAAGGCTATGGGCAGAATTCCTGCATGGCAGTAGGTTGGACTAGATGACCCTCAGGATCCCTTTCTAACTCCACAATTCTATGATTCTATGAGCTGTGTCTGTAGCTCAATGGTGGTTTTGCATCCAGAATGCCACAGATTCAGCCGCCCAAATCTCTAGTTAGGTTGCAAGGGTGAGGACAGGTCTTCTCTGCCTGAGACTTTGGAGGGCCACTGACACATGAAGCAGGCAGCCCTGATCTAGATGGACCAGTTGCTTGACTAGCTATAAGGTAGGGGTGTGAGTGTTGCCCCTCCTGTCTTGCCACACATCCTCTCCTCCCTCCTCTTGCAACCAGATTCCCTGAATGCTGCCAGGCTACTGAGGGAGGTCCATAATGGAGCAAAGGTGGAAACAAGCAGATCCAAAACTTGCCACTGAACATTTTGCTTTAGTACCGTACTTGTTAACCAGTAGGTGGATGTGTCATGGATAGTCATAAAAGGTGAGCAAATGGAAGCATTTTGTTGCCATTGATGCTGCTGTGCTGTCCTTTTCCCATGTTAGAAAATGGAGCAAATGGTTATTACCTGGGGAGTGTTGTCAGAAGAATTGGTGGGTCTTAAAATGGATAGCAGGCTCCTCAACTTAAGAGCTGCTCCTCAAACTTCAGAAGGTGAGCTTTTTGAAGACCAGAGTTTGCACATATGCTTTACTTCTGCCTCAAACATTTTCCCCCTCCTTTTGCATCTTGTTTGTTGGCTTTACTAATTTATATCCCACCTTGCTCTATAAAATACATTCAAGGCAGTTCGTGTTTTCTCTTTAAGTGTTTGTGTTTTCTGGTTGCATCCACTGCCAGAAGCTCTGCTCTTTCAGGGATCTAGTACGGTATATTGTATTTTCTCATCTGATAATTTCTGGAGGAGCCCAGAGTCTTTTCAATCCCAATTCCCACCCGCTACAATCTCAGGCAACCACCTAAAATGTCCCTGAGGTGGGCTGACCCCATTATTCCCTCTCTTATTCCCTCTTCGGAGTCTCTCTTTTGACAGCAGCAGTTTTCTTAGTCTGCCTGGACATGGGGGCCCTGTCTAGCCTCTTTGGACTCTACACACACACACACCCCTCTTTCAGAGCTCTGTGTTGTGGTGGTGGAGGAGGAAATTTGAACACCTGAGGCCTTTGGCTTGGCAGTGGGCAAGGGATGGGAGCAAGCAGCTGGGAAGTGAGGTTGCAATATCTTTTTTCCCAGCATGTCCATATTTTGAGGAATGGCTTCATCATCAAAGTGCCTTTCTCTGTCTGTGTGTGTTCTCTCTGTGTGTGTCTCTCTTTCTCTCTTCCCACCTCCCTCGTTCACTGGAAAAGAAGCAGCAGCAAGGAGTGATGCATCTTTGAGCTGTTGGCAGCACAAGAACTGTTCTCCAGTATTAGGGAGGCTGCACTCAAATTACCTTACCAACCACTCCAGGTCATGCTGCTCAGCGAGTCATTAATAAAAGGAAATTGCAATCAGCTGCTATTCCGCTCAAGAGGGATGGGGAGCGTTAACACCATCAGCATCCTCATCAACTGGGACTTGTTTCAAAGAGACCCAAATTCGTTATAAAGGCTGGGCAAGAGAGCTGGGGGAGCTGGGGTGGGGAGGAAATGCTTTATCTTTGGAAAATCAAAGGCAGCAGCACTTGCGAGGAGTCTCTTTGCTCTTTCTCTCTCTTGAGAGGGAGTGTGGGAGGCATACTGGTTGCCAGATAGCTGGGGACTGACAGTAATTCCAGCTGGCAGAATGGCTCGCATCTCATGTCCCCTGAATTTGCTGCAGGCAAGGATTGGTTGCAAGGCCGTGATCCTTTCCAGACCTGCAAAATAACTCATAGCCCCTTAACCCTTCCACTGCCACCCCTTCCTCCTGTCCCATTAGGGTAGAGAACTTGTGAAGAGCACAGTGACATTTTAACACCTGCTCTTTTAACTCTACTAGAAATAAGGATTTGCAATCCAAAGAACTAGGCATGCAACAGGGATTCACCACCACTAGTAGTTGGCTGCAGGAAAAGATTTATAAGTACAATATATTCCATAGTTCACAGAGGGGAAACACTGTTGTGCCCTCAGTTCCAGCTCACCTAGATATTTCCCCAGTGTTGTTGGCCTGATCTGACCTTCTGAAATTCCAAAAGAGCTTTGAACAAACCCTGTTGCATTGGATCACAGGTCCGTTGAGTCTAGCATGCAAATTCCATTAGGGGCCAAACCCAAGTTCCAGAAGTAAGCCTGTGGCCGATGCTTGTAGCCAATGCTTGTGGCCCATGTATACCAGAAAGTGGTCCCACAGACCCCATCTTGCATCTATATTGCCAGCCAGCCAGCTTTCTTTCTTTGTATGTTTGCCTGTGTGTGTGTGTGTGTGTTCAGGTGTTAAGTGTTTCCCACTTCAGTTGTAGAATTCACACAGGATTAGCTCCATATTAACCCCACTGCACAATGCCCATCCCTTCCTCCCCTGGCAGGCCCTAAATTCTGTTGGCATGGCAACTGTGTCAACCACTTTTGAGGGTCCCCCTCCCTTCTCACCCTGTGATTATTTGAAGGGGGGAGAGAAGAAAGAGAGAAGACATGAAAGAAAGGAGAGGCAAGAAAAAGCATGCAGGGTGGCGGGGAGAGAAGATGGCTTGTCTTCAGTGGACTAATTACTGCAGGAGGCAGATGGGGAGGGAGGTCTCTCTCTAAGTGCTGCTTCCTTCTCTCTCTCTCTTTCTCTCTCTCTCTCTCCCTCTCTCCCCACCCCAATGCTGGAAAGAGATGGCAGAAGGCACGCAGTGACCTGCTGGCAGGCAGGCAGAAGAAATCATACTATTGTAAAGGGGTGGAAGGAAGAGGCAGGAGACTCTGTGGGTTTGTCACCTCGGGGTTTTGCTTTGTTGCAGTCTTGGGGAAGGCCAGGGGGAAGGGCCTGACTCCGTTTTTGTCCCCTTGCTTGGAACCCGTTCCTTGGAAGTGATAGGAGCATCCAAATGCTTCATTGCCCATTAGCCGCAATCTGGGCCCGTCTCTTTTTGGAAGGCAAGATGGGGTATGTGAATACTGGATCCTTTTGTGCCAAGCGGTTGTTTTACCAACCCTTCCTAACGTAGACAGGCTATGGAAAGCAGGGACCAGCTTGTTCTTTTACACATTAGCAGAACATATCACTCCCTGTGTTTTGCATGTGTTTTATAGATGGACAAATCTGCCAATTTTCAGTTTCTCTCAGGTCCTCATTTTTTCCAACCTTAAGATTAGTTTGTCCACATAGAAGTTTGTACAATTTTTTTGTGCACGTTTTCCCAAAAGCATGAATTTTTATACAGGGTTTTGCCCACTATGCACATTTTCACAAGCAATTTCTCCTAATACAAGGTATTTTTGTACATTAAGTTGACTATCATATACAATTTTGGGTACAGTTTTTGGTTCGACAATTGCATCAAAACATTTGGATAAGTGTGAATGTTGAAGGACTGCTGTGTTTCAGGTTACTTGTTAGTTTGGGAAGTGCAGATTATGTATGTTTAAATTCCTCCCCCATCCCTTAGTGTGTTTGCACATCAACCTATAGTGAAAGAGAGGATGAAATCATTGTTCTATCACTTATACAAACATAAACTAAAAAAAAAAATCTCAAATTGTAGAATAAGAAGGAATTCCAGAAGGGTTTTTTGTACACTTTAGTGATGCCAACTGTGCAAATCCAGAGATTAAGGTGGGAGAGGAGAAGGAGATATGTAATCATTACAGTCTTTCTGTGGCAAGGCTATTGCAAGGGTTGTCAAACATATGGGGGCCTGTGGGCACACTTGCAAACCAATGAAACGGATGCATTCACTTTGCAATCAGGTACACAGCACAGCCTTTTCTATGGGCTATCATATAATGCTTCTTTTAAGCCTAATTTCAGTCTCTGTGGGGAAACACTGAGAAAACACCTCTGTGCTCCCACAGACAACATGTTGTTGACTGCTGAACTACTGTACAGATGTGCATACCTGGGCAAGTGTTCCAACCCTTGGAGCAGGGGCTTCACTGCCAATTACCCAGGGCTAAAAACAGGCAGCATGTTTATTTGAGGAAGGATGAAAACCAGTTCCCTGGAGTCTGGGATGAATGCAATTAGAGCCAGTAGTTTCCTCAACCTGTTCCTGCCCAGGTAATCCCCTCCACCCTCTCCCACCTGTAAACCAACCAAATTCCCACCCACTCTCAACTGTCATTCCATCCTCCTGTCAGCTCTCCTTCCACTTAACCTTAACATTCCCCAAGCAGTCTCCCTCACGCTTTAAACATAAACCACATCAAACAGGGTTAATTGCTGCATTATTTAGAATGAAGATCTGAAGCTTGTTGCTCTTCTGTCCCCAGCAAGGTGTGGATTGCAAAGTTGGGCCTCTGCGCAGCTCTGGGGTGCAGACACCTTCTGCACAGGAAGTCCTGCTTTCTTGAGCTCCAGCTTGGAAGAAAAGCAGGGTATACATGAATTAAATAAATTCTGCTGATGAGAGATGGACAGAGGTCCTGGTCACTTAGACTCTGAAGTTAACCAAAGGCATAAAAGCAGGTGTAGGGCAAAAGGGTGATAAAGATGTTTTCTGTAGCCTGGCACTCCTTCTCAGGGAGGCTCACTCTACAGCTGCATTCACACATGGGGTTTAGCCTGGTTTTCTAATGTTCATTTCACACTGTGCCCACCTGTTCTGCCACATCTCGACCACTATGCTGCCATTTTGCAGTAAATGTCATTCACACAGCAACAACAAGCAATGTGCTGCCCACTCTGTATGTACGTAAGCCCTGCCAAAATACTGGCACGTTTTCTCATCAGACCAAAAGGTGTGAGCCTTGAAATCGGCAGGGAGCATAGCACATGCTAGTATGCCGCCTCACTGCTTGTCACATGAGTGGCTGTGACGTGAACCCATTAAAAAGGCAGGGAAATTGCTGCAGAAAACTCCCGCAATTTTTGCAGGTTGAAGGGGCTACAAATGGAGTTTTTCTGGAATCAAATAACACAGAAATGAGCACTAAACTTGCACTATGTGTCATTTCATTCCATTAGTTTTTGGAAGCTGCCTTTATGCCATATGTAAGCTTAGATAAAATGCGCACAGTAACAGGGAAATATCAGGAAAATAAAATAAACTGCAATGTGAATGCAACCTAACTTTGAAGACCTGGATTTATGGACATTTGCTGTTCTAGCTGTGTCATTTACTCCATTGTGGTCTTCCTTCCTCATTCTTAGAAACATAGAATTGTAAAGTTGGAAGGGACCCTAAGGGTCCCCTAGTCCACTCCTCTACAATGCAGGAATCTCTGCTAAAGCGTCTATGACCGATGGCCACCCAACCTCTGCTTAAAAACCTCCAGTGAAGGAAAGTCCATCACCTTCTGAGGAAGTCTTTTCCATAGTCAAACAGCTCTTACTGTCAGAAAGTTCTTCCTGATGTTTAGTTGGAATCTCCTTTCTTGTAACTTGAATCCATGGGTTTGAGTCCTGCCCTCGGGAGCAAGAGAAAACAAGCTTGCTCTATCTTCCATGTGACAGCCCTTTGTCATATCTCCTCTCCCGTTTCTTCTAATGCCCGACTCCTTCAACAGTTCCTCATAAGGCTTGGTTTCCAGACCCTTGTCAATATCCTCCTTAAATTGTGGTGGCCAAAAGTGGATACAGTACTCCAGCTGTGGTCTGACCAAGGCAGAAAATGGTGGTAGTATAACTTCCCTTGATCTGGACACCATACTGTTGATGCAGCCTAGAATGGCAGTCACTTTTTTTTGCTGCTGCATTGCACTGTTGACTCGTGAAGCTTGTGGTCTACTAAGGGCCCCTGGATCATTTTCACATGTACTACTGGCAAGCCAGGTGTCCCCATCTTCAACTTTTATCTGGTCTTGTGTAAGTTGTTGCCATGTGTGTTGATGGCTTCCCAAATACTTCCTGGATTGTGTGTGTGTGTGTGAGTGTGTGTGAGTGGAGAGAGAGAGAGAGTGTGTTTCAGGACTTGTTTCAAACATCAGAGCAACAGCTTTCAAGATGCCAAGGCCATGTGTGCATTGTAAAGGCACTGTAGATGGACAAGTGATGGATTGAGAGAGATTCTCTTCCTCCCCCCCTCTTGTTGATCTTGGGGGCAATTTGTGGAGTCTTGATCCCTTGTTCTGTGCTGTGCTAAGGCATGTTATCTGCATGAAACCATGCTCTGATGTGCCTGCTTGTTATCGCTGGCTTCCTTTTTAATTTATACCTCCCTTCTCCTGCCATGTCCCTCTAAACAGCCTTTGAGAGGAGGAAGGGTATAGCATGCTTGCCTATCTGCGGAAAGCAGACTTCTGCTTTTATTTATGACTTTATAAATGAATGTGGAAGGGCAAATTATTCCCAGGTCACAGCCTTGCCTCTTTGCCTCCCCCTTTTCTTTAATCTCTTTTATTCCTGGGTTAAGCCTGATGTCCAGTGGCATTTCTTTACTCAAAGGCAGATTTACCTGGAGGTGTATGTGGGTCACATGAGTAACAGCTGCATTGTGCATGCAGATTTCTAATCCTGGTTGGAATAGTTATATCTTACAATTCCCCAAGCTGCTCTCTGACCTGAAAGATATCCTAAAGCTTTTGACACAGAGGGAGAGAGTTAATGAGAGCATACACACATCAGGGAGGGGCCAGAGCTCAGTGGTAGTGCATGCTGTGCATACAGAAGGTATTGCATTTAGTCCTTTGCATCTCCAGTTGAAAAGACCAGGCACAAGGTGATGGGAGAAGACCTCTCTTTCTGCCCATGGCCCTGCTGGTCTGCCGTGAGTAAATACTGGGTTAGATGAAGAAATAGTTTGACCCCGGTGTAAAGTGGGAGTGTGTGACTGTCTGTGAACACTTGACATTGGGCTGCAGCCACCTCTGGTTTGAAATGTGGCAAACATACTAGCTGCATGTCAGCACAGATAACGCGTTTTCTGTTGGTGTGGATGAGCTGTTGGGAGAAGGTGAGAATAGGAGGAAAAACTGGCCACAGAACATTTCTTGACATACTGCTTCTTAAATTATTTATTTTGTTCCATTCCAAATCAACCTTTGCTACAGATTATCCAAAAAGGGTAAGATATGCGTTCCATCTTTTCGTCCCCACCCCCTTCCCAAATCCCTTGTGGACATGAATTCATAATATTCCCCTCCCTCTTGGATCTCCCAAATGTCATAGAGACCCATGCACTTGGAAGAGCATCCTGACATTAGATAAAAATTGGAACATATGCATCCTAAATTGAAGACCGGCAAGCATGGCAGTCTCGGGGCTGCCACAATAGCCCGTGGCTCTCTAAATTTGGCTGCAGCAAATAACTGCTTGGGATGACAATGTATTTTACAGTTTCTGTTTACCCAGGGCGTGCAGACTGAGTCATCAAGCCATCTCTTCTGCTGGATCAACATTCCTCTTCCTCAATGAATTATTTAATTGGAAAGAATGAAAGACACAGCCAACATTTTTTTTAAGCAACAACAAATAATCTGGAAAAAGCTATGTGCTGTCCAACTTCCCCCTTCCTCTCCCCCAGTGATGTGGGGCAGACTGAAATGGGCATTTTGGCATGTTAATACAGTGCAGAAAGGGTGGGACTAGAGTGTGTCTTGAGTGTGGGTGCCTAAGACGGAGTTTTATAAGGTGGGTCTCCCCCTTCCTTTCTTTTTAATGATAAGCCTTTTAAGATGTTTGACATCTGTAACAAACAGCTGGCATCCTGTTCTGGAAGAATGTCCTTTTATTTCTGAGCAGGTTGAACTGCCATTAATAGTATAATTAGGTGATTATCACCATACAGCAGAAAACTGCTTAATTGCAGAGTGAGCTTTTCTTCCATTCCTGTCTCTTTATGGTGGCATTTGTTTTAGTCTGCAAGAATTCCCCCCTCTGTTTTGTCATTTGAGGTTGTTGTTGTTGTTGTTGTTGTTGTTATTGCTGCACCTGCACCTGACAACTGTGTTTACACCATGGAGTTCAAGCATCTATGTTGACATAAATGGGGGGGGGAGGAACTTTGCCACCCGGCTTCAACTTAATCAGGGGCTGCAAACTGTTTGCAGACCATGGGCTTTGCATGCAGAAGGCCCAAGGTTCAATCCCTGGTATCTCTAGTTTGAGAGATGCTTGATAATATGCCACTCTGCTTGAGACCAGTAGAGGCTACTCCATTAAGGCAAGTAGGGACACCGCCACACCAAAATCAGTCTGTCTTCAGCCAGCCCCCACATGCCTACCTCCTGATTTAAAACCAGTCCAGGAGGTGGCACTGGGTGTCAGCTTCCGCCTCCTTAGTCTCAGTGTTGCCTGTGTACAGTAGAACTCAACACAGAATGATGAGGACAGCAGCAGAGTTAAGCCACATTCACACCATAAGTTTAAACAGCTATGATACTGCTTTAAACATGGCTTCCCCCAGAGAATTCTAGGAGCTAAATGTAGTTTGTTAAGAGTGCTGAGAGTCATTAGGAGAGAGTTATTCCCTTCACAAAGCTAAGATTCTCAGAGTTCCCTAAGAAGATGAATTGATTGTCCCTTCCTCACTTCCTGCCTGGGCTGTGGCTGCTGCTGCTGCTAAACATATGAGGTGGCCAAGGCCTCTCATGTTTTGCTCTCTTTCTTTTAAAAGAAGGGCATTGAGAAGTTCACAAGAACACATGTCCCCTCCATGCCAATTTACACTTCCTAGAAGGTCTTCAGAGTGCCATGTCACAATGGAACCACACCTGGAAGTATGGCTGGCTGCTTCCTTCCTCCCTCCTGCCACACTTCCTGAGGTGGTTTCAGAGCAACATGACAGCATTGCCTTATTTTGCATTGCTCTGAACCCCTTCTAGGAAGACTTGGTAGAAGGAGTTGGCATAAAGGGCCTCATGAAGAGGCCACTGAGAGGATTAAAGGCTTTTTATACAAAGTGCTGGGCAACTGTTGTACATTTAAGGGAAGCAGCAACCTCCCTCCCTTCTCCAAAGAGTTTCTCTCCGGCAAACTTTCAGAATTTAAGGTAGGGAGGCCCTAGGATGGAGTGAAAGCTTCCCAGCAACCCAACACCCTGGGGCCCACTATGTTTGCTGCTGCTTGTGGCAATCCTCTCAGTGACCCACCCTTGTCCCCTGCCCCCTCAGAATGATGCAGCATCATCACGTAGTACACAGATTTGTCGTCAGTTTTGTCCCCACTCCTGAAAATCACCCAAAAAAAAAATCCCTCGGCCTACCACTTGCAAATGGATTGGCAGAATTAGAGGGGGGACATTTTAATTGAGCCTTAGAAGTTTTTGGTCAACCTCAAGTGAAGTCTCGGACCTCAGCAGCAGAGACCCTCTTTCAGCCTCTGCCTCCCTTCAGCCATATGAATATTGTAACATTGATCTACCTTACAGGGTTGTTGTTAGGGTTATGGTGAGAAATTATGTTTAGAGCTTTGTACAATTTCCCCTGCAGTCTCAGCTGCCAAGAACAGCCTGCTCTGTTCATTGGACATGTGGGGCGAAGGCCTCCTTAATGGATATTCTTCAGCTTTTGAATTCTCTGTCCCTGGTGGTCAAGACTTGGCTTCTGGGACTGTCATCCAGAGATGAGCACGAGGCTTGTTTAAAAGCATGCTGCAGTGCAGATTGTGTATGGAGAGGAAGGAGGCTTCTGCCGTTCAGAAAAGAAAAAAAGAACCCCTAAGTGCATTTCTGCACATTTGCAGTTCCTTGTGCACACATAAGCAGGCTTTCAGGATTGTGGCCACACTGTGGTGCTGTCTTCCTCTTCTCCCTCCTTGTGGTTATGAGGACTTGGCTGCTCCTTTTAATTGTATGTTATGGTGGCTTGTAGCAAGCCTGAAAGCAAAAAGAAAACCTTGCTGTCTGCATATATTTTAATGCTTGTGATGGAGAGCTAGTTTTGGGAGATTTGGAGCATACATTTGAAGCAGCATTGGACAAGAGGAAGCCCTTGGCCTGACACAATGTTCTTGCATTCATATGTTGTTTCCTGGTCCCCAAAATCCACATTATTTGGAAGCCTGAATCCCGGAATAAGATTTTATACCAGGGATAGGCAACCTGTGACCCTCCAGTTGTGGCTGGACTCTTCCCATCAGTCAGTATGGCCAATGGTCACATATTGTGGGAGTTGGGATCCAGCTGGTTGGGGGGGGCATGGGCTCCTCATCCCTTCTTTATGCAGAACCAAGCCAACTTAAGCAAAAGGCCTGGAATTGCACGTTGCATCGTGGTTGAAGAATTCTTATTGGGCATCACCCTCCCCTCCACTGCCAGTCGTACAAAACAGCCTCCCAGCCGTTCTCGGAGCCACCCGCTGCTCCAAGCTTTCCTGCTTCTAAGAATCCACTTCACTGTAACTTGGCAGCAGGGAGATAAAGCCCTAAGATTAAAAGCCAGTCAATCAGATCCTATTGGCAAGAATCAAGCACCGCAGTCACTCTTCCCACTCTTCCCTCCTCCCTTCCTCCCCCCCCCCCCCAGGCGGGCAGGCACAGGGAGAAAAGAGTCCAAAGCAGCTGAGCCACTAACACACGCTGCATGACAAGATGAAAGCCTCAGGAGTGAGTGGGAACGTGCCTGTCTCGCTTGAAGTGGAAATATAAAAGGAGGTATCCAGCCACCTCTGAGCTCTTTGTTAGGAGACCTGTTCCTTGAGCGGCTCAAAGGAGAGACAGACATGAAGGTTTTCACTGGGTCATCTGCTCAGTTGCCTGGTGAGGAAGCAGGAGATTCCCTGCTCTCTCAGAATACTTGCCAGTTCGCCAGACACTTTCCTCCCCTGCTGGGAACAAGGCCGGCAGGCCGGAGGGTCAGGGAGCTGGGGGCTCATTTTTTCAAATGCCAGCTTCTGTTTATCTGACCATGATGTGCAAGCAGAGTCCTCGAGTGTAAAAGAGTGACTTGCCGGCTGTCAACAGGTCTCGTTTTGCCAGTAAGCGGCTACTTAGCGGCCTGAACAGTTCAGCTGCCAGCAATGCCTTCACTCGCTTAGCTAGGCCATCACATTATGGTGGGTTGTTGTTTATTATTGCATTGGCATGTTCCCAGGAGGATGCTAGTGTGTAACCCATATTCCTCTTCACAACAGTATTTGTGAGGGGAATGAGTTGAATATCCCCAGGACTAGCACCAGTGAGTGAGTTTCCAGCTGAGCAGAGTTTGTAACCCATCACTTTCAGCAATAGCTCTCTGCTATAGCAACTCTTTCAGAATTGCCACGATGGAGGCGATGTTTGTGCAAATGGGCACAGAGTTGTTGTTGTTGTTGTTGTTGTTGTTGTTGTTGTTGTTGTTTAAAAAACATAACCACCTACCCTCCATCAGGGAACCTAAGGTGGCATATATGTGATCCCCAGGCTATCACCAATCCAGGCATTGCCTGCTTAGTCTTCAGACCATACTTTGAAACCCTTGTTACCTGAATGATGTTGCACAGGATATCCATTCCCATTCCAAGAACCCACCCAGACTAGGTCCCAGCAGCAAGCCATGAGTTCCTTACTCAGGGCTGGGAGCCCTTGATGAGGTTGATAATCTGATGCCTGTGAGGTGGCTTTTGAGACTGCTGATTTTTAGCAGATCTGATGGAGCCCAGTGCAAAAGCTCTCTGCTCACTTAAGACATAGTGTTTGATTGATTGATTGATTGATTGATAGCAGGAGAGGGGAATAGCCTTGCTCATCTATTTTCTGTCAGTAAAGCAAGAACACAGTAATGACTGTCTTGCACTGAGTGAGACCATTGGTTCATGTAGTTCAGTCAGTACTGTCTATTATGCTGACTGACTGAGGCTCTCCATGGTTTCAGATGCTGAGACTCTTCTAGCCATTTCTGGAGATGCCAGGGATTGAACCTGAGACTTTCAGCATGCAAGGATTTTGTTTTAAGTGACAACTGAGTTATAAGAAGAGCCCTGCTGGACCTCCCCAAATGGCCTAGCCTCTTGCTTACAACAGTGGCCAACCCAACAATGTTGGACTACATGAAGGGGTGTTGATTCCCCCTCCCTTGTTTATATTCCACCATTTGATAGGCATTTGAGGACAGGCCCCTGTCTTGGAAGTGGTGTGTGTGTGTGTGTGTGTGCACGTGTGTGCATGCAACCTGAAAGGAAGAGGCGTGGAATGGATGCTTTCCTGCTCTTGATTCTCTGTTGTGCGGTGATGGTGGGGGCATCACTTTTCTGTCTGTACCTGTCATCGGATGACACCCTTGACACCTGGCCATCAGAAACAGGAAACAAACAAGGAAGTGGGGCCTGGTCTGTGCCCCTACTTCCACACTGCCGCCTCCACTGGAATAAGGCCCTTCTTGTTGTTCTGCTAATTTGTACTTCCTTCCTCACCGTGCTTTGCCTGGGGAGTGGGGAGACTCCTGGCGCAATCATCAGCATGCAGTTCGCAGCCCTCACTAACCAGGCAGGCTGGAGCACACGGGTGGTGTTTGTTTGACACCTGGGAAGTGGAACGCGGCCCCAGAACAGCTGTCGACAGCACGTCCTGCCCAGGTTTTATGGCCCTAGCCTGTGCACGCAGGGATAAATAACCTTCTAATCAATTTCTCCGGCTAACACAGCGCAGCGACACAGATAACGTCAGCAGCATATGCCGCCTGCCCCAGTGCACTGGCGAGGCAGCGGCTCTTTGTCGGTGTTAACCAGGAGCTGAGCTGAGAGGGGATTTCAAATAGGACCCCCAGGTCAGTGGGCAGGCGGGTTAATCCGCATATGCGGCTCTTAAATCCAGTGAGGCCAGGAGGAAGCTAATGGCTCAGTTCAGAAGGCAGAGGCTGCTTTTATCCCTGGCTAGTCACTTCCCTGTTTGCCGCCTCTTGTATGAAATGCAGAGGAAAGAAGCGAGTTTGTTTGTTTGTTTATTGGGCCCATCTCTGTCACCACAGACACCTACAAAAGATTTCAGGAACACAGAAGTCTTGATCAGGAAAACCCTACTTTAGTGTTCTGTGCATGTCTCTTAACGCTTGCGTTTCCTGTGCTCCTGTGAAAGATAGCTCCGGAAACAACACAGACTCTGATCGAACTGTAAATAGATTCAGTTGTGGGCAGGGTCTTATGTCTGTCTGAAGTAATATTAGAAAAGGGCGGTAGCTCAATGGTAGAGCATCTGCTTTACATGAAGAAGGTACCAGGTTCAATCCCTGGGATCTCCAGGTAGGACTAGTAGAGACTCCTGCCTGAAACTTGGATAGCTGCTGTCAGTCAGTGTAGACAGTACTAATCAAGATCAACAAATGGCCTTACTCAGCACAAGAAGTTGTAATTGTGATGGGCTCTTGTGATGGTTTCTTGCTACTTTATGGGAGCAGGCATGGTCCACAGATGAGGGTTCAAGTCCTCCGACCCTAGACTCACCACATGGCCTTGGACAGGTCTCCCCTACTCTAAAGTGGGGATATTATATGATTTTTCTCAAGGGTGACTAGAATATCCAAAATGAATATTAAATTGAAGCTGACAGTGGATTCAAACCAGTTGTGTTTATTTTTATTTATTTATACAGTCTTACCTTGGTTCTCGAACGTAATCCGTTCCAGAAGTCCGTTCATCTTCCGAAACATTCGAAAACCAAGATGCAGCTTCTGATTGGCTGCAGGAGCTTCCTGCACTCAAGCAGAAGCCGCGCTGAACATTTGGCTTCTGCAAAATGTTCAAAAACGGAAAACTTACTCCCGGGTTTTCGGCATTTGTGAGCCAAAATGTACGAGTACCAAGGCGTTCAGAACCAAGGTACGTCTGTATATTGTTGGTTAGTTTCTTTTCTGTGTGCAAGTATGTGCACCAAACCCCCACTACTGCTGCCATAATCAAACAGCAGCTAAATGTACAATAAGTACAATTAAACATGATCTGAAGCTAAAAACAGCTGACAGCATACATTTGGTCCTATGCAAATTATCAAGACCACTTCTTATAAGATGTTTTGCCAAAATACCTCATAAAACACAATCCACAGAAGTGGGTGGAGGTGGGGGGGGGGGGTCACCAGGCTGTTGAAAGGCTGACAAGCAACCTAGGCCTGAGCAAAAGGCCTGATAATGTATGTAGGACAAAAGTGTGCTCCTGGTTGGCTGGAAACATCTCCGGTTGGCATACACAGTTTGTGGGCAGAACAGAGCGATTTAGGGTTTGAAAAGGAAGCCAGGAACTCTTGGCAGACAAAGAAGAAGTCAGGTGTGTGTTTGTGTTTGCTTTGGAAAGCTTCATTCTACATCAGGGGTGAGGAACCTACAGACCCTCCAGATGTTGTTAATCTCCAACACCTACCTTTGCGGTTAGAGCATCTGTTTTGCATGCAGAAGGTCCCAGGTTCAATTCCTGGTATCTCCATGCCCCCAGCCTGAAACCCTGGAGGACCGCTACCAGCCAGTGTTTAAATTCTGAAGCTAAATAGACCCAATGGTCTGTTATTGCACAGCTTCCTGTGTTCCTTTCAGCCCCATCCGGCATGGGCAAGAATGATGGAAGCTGTAGAAAAATGGAACTCCTGGGCACATCAGCCTCCCCGCCTGCTGATTTCTCCCTAGTATCTTCCACAGGTTGATGTTCGACTCTGGATAGTTACCCAAGAAGGAGGTGTTATTGTTGACATTGCCATGTATTGCTTGATCCTCTGACATCTTGGAATAAAGGATTATGTTCAGGCCCCAAGGTTCAGAACTGCGTGGCTTCAGATGTCCACAGACCCATCATTGGCAAAGATTTGAGCCTGTAGTTGGTATGTGGAAGGTCTCATACTTCAGTTGAGGCCTTTTCTGTTCTTAGTCTGAAGCCGGAGTCCCAGTGCTAAAACACCATGGCTGTTTTTCAGGGGCTCTCATTTTAACTCTTCTGCCACCTTTCTCAAAGAGAGAAACCAATAAATAGCTCACAATGGCCTCCTTTTATCCCTTCCTCACTGTGGAATGTGCTGCTTATCGCCTTTGGAATCTTTGCATTGCAATTGTATGCAGAGTAATTACATCTTAATTTATGATAATCCCAGGAGTGGAGGGCAGGAAGGAGTCAAGTCTGGGAGGCACCTGTTTTCCACACACACACACACACACACACACACACACACACACACACCCCGCCACCCTTCCCCCCTTCCTCCCTCAAGATTTCCTCTTGCAGCTGAATTGAAAGAGACAGCTGAACAAAGGAGACACAGGAACTGTTTTAGCAGCACTGTTGGGACATTGGTGTGTTTGTATTTATAAGCCAGGAGGCTTTGCTCCCACACCATATTGGCAGTCAAGTACTGTGCTGTCCACTGAAATTGGTGGCTGCGCAAAGCCCCACAGAGAGGAACTCCTGCTGCTTCCTCTCTGCTTTGTCCACAGGCTTAGAAGCAAAATAGTGGCTGTCCCATAATCCCTTGCATTGGATTAAAGCAGTTGGGAGGATGCTCCTTTTAAAAGAGACTCCTCTTATCAACCAGTGGCCACTGTTCCTGATAGCTAAATAATGGATTGGTGATTGGTGGCCATCACTGCCCCTTGTTGCTAGTTTGCCTATACAAGAAGCAGGCTGGCTATTTGCACCGTGGGCCTGATCCATCAGGGCTGATCTGCTTATGTCCTTACCTTCATTCTCTATGCCCAGAAGAGCAACCATAATAAAACCAGTGGACATAATTTGTGGCTTGGGAGTTTGTACGCTAACCTTGTTTGCCAGCTGTGTCTTTGGTTCTGCTGACTGCGGGAGTCATGCTTAGCCATGCATGGTAGCCTCCTTAGGGCTTCATAAATAGGGTGAGATTGGGGTTATCCCAGCAGGCCACTTGTGGTTCTGCAGAGATGAGGGGCAGCTGAACAGTGTTCAGACTTCTGTTCTGCTGTACCCCACAAATAACATAGCTCTGACCACTTTTGGGGCAAGTCCAAACTGTAGAGCAGAATTTGCTTGTTAAGTATCATTCCAGCAGGAACTACCACTGCTTTGCAGAATTGTACCTTTAGAAATAGAAGGCAATCCTATGCAAATTGAGTGAGCAAAGACCCTTTATGCCAGGGGTCCCCAAACTAAGGCCCGGGGGCTGGATGCGGCCCAATCGCCTTCTAAATCCAGCCCGTGGATGGTCCGGGAATCAGCATGTTTTTACATGAGTAGAATGTGTCCCTTTTATTAAAATGCATCTCTGGGTTCTTGTGGGGCCTGCCTGGTGTTTTTACATGAGTAGAATGTGTGCTTTTATTTAAAATGCATCTCTGGGTTCTTTGTGGGGCATAGGAATTCATTCATCCCCCCCCAAAAAAAAATATAGTCCGGCCCCCCACAAGGTCTGAGGGACAGTGGACCGGCCCCCTGCTGAAAAGTTTGCTGACCCCCTGCTTTATGCTATATCCAAGATGTGCCAGCATCTGGCTCTGGGGACCTCTTGCTAGCCCAGACCAGAGAGATGGCAGCATCTTGTCTCAGCTCAAACCAGCCTGTTGTGCTCAACCACACACAATTTTATACCTCTTTCCCTTTTAATTTTATTTTCTTGCAATGCAGATACCTAGTCCCCTGCACTTCAGGTTAGTGCCAAAATACATAAGCAGCAGTGTAAAAAAAAAAAAGAGTGATGGAGGGAACAACATTGGGGTACATCCTTAGAAAACAGGGGAAGGGGGAAGGATTGGCTCCCCCCACCTTCCTTGCTCAGGGCAAACAATAGCCCTGCAAAGGATAATCTGAAGAACGTGTTGTGCTATTGGCCCTTGGGAGATCCAGAGAGCTGCCTGCCCTTTGTACATCGGTGCGCAGATTTTAATGCCTGAACCGCTTTTGTCTGGTGAGGCTTAGTTATTACCCAGCAAAATAGAGCCTCTCTTCCTTCCTTCCAAGCAGGCAATTAGACACTCCTTGGCAATTTCAGAAAGGAGGGGGAGTCCTTATCTCTCACACAGCAGGTTGCATTTTCTGAGCTTCTGGTTGCTAAATTCAGCAAGAGACTGGGTCAGCAGGAGGATGGGCCTGGAATGGATGAATCCACTGCATAGTATGCTCCTTCCAAAGGGTGGCAAATTACAGGGCTTGATTTGAACAGGCGTTTTCACCATGACTCTGCAGTGGACTCTGTTTTTGGTTGTTGTTTTGTATACCAGGGTTCAGCTCTGGAACAGGTGAAGAGAGGTGGCATCTCTAAGTGCATTTATACTTTCCAACTATGCCTGTTGAATAGGTACCAATTTTCTCACTGTGGGCAAAGGAGCTGCCACGTGCTGAATTTCTACCTGCTCTTGGAGATGTATGTGCAACTCCTGTGTGGATTCTGCAATTCCACCGTTATGCCACACGGTTGCAGAATTAGGCCCTACAGAGCACAAAATCCGCATGCTGAATTTCAGTGTCATATCAGGCGTCCCTTTAAGTCGTAGTGCATCTTGGCTTTGTGGGTTGTATTAAAGGAAGGAGACCTGTGATTTATGGTTCTGTCATCCTGAAAGGCAAGATATACAGGTGAAACTCGAAAAATTAGAATATCGTGGGAAAAGTCCAATTATGTAAGCAATTGTTTTCATTAGCTACTGAAGTTTAATATATGAGATAGACTCATGGCATGCAAAGCGAGATATGTCAAGACTTTGCTTGTTATAATTGTGATGATTATGGCGCACAGCTGATGAAAACCCCAAAGTTGAAATTGTTAATTTGGGGTTCTCATCAGCTGTACGCCATAATCATCACAATTATAACAAATAAAGGCTTGACATAACTCGCTTTGCATGCCATGAGTCTATCTCATATATTAGTTTTACCTTTTAAGTTGAATTACTGAAAAAATGAACCTTTCCACAATATTCTAATTTTTCGAGTTTCACCTGTAAATACAATGGTACCTCCAGTTACGAACTTAATTCGTTCCGGAGGTCTGTTCTTAACCTGAAATTGTTCTTAACTTGAGGTGTGCTTTCGCTAATGGGGCCTCTTGCTACTGCTTGCGCCGCCAGCACACCATTTCTGTTCTCATCCTGGGCAAAGTTCTCAACTTCAGGTAACTCTTCCATGTTAGCGGAGTTTGTAACATGAAGCGTTTGTAACCTGAGGCATTTGTAACTCAAGGTACCACTGTAATTGTAATATCTGTAAGCAACCCTTTAGTGGCAAATGCCAAGGCCTTTGTTTTGAAAGATGGAAGCTAACATCACAATTAGCTTGGTTTGCTGGGCTATTTCATTGTGATTTTTTTCCTGCTTCAAACTCTCCAAGTCCTCAAGTGGCAACCCACCTTGCTTTTACACATGCAAAAATTTCTCTGAGTGATTTTACTCCCATCTTTGAGCTGAAGCTGAAGAACCAGTAGCAAGACTTGTGGGAAGTCTTAACGGCAACCAGCTTGAGTTGAAACCAGTATTCTGATTGTGGTCAAATGCATCACTTCGAAGCCAAAGTAAGGATGCACTGATGGTTGCACCTGGAGCAGCTGCCCATCAGTCTCTGTGTTAGAGCAGGCATGGGGAACCTTTGTCTCTCCAAATGTTGCTGAACTAAAACTTCCATCAGCCCTAGCAAGCATGGCCATGAATGATGGGAGTTGTAGTTTCAGTAACATTTGGAGGAACAAAGGTTCCCCACACCTGGTTTAAAGTGTTCTTGCTCACAGAGCTACAGTTCTCAGAGTGTGGTTTATCAGTTGATACCTCTCTCCGGGGAATTCTGGGAACTGTAGCTCTGTGAAAGGAATGGGGATCTCCAAATAACTCTTGGTACCCTTAAGTTACCGGGATTCTTTGGGGGAAGCCATGACTATTTGATGTGTTATCATAATGCTATAAATGCATAATGTGGATATGGGCATACTCTAATCAGGATAAATGGAGGACCCCTGAATTACTAGGATCAAGTTACTGAGAAAAAACATCTTCTGGATTTGCAACAAGACTAGCATGTAGTCGAGTATGACCACTCATTGTGCCATACGCTCCAGTATCTACTTGCCACTCTGTCTCCTCATCCTGTGCTTAGATCAGGGGTAAGGGTGCTGCTGTGCTTCCTTTTCCCCTTGTCTCATCTGCCATGCTTTGTCCAATCCAGATCCCCCCCACCCTCCTCTCTCTTCTCCCCAGCCTTGGTTTTTCAGAGCCTGCGGTTTGGTTTGTCAGCCAGTTTGTCATTTAGCCGTTTGGAGCCAGCGCAAATAGTGACATTTGCCGAGCGTAAAAATTCAATTAATTCCAGAAGGCAGATTAAATATAAGTGAATTTTAATAATTTGCTCTAAAGGCTGAGGATTACTGTAGGCAAAAGGGAGGAAATGACACTCGTCCGATAGATTTTTTGGCACAAATATGCAGGATCACTGGCCAAATATAATTAATCTCGTTAATTTTCAGCCTTGGGTTTGGAGGGGGCGGTCAGAGAGAAGAAGAAGAAAACAGGCGCATGTTTCCACTGTGAAGATTTGATTTGCTTGGGGCTCTTATTTTTACTTTATTTTTTAATGAGAGGTCGAAAGGCCTTGGAGTCTTTGGAATTGCTCCTCGTACCTTGAAAGCTGTAATCCAAAAATGGGAAACCTGCTGCCCTCTAGATTTGCCTGAACTACAACTCCCATCATTTCTGACTATTTGCCGTGACTGTATAAGGTGCACAAGTAAGAATTTTCTACAAGTCAGGGATGGGGAACTGTTGGCCCTTTGCGTGCTGTTGTACCACAATTCCCATCATTCCTCACCATTGACCATGCTATTTGGATCTGGTAGGAGCTGGAGTCCAGCCACATCTGAAGGGCACCAGGTTAACCATCCCTGCTGTAATCCCAGGTGTGCATGTGAGGAGGTGACTGCTGCATGCCCCACTGGAGAGACAAGAGAGGCTAAGTATGCACGTGCTCAGAGGAAATTATATTTATCTTTATAGTTTCACTCAGATATACTTCACTGGACTATTTCAGGTGGCTCAAGTAAGCGAGACAAGCCACACTCACACCCACAGGGAGAGTTCAGGTTAGTTGCCAAAATGTGCATAGAATTTGAAACCAATAGGTGAGAGCCAGGGCAGTGTAGAGGTTAGTGTGTCAGACTAGGAGACTGGGAGACCAGGGTTCAGATTCCCACGTAGCCATGATGTTCACTGGGTGACTTGGGCCAGTCACTGCCTCTCTACCTAATTTACATCACATGGTTGTTGTGGGCACCTTGTAGGGCACCTTGATGATATTGGAAGCAAAAGTGGGATGTAAATACAATGAATTAATAAATGTGGGGTGTAAATGCAATGAATTAATAAATTATCTAATGCTAGCTACTTAATGGCTTCCTTTCTGGACACTCAACTTTGCCTGAATATATGATATTATTTAAATCATCACTTTGAGGAGCTTTGTGCACATGAAATGTATGGCAGGAAGAAATCGACATATTTATAGTATTTAAATGCTGTTACAAATGTGCAGAGACCTCAGTTTCTACCTCATCTGGTCAAGAGGGGCAGTCCCGACAGGTTCTCCGGGTACTTAATGATGTAGCAGTGGGGTGCGTATAGGTTACCAGCTGTGTTCCTGCCATCTTCCGGATGTGCACCTGTGAAGCTGAAAGCCAATGCCAAGTGTAACACAGCCCATTCTCCCTCTCAGCGCTCTCTAGCTCCCTAATTATTCCATGTGTGTTTCTGTAATTTACACTCTCCAGCTACTGATCCATCTATAATGAATGGGTTACCTGTCTCTGCTGGTGTGGTTGGTGGGGAGATTTAAGAATCTGCTTTGAAATAAGAGGGAGGGAGGGAGAGATTGACAGCAGAAAGCAGCCAAACTCTTTTGCAGCTGTCTTCCCTCACACCCGTTCAAGAGGGTGGCTTCTTGAATGCACCCCTACTTGGTGCAGGGTGGTTGGCACACCTTGTCCTGGCTTTTGTGCCACGTTGTTAATGCTCAAAGCACCAGGAATGGGTGGTTGGAAAGAGGAAACCCTTGTACATCTTTCTATTGTGCTCACTTTGCTCATTCTCTTCTGCTGCTTCCCCTCCCCCCAACCAACACCTTTTCCTTTGGAGAGCAGCATAACAATTGCACTTGAGCAGATTTGCAGTGATCTCAAGATGCCACACAATCTGCTTTGCTTGTTAACCAGGTTGGTCCTACTCTGCCTGTGTTTCATCCTGCCTTCCTTCTTGACTAGCTTTCTTCCCCCAGGTTCTTTCCCCACTCTTTAAACAGATGCCAAGGGTGGTGTTGCATCACAGAGGGTACCCTTCATCAGATATGAATCGTAAACACTCTTGGGTGATCAGAAGAGGGATTTCTCAGTCTTTGCTTGCCCTTTTCTCCTCCTGTGCCAAAACTGTAATTTGCATGGTATTTTGATTAGAGAAAGCCATACTGTTAAACCAGTTTCACTCCAGTTTACATTTTCAGTGTAGTTGATGTGCTCATAATGTGTATGTTTGTGTTTCAAACAACTACTTTTTTGTGCTTTTTGTGAAAACTCTCAGGGCCCCCTTCTCTAGGATGTCATCACACACCTTAGGGACTTGCAGCATTTTGCTCTTCTCCAAGTATAGAAGTATATTTTAATATTTCTTTTTTAAAAAAGAAAAGCAGTTACAGAAAGTCATGCTTAAAAGCCAGGAAGTGAGCAGGTTGGTGTTGGATGTCCATGCAGTGTGTCCATCCCTTCCACCTGCTGTCTGTCTGAGAGAGCCGGAGTGGCCACCATTGATAACAAATGTGTTGGAGCTGTTGCCGTCCAGCCAACAGACTATGCCAACTCAGCTTGTAATCAGCAGAGCAGCCTTCCAACGGACACTTCTGCCAAACGCTTACCATCCTGCTTGGCCCTGCATATGCTGCAGAGATCACCAACCTGCCCATCAAGAAGCCGTATCTGGCCCTAGTTAGTGTTACCCTGGTGACAGGGAAAGGTTGACTCGAGATTGTGCAAAATTTTTACAAAAAAACAACAACCCACATTCCCATGTGTGCGCATGTGCCATGCTGGTCTTTATTTCATGCTGACCATCCCATAGTAGATCTGTTGTGCTACAGAGACAGATTTCTTCAATCCACTTTCATTGCACAAACCTAAATTTCCGGTACACACATGAATCCCCTTCCACAAAATGCAGACAATCTGGAAGAGACTCTAGTCCACTTCCTTCCTTTCTAGTTCGATGATTCTCTCTTCTTGCCTCCTCCTCCCACTACCCTCTCACTCTGCAACCTAGACATTCTTCTCAGCTGACCTGCACTTTCCCCCATAAATCTCCCATGTGTCCATGGGCTTAATTGGAGATCTGCCATGCTTTTGCTTTACCTGCCCCCATCAGAATTTCCTTCCCATTATGGCATCATGCTCCTCTCTGCTCTCCAACAGGAAAGCCTTCCACTAGTTGCCCCATGTTTCGCTTTATCTCTGGGCAAAAAGCACATCTGCTTTTGGGGTGTCTGTGGGTCATGTGAATTTTCAGCGGTGTCTTCTTGCTGACCCTTGATTACCTTAACTCAGGTGAGAAAATCTGGCTTCCCAGATTTGCTCTCCTGTCTGGACCATCTCGTTTCCCCTTCCAACAGGGATAAATACCCAAGCCATAGATTGTATGCTGAGGCAGCTTGGCTGATGTCCTTATCCGGCTGCTAGTCAGCCAGGCAGCCAGATGGACGCTTCAGACAGAAGCTCCTCTTTCCCACTGCATTTGGAACACAAAATGCTTTTGTTGTGAAAGAAGAAAAGGGCCAGATCCGTACCTTGGTCCATTTATCTCAATGAACCTAAGTTGCACTATTGTTGTTGTTGTTGATGATGATGATGTATGTGTATTGGGGTCCAGAGTTTGTAAAGAGTGAGGAAGACTTTCAGTGGCAGCCTGCAATTATTTTCATATGGATGCTTTGGGCTGGCATGATCTTTGAAAGGTGGATATTGCATTGCAAACAAAATCCTGTGCATTTTCTGTGCTCAGAGCTCAAGGTTAGCAGGGCTGAGAGCAGTGTCTGCTTGAGAACTTAGGAGAGCCGTCAGCAGATAAAGACTAGATTAGATGGTTCATTTGTCCAAATCTGTACAAGATCACAGGGAAGAGGAGCCGATATAGGTCAGTGCAGGATCTGTTCACCAGGTCAACTGTGCAGCCCAACTAGAGAGACTATAGCGCAATGAGCTGCCTGCTGTGTCCATCACCAAGACATACCCTTTCCTTTTCCTGTCTGTGCTAACACCAGATTGGGTGAGGAGGGAGGAAGGCTTGGTTTAACAATTTGTGTTGACGGGTTTTGCCAGGGGCGAAACTACCTCTGCATTTCATCTGCTGGTCTTGCTCCTTTGCCAAAGGCTGGTTCAGAGGCAGCAAGCCCAGGAACATGGAATTGATTGACTCAGATTCTTGACATTTGTGAATCGTTGAAGTCGATGAACTTGAAAGATTTCTGCAGACAAAGCATGTTAGATGGAGAGGGGGCAGGATGTACAGATCAAGTGGGAAAACAGTTAGGTGGGCTCCCCTCTTGCTTCAGGGCTGGGATTAGTGACCCAAAGCCTCTCTGTTATATTACCTGTTCTAGCTTCATGTTCATGCCTACAGCACTGCTTCCTGGATAAAGACTTAACAGAGTGGGGGGGGGGGGCTTGTGAGTTACAAACTACCCCAGCTATCCACAGATCTGCCCAGGAAATCCATGCTGTGGTGTTCCTCAAACTAAGAGCAGGCTCAATGCAGAAAAGCAACAACAGAACATAGGCATTTGCCTTATACTGAGTCCGAAGCATCAGTTCATCTAGGTAACACTGGTGAGGGCTTATGATAAAACCTACTTAGTGGCAGTGAAGCCAGCAAAGAAGATATCTTCACTATGCTGTCTGGCAGAGCTTTTCTGGGTGGTATGGGGCCTTTTACAGTTTGACCCATTGTAGAACTGATAGTAGCTCACTGTGACTTGTTTGCAGAGCATTTTTGCATCCATCAGGGACCTTGCCTCCACTGTTGTTGTTGTTGTTCAGTCGTCCAGTCACGTCCAACTCTTCGTGACCCCATGGACCAGAGCATGCCAGGCACGCCTATCTTTCACTGCCTCCCGCAGTTTGGACAAACTCATGCTAGTCGCTTCAAGAACACTGTCCAATCATCTCGTCCTCAGTCGTCCCCTTCTACTTGTGCCCTCCATCTTTCCCAACATCAGGGTCTTTTCTAGGGAGTCTTTTCTTCTCATGAGGTGGCCAAAGTACTGGAGCCTCAACTTCAGGATCTGTCCTTCAGTGAGCACTCCACTGTTACAGCATATGAATTCCGAGAGGTCTCCAGAGCACTGTCTAGTCCTGTTATGTTGGATTAGTTTCAGTTAGTAAAGCTTGAGGATGTGGGCAAGGTGATTGGCTTAGTCAGGACAACCACTTGTGCTCTGGACCCTTGGCCCTCTTGGCTGATAAAAACTAACAGGAAGGGGACATCTGGCTTGGCCAGGGAAGTGATTAATGCCTCCCTGCAAGAGGGGGTGGTCCCTGCCTTCTTGAAGGAGGTAGTGGTAAATCCACTCTCAAGAAACCCCTAGATTCGGAAAAGCCATTGCCAATCTCCCCTTCTTGGGTTGGTTGTCGTGAACTCAATCCAGGTGCTCTTGGAGGAAACTGGTTTTCTAGATCCTTTTCAATTGGGGCTTAGGCCCAGTTTTGGCATAGAAACTGCTTTGGTCACCCTGTATGATGTCAAGAGAGAGACAGAGTAAATGTATCTTTGTTAATTCTCCTTGACTTCTCAGTGACCTTCAGTACCATTGACCATGGTATCTTTCTGGAGTGGCTTTCTGAGTTAAGGGTGGGTGGCACCACTTTGTGGTAGTTCCAGTCCTACTTGGATGGTCATTTCCACAGGATGATGCTTAGGGAGTGTTCTTCGACTCCATGGAGCCTTCAATGTGGGCTTCTTCCGGGTTTGATTTTATCCCTATGTTGTTTAACATATACATGAAACTGCTGAGTAGAGTCATCTGGAGTTTTGGAGTATGTTGTCAGCAATATGCTGATGACACACAGCTCTACTTCTCCTTTACATCTGCAGGTGTAGCAGTGGATGTGCTGGACCATTGTCTTGTCTCAGTAATGAACTAGATGAAAGCCAATAACCTGAAGACTGAGGCACTGTTGGGTGGTCCTGTAGACCGGATGGATGGGAGGGAGCCTGCTCTTGATGGGGTTGCACTCCCTCTGAAGGAGTGGGTACACAGCTTGGGGGTACTTCTGGATCTATTGCTGTCACTTGACGCTCAGGTAGCCTCAGTGCTGTGGAGTGCCTTCCATCAGCTTAGGCTGGTGGTCCATCTGTGCCCCCATTTAGACAAGGATAGCCTAACTTCTGTTGTCTATACTCTGGTAACCTCTAGGCTGGATTACTGCAACACATTATACATGGGGCTGCCTTTGAAGACTGTTTGGAAACATCAGCTGGTGCAGAATTCAATGGTCAGGTTGCTCACCAAGGCAAGGCGGTTTGAGCATTTAATGCCAATCCTGGCCCGACTGCACTGGCTCCCAATTACGTTTCTGGGTCCAATTCAAAGTGCTGGTTTTGACCTTTCAAGCCTTAAACAGCTCAGGATCGCAATACTTCAAGGACCGCCTCTCCCCATATGAACTAAGCAAACCCTACAATCATAATCAGAGAACATTCTTTGTGTGCTTCCTCCATGAGAGGTTCAGAGGGTGGCAACACCAGAATGAGCCTTATTTGCAGTGGCTCCCTGCTTGTGGAATGCTTTTCGTCTGGCACTTAGCAAAAACATTCCTCTTCTTCCAGGCCTTTGGCTAATTAAACAATCTGGCCTTTTAAACTGTGTGTGTGTGTTATTGTTGTTGTTTGTTATTATGGTTTGTATTTATGAAGGGCAGTATAGAAATTTAGTATGTAAAAAATAAATAGATCTGAGTTGTCTACACTGATTGGAAGCAGCTCTCTGGGGTTTCAGAGAGGATGTATTTCCCAGCCCTGCTTGGAAATGCCAGAGATTGAAACTCGGACCTTCTGCATGCAAGACAGATGCTGTACCACCGAGCTACGACCCTTCCTTTTCCTCAAACCACACAGTGCTGGAGAAATTCAGAAAAAACTTGGAAGTTACATTCACAAGCCAATATGTCCTGGAATTATATTTAGAGCAGCAGTATCTCATCAAGTATTTTTTTTAAAAAGAAGAAGAAGTCCCCCCCCAATTAATCAGGAAACATGTTTCTTTTTTAAAAAGAGTGCCAATTAGTTTTAATATCAATAGAAGAATGAATAAAAACTGCAAATTTCATGTGTCATCTTGGAAGAGGCATTCTTGCCCAGGATGGAATGCCTCTTCTAAGGCAGAGCCCTGCTGCAAAAAATGCATGCATTATCTGGAATCATGCATTATCTGGAATCAAAGGAAAGGTGGTTTTTCTTCAGGATGACTGGATTGCTTTATTCACATATGCAGATTTAATTTATGCAGATTTAATTGATTCATCAGACTGGTTCCATTCATGAACTGAGTTTTTTCTTCTTTAACCAGGTTAGAGTTGCAGTTAAAATTCTTCCAGATCCCGGCCATAGCAGAACAGATCAATATTATAATTCCTAGGGCATTCTGTGGCCCCACAGTGAGCCAATAACTCATTTTGAATGCAGAACATCCGAGGTTCAGTGCCCAGTATCCCCGGATAAAAGGAGCAAGGAGCAGGTGGTGGGAAAAGCCTCTGCCTGAGACCCTGAAGAGCTCCTGTCAATCAGAGTAGATAATTCTGGGTTAGATAGCCTTGTCTAATTCAGTGTGAGCAAGCCTCCTGTGTTCACAAATCAGCTGCTCTGTGCAGCAGGTGCTGAGTAGATGCTGTAAGATATTAGTAGTATCGTGTGTGTATGTTGTGAGAGAGAGAATGCACGTAAACACAAAACTACCTCCCCGTGATGCAGGGCAGCGATTCTTAGCAGATGGTGCTGGTATTAGGAAAATGAAAATACATGCAATAACTTTGCTATTTGCCAGCGTTAATTTCTTATCCCTAGGTAAAACCTTCCCGCTGGCCTATACCACACCATCTGCGTGTTCATAAAATACATTATGCTGGGTTTGATAGGCTGCGTGTGAGCATGTGCTGTTCTGTGCATGCCCCAGTCTGCAGAGCAAGGATTGAAAGGGAAATGGGGCTGAGGAGTGATGTCACTAAATCCTAGGACACCTTGCTAAGACAGATTTCTGATCCTAAAAGCCCACCAGATTCAGTGGAGTTGAAGACCTACTGGACTTGTGGGGGTAGTACCTTGCAGGGCACATGCTATCCAGCGTAGCTCCAATTGGTTGCTGGTAGAATCAGCCTTACTATTTCCTCAGTCATCTTTAGAAGCTGGCTTGCAAGTACCTTGACCTAAACACTGTGTTAAATCCAACTGAGTTCTACTCAGAGTAGACACAATTAAATTAATGGGCCTAAGTTAGTCATGTATTTAGTGTTAAATTTAGTGTTTGATTAGGGAAAGGCACTCTGCCCATGCTCTGGTGCACACTGTTCACACCTTCTGAAGCTAAGCCCCCAAAATTTATTGCTGCATTTATTATTACATTTCTTGAGCTTGTTTGGAGGTTCTAGCAGGAGAGCGCAGCTATCGTATACCCTTGACCGAAGAACATTTCTATCCCACCTTTCTGGCCAAGGAGCTCAAGGGTGACATACATTGTTTTCCTCCCTCTCCATTTTAGTCTCACAGCAACTGTCTGAGGTAGGTTGGGCAGAGAGGCTATGACTGGCACCAGGGTCACGCCCGGTGAGCTTCATGGCCAGGTGCAGATTTGAACCCTGGTCTCCCAGGTCCTAGTCCAACACTCTAACCTCTACACCATGCTGGCAGCTCCTCCACAAGCATCGCTGGCAGTTTTCTGCATCTGCCTTCTGGTGTACACCAAAGTGTATGTTGTGTGGCCACTGAGGCAGGAGGCCCCAACTAAGTGCTGGAGCATATGCTTAGGCACTTCCAGTTAAGAGGATCTTGGGTAGGAGGCTCACCCCTACCTGGGACCTAGGAGAGTCGTTGCCAGTCAAGAGTAGACAATGCGGAGCCAGCCTACAGTCGCTTCCTGTGTTCATGTCTGTTTCTGCAACCTGTGAGGAGCTAGTCCCAGCCTAAGGCTTTCTCCTCCCTTCTCCTGACCACTGTTTTGCAGTTGCCCAGATGCACTCTGAAATGGGAGTTAACTTTGTGGTGCTGGTTGCATTGGGAAGGAGGGAGGGGGTGTTTAAGTCTTCATCCCCCCCCATCTGCTGTCCAATTAAGGCCGAATCTGTATCTTGCCTGACATGCCGCCCCATCCGCCTTCCCAAATGAGGCGATTAACAGGCAGTTTCTTCCTTGCGCCTCGGAGCGCCCGTCTCCTCCTGTGTGCGGCGGGATTGATAGAGATTGCAGCTGACCTTTGCTAGGACAGGGAGTATTATCATTAATACTTCTGTATTTCGCTGGGTTCATGTGACGCATAAATCTCATATCAACTCAGGCAGGCAAAATAATCTGCCAGGCACCGTTATTAATACACCCCACCCTCGCTGCGTAAGGGCTTTGTTGTGCTCTCAGCAACAAAAGGCGAAAAGTACACCAGGTATTCCAGTGGGGCAGCTGCTGGTGTGCAGGGTGTGGGGAGAGAGGGAGGCACTTGGTCTTGCAGCCTGGCTGATTTTCTTTGCCTCCTTGAGACAGGCAGCCATGGCCCCCTCTTGCCTCATAGCAGCCTCTTCAGTGGGTGAGTGTGTCTCCTTTTTTGCAAGGGGGCAAGGACACCATGGGCAGCCTGGCAAGACAAGTGAGCCAGCCTTGCCTATCAAGGCCTGTCTCTCCCCATTGCCCACCCCCCTCAGCAGCCCTCATTAGGCCTTTTCCTAGTATTGTGTTGCAACTCACAAAGGCGAAAAAACACTACTGTTGTTGACTTTGCCCAAAAACTTGGGCGCTTTGATCATGAAAGAGCCTCCCCATCACAAATTAGAGAGGAGACAGGCACATGAGATTATCTTTCAACATCTGATTTCATCTGTGCATGACAAATTTAGGGCAGGGGTGAGGAACATGTGCCACCAGGTGTTGCTGAACTCCCAACTCCCAACAACCCCTGCAAGCGTCGGCAAGAGGCAGTCATGATGGGAGTTTGATTCACCAATACCTGGAGGATCAAAGGTTTCCCGCACAAGCTAGACCAAGAAGATTCAGGTTCAAATCCTTCAATAAGCCACATGGACCCATTGGGTGATCTGGAACTGTTTTCCCCCATATAGCCTACTTCTCGTGGATTTTGTGAAGATAAAATAGAGTAGCTTCATCTTCATCGCAATAAATTTCAGAGGAAGAGTAAGGATGCAAATATGATAGGTCAATCCTGCCAACAGTATCTGATAATGATATCTGTTCCCTAGGATCAGAATCCACCTTCTGGCCAATGGCGCCAGTCAGCATTCATCTTTGTGATTGCTTTATGCTCTGTGGGATTAGAGGCGTGGCATTGAAAACAGGTTCCGGGGCGAAGCTTTGGTGGGCCCTGTCTCAAAACAATGCCCTAACTTCTAGACAGTTTGAAAGTGAATTCTGGTATGATAAATAGGTCCTGGGACTGGACCCTGTTTTCCTGGCTCACTCTGAGCAGAAGCTGCCTGCCTGTCTTCCATACCCTGCTCCATTAGTCATTCGAGCTGGTCGTGGCCTCTCCAGGCAAGAGCCTTGGCTGACAGCTCCCCCTTGGCCTGCAAATCAACTGCTGCTGCTGCTGGAGCCATCACAGAGCCAGCTGCCTCCTGGGCCAAAAGCCCAGGCTGCTTCTCTCTTTTTTTTGTCTGTTTGTGCCTGCCCTCTGTTTTTCTGGCAAGGCAAGCCAGCCAGCCAGCAGGGTGACTTGCAATTAAGCAGAGGCGCCTAGCTTACTTATACAGATTACCCCTTTGATTCTAGTAAAGGGCCAGTTCCTCCACAAGTAAGACTTACAGATGCTCGCCCTGATACAACTGATATGCACCTTCCCTTCCCAAAATAGGTGGCCCCAGATATGCCTAGCACAACCCATGGACTCCCCTTTCCTTGTCTCCAGCAACGGTGCAATTAGCCAGAGATTGCTGTCCAGGAAGTGTGACAAGGCTGCTGCCAGCTGCCACAAACGAATTGGCCTTGTCTGCTCCCATCTGCCCCTTGCTCTGCTCTCTCCCACATGCCCTCATTTTTAAATCCTTGCACATGCAAAGAGAGGGAGAGGGGGCCAGGTCACCTGCCCAAGGCTTTAGTTGGCATGAGAGGTCAGATGACAGAGCAGAGAAAGGGGAATATGCAGAGGAGGTTGGAGGGAAATGTTCAATGCTTATTCTGTGCAAATGTGCAACTGAGATGGTCAGGAAGGGAGCAAGAGTTAGAAGGGGCTTCTAGAAAAGGATTCAAGGCTGCTCAGGAGCTGTTTCCCACCCCACCCCCACCCCCATGACCCCCAAATGTGTGCCAGCTGACTGTGGCTGCTTACTGGTAGCAGAAATGCAGTGTACAGATGACACTTGCTGATTGCTGCTTCTGATGGAGCTGAAAGGAGGCTACTTCCTGGGGCCAAATTCTGCTTCGTGTTAAGTCCTGGCCTCAGGGGGGTTTCATTTCTTTCCTGTTTTCTACCTGCAATGCTGACCTAATCTCACTTTTCCCTTCAGCGGGGAGGCCTTGGCATTTAACAGGATCAGCCTCTCATATGTGCATTGCCAGGGTAGGTATCCAGCCCTCTCTGCCTGCCCCCCCCCCGCCCTACTTTCCTCTTCTTTCCTTTCTTTGCTCTTTCATTTCACCCCCCCCTTCCCTGCCCCCCCCCCCCTCGGCCTCTTCATTCCCTGTGCCAACTAAAGCCTGGGTGAATGTCTAATCTCCAATTTTATTCGCTCGGCTCCGTCCTGATTTACATAATCCACATAATCACCCTGGTTTTAATTGCCCACAACTCTGCGGAAAGATCATGTGGTTAAGTGGTAAATCATAATTAGATAAATAATTGGTTTGGCCACAGCAAGCTGCTTTGTTATACCTGCCATCTGCTGGGTAAGTTTCTCCCCCCTCCCCACCCTTTCGATTAGAACAATGCGCCTTGGATGGCAAAAGCAGGCACCTCCCCTTTCTTATCTGCAAAGGGGGCTCTATGTGTGTGTGGGGGGGGAGAGAATGACTAAACCTGGATTCCTGCCCAGTAGCTCTGTGCATTGCATGGTCTCCCCCTCCCTGTCACCACCATCTCTCTTATCCCTGCATCCTTCATACACTTTTAACAGATGCATTAGCCATTCATTAACAGAGCTTGCTTAATGCATCAGAATGAGAAATTTGACTTCTTTAGCATAAAAGCTGGGAAGGGGGAGCCACTGGGTCAGAAAGGAGGTGTAGGGACGCCTCCCCTTGTGCCTCCCTGTTAGTTCTGCATCAGAGGTGAAATTGGAGACCTGGCCCCAGTGGAAATGGGAGAGGGAGGAGGGGGAGGTTGTGGGAAATCCACAATTTGGAGATGCATTGCACACATGTCCAGCCTCTCCGAAGTCTAGAGTGTGGCATCCTTTTCCAGAAAGAGGGGAATCGCCACCATCCTGCATACAGAGAGCCCCCTGAATTTATAGGTGTCTTGCAGGTTTGTTTTTAAAATTGAGGATTCCTGTTTTGTGTGTTTGTTTTTGAGGAAAGCCAGTTTGTCCCATCCGTTTGTGCAGCAGCTCCACCTGTTGAACAGGGGAAGGTTTCAACTGTCTGAAATCCCATCTATTGAATCAGGCCCCTCACTTTCTGACCTCTAAGCCGCATTATCCAAGACCTTGGTGAGGACGATAATTTACAGGCCTCAACATTAGTTTCCGAAATACCAAGGCAAAATTTACCAAGTGTTCCTGCTTCCTGGGCGAGCAATAAGAGAGAAATTCACACAGCCTCTCCTTTTCATTTTTTCTTGATCAAATTATGTCCCTTTGTCCAAGATGCACCTTAAAAAGCACCAGGAAAAGAACAGGTCAGAATTGGGTGTCCAAGGTGCCTTGGCTTTATTGAAAGTGGGCCAGCAGCATTGCCATGAGGGCGTGCAGGTTCAAGAGCAAAAGCGAGGTGGCAAGAGAGGAGTCACTTTGATCGGTCTCTGGGTCGGCTCGCCAGCACTTTGATCGGAAGAATGGGGCATTTTGTTCCACGGCTCCCTTCCGCGCCTTGAGATTTCTTGTCGCCTTTTCAGATCTGTGTGTTTTGTTGGCTCCCCCCCCCCCCGCCTGCCTCCCCGCTTTTTAAAATTTATTACTGCAGATGTTTGCACAAAACCAAGATCTTTTGTTGGAGAGCCCATCTGCTCTTCTCCTGTATTCTCTTCCTGCGTCGTCTCCTGCCTGCTGCCTCCGCTGTAAGATCTGCAAGTGAGAAAGTGTTGAGATGGAAAGGGGCCGAGGTCAGAGTTAGCTTAGTAATGAACTTGCCAGGAAAGGGCTTGGGGATGCATTGGGTGGATTTCCGAGACCTTGTAATGTGCACAAAGGTGATTATGCTCCTCCAGTCCCTGCATCTGCTCCCATCAGCCACACTACAGAAAGAAGGAAGGGGTAGTCCCTCTCTGTGCAGCCTCTTAACAAAGTCTGGCCTTTCTCATTGAAGCACTTTGCAGCCACAATGACTATGTTCTGCCTCCCCTGTCAGAGGCAATAATGCCCCTGAATACCAGTTGCTGGGTATCACAAGTGGATAGAATGCTGTTACTCTCACATCCTGCTTGGGGACTTCCCAGTGAGGCATCTGGTTGACTTCTCTGTGAATAGGATGCTGCTTTAGATGGGCCTCCTTTGGCCTGAGCTCTTCTTATGTTTGTAAATACTCTCCGTGAGGGGAGAAATCTGAATTCTAAACAAAGGTACACCAGGTTTGTTTATTTATTACCTGCATTGGCTCTTTCCACTTTGAGATTTCTCCAAAGCGTTGCCTCTTTATCATTTTCAGTTTCTCGGTGTTATCATGAGGTCTAGAAACCTGTATCTCTTTCTCTCTCCCTCCCTCCCTCTCTCCACCCACCCACCCACACCCCTCTGTGTGGTATAATTCCCAAATGCAGTATGTGATGAAAGCATAGTTTTGCTCTTGCTGTGTAATTCTTATGTTTCTAGGGTTGTCACTAATTGTGAGGGGTGAGAGCAGAAAGGCTCCACTTCTGCAGCGGCTGCATTTTAGGCATAAATTGAGTAGCTGCCACTTTTTCCTGATATAGAGATGCTGCTATGAAACATTCACCTGTTAGACTTCTGCCTGTCACACAGCTGTTAAAGGCACAGGAATTTGAGGTGGGGGACTGGTCATGGGTACTTTTTAATAGAATGATGCCATGTGAATGTCCTTTTGTACTCCTACACCAGTGTCTTATTTAATGTGTTGTGTTGTGTTTAGTTTAGAAAAAAGTCAACTAAGAGTGGTGAGGGGGAAGGAGCTGCACTGGAAATGTATAAGAATGATACTATAGTGTAGAGAAGCTGAAAATGATGTTATTTTGTTTCTCAAATTACTAGAAGATGGGATCACCTAATGAAATCAATTGACTGTA
This sequence comes from Lacerta agilis, assembly GCF_009819535.1. Taxonomy (NCBI): domain Eukaryota; kingdom Metazoa; phylum Chordata; class Lepidosauria; order Squamata; family Lacertidae; genus Lacerta; species Lacerta agilis. The sequence goes on along the minus strand of NC_046319.1, from coordinate 36,368,529 downwards.
GATTGAGGACAGACAAAAGGGAAGTCTTCTTCATACCACACACAATTAAACTTGTGAAATTTGCTACCTCAAGATGTGACACCTGCTGCCTTAGGTGGCTTTACATGGGATCTACTCAAATTCATGAAGGAGGAACTCTACCAACTGTTATGGTAGGCTAAATGGAACCTCCAGGTTCAAAGGCAGTAAACCGTGACAGGAGGGGCATATTGACTTCATGATCTCATTGCAGGCTTCCAAAGGCAGCTGGCTGGTCACTGTGGAAAATAGGATACTAAGCTACGTGACCAAGCAGGGCTCTTATTAAATTCTTCTTTCTTGACTCTTTGAAGAATGGTGCTTTCTTGACTCTTTGAAGAATGGTGGTAGCATTGTTAATTCCCCAAATCCCCAGTGGAGTAGGCACAAATGATGGTCTGTTGCACAGAGCTGTGAGTTGAGCTGATGTGTTGTAGTGGTTAGAGGGTTGGACTAAGGCTAAGTGTCAGCCCCATGCAGCAGGGCCCAGTGGTCAGGGATGATAGGAGTTGTAGTCCAGCAACCTCTTGAGGGCTGCAGGTTAGCCACCCCTGCTTACAGACAAATAACATTTTTACTTGTCGTCTGAACATAGCTGATGTGGGGGATTGTCATATTTCATTCAGGAGGGTGCTACTGCTACTGAAAATGCCCTGTCTCATGTCATCATTTGGCCCTCCACACATCTTGCTTATCTCTCAGCATTTGGTATTCAGAGGTATACTCCTTCTCTGCATGGAGGGTCTTATTCTGCCCTGACTTAGCAAGTTAATTCCTATGATTACTTTGGGGTGGCTGGGTATGGGACAGGAGGCTAAATCCCTCTGGAATGTGGTCTTGAAACCAGGATGAATGGCAAATTCCTACAGGCTGAAAAGTAATAAAATGGTCCAAGATGTGGGTTTTAAATTTATGAGAACCTTAGCACTTACTTTATTTACCTGCTTATTTATAACATTTTATACCACTTAATATAATAAACATCTCTAAGTCTTTTATACATAAAGAACAAATAAATAAAATACAGCAATAAAAGTTCCTGGAAATCAGATTTAAAAACCAAAACAAACCCTACTATAGATATCACAGATAACATTGAGGATTCATCACACCAACAGCAGCAATAGTAAATAACAATAAAAAGAGAAATCAGGTAGCTAATTCTGCATATTGAGTCTAGCTGTTGGTCATAGCAGCCATCATCTGTCTTGGCTTGTATTAATGCTTGCAGAGGAGTGACGGATGGATGCTGTCCTCTTTCAATGCTGTGATCACATACCCCAGAGTGGTATTCTTGCCAGCTTGGGCATGCTGCCTCTCTCTTGTTTCCCTTGGTGCCTGTGCTCTCAAAACAGGCTCTTATTAGCTGGCTTGTTGTCATTTGCCAGATCAATGATCCACAGCCGAATGATCGATGAAAGAGCCTATAAAAACTGAATGGACTAATAGGGCAACCAGAGGCTCAGGAAGGGTGGAAGGCTTCAGTTTCCACCCAAAGAGGACGTGGAGAAAGCTGAGTAGTCCATGGTTCACATAGCTACACTCTTTACATGTGTTTAGTTGGAAGCATTTTAAACAGGAAGCTAGATCAGAATTGTCTACACTGAGTAGCAATGGCTCTCCAGGATTTCAGACTTGTTCCTTTTCCTGCCCTAGCTAGAGATGCTGAGGATTGGTCCTGGGGCCTTATGCATGCAAAACAGCTGCTCTACCACTGAACCACAGCTCCTTCATGGATGTTGTTTCAATGGCGTAAGGAGCTGCTTTGCTGGCCAGAGGTACCCCCCGGGGTGGGGTGCCGCTCCGTAGTGCGCGTGTGTCGTGATGTCACGGCGCATGTGCACTATGGAGCGCAGTCCATCTGGGCTGCTGGGTGCAAGCAGCCGCCGCATGGAAGTGGTGCCGGGCGGCTGCTTGGGAGTCACGGGGGGGGGTGCCGAGTGTCACCCCCCTCCAGGCTGGAACCAGCTGCAACACGCCCCCACCCTCCTACGCCACTGTGTTGTTTGCATATAACTCAGAACTGTACGTAGAAGCAAGCCTCCCTGCTTGGTGGGTGCTTGGTGCATAGTTTCCACTGGATTGGGCCATGCTGAGGAACAGATAAAGTACAAGGCAGGAAGAAATTATCTAAATCCCCAAGTGCCCATTAGATCAAATGTTTTGAACCACATCTCCCATCAGTCCTAGCCAGCATGACGGATAGAAGTTGTAGTTCAAATCATCAGGAGAGCACTAGCTTGGCAAAGGCTGTGTTAAGGCACTGCTTTCCAAACTGTGCTCTTAGGTTTTCTTAGAGGTGTATCAGTAACCCATGCTGACAGGGTTGGTGATGGTGGACAAGCTTTTGTGGAAGACAGCTTGGCAGCCATTATTCCTTGCAGTCACAGAGGGTTATTGGGAATGCTTTATGATAAATTTTAGGTTCACACACTGTCCTATTATTATGAGGGGGCGGCATCTGAGCAGGCACGGAGGGTTCTTGGCAAGGAAAGCCAAATTCACAGGACCTATCCCTGCAGAGCTGTTGTATGAGCAACTGTTTGATAATGATTGAACAGTTTTATAGTCGGTCCTTCAGCACCACCTTCCTAGATCCTCAGCAGGGCTGTTGTGTTGTTGGCATCCTACTTCCCCTCCACCTCTACCGCCCTCCAGATAGAGCTGGTGAAAAGTGCTGAGTCTTCAGCTCTAGAGTTCAGCATGGGTCCATGATGTGTTCATTATCTCTTTTGCTCTTGAGGATTTGGGGCTGGGGATGGAGGGTCTGGCACTGGCGTGATTGCCCAGCCAGATGTGTGGAGTTCACTGGTGTCGCAGCTTTACAGAGCATGGCATTCTCACGCTCTCCGTATGGCATGTTGGCTCTCATTGGGTCACAGAAATGTTGGAAGCTGCCTTCATGCTGAGTCAGATCATTGGTCTGTGTTACTCAGTATTGTCTACACTGACTGTCAGTGGCTCTCAAGGCAGGTGATTTTCCCCATCTCTACATCAGGAATTAAACCATCAACCTTCCACATGTAAAACACGTGGCCTACTACTGAGCTAGGCGGCCCTTCCCATAGCTCGGAGGTAAGGCTTCTTGCTCTGCATACAGAAGGTCCCAGACTGAATACCCAGGATATCCAAGTCAGAACGTTGTGCTTCTTATTGGTTGCAAATGTATTAGTTCTTTCAGGAGTCCTGATTTGGGTGAATCCTAACACAGAGCACCATTGGGAGAACTACAGTGTGGACCCTGGGATATGCCCAAGGATTCTCAGCAATGTACAAGGCTTTAGTAGCAGACATAAAGGGTTCTTTGGCAGATGAAATGGCAGGGTCATTTGAAAAGCACCATGTTGGTTTGTTCATGCCTTGAGCTGTGCAGGAAGTTGTGGTGTGAGTTAGCAAATATCAAGCAATGGCTTTGTGGAGACTGCACTTCTCACTCTAGTCCCTGTTAGCCACAGTGGCTTTCCATGCTCTAACGCAGCTCACACAGTGTTTTTAATTTTGTCCAAATGGAAAACTGAGGCTCTGAAAGAACTCAGCCAAGGCCACACCATGAGCCTGTATCCAAAGGAGAGATTGAATCCAGCTTACCAGAGTGATGCACACTCTCATACGCCCACCACCAGCCAGCATCCAGGCCAGGGCGGTCATTGTGGGTGCTGTGAAAAGGGTTGGTGAAGAATGTTTACCACAGCGGAACTCGCAGCAGGCTGAGATACCGGGCTAATCTCCACCAAGGAGGCTTCTTTCCGGGAGCCAATTAAAGCTGCTCTGATAGTCCGTCTAATTGAAATGCTGTCTAAAGAGAGAGATTATTCCAAGAGTGGTTTTTCTCCCTGCCCTTGCATTGTTGGATTAGAGCAGTCTTGCTCTGCAGAGGAACAAGAACGAAGGCAGTGCTGGCAGGAAATGGGGGGAGAGAGGCCACCGCTTGCCCTAATCCTACGCATATCTAACCGTGCACCACAAGAAAGTTACTGAGTGGTGGTATTGTGTTAAGATGTCAGGTTTTAGGTGACAGTGTTCCTAGAGATACATAATATCACTGGTCAACAAGTCAAATCAGTCCCTTGAGTTAGCTTTACTGAATATATTTCAGGGTCAGAATGTGGTTATTTCATTTAAATCTCTTATTAGTTATTTATTGATAGCAGCTAGGCTTGTTCTAGCCCAGTTTTGGAAAGCCCTGGAAGGTGTATCCTTATTAAATTGACTTAATAAGAGTTGACACTACAGCTGGATAATACAGCTGGATAATATAACTGGATAAAGCACAGACTCGTTTACAACTGTCTGGTACAGTTTTATTGATTATATGGATAAGAAAAATTCTAATGTCTCACAGATATCTATATTTTTTGGGTTGCCATGTATGCTATAGATTGCTGTCTATTCTTACATGGCATTTTCAATGTATACGTTGGGATTTTGGGGTGGTGGTAGTTTTTGTTTTTTTTAATAACAACAACATCATCATATAAAGCTGTTGAAAAAGTCACTAGGTGGCAATTAAGTGAGGAGTGGAGGGTAGCCCCACACAGCCCCAGCTTTCTGTGTACTTGATTTTGAGAATCAGGAATTCTGGGATTCAAACTTGCTCAGAAACTGCACTTAACATTGCTATATGTGTGCCAGGCTAATCCCTGTGAGTGAAATTTAGGAGGTGGGGGTGGGACAAGTAGTGGGTGGCAGTGGCGGCTGAGCCATATTTGAGATTGAGCCCTGCTTATAGCAGCTGTTCTGTTTGGCCTGTAGGGCTGCCTTATTTACTTACCCCTGCCTTTAAGACTGGATTATCCACTCTGCTAAGTATGCAGCAGAGCTAGGGCTGAACCAAATGGCCCTCTTCCTCCTTGTTGTGGGGAAATGGCATTTATGTCACTCCACATTCATGCCAGGAAAAACAGCAATTTGATTGAGCCTCCCCACCACCAAACCCCCACAGCTCTGTAGCAATTACCAAACGGGGCACCAATACTATACAGTAAACGTACACCGTGTTGAAACAAATATATCAGTTGTGCTTTCTCCACACAACCAAGGAACCCAGGGGAGTGTAACCTTTTGGGTGGTGCTGGCAGGTGTGTTAGACAATCCCTCATAGCCCCACCATGAGATCTCCGCTCCTTGGAGTGGATTCAGAAAGCAGAGAAGCATGCAGTTGTCATTCCCCTGAGATTGCACCTGCAAGAGGTGGTTGTCTGTAAGCTTGGGTCATGGGGAGTGCTCGAGAGCACATTTTGCATGCAGAAGGTTCCATCTGCAATCCCTGGCATGTCCTGCTGAAAAGACGTCTCTTAACAGAGAACCTGGACAGTAGACAGTGCATGACTAGTTAGACCAGTGGTTTGATTCAGTGTACTGTAAAGCAACATTGTAAAATGCAGTACATGTGCCCATTGTGTGAAGGCTGGCTCAGCTGCCTCTTAGAGATTGTGAGAGTCAAAGGGCAGCAACCCCAGCTTTTCTTGCAGAGGCCTCTGTGAGCTATCGCAAATAACATCATGTACTAAGCTTTCAAGTGGCTCCCAGTTGTCTGAATCCTGTCTTCATTTGGAGCTGTAACTGATTAACAGCTTTGAAGCTGATTTAAATTAAAATTGGAGGTCTGGCGATGGTTGTGGCTTCTTTCCAGTTGTGTCAGGTCTTCTGCCCCAGGTGCTCTTCCCAGGAGAACACAGAACCCTCCGTGTATGAGCTCTTCAGCTTATTCAGGCATTTCTGTTTTGCTCCCTGCTCCTAGAAAGAAAGAAAAGACTGGCTTGACTGTCCTAGCCAGGTTTCCTGGAAGAACATGACCAACAAGAGATGAGATCTCCAGGCTCCAGTCAGTCGCCTAATTAATTAGCTAATGAAGCATGCTGTAGGTGCACTTCAGATATTTTTAATGAGGGACGGAAAGCAATGTAACCAGCTCAGCAGGAATCACAGGTTTTGATAAAAAAAATTATAATAAGGAAAGTCATTCCTTCCCCCAGTTTCATCCACACGTGCCCAGTTTGTGGTGGAGCCCAAGGTGCTGAGTGTGTGGTTAGAGACATTGTGTTTGCCATCAGGGATGCCAATGTAGAAGGCCACAACAATCCAAACAAACAAGCCAGCAACCACACCTTCACCAAATGCCACTCCCTGCTTTGCATCCCAGCCTCAAAATCAAGCTCAGAAGCCTTTGCAACAGAAAGTGCACATTCCTGTTTATTTTCAGGAAGCTATCGTGTCGCAAAGGACTTGCAATAGTAAGTTCTGGGCAGACAAGCCAGTGATTTTTTGTAGACCTTTGCAAGGCCCATTTATCCTGTGCTTGGATTTGGACCAAGGTCAGACTGCACCCTTCATCACCAACAAAAGGATCTGTGCCATTAGCAGCAGTGTGCCAAATAAATTCAAGTGGTGTTCCTGCATCAAGTGGAGGGGAGCTTTACCTGGTTGATTCCCGCTTATTACATTCAATTGGGTATCTCTCATCAAAAGTTGTAACCCTTTCTAGGATTAGGAATGTTGTGTCTCCTGAGGATTCCTTGCTTCCCTCTTTTCTTTTTCTTATCCGTCTTTTTAAAGCGCCCATTAAGTGTCAGAGATGCCTTCCCTGTTGGGCAGTGAAAAAGTGTGTCTTTGTTTCTAGCTAGATATTTTTCACAAACCTAGTTCCCTTTCATTCAAGCTATAGAGAAGAGCAACTTTTTGCTGTATGTCCCCAGTGTACATTCTCCTGGGGGTGACTCTGCCAAGGGGATACCTAGCCTGGGATCAGAAGACTTTGGCTTACAGAGTGGAAGCTTTTCCCCCAGCTGCTGACATGACACTCCAACATTAGGCTTGAATGCTTGTGGATCATGCCTAGCTTCTGCCTTGTTTCCTGGCATGTGCAGAATGTTTAAGAAGGGCTGGTGTCTTATCATTATTGGTATTTGCATAGCACTTTCTAGTGTTCAAAGTGCTTCACCTCTACTGTCTTCTTCTAGTCCTTACAACAGCCTTCTAAGGATGATCAGTATTATTTCCTGATCAGTATTATTTCCAGGGTTTCAGACAGGGGATATCACCAATCCTACCTGAAGATGTTGTCAGGGATTGAATTTGAGACCTTCTTCCTGCAAATCAGGTGCTCTACCACTGAGCTATGGTCCTTCCCTGAACTCTTCCATGATGCATACCACCTACCAGTATTTGATTTAACTAATATAAACCTCCCCCCACCCACCCACACGCTTTAGCATCTGTGTGAGAGCCAGGAGGGTCCTGGGAATGATGAACTGGTTTTGGATCTGAGAGATGAAGGCTTAGGCAGCCTCCCCAGCTTCTTGATTATTATATACTTTCTGACAAATGTATAAGATGAGAAAACTGAGTTCACTGCATTTGGGATCCACGCTGGGAAGTATATGTGGGGGTGATATCTGTACATAATGAGTTTTATGACTGGTTTGAAAATGCAGGTTTTGAAGTTAATGCAGCATCTTGCCAGCCATTGCGACCTCCTGGAAGGGGCTTGTTTACACACTTGGCTGCCTGTGAGGAGCAGCTTAGAAGTACAAGAGACTGAGTGTTTGGTGGGTCTGAGAGCTGTGCGACTTGCTCAGTAATCCTGTGTGTCTCTGTTAAGGCCCAGCAAGGGTACAGGGAGACCAGCTCACTGCAGCTTTTGTCCAGTGGCGTGGTGGTATTGTCAATTGTGATCAGGGCCTATGCCATGATCGTTCATCTCGACAAACTGCCACCTCTGGTTTCCATGCATGCCGTCACTAGAGTGGATCACAGGATCCCTGATGTGCCCTGTCACTCATGAACCTGACTTGAAGAGGTGAACGAAGTTGGCTCTTTTCCTGCCTTGACTGCTTTGTGTATTGATCCTGAGTCAGGTTCACTAAGTATTTCATCAGCACCATGGATGGCTGTTCGCCCACCTAGGTTAGGCTAAGCATATTCATTAATAAAAGCATGTACCACATAGCTTTTACTGTGGCCTCTCTATGACTCCACGCACATGAAGCAGGCTGAGCTCTTAGATTCAAAGATTGGGACTCTGCAGCCCTCCCCTCCTTATCTTTCCAGCACTCCCTTGTCAACTTCATCCATGCCTTATTATAATATCTGCACCAAGTGTAGACTAACATTAACCAGACTTGTCATCTTAACCAACATTTGAAGCATGTTTGCTTCACTACTGTGGTTCAAACACTAGAACCTGTTTAAAGCAGACAGTGATGTCCAACCAGTGTCAAAGGCCTGCACGGACCTTAAGCAACACCTGACCTTCAGTTGTGTTGGTTTGCAGAGTCTCTAACAAAGAGCCCTAGGAACCAAGCCACAAAGTTGTCAAGGAGAAGCAGGAGAGAATTTGCAGCGGAGAAGGCAGGCTGGGGCCTTCTTGCAATCTCGTAACCATTGTTACGATGTACCATTACATCAACACCAGGCTCTCGGAGACCAAAGTGCATCTGTGAAGACGCTGCCTCACATCAGGGTTCCTTTTCAGATCTGAAATGAATGTGGGTAGATTTTGTTTTTAAAGGGGGGATTTTCCAGCAAGAGCAAAATAGGAGTGGTGTGTGCCCTTCTCAAACAGTTCCAGTATGCATAGAGACACACTTGTGTCCTTGCAGCTAGTACAGTTTGTGTTCACTTGCACATCTATTTCTTCAGCCATTCGCCATCCTGCATGCCGGCCTGCAGTGCAGCAGGGAGTTTGCTGCAGACCCCAGAGAAAAGGCAGGGGGTGCTTTGGGGCAGCTCTGGATTGAGAGGCAAGTGGGCTAGAGGGACAAAGGGTTGGGCACGTTTGAGCAGAGGAGAGCCCTTTCTCACCCTCAACTGTTGTTTCTTTGAACATATGCAGAGGGCCTTCCCCTCATCTTTGAGTTAACAGCATCTGGTGTGCATGTACCACATGCATGCCTCAGGATCTGAGCATAAGGGCCTCTCTTTGCATCTGTCTTCAGCCTCAGAAACCCTTATTTCAAAAAAGCAAACCTTTTCCTTTCCTGTGTCAGTAAAATGTAATCACCCTCCCAAGGGGAAACAGGAGCAACTTGTGCACTGCCCATGTATCATTTCCTCCCTTGGATTGTCTTAAGTTTCCCTTGGATTGTTGCTTTGTTCTCTCTTTTCCTCCTCCTTCGTCTTTTTGCTTCTCTGATTGGTTAGGAAGCTTTCCTTCCCCATCCTCGCCAAACACACAAGCGTGCCTTTCTCCCCATGCTCCCCACTGCCCCCAACTGCAAGTGCTTCTCTCCTTCGCCCTCCTTCCAAACACTTTGGCCATTCAGAGTGGGTGAGCAGCATGCTCTGGGTTTGGCTTCCTGCCTTTTCTGCTCTGTTTGCCGGGAGCCAGAGAGGGAGAGAGCAAGCCGCTCTCCCAATCACATTTGGTAATAAATTATTAGTTCCGCTGCTTTCGCTCCCATAAGCTCAAAATAGCTGCCTTTTTTGAGCAGCCGGCAGCCGGCGCGGGCTGAGTTCAATGGCAGCGAGCTCCTGAAGGGTGCTTGACTATCATTATGGCCCTTTCAAGGTGCCTGCGCGCTTCCAAGCCAGCCAGGAGTTTAACTGACGCCGCTGAACCTGCACACGCTCTATGTCTCCTGGCAACCTTTCCCGGGTGCCAGGTGGAGCCTGCCTGTAGGGGCTCTGGCGATTTCTACCAAGTGAGCTGGCCTTGCTGGTGTAAGGGCAAGGAAGGGAGAGGAGCTCCCATCAGCCTTTCCCTCCCTCCCTCCCTCCTCCCTGCATCCCCTGATTTATGGGCTGCTTCTCCCTCTACTCGCGGCACGCTTACCTTGCTGCTCTTTGCGAGAGACTATAAATCTCCCTGCACACCTGCTGCCGCTGCCAGGTAATTGGTGTATCCTTCAGATGCCAGGGCTCCAGAGAGCCTGACCTGCCATATTTTGTGAAGCAGGGCAGGGGGGAGGCAGAAGAGAGGTTTAGGTTAGCGCTGGGCTTGGCATGAATTCAGGACGCCAGGTGGTACAGACCGTCTTCCAGTGCTATATTTGAAAATAAAATCTGGGGAAGGAGTTGAAGCCTTGGTTTTAAGCTATCCTTCCAGACCAGAAGCCCTATATTCCAGACTTAAGGGGATGAGTGTCCTTAGAGGGGTGGCAAGTGAACTCTGTGCATGTTTTGATGCCCTTTTTGTACTTCTATGTCTCCTGGCACTTGAAACTGATTCTTAGGCCAGGTTTTGCTTCAGCTTAAGCCTTGTTCACTTCTTATTCTCCTAGATCTTCCCGGGCTATTTATCTGTCTGTCTATATACACATATTTCTCCCTCCTACCCTTTTAAAAATAAGAAATAGTAGCCCAGTCTTTTAAGGGGTGTCAAGGCCAAGCAAGATGTACACATTGTTAGCCTCCCCCCTCCCCAAAACTAAATTCAGGGTATGTCTTGATTTGGACTGTGGCATGGGGAGGAGAGGTGGGGGCTTCAATACTTTTACCATCACCCCACAGCATTCTAAAACAGGGACCAACAAGGAACTTTCTATCCCAATGCTAATAGCAGACACAGGACCTGTGATCTAGTTTGGGATTGCAGCTGTGGGGGCAAAGGGTTAAATCCCCCTATACCAGTCTTCCAATACAGATTTTGTCCCCTGCCTCCCCCCCAGTTTTCAGTTTATTTTTGCAAACAATTCATGTAGCTATTACTTGTGTGATATGCTTTTGCACTTAGTTTTGTCCTTGGTGCTATTGAGGCCTAAAAGCTGGTCAAGGTTGAGAAGCAGAGTTGTTTGCAAAGAGCCAGGAAAGACCTTCAGTTTTGGTTGGGCTTGGTAGCCAACTGTTGCTTCTGGAAGCCAATAAGTTCTGGCTTTCTCCCTTGCTCTCCCTACCCTGAGATGTGAAGGGTTTTGGGGGGGGGATAACACAGTGAGGGTACTTCTCTCCTCCACAGCACAACCTGGATGAGGAGGTTTGTAACAGTGCTTGTGGGCCACTGGCGCTGGTGTGGCTGCCTGCCTGCCTGCATCCATATGGAGGAGCTGCCCCAGTGAGGTTCTGCTTATCTAGAGCACAGGCCCAGGCCCATGCCCAGCTTATGTAGTGTGTGGGCCCTATGCTAATTGTCCCAGTATGAAGCTTGAAGGCAACTCTACTATTGGTGAATTGGGAGCACAGTTCCTATAGTTGGACTCTCTAGACCCAGGAGTTTACAAAACTCTGGTCCATGATCTTAATTCATGCGGTCAACAGCCTGTCTGTAAAAATACAATTAAAAACCATGCACCTAGCACAGCGGATTACAATTGTTACTACAAGCAGAAAAATTATTAAGAGCTCCACCAAGACCTTCATCAATATTTTAAATGATCCATGAGGAAAAAGGTTTGGGAACCACTGCTCTATTGCTTCCTTGCAGGCTCCTGCCTGATCTAGAAGCATTTTACAGACAGACAGACAGATGTTCCAGAATGGGAGCATCAGTATTTTCCATTCTGAGAACAGGGCCAAAAACAGAGGAGTGAGTCCCCATTCTGTGCCTGAAATTTCCTTTTTTTAAATCCATTCACTCTGTTGTGTGCTGTTTGAATGGCATCACATCTAGCTTGGCTCAGAGACTCACAGCCTAGAGTGGGCCTCTTCTATGATGGATAGAAGAATAAAAGAGTCACCTGGTTCTTCAGAGCAGCTGGCTCCTTGGGTACCAGGATGCCTGCCTTGGTGGGTGAGCACAGCAACAGCTGGCCGGTTGCTGCCTCCTAGTGGCTGCTACAGCGAATGCAGCTTCTCTGACCCATGAGTACATCCTAGGTGGGTGGGGGATGTTGTTAGTGCTTAGCTCTTTGGAGCCCTTCAAAACAATTCAAACAAAAGTGCTTGAAACCAACAGAAAGCAAGCAACTGTGACATTTGGAGCATTTGGCTAGGGCTGGAAGGCCACAGAGACTTCAGTCTCCCCTTCCATGCATTAGTTTCTCCGGATGAATTTATGTAAACCAGGATTGAGCATGTGTGCCTTAAGCAGAGACCTGGTTGTTCCAGATGACTCCAACCAATGAGCCAAGCCACGTGCAGCAAAATACAGTGGCTTTGCTCACTACAAACCTCTGGTGTTTGGGGGAGGGGCAAACCATGGCTGGCGCTTGCCTTGATACTTGGCTTGTGAGTTTTCCGGAGGCATCTGGCTAGCCATCTTGAGAAACAGGAGGCCAGAGTAGGCAAGATCTTTGGGCTGATCCAGCAAGGACTCTTAGGTAAGCTGAACTAAGGGGGGGGGGTGACTGTTCCCATGCACAAATATCACAACCAGTGATTTACACAGACATGTTATATCTCTCTGATATCTCTCCACTCAGTGACCTGCAGCTGAATGTTAGAACTGCCTCCAGTATGAGACGCAGTTTGATGTTTTCAGTGAAACTTTTGCATGTGCCAGTAGCAGCTCTGTGCCCTGTAGCCAGTGAGCAATAAACATGGAGTCTGTATCTGGACACCTGTTGAGCCTCTGTAGCAGGAAGCTTTATTGGGACCCAGGGGAAGGGCGGTAACTCAGTGGCAGAGCACCTGCTTTACATTCAGGTTGCCCCAGGTTCAATTCCCAGCATCTCCATATAGGGCTGGGAGAGAATCCTGTGTGAAACCCTGGAGAGTTTCTGCCAGTTAGTGTACAGTCAATACTGAACTGGTTAGAGTAGTAGTTGAGCTATGTATAACACAGCTTCCTATTTTCCTCGTATTGTTTTGCCATAGGTCAGTGGCAGAGCACCTGCCTTACATGCAGAAGGTTCCTGGTTCAATTCCTAGTGTCTCCCGGTAGGGCAGGGAACATCCCATCTAAAACCATGGAGAGCCACTGCAAGTCAGTGCAAACAACACTGAGCCAGATGGACTAATGACAGCTTTCTGTGTTCCCCTCCTCCCCACCCCCTGCAAGAAAACACATACATTCTTACTTCCCTCTAGGAATTCTCTGCTTCTTCCATGTCCTCCTGAGGCAGTGGAAGCGCCTCTCCTTGTACTGCTTTGATCCCAGGAGGGACCCACCTTCTTCACCAGCAGACCTGCACTCCACTGCCCTGCATATGAGTTCAGCCTAAGCAGTTCTTCAGAGCCAAGGGGATTTGGGTATAATATGCACGTTTCAGTCTGCCTTTGTCCTCGCCTGCTGCTTGCCTGTTTTGGTTTATTTCCAAACCCCCTTCCAAACGCACATGCAACCCACCCACCAGCTCACTCGGCAGGCAGGCAGGTTCTGCTTTTGCTGCTCTGGGCAGCTCCCCCTTGCCAGAAACCCGCCAGCATCATCAGCAACAGATGGGGAGAAGATGGCAGGTTCCCAGCTCTCAGTTTCCCGCCGAGGGCAAAGACACGGGGCGTGTGTGGCGCCTGCCTCAGCAGCAGTGCCAGGCAAGTGCTGACAAACACGCTTGGGGCTCTTCAAAGGCCCGGCTGTCGGGTGAGGGGGGGTGTCTTGGAGTAGAACACACCTGCGCCAGGCACAGCAATGCCAAGGGAGCTAACTGCCTGTCGGGCGCTGCCAGTGGCATAGAGAGTGCCCCCAGGAATGAGATGATGCCACAAAGCGGAGGAGCTTGAAGAGGAAGGTTTTCTCATTCATGCGCCTGCAGCCCGCAACAATCCTGTTTGCATTTTTAGACGCTTGAGACAAGATCCCAGGAGTTGTTTGAGTCTATGAGAATTCTGGGACCTACCGCTCTCAGGCAGCTTATGGGGTTTGTATAGGAGTCCATTGTAGTATATTGTACTCTTAATCTCTGCCTTGGGCATTTTTCATGAATTGATAAGGTGATGAACACCTGACTTACACTCCGTACTCAGTACAGTATGCCTGAAGAAGCAACCCCACTTGCCCCTTCCTTGGCAAAAGGCAGCTTCTCTCCAAGAGAACTTCACACTGTTTTGACAGACTTTGTAAATGAGTTCACTGACACTGGAGTCCATTGTGGTCCCTTCCCACCCACCTGCACTCTGCCCTGTGTAAAAGGGCAAGCCACTTTTGTGCATAAGGCAGGCCAAGGCAATGGCAGAAAATAGAATGTCAGACCTCAGAATCCTGACTTAAGGACTCTCTGCCCTGCTCGTGATTGAGAGTGAACCTGTAAGATCTTCCAATCTGCAAAACAGCTTCTGAGATACAGCGTATCTTGGTCAAAGTGCCTGCCACAAGTATACCTTGTTGCTGAGGTCCTTTACTTTTCCGACATCTTGGTGATGGTCATGGTGAGATACACATACTGCTACCGTGTGTGTGTGTGTGTGTGTGTGTGTGCTTGTAGGCACTGATCTTTCTTGAAAATGCATTCACTTCATAATCTTTCCTTCGGTGGTGCATATATTTCTTGCTTCATCTCTCCTGCTTATTTGTTGTAGGGAACAATCAGCTTTCTGTAGCTTAAATATTTATTTAAATTACTTTTTTGTTTACATATTTTTGTAAGTCGCTTTGAGACTTCTTTGCAAAAAGTGATGAACAAAGGCAATAAACAAATCAACTTCACTGGATTAATACCAAATTACAGTTACATCACTCTTCCAGTGTGTGTGTTTGTGTGCGTGTGCGCACACACACACGCACACACACGCTTCCGCTTAATTGGTTTTGAAAACCTGCCTTGAAGGAAAGTTCTGTTTAACTAGCAGCCTCCTGGGTTTTGGCAATCACCTAGTCTTTTCCTTGCTCTTTGGGACATCCACAGACCTGGGTTTAAATCCCCATTCAGGGCTCCTCCAGATAACCTGTTTATTAAGCATGGAAGTTAAATCATATTTGATATTCATTGAACGTTCATTCTGATTTGTTTGCTGGGCAGTTATACCACAACAGACATTCATTGGGGGGCTGTAATGGTTCAGAATACCAGTTGCTGGAAACCCCAGGAGAGGAGAGTGCTCTTATGCTCAAATCCTGCTTGCAAGTTTCCCAGAGGCAACTGGCTAAGCACTGAGAGAACAGGATGCTGGACTAAATGGGCCATTGTTCTTACTTCTTGCAGGGTGTTTACACATCTTCTTATCAATCATTTGTTCATCTTGCACTTCTCAGTACATTTCTCCACCACTTTCCTAACCCACAAAAGTCCATGTGTCGGGCTAGAGCAGTGGTGGGAAAAAGGTAGCACTCCAAAAGTTGCTGGACTACAAATCCCATCACCCCTGACTATTGGCCATGTTGGCTGGAGTGTGTGTGGAGGCCCACAGAAGTTCCCATCCCTTCCCTTGTGCCACAGAGAGTTTTTAATCCATGTTTAAATGGATAAACCTACATTTCCAGTATGTACTTGAATCTCTCCTGACAATCTAGAGGCACCCTTAGTCATGAAACTCATATGTGTGGCCTTAGGCTAAGAGGTGATGCCTGACCTCAGTCAGCTCCCAGAATGGTGACAGCAGTGATGATGACTTACGCATGTAAGTCACTTTTTTCACAAGGTAAACTCAAAGTGACTTGCAGAAGCAAGCACTGAAAACAAAGATAAAAACAACCTAAAATGGTCACCTATAATATGTATGAAAAGATGGTTCTTGTGTGTTTAATATGACAGTGTAAGGGTGGAGGAGAACTTTTGTAGGCTACCTTGAGTTCCTTAAAAGGAATAGTAGGATACAGGTGTAACTTGTGGTTAAGATTTTTTAGAAGGCATTTTTCAGATAGAGGTTTTTAGCTGCAGGGCTGCTGTGATGAACTTGTGACAAACATTTACCGGCAATTTAACATAGTTTCTTTTGGAGAGAGGTAAGATGCCCTGTGGGTCTGCTGCTAGACCCCAAAAGACATGGGTTTATAACTTCAGTAAATAAATAGCTGGCTTGGCTAGCTGAAATCCTGGCTCTGGAAGGGCTCAGATACCTCTGGAGTTGGCAAGTGCACAAAAGCCGCAAAAAAATCCTGTTTGGGTTGTGTTAAGGGTATAGGCAGAGAAGAACATAGAGTCACAAAGGATTGCTACCTGGGAAGGGACCATGGCTGAGGGCTTTGTGCCCAGAAGATCCTGGGTCCAGGCCCTTTGTATCTCCAGTTAAAAGGATCAGGTACAGGTGATGGGGAACACTTCGCTCTGCCAGAGACCTTGAAAAGCTGTGACCAGCTGGAGAACAAGACAGTCCTGGGTTAGCTATGTGAATAGGTTGATATAAGGCAGATTCCTGAATTCCTATATGTGTTTCATTTAGAGGTCTTGCTGGGCACTGTGTAAATCCACCAGAATGGCAAGGTGATGACAGAGGGCTGTCACCTCTTTCTGTCCTGTGCCTCTACAAAGTGTCAGGTGGAAGTTGTTTTATCAGAAGTGCACTTCAGCACTGCGGAGAAGTTCATCTGTTGGATTTCTGCCTGCTGTGCTCAGGGCCCAGGAAACCTTCCAGAAAATGGAGAGAGAGAGAGAGAGAGGAGGCCAGCATTGTCTAACTGCTGCAGAGACGGTCAGCCCTTTTTTATTTTTTCTTCCCAGGACTGCCAGCACAGGAAAGAACAGGAGTGGGTGGGAGGGGTGGAATTATCTGGCACCCCAGGGTGTGTCTTGCAGCATCAGCAGGTGGTTTTTGGCAGGGGACACAAGCAGGAAACCCCGCCCTCTTCTGTGTGGGCCGCCTCTGCCAAAAGAGACAGAGAGAGAGGTGCCGGAGAATGATTCTGATTCCATTGGTTGTGAGGGGAAATTCTGGGCTGCTGCTTGCCTTTTGAAGGTGAGTTTGAATGGAGAGTCCCCTTTGTGATTTTGCCATGTGCCCCCCCCCCCCATTCTCTTCTTTGGGAGCCCAGAGGCTTCATTTTCATTTTTGCAAAACATCTAGCCTCCACCACAAATAAAACATGCTCAGGAAACAGAGCTGTTCCCACACAGTGCTTGAGCGTGTTTTAAGAAAGGCAGTGGTCAGCGTATTAAGGGGGTGCACGCTCTTTATATCAGGGTGGGCAGAAGGTGGGTTGGAACCTCTCTTGGTGACTCACAACAAAGGTTTCTGACTCCCAAATAGTTTTGTCAACAAATCAACTTTTTCTTCCTAAATTAAGCTGCCAAAATGAAGAAAGCCATCCAGGAGCAGACTTTGGTGTGAAAGGAAATGTGAGCTGAGCTCAGTTATAGTACTGAAAACACATTTTTAGGCTCAGGACTACTCAGGTGGTCTTTATTTCTAACTATGTCTTTAGCACCCAGCTCTGGTTGATAGATTGAGAAGCAAGGTGTCTAGTAAAAGACAGCAGTGATCCTACTCCTGTTGTACTTGTTCAGAAGTCACCTTCCATGATTGAACACTGGTACTGAAATTAGAATTGAGGGCCTGGCTGAAACCCTGTGTTGGGGTGGACTGGGAAGATGGGCAATGTCCTGTAACTATTGTTTGCTAGAACAATTTACAGCTGTAGCTGGGATGAGGGTGGCGCTGTGGGCTAAACCACTGAGCCTCTTGGGCTTGGCAATCGGAAGGTCAGCAGTTTGAATATGCACGATGGGGTGAGCTCCCATTGCTCTGTTCCAGGTTCTGCCAACCTAGCAGTTCAAAAGCACACCTGTGCAAATAGATAACTAGGTACCAATGTAGCAGGAAAGTAAACGGCGTTTCCGTGCACTCTGGTTTTTGTCAGTGTTCCGTTGCACCAGAAGCAGTTAAGTCATGCTGACCACATGACCCAGAAAGCTGTTTGTGGACAAACTCTGGCTCCTTTGGCCTGAAGCAAGATGAGCACCGCACCCCATAATCGCCTTTGACTGGACTTAACAATCCAGGGGTCCTTTACCTTTAACCTTTTCAAGTCTAGCAATCCTTTGCATTTTGCAAGGCTGCATTTATTGGGAGTATGGGGGGGGCGGGGCGGTGGTGTAGGGCAGTTTGGTGAGAAAACTTAAATGACCAGGGTAATGATGGGGTTTGATCTGAAGTGAGAAGGGTGTGATTGCTTCAGGAGTCCCCCTGGGTCAGTTTGGGTCAGTCTCGACAAGCTCTGAAAATGTTTCTGAAATAATAATCTAGACATACTGAGAAGCCCTGCCAAAACAAAGAGCTCTCAGCCTTGGACAGAAAAACACCTGTGTGTGTATTTTTTTGCTGTGTATGTTAGAGAAGGAAAGTTGAGGGCGGAGTGTGGTTTTCCTGGAAATGCATCTGTTTGCATGTCAGTTGCGGACAGTTTAATGAAGAGACTGCATCTGTTGGGACAGAAAAACAAAGGGCAGGAGAAGATGTTGAACCTAATTGGCTCATGAGAGAGAACCGTGGAGTACCTTTTAGGGCGCCTCCAGAGAGCAGACTAAGACACAGTGCTAAAACCCCTTGCTAGCCCCACAGTCATCAACACGAGTAGGGTGCCAACTGCCCAGCAGGCATTGTGGACTTCAGATACTGGACCTGTTTTTAGTACCATGCCTGTCTCTTCCTTTCAGAATCATTACCCAGGTGGAACTTTGCATAGGAAGAAAGAATCACTGGAGCAGAATAACCTTTCCCTAACCAGCTGTGCTTGCTAGGTCAGGGCACAGTGCAATAAGAAGCAGCTCAGCTCCTCTTCATGCTTTGCAACATGTTAAATTCATTTTGCAAGTGGAGTAGGATAGATCTGGACTTGCTGGATAACACCACTCTAAGGTCCTAGCCAAACAACTTTTGCAACACTGTAGAATGTTCTTATTCCACTGATAAAGAGCTGCATCTGGACTGACCTTTTGTTAGAACAAGCCAGTCAGGGCAAAAGTGGCCCCAGCAGGCTGTATTTTGCTTGCCCAGTAGGTCCTGGGCAACCTGTTGCAACCCATTTAGCCAAATAAAACCCACCAGCATCCTAGTGTGGTCTACTGGATACTTGTCGACTTCCCTACCTGGCATTGGTTGTTCCAGAGAGGTGCCAAAAATAGGATTGTTGAACTCTTAGGAGATATCCATATGTGTCAGGTGGATGGCTGCATTTGCCTTAATTATGTTGTGGTGGGGGGAATAGAACACTTGGAAATAGAACCAAAGTCCAATGTGGGGGTGGGCAGGAACCCAAAGGCAGATGGAACCTTCCTTCCCTTGCAAGTTGAGACCTGGGTGAATGCAGAGCCCACTAACCCAGCACTTTCCCCCCCTCTCACCCCCCATTGAATTTATTAATTTTTCAAAACATCAACAAACATATAATATCAACTAATACAACAACTACAAACACCTCAAAAACAAAAACTTATACAAACTACAAAATACAAAAATGAAAAACAAAAAATTATTTCTTAAAAGCTGCTTCTTTCCTTAACATTGTTGCTAGACTTCCTCACGTCTACCCTTCCTGCGTTCATTGTCCTTCATCTTTAGTAATTTCTTTAAATTGTCCAACCACATTTTCCAAAAAAAGTCTTATCTATTTCTTAAATTATTTACTTAATTCATTATTTCACATTTCATTAACACTTAACATAATTCTAAATCTGCAGTCTAACATTTCTTCCAAGTTCTTTCTAAATTTCAATCTTACTATATTTTTTCAAATACATTTTAAATTTCTTCCATTCTTCTCCCACTGCGTCGTCCCTCTGGTCACGGAGTTTCCCGGTCATCTCAGCAAGTTCCATATAGTCCATCATTTTCATCTGCCATTCTTCAATCGTTGGTAGTTCCTCTGTCTTCCAGTTTTTAGCTATCTACCCCCCCCCCAATTGAATTTGGCGGGGTGACCTGCCATCTTATCCCACCCCAATTTGAGAGAGATGTGCATATGGTTTTTGGGTTTGTTTGTTTTCTTGTTTCTTGTATTTCTTACCCACTTCTCACTCATAATATCCTAGGACAGGATGCATAAATACATAAAATATAAATACATTGAAATAAATAAAACAAAAAAATTAATGAATATTCAGCAAACCATAAAACCACCACAATAAAAGTATGAAGCAGATACAGCTTGTAATGAGAAATCCTCATCATGAGCCACACACTGTGGACCTCTGAGGGCCACATATATGTTGCCTCTGAATACCTGTTGCTGGGAATCACAAATGGGGAGAGTTTCTGTGGCAGTCAGATCCTGTTTCTGGGCATTCCATTTAGGGCATGTGGTTGGCTTTTGTGAGAACGGGATGCTGCACTACTAGATGGTCCTTTGGCCTGAGCCAGCAGGACTCTACTTATGCTCTTAAGCAGTTCCTTGGCTGCTGATTGCCTTACCCAAACCAGCAGAGGAGATGCTCCTTCAGATGTGCCCATCTGTTGCTGCTGCAGTCCGCACGCTTTTTTATTATTATTATTTAACAAGATCTTGCACAATTGGCTGTATGAATCTCTGAATGCTCTGCCATTGTTTCATGAGTGGTTTGGGCTGGGCTTCCCCAAGCCCAATAGCATTTTTTTTTTAATGAACATAAATAAAGGAATACGAGGAACACTGTCTTAGTATGTCACAAGTTGTGCAGGCCTGTTTGAAGTGAGAAATCAGCCAGGCTGAGCAATCCACGGCTTGTCCCCTTCCCGTTTGGCAAAGCTGCCTCCTGCCCAGCCAGCTACAGCTGCCTTTTGACCTGCAGGAGCATCTGGGAGTCACAAGGGAAGGTTTTGGCTGTCACTTCTGATGCCCCTCGCAGATGGCTGGAGGGCAGTGCAGGTCAAAGCCTCCATCCTGGACTGTAACCAGACACTCAGGCATGACTTCCAGGTCTCTTGGAAGACAGACCTGGAAGGCAGAAAAGGAAAGATGCCTCCCATCAGTCCAATGTCTGGTAAATCTAAAAAAATAGTTATTGCTTTAAAACGCATACGGCTCTCTCTCTCTCTCTCTCTCTCTCTCTCTCTCTCTCTCTGTGTGTGTGTGTGTGTGTGTGTAAAATCTTACTGCATGTCACTACTTAACTGAAGCCACAAGGCAGCTGCTTTGCTGGCACTTTGGAGTGGTAGGGGTGATGGCACTGGCTATGTCCTTGCCAGCTTTATACTTGCAGCTCCCAGTGATTGAGAACACAATGCAAGTGTGAACTGTTTGGGGTTGAATTTAGACACTCCTGCCTGTGGTTGGGTTGTGTGATTTGCTGGCTTTGGGGTCTCTGGCGGTCTGGTGGTTTAAGATGCTATGAAGACACTGCATTGCTATTTGAATTTGTAGCTTATTTGAATTATTATTATTACCATCAATATTTATTATTCTAGTTGTTGAAGAGTTCTGTGTAACTCAGAAGCTTGTGCACCAAGCACCATTAAAGAAGCAATGATGTATCTCTCTTATACTGAGTCCAAGGTTCCTATACATTTTAAAAGAATTATATCTAGGTGGAGTCTGTGGCACCTATTTACTCCTACATCAAGCTTGGGTGTGATGGGAGTCCTGTTTCTGTATGGTTCTTGCCTCCCTTTCAGGATGGATAAATTCTTTGATGCTTTGCTGAGAAGTGTCTGTCCCATATTCTGTTGTATGAAGCAAGTGGGGGGGGAGCCACACTGGCCACATCCTTCTGCCAGAGAGGACAGGATTAGCTCCAAAAGCCCATAACTATCAGGACCACCTCAATTCCTGTTATGCTTAAAACGTGGATTTTCCATGGGCAAGCCAAACTAAACTCCCGTTGACCCAACCCTGCTTTGGTTAGACACACTTCCAGTGATAAACCAGCCATAATATTCTAATGCAAATGAATCCCAAGGTAGAACTCTGATTATTTCTGGAAAGTGTGAAGCAGAATATGAACAAAAGTACCTCTGAGGATGTGCAGAGTGCTTTTTCTCTGCCCATTAAGTAATCCTTGTTCCTCTGTGCTGAGGATTGGTTGTGTGTAGAACTTGCAGGTGGGTGAGTGCTAGGCTCCATCTCTACCCTCTCTCTCTTTTTATGAATTATTCACTGCCTTGGGATCATAGTTGTAAAACGGCTGCTTCTCTATAAAACACACACACTCCTCCTCACTCACGCTCTCTTTAAAAAGCTTTGCCTAACTCTCAGTCCCCACAGCCTCAGCTGATCTCCATGCATTCTTCCTGGGTGGCTTAATTGAATGGGCATGATTCGATTAGCCCACAGAGCACTCTCACCGCACTGCCTTTTTGGAGGTGGGTGTCTCTCTGGCAGATTAATTGAATTCTGTTCCTTGAGAGGGGCTGGGCTTGTGCATGCTGGATGAGGGGAAGGGAGGGAAGGAGGGGGAGTTAGCCCTGCAGCCTCAAGCAGCTAAGTGCTGTTCCTGCTTGAGATAACGCTGCAGGGGAAAGAGCTTCTGTTATTTGGTTGAGAGGGTGGGGGAGAAAGAAGGCCAGGCTAGCAGCAGAAAGAGTGGAAATTGGCAGGCTGGCGTTCAAACAGCAGGGAAGGCCTCCCACAAAGCTGGTCCTTGGCTGATGGAAAGGATGTGCAACAGGGAAGAGGCGGGGGCAGGGAGAGGGGTGGTGTTCTGCTGGTCCCAGAAAACAAGTGAGAGCAAAAACTAGGTAAGTGGATGCCTTTTATTAGAATCAGATTCTTAAGTGGTGTGAAAGGAGGCAAGCTTTTTGAGTTACACTTAAATCTTCGTCTGGGCTTCTGTCCCTGCCTGTGACAGATAGAGAACAAAGTGCAATGTGGCTCAGCTAGTGCAAACACTTCTGTCTTGGTTCCCAAACATGAGGTTGTAGCCAGTCCTAGCCCTACCCAGAGTAGACCTTTTAAGGTCAATTGACACACCAAATGTAGGTTCATTCATTTTAGTGTCTCTGCTCTGAGTATATCTTAGCTGAATACAGCCCTTAGTTTCCTAGGCCAGGTTTGGGGATTGGTGAATTAGGCTCTGGGGACACGGACACACACACACACACACTTCATAGATTGAGAACTCAGCTGTGCTACAAAATTGAGTGTTTACCTTCAAGGAAAGATGGTTGACATCTGGGACCTTCATGAAATACAATTCTCCACCACTGTCCTACCCAGCAGAATTCTAAGGTCTGTTATGGGCATTAAAACAAAAACAAAAAAACTTTACCCCAGGAAAGTACATTTAAAAAGAAATCATAACTATAGCAGTGAACACTGTTAAGTGCCAGTGCATTAATTAGAAGCTTTCTATGATTTTGTTTTCCAAAAAAAGGATTTTTCTCAAAACTTTTTTATGCATTGGGGGAATCTTATGAAGCAGTAAAGGTAAAGGGACCCCTGACCATTAGGTCCAGTCGGCTGAGGGAGCTGGTGTACAGCTTCTGGGTCATGTGGCCAGCATGACTAAACCACTTCTGGTGAACCAGAGCACATGGAAACGCCGTTTATCTCCCCCCCCCCCAGAGCGGTACCTATTTATCTACTTGCACTTTGATGTGCTTTTGATCTGCTAGGTTGGCAGGAGCAGGGACTGAGCAACGGGAGCTCACCCTGTTGTGGGGATTTGAACCGCTGACCTTCTGATCGGCAAGCCCTAGGCTCTGTGGTTTAGACCACAGCGCCACCCTCTGCAGGGAAGAATCATAGAACAATACTGGGGAAAGGAAGAAATAATGGGGGCAAGAGAAAAATGGGGAGGGGCAATGAGGAAGTCTGGAAGAGATGCTAATAACCAACAAAATTCTATCTGCTGCCCACCCTACTATGTCTTTCACCTGACAGCTATATCTTTAGCAGAAATGCTGTTTCATTTTCAGCAATTGAGAGCTAGTATCTTAAGCCTTTTAAAATAAAAAGCTTTAGAAGCCATGCCCCAAATGTTATTGCCTGGATATAGACCTGCAGATCCCTTCTCCCTACCTTGCCAATCTGTGTCTGACGCATCCCACTGTTTCTGTTTGTTCACCTTTCCTCCCTTTTCCTGGATTCTCAACTGTGCTTTCCCCCTCTGTTTCCATGGGCATCTCATAACATGTTTCCACTTACACACCGTGACAGCTTCAATTTTTGCACCTGGAGGACTTCTGAGATAGATAGTTTATCTGATGAAAGGGCTTTGTTCTGGATCCTTAGGATACCTGCAGGGGAGAGAATGGGTCCTGCTTGATTTTCTGAAACGAAAAAGAAGCAGCACCTAGTTCAGGCTGCTCACTCTATTTACCTTCTTGGGTGCAGCTGTTTCTGGGGTGGAGTGCAGCAGCAGTTTAACAAGCCCACAGTACAGAAAAAGAGGAATCTCAGTTGGCAAATGTAGTGCCATTGCCTGGGACAGGCATAGGCAACCTTCGGCTCTCCAGATGTTTTGGCCTACAACTCCCATTATCACTAGCTAACAGGACCAGTGGTCAGGGATGATGGGAATTGTAGTCCAAAACATCTGGAGAGCCGAAGGTTGCCTATGCCTGGCCTGGGAGCTGGTTTTGACACCTCTTGGTCTAAGGATAAACTGTGGATGGGTGGAAACAAAGCAGACAAACTGGTTCCTAGCTTTTTTTCCCAACAGGGTTTCGTGGAAAAGCATAGATGTGTCTTGGGTGGACATAACTTTGGTGCTTTGAGCAGAGGCTCTTGCCCGAGGCAGGGACTCGAAAGTGAGCTATTTTAGAAACTTTTGCTTGACTTGTAAATAGACTCGGGGAATTGCATACAGAGCCACTCTGTTTAAGAGCTTTTGTGAGAAACATTTTCCCATATTAAGAAACTCCTGGCATCACCAAAATCAGGACAGATGCTTGAGATTTGAGGATTTCTGAATTTTTTGAAAACAATAGGTCAAAAATAAAGGATTCCCTTTTGAATGAAAATATATTTAGCTGAGAAAAAAGATGAGCATTAAGAATATAAGAAGAGCCCTGCTGGATCTGGCCCACAGCCCATCTGGTCCAGCATCCTATTCTCACAGTAACCAAGCAGATGCTTGTAGGAAACCTGCAAACAGGACCTGAGCACAACAGTGCTCTCTTCACCTGTGATTCCAAGAAGCTGATACTGTATTCAGAGGCATATCACCTCTTGACAGTGGAGAGGGAACATAGCCAGCGTGACTAGTAGATAGGAAGGGAATGAGATGCCAGTGATATGAGTGAGTGCTACAGAATTTTCACTGCATGCAGCTCAGTCCTATGCATGTTTATCTGCAGAAACAAGCCTTGCAAGTGGAGAACAACATAGCCATTGTGACAGATAATCATTGATAGTCTTATCATTCCACACTGCATTTTGATCTCCCCCCGCACTCCCTTCCTGGATGCTTTTATCACACAGTACATCCCTATACCTGGGGATTCTGGAGGCAGCCTGGAGTGGAGCCATGGCACTCTCAAGGAGCAAGTAATTCCCATCACCTCCAGCGTTTTTATACTACATATTTTAGAACTGTATTTCAACCTGCTTGACTGTCACATGGTGCCCATCCCGGGAATTGTAGTCCTATGCAAGGGTTGAGGTTTATTTTCTACCTGCGAATTCTCCATTCGTCTATTAAACTGCAGTCCCCAAGGTAGAAGCTGTTATTTAACCCTGACCAAATAAGACATTTCTGAGCAGTTTTAGGTTTTGGTGTTCATGTAAGGGCTCCCCCCCCCCCAAAAAAAGTGCTGCAGGCTCCCCTTGCCCTTCTCAAGCTCTCTCCCTCCAACTTGTCCTCCAGTTGATGATTCAACCTTTTGCAAAAAGAGGTTGCATCACACTCTGCTTTCTGTTGCCCTCCTTGGGCTGAATGCCATTTCCGCGTCCAAGCTGGGGAACATGTTGGCAGCAGTGGAAAGAATGAGTGCATTATGAGGTGTCTCAGGCCACAGGGATCAGCTGAGCCTCATGAGCTGCTCTCTGCGTGAGCTGCTGCATCTCTGTGCGCATATGAGCATGCAGAGAGAGTGTCTGGGGCATTGGGAAGCCGCTCTGAGTCCCCCTGAGGGCAAGCTTGTTCCTGGGGAACACTGGAGACATGTCTTCACAGAGACGAGAGAGGGAGAGACCCCTGGTGCCCGTGGCACAGGGGCGTCCTGTATTTGTTCACAAACATTTCTTTCTCCAGTAATGAAAAATTACCAAGAAGGGGTGATTAGGAGATTCGGGCCTGCAGCTGAATTGGGGGGGTCCTGCTGAGCTCTGCTTTCCAAGGTATAATTATCCCAAAGGGGGTTGTCAAGGGGAAAAGGAGGGCTGGATTTGGCGCTTGAACAGGGACCTGCAGAAAATTCATCTGAGCTATTAACTAGTAATTACAGAGCACCAAAGTAGCAGGCCCAGAGCCTGGTGTCTGCAAAGCGCTGGAGATGAAAGGCAGCGGTAATTACGGAATCCGCAGGAGGCCAGCAGAGCACTGATAAGTAATGCTTCTTGAGCCGTTTATGGGAGGGGGGTTGGGGGGGACACACAGATACCATATTTAATGGAGTAGAAGAAGCTTGCTTTTTATACACGTTTTCAGAAGATACTTGTGTTGCCATCAGAACCATTTATCCTAGGATGGTGGTTGTGTGCTAAGGGAGACATAACTCAACAGATTGGTCTCTTTGAATAGGAGAACTGGCTGCCCATCGATTTTAGGAAAGTGGGAGACGGAGCAGGGGAGAGAGAAGGGCTCAGAAATATGTACACTTGGTTCTCCTTAAAGTTGTCCGAAAGGTGCATGGTTTTGCAAGGTCTTATCTCCATTTTAAAGATGGACAGCAAACTTACACTAAGCAGGAAATCCCGGGGTCAGTTTGCAGCAGTTTGGGAGATTGCTACAATGGCATCGTACTTTGATCTAAAGGAGTGGTGCATCTTATCCTGGCTGGCCCTGGATTCTTGTAACCAGGAGCATGAGGTTTCTCCCAGACTGCCCAACACATAGCAAAACAGGCAGCACAGTTTTCACAAGCTGTTTAGTCTTCTTAATTATCCATTTAGATAAAATGCTTGATGTCTTAAGTTTGAATTCAGACACTGCTGTTGACCTGACCTGTGCTCTGATTGTTCTGCAAAGGATTGGATGAGGGCAGAGGGCTGATTGCAAAGCAGGCTTGAAAGTCTTGCCCTTTGCCCTGGATGCTCTTCTCTATAGTCGCAGCAGTGTATTTAAAAGCAGAGGGGGTGGGGAGGGTGCCGATTGTGGTTACTCAGAGGAGAGAGAGTGAAGGGCAATCTGTACATGCTCAAATGCATACATGTTTATATACTCTAGTATTTTTGTGTTTTTTTTAAGTATATATATATCTTTTTAAAAAGGTTGCAGCTAAAGCCTGATTGCAAAGATAATAGTCAATGGTTGTTTTACACAAGACAATGATTTTGAGGAGCTAGAACAATCTCCAAAGAGTTGTATAGGAACCGACTCTGTTCCCAGACACACACCCCTGCTTTCCTTGTCTGGCAACAAAGTGAGAGAGTCTCTGCCCATGTGCACACTAGCTCTTTGTATCACTGACCTGCATGCACAGCTTTTATTCCCAGCTGTTACTGGAATTAATTTACATGAGCCTGATCGTGTAGGCAAGAGCCCTGTCAGTGGCTGAGAGCGCCTGATTTAATAGATGCTTGTATAATGAGGGCAGAACAGAAGAGGCCAAGATCAAGTTCAGTGTCTCCCAGGGTTGTGGGGTGGGTAAAGGGAGGGCGAAGGTGGTCACAGCAAAGTTTAATTGACACTGAAGTGCCCCCTCCTTTCCCACTGACAGGCCTGGTCAGGTGGCTGCCTCTCAGCAATCTCCATCCAGATATATACCGGTACATCATCTCTGTCTGCAGAGCATGGCCTCTCTGCCACTCTGGCTCTTCTATCAATTAACTGCAGTGCCCCATATCTCCTGCCCAAAATGAAAGCACCTCTGGGCATCCAGGGGTGGGGGTGTTTTGTTTGCTTTTAACATGGGCACACTTTGTGTGGAATCAGATTGCTCCTTTCAGAATTTGCCATCTCAGCACAAACTACATTGCTAAAGCTCCCTGCCCATGTGGCTGCAGATAAAGAACAGCCCTGCGGTGTAGACAGCAGAACATCTGCAGCATGGAAGACACAGCTTGTGTATAGCCTACAGGAGCTTGTAAAATAAATTCTGGGAGCCACAGAAAGCTGACACAGCCAAGTTAACGCAAGTCAAGCATTTCTTCATAGGTTTGCTTATTTTGTATAATCTGTGCACTCCTGTTCATCGCAGGGAAAAGGGGGGAGGCTGCCACGACCCTGAATCCCCCCCACACACACACACTGAACAGAGGTAATCCTGCTCAGACATCTTCTCTGACATCTAAGGTTTTGCTAGGCATTATATTGGGAAACCTGCAAGTCTTGAGGCCTAGAAACCAGTCTTGAATCCTAGGAGCTTGATTAAAAGAGACAAGATGAAAGGTGTGATTGTCAAGATGTTGAGTTCCGTGCCTAATGGGCAATGCAGTGGCTGTATGGCAGTTGCAGGTTACACAAAGCCCCAAGTGGCTGAAGTGGGGGAGATGGATACCGGAAGCCACTAGTCATTTTGCAGCTTTTGCCAAACCAGTGACCTCCAAATGTCTTTGGCAACAAGTCCCATCGGGCCCAGCTAGCAAGGCCCAGCCAGAGTTCCATGTGGGAAAGGATTGCTTATTAAACCATTCTGAGAATTGTAGCTCTGTGAGAGGAATAGAGGCTTCCTAACAACTCTCAGCACCTATAAAAACAACAACAACAACAACAACAACAACAACACCCTACAGCTCCCAGAATTCCTTGCGGAATTTGCTATGACTGTTTAAAGTGGTATCAGAATGTTATAAATGTATAAATGCAGCCTTTGTGGCCATCTCCACCATCTCCCTACTCTGGATTTCATTACGGAATCATTGGTTGTTGTGGTGGAGGTGGGTTTTTGTTTTTGTTTTTTTAAAGGCAGGCGGGTTTGGTTTTGCTATTCTGGAAACATTGCAGAGTAAGGGCATGCAGATGACCTGTCAATAGTTTAAAGGCAATGTGTATACAGTATATATGCTTTCCAACACTGCTGGAACAGTGTTGCAAAGCAATATTCATAACTTTGTTAACAAGTTTCTGCAGTCTGACGACCTTCATGTCACTATTTTCAAAAGGAAGGTTTGACAGGAAGCGGTGGAGGCTGGTCCATTAAGGTGAATAGGGTGCTGCCCCACCAAGGTCAGGCAGCCCCCACCTCCCTGATCTCTTACTTCTAACCAGTCCATGGGGTGTCACTGCCTACCAGCCTCCTCCTCCTTAGCCTCAGTGCTGCCCTTGTAGAATTCATTAGGGAGGAGGAGGACAAAACTAGAATTACTCTGCCTGTCATTGGCTCAGGTGCCACCTACTGTTGAGCTCCCTGCCTTCTGCCTACCAGTTCAAAGGGGCACTGGCCACCACTGCTAGTAAATGAACATTTCCCTTCCTGTTCACTTTGGAAGCTGCCTCATACTGAGTCAGACCACTGGTCCTTCTAGCTCAGTGTTGTCTACACCGACTGGCAGTGGCTCTCCTGGGTCTCTGGCAAGGAGGTTTTCCCAACCAGGTCTTGAGATTCCCAAGACTGACCCTGGGACTTTCTGCACAGAAGGCAGATGTTCTACTTCTGAGATTAGGGTGCATCCCAAAGTGCTCCTGTGAAAG
Source organism: Lacerta agilis (assembly GCF_009819535.1). Taxonomy (NCBI): domain Eukaryota; kingdom Metazoa; phylum Chordata; class Lepidosauria; order Squamata; family Lacertidae; genus Lacerta; species Lacerta agilis. The sequence goes on along the minus strand of NC_046319.1, from coordinate 36,339,178 downwards.
GCCTCTTTGGTTGTGAACATTTCTGCATCCCGGAAATACTCCAGGAAATGAGCGTCTTTAGGGAAGAGAAAGGCTGGACTGGATGAATCCCCAACCGGAAGTAAGATTGCCGGAAAAAATATCAACAACCTCAGATATGCTGATGATACTACCTTGATGGCAGAAAGTGAGGAAGAATTGAAGAACCTTTTAATGAGGGTGAAAGAAGAGAGCGCAAAATATGGTCTGAAGCTCAACATCAAAAAAACTAAGATCATGGCCACTGGTCCCATCACCTCCTGGCAAATAGAAGGGGAAGAAATGGAGGCAGTGAGAGATTTCACTTTCTTGGGTTCCATGATCACTGCAGATGGTGACAGCAGTCACGAAATCAGAAGACGCCTGCTTCTTGGAAGAAAAGCAATGACAAACCTAGACAGCATCTTAAAAAGCAAAGACATCACCTTGCCGACAAAGGTCCGTATAGTTAAAGCTATGGTTTTCCCAGTAGTAATGTACGGAAGTGAGAGCTGGACCATAAAGAAGGCTGATCGCCGTAGAATTGATGCTTTTGAATTATGGTGCTGGAGGAGACTCTTGAGAGTCCCGTGGACTGCAAGAAGATCAAACCTATCCATTCTCAAAGAAATCAGCCCTGAGCACTCACTAGAAGGACAGATCCTGAAGTTGAGGCTCCAGTACTTTGGCCACCTCATGAGAAGAGAAGACTCCCTAGAAAAGACCCTGATGTTGGGAAAGATGGAGGGCACAAGGAGAAGGGGACGACAGAGGATGAGATGGTTGGACAGTGTTCTTGAAGCTACTAACATGAGTTTGGCCAAACTGCGAGAGGCAGTGAAGGATAGGCGTGCCTGCCGTGCTCTGGTCCATGGGGTCACGAAGAGTCGGACACGACTGAACGACTGAACAACAACAAGGGAAGAGAAAGTTTGCAGTTGTGTTGCTGTTTTGCTGTATGAACATTACGGAAGAAAAGCTACCCCTCGGTGACCCAGTGTGTTGGCCGTATCGCTGATCCACAGTGAGAAATAAGTCCTGAGGATTTGCTTCATTTGCTTTGGGATGTGATCTTTTAGATGCAAGGGGGGAAAGAGTCCCTTTGCCTGTGTCCTCTCCATCTCCCTCCTCTGTTTGCCTCCCCTGCGTCACAGTCCCGTGCCAGGGGGACCCTCCCACCCCTCACCCTGCAACACAAGCTGAAGAGCGATGCTAATTTTAGCCATGCTAATGAAGTTGCTCATTTGAAATTCTATTTTAAGTGACCCGACATCAGCAGTGCCTGTTTTTCAAAGGCGGGAGCCTGCTGCGGCTCTGACATTCTGGTGCCGGGATGGTGAAGAGCATCATAAGGCTTGTGGGGCAGGAGGGGGGAGCGCTTTGCGTGTAGAATGGTGCCAGAGAGGGAGTTTAGGAAGAGACGCTCTGCCTAGGAGATCCCAAGCACCCACCTCTAGGTGCCCCAGATCTGAAGCAGCATATGGGGATACAGTAGGTATGAGCTTTGTTAGCGAATGGGGATGGTTTATGGGAGAAAAGCCTACAATCTAGAGAGATTGCCTGGGTGGGGTGTGGGCACTGTGCTGGGATATGGGGTGGAAGCCAGACCAGGCCAGTATACTTTCCATGGACAGTTGTGACTGCCCCTGACCCCATTTAAAATTGACTTAAGATTGCAGAGAGTGGGGATATCACCTGGTTTGAAGACTCATTACAGAAGTGCTAATTAAGGGACCCCTACAGCCTGCAAGGTGCATGTGCTTCTGTTCCCCCTCCCCTCACCCACCTAGCTTCACAGCTGACAGGGACCAACTCTGGCCGAGTGGCCATTGCAGGAGTCTCTTTATGCCTTTTCTCAGAATGCTTCCCATGGTCTGATTCCTCCCCTTTTAACTGTGGAAGTGATGAAGCAATGGGGTAGTGTATTTCAGGGCATAAGTAGCAAGGTCTCTCTCTCTCTCTCTCTCTCTCTCTCTCTCTCTCTCTCTCTCTCTCTCTCTGTGTGTGTGTGTGTGTGTGTGTGTGTGTTTCCTGAGACAGTTCCAAGTGCCTGAAGGGTTTTCTCTCTGTTCCTTCTTCCATTCCCCAAGAAGCATAGTCCTAGGGCAGGGGTGTCACAGCCCACATTCAGCACTGGAGAGGTTAGGGGAGAGCATGGCTTTCTTGTAAGGCAGCCCTTCAGCTGAGCATTCATTCGGTTCCTGCTAATTCCTGCTAACTCCTTGTAGGCTAAAGGGGTTCGCTCGATAATCTACCATTTGCGCTCTGCCTTTGGCAGTGCAGAGGACATGGAAGGGGGTCAGCCTCCTGAATCAATGCAGACTTGGTTGCAGTCAATAGATAGGGGAGGACCTGCACTGGGCACAGGCAGACATGGGTGCTGCAGATCATGTGAGGCTGCCTTATCCCTGACCAGCTGCTTCGCCCAGAGACAGCAGCTTGCTTTCTGCAGGCAGTTGCTATTTGATTGACGTTGGAGCTGCATCCAGGCAAAGGCAGTTCTGTATTAAAAACAGAGATCTATCAGAGGCCAAGGCAGGACGGTGTGTGCCCCCCTGCATATTCTTTAGAAAAATCATCATCACAAATAACCATAAATTGTGCAAATGTGTCTCTGTTAGCTGATATTGCACAATTTCCTTCTATTTCCAAAAGATACCAAAAATAGGAAGAAAGTTTAAGCCTTCATGCCCTTTCATTAGCTGGGGCAGCTCCCTGGCTCCTGTGATTTCACCAGCGCAGCCTGTGTCTCCGACCTGTTCACTACAGCTCATGAGGGCTAGGAAGAATTTTAATGACTGCTGAGATACTGTGGCACAAACTCATTTTTGCAGTCATGTGATGCAATTTTAAGTGCATGGGAGCATCGCAGCTGCCCTGACTTCAGCCTCCACTACTATCTTTTCTTTGCCGCAATAGTTTCCTTCAGTTCCAGCAAGATCCCCTTCACCAGCAGTGTTCACAGTTCTTGTGTCTCTCCCTCCTCTGAGATTCCTTTGGTCAAAGTGTTTATCTAGGGAGGGGATGAGGCGACCAAGTCAGGTCTCCAGATGCCAGATATGTGTGCATAGACTTGAATACACAGGGCATTGATGCACATAGAGTCATTTCTTTTACTTGCAGTTTCTTTTCATTTTGCCTAATGGCCCAAGAGCCAAACAGTGCTAGTCTGTTTTTAGGGCTCTGGTGTGCCAACAGAGTGTCTTGGACTCTGCAAGTGTACTGGTCCACCCAAGAGACCATGGAAATCATGGTTTCAGAGCACATGGCAGCACAATCCCTTGAACACATACACACAATATGGCACCTACTGGTTTGGCGCGTTGCCTCCTTCCCTTCTACCTTAACATGGCTACGCTAGGCGGCATCAGCATGCTGTCCCACACCAAAGCTTCCTGAGCTGCCCAGCATGCTCTCTGAACCCCTTAATGCCCTGCAGAAACTGCACCCTCAAGCCAGCCTCTCTTCACTCTAACTTTTCCTTCCATTCTCTGTAAACAGATGGGGAAACCCTGAGCTACCCTCAGGCCCGGACCATGTCAGTGCTTTGATTTCCTTAACACAGTTCTTCTTCGCAGGAGATGGGGGGGGGAGTGATGCTTGTAGATGCCTGTGCTGTGGCGGCCTTTGATTTATTTCTTCTGGGTTCTCTCCCCCTCCCCCGCCTCCCCCTTTTCTATTTCGGGGGGGGGGGCGTTCTGAAAAGGTTCAGGGCTTTTTGTGTGCGCGCAGGCAGATTGTTCCTGGCAACTTGCGGCTCTCTTGCCTCCGGCTGAGATCCTGTGAACAGCTCTTTTTAAGCTTCAACCTTTTTCTTCTTGGGTTCTTTTACTAATCTGCCTGAGAGAGAGAAAGAAAGGTGTGTGTGTGTGTGTGTGTGTGTGTGTGTGTGTTCAGGGTGGGGTAGAGGGAGAGAGCTCTTTGTGTCCAAGCCAGGGAGAGAGTGTGGCTGTCAAAAGAAGCAGATATTGCAAGCTTCCATCTTCTTGACATTTTCTCTCAGGGGATGTAGCCACTGAGATTTTTCTTATCCCTTCAGTCCTGCCCTGCACATCCTTTCTACTGAGAAAGTCTGCAGAACCCTAGACACCCATGAGACAACAGTCAATGGGTCTAGGGGCAGGAGGGCTCTGTTTGGCCTACCAATGCTGCCCTCAAGCCCATGTATTTATGTGCATACCTGAGATTGACATTTTCCCTTTGTGTTTTCAATTAGAATATGCCTAGATCCTCCTTCGCCAAGCCGGGGCCCTCCATAATGTTTGGACTGCAACTCCCATCAGCCCCAACTGGCACACTTGTGCTTGACTGGGGCTGATGGGAGTTGTAGTCACATCTGTGCTGGCTGGGGCTAGTGGGATTTGTATTCTTACAGCCTCTAGAGGGCAGCCTAGACAAACTGGATCCGAAGGGATGACCACATAGTTCCTGGCTTGTACTGAATCTACACCAGGAATGCACAGGAGATAGATTAGGATCTTTTGGGACAGATCTCTGAACAGTGTGCAGTAGATTGGCAAGGATTTCTGACCTACCAGTTATTAAACGATAGCAGCAGGAAAATGACTCCCATCATCACTGCCTTAAATTATACTGCTGAAATGGAGAAAAGGCCAGGAGTGGATTGTGTGTGTGTGTGTGTGTGTGTGTGTGTGTAAGCGGAAGAACTGTGGGTTCAGTTCTGTTCCAGTACTCCAGCACAAATTCCTGGGCTCAGAATTCTTGAATTTGAACGGCAAGTCTTTTTGTACCAGGCTCTACTTGGTGGATCTCAAGAGATCTAGAAAAGAGAGATCCTACAAACAAGCCTGAAGGCTACCTATCACAGATCTACACCAGTGGATCTATTATGATGAGGTGTGTCAGAGAGAGAGAGAGAACGGGGGAAAGAGAGAGACAAAATGAATCCCTGCTGCAACAATTTCTGCTGGGGTGGAGTTGTTTCTCATTGCCCCTGGTGGTGTGCTCCACCTTGTCCCAGAGGGGAATCTCTCCCCCCCCCCCCCGTGATCTGTTTGCTTATACTGCATTTTTGGGTATATGGCGGTGTGCTAGCCTGCAGGTATGAAGCAGATCTAGCATAAGTTAGGGTCCTGTAATTGGCTCTGCAAATGAATGGGTGAGTGTCTTTTGATTTGAGTCCCAGAACAAAGGTTTAGGGCAGAGCTTTCCAAACTGTGTGTTGCAACACGTTAGTATGTCGGCTGCAGCGTGTAGTGTGTGTCACACAAACGCTTCCCGTGCTCCTCCCGGGCCTGGAAAGGGGTTGATTTAATCTGGTTTGCTAGTGAAATTGAATTAGTGTGTTGCAAAATGATGCAGATCTAAAGAGTGTGTCACAAACATGAAAAGTTAGGAAAGCTCTGGTTTATGGTGTGCTGCTCCATTCTTCTCCCAGCTTTCCCTTTCTTCCAATAAAGCAAAGAGATGTGCTAATTTAATACAGTAGTTTATTTGAGCAGCCTTCCACCACTGCTTTACCACTGCAAAAATTTAGCACATTTTCTCCTGGACAGGGTAGGAAACAATAGGTTACCCTAGATGCCATGTGTGTATAAACACAGTAGCACAAATAACCCTTGGATTTCCTGTCCAGCTCCACTCCTTCAGTTCTCTGTCCACCTACCTTCTGTCTTCCGCAACTGCAAAAATTTGCCGATGTAAAGCCTTTGGGGGCTCCCCCAGTAGGTAGATGCAGAGTGCTCTGGGGTAGCCATAATTGCCACCTCTCCTCTGTACTCCAGCCCATCACCCTTGTCTGGTCCTGTCCCAACCGTTTATCCCTGCGTGTTATATTCCAGTGCCAGGTTTGACTCTCTCTGGGATGATGTGACTTGATTCCTTCTCTCCCAGTGACATCAATTCTTCTTTTCATTGTTTCAGGCATGAGCCATGAGCCAAAGTCACCTTCTCTAGGAATGCTTTCAACAGCGACCCGGACCACCGCCACCGTCAGCCCCCTGACCCCATCTCCTCTCAATGCCTCCCTTGTGCCCAGTGGCAGCCCGGCAGCCAACAGCACTTTGTCAGTCCAGTCCGCACCCTCTTCCAGCTTTGCCGCCGCCCTGCGCAAGCTTGCCAAACAGGCTGAGGAACCCAGAGGTAAGAGCGAGGGCAGGGGTGGCCCTTTGGCCTGGATGAAGTAGAGGGGAGCCAGCACGGGGGCGCAGAGGAAGGACACTTTTTGAAGAGATGGGAGGGATCCCAGACACCACCCACACCTCAAGTTCCATGACTCAGCTCCTTGAAGGATGTAGCCCAGGCTACTCCAGTGTCTCCCCTTTTGTGCACCTGTTTCCCCCTGCTCGGCTCTTTCCCTTCCCTTTATTGCACTTCTCAGTCCCTACTTCTCACAATTGGAAAAATAGAAAAGCAATGTTTTATGTCACTCAGATTTAAAAACAAATTGTCAAACATGCAGTGTATTCAAGATACTAAAATCCATTTCACTGGTGTAGCTGTAGGAAAGTAAACCTGAAGGCTGCAATTAAAAAATATAGCTGTCCTCATGTTTGAAGAGTGGGAACATCCAGAGGCCTCACTCCAGAAAAAATGCAGTGCATGCATGTATTGGGGAAATGGACATCTGCATTCATGGGAAGAGGAGTGCATATGGAACGTTAGTTTTTAAGCTGCCTTGTATGTATACCTGCCATTCTATCAGACAGGGCCATTTTTTTCTGTCAAAGCTGCTTGTGGTTATTCATCCAACTGGTCAGAGTGTTCACAGGTATTATTGAGCTCCTGTGGAAAAGCCCTTTTGGCTCCCAACATTACTCATTACTCTTGCTCTCATTCACACATACACACCAGATGTCTTGTTTGCCTAGATAGCAACCTAATAGCTGTCAGGGTGGTTTTTGCCAAACTAAGAGCTAATGGGTCTTTTTTGTAAGATATTCCCCCCACCCCGAAATCATATTTCAGAAACTCCAAGCACTTTAGCAGACTTTCTCTTGCCACCTTCCACTAAAACTCAAGTGCTTTCTGTAAACTACGGCTGGGTTGGCATTTATGCAGTGCTAAGAGAGTTGGATGATGTCTTGAGCACAGAAGCAACCTACCGTACTTAGAGGGACCAAGAGCAGGTGATGGCAGAGCTAGCGAAAGACATCACAGGTGGTCAAGTGAGTCATGGAGAACTAGGCAGAGATGGAGAGAGTGAAGTGGCAGCAAGGGAGAATGAATTCAGTCTTATTGGATAGATTTGAAGGATGAAAATAGAGAGAGAGGCTGGGCCATAAAGCAAGTTCTGTGACACCACTTCATCAGCTGCAGAAAGTTTGACACCTTTCTTCTCAACGTCTCTCATCTGATCACCCCTCATTTTACACACTGGTGTGTTTTTCCAGATTATCAGCCCTTGTAGCAGATTGCCCACAAAAGTAGTCTCCCCTTCCATCTTGTCATGTAATCTGTTGGTCTTTGATGCCATCACACTCGAGACCTTTGTTAGACCAGGCGCCATGGTCTTTCCCCCTGGCTTGCCTATTTCCATAGTCTCCCACTGGGGGAAGCGGAGGAGAATTTCCTGTTGCAAACCTAGCATCTTCTTTGCCTGGAGATGGAGCGGGGAGCAGCTGAACTGTTTGTACTGTCTATAGAACCTTCAGCATCTACTTCTGGAAGAAAGTAAAGATTCAGGGGCCTGAATTCCCAGTTCAGGGCTAAGAATTGCCTGAAGTGTGGCTGTTTTCATGGAGCAGAAAGGGGAAGCCATGTGGGCTTGGCATTTCTCAAGTGCCGAAGCCTCCTGGGTAATGGCCCAGTCGCTCATGCGGCCAGCCCGCTTCTGTCCACAGCCAGCCTCTGACACCCCGCCTTCCTCTTCCCGCTAAAGCTCTCGTTTTATTTTTAGCCGTCGGATTTTGTTCTCTTTCCCCCTGCCGCTTGACGGGCTAATGTCTTTCCTCAGCATTGTATCTCGAGGGGGCAGTTTAAAAATTCAATTCAGACGGAGTAATCCAAATGCCATATCATTTGCTGTACCCCGAGAGAAAGTCTGGAGCGAGAGCAAGCGCAGGAAAGAGTCCGTCCTTTCCCCCGCAAATAGGCCTCATCGCCGCTGCCATGCTTCATTGAAATTTTATTTTTCCTAAGGCTCCTAAATGTGTTCTTTCACCATCCAAAGCTCCCCCGCTAAATAACAAAGTCAGCGGCTGCTGGGTGCCAGTATGGTGAAATGCACATCTGAATATTTTTCTCTTTAATGGGCTATTTAGCGGGAGCCTGGCTGAAGGCGGGCGCCTTGAAGCCAGCAGGAGGAGGTGGAGGTAGGAATTAGTGAAGCAGCAGAGGGAGGCCTGGTTGGAGCAAGGCAGTGGCAGGGGGGCAAAGACGGGAAGAGAAGGCTTTTTACTAGCACAGGCAGGGAACAGTGCAGCATATCAAGCCCTGGGCTTTATTTCCTTTTCATTTCAATGATTGCCTGCCTTGAATTTATGAGTCCCAATAGCAAAGGTCTTCACTTCCCCACCAAAAAGCCATGTGGATGGGGCTTGTAGTCCAAAACATTTGGAGGACTCCTAACCGCAGTTGTTGTGCTCTGTAGTGCTTTGAATACCAGTTGCTGAAAACCACAGGTGGAGAGAGTGATGCAGTTCTCAGATCCCACTTCCAGGCTTCCCACTGAGGCATCTGGGTGGCCACTGTGAGCACAGGATGCTGTGCTATATGGGCCAGTGACCTGATCCAGCAGGGTTCTTGTGTTATTATGGCAGGTTAGCGAAGACTGGCTTCCTCTGAATAGCAGCAACAACTCTCTAAGGTCCCAGGTGGGGACAGTCTTTCTCATCACTTTGTCCTTTTAACTGAAAGGGTTTTATCCAGTGCTCCTTCTACTCAGAGTAGACCCATCAGAATTAATGGACATATCTAACTTAGGTTCCTTAATTTCCACAAGCCTCCTCTGAGTAGACTTTGGCTGGATATAACCCAAAATGTCAGATACTGAATCTGGGAATTTTTTGCATGCTTTACAAAAGGTGCTTTACTGCTGTGTGTTCCTTTCTGAAAGTTTGAACCCCAACCTGGCTTTAAGAGAATGCAACCTTCAGATATGTATTATGGAGCGCTGTTCTGCTCACAGAGAGTTAAAAAGACAGATGTTTAGCTGCTGCGTCACAGTTCATAGATCAGTGTGAATAAAGGCAGAGAACAAGGACCAACCCTCAACCTTACACTGTCTTGTTGTGTTGCCAATGTTAATTGATCAGGAGTAACCTCTGTGCCTGGTTCTCTTTGGGTGTACCTATGACTGATTGCCCTCTTGCCTTTCCTGAAAGTTACATGGGGCCCCAGGAAGATCACCTGTGACCCATGGGGTTCCCTAAGAGAACGACACAGTTTCCACAAGGGCCTTGTTCTCCCACAGCTCTTGCCAGTTAGAAGACTCAGTCGTTGGTCCCAAAATCCTGGGATCAGGCCCACAGTGGAGACAGATCCATTAGGACAAACAGGGCACTGCCTCTCTAACCACAGTCTGCCCTCAGCCAGCATTCCACATTCCTGCTCTCCTACCTCCAACCAGCCTTGGGATTGGCACCGCCTGGCAGCTTCCTCCTCCTCCTTAGTCTCATCATTGCCCTTTGTAGAACTCAGCCAGGTTGCAGGGTTTAGTTGCCTCTGCCTGTTGGCCTTCCTGCCTTCCACCTGCCAGCTGCAATGGGCACCAGTCACCACTGCTTAAATCTCCAGTAGCTGGACAGGTGGTGGCAGCTCCCAGGAGGGAAGGAATAAGAGAGTGATTCTTAGTGGCCTCTGTAAGGAGCATGGCTCACTGCTGTGATGCCAGCAGCTGCACGCGCAAGCCTTCCATTCTCCTTTGACATTATGGGTTTGGTTGCTGGGGCCACCTGGAGAAGCAGATCCCTCCCTGACCCTGCTGTAGGTCAACCATGAGCCAGCCGCTTTCCACTGAGGGTTTTGGAGACTGTTTTGGCACCAGAGCAGGTCGCAGTAGCTGCTTTGTTATTCCGCTGTGTCTGTTCCTTTCAGAAAGTGCTTCCTTTAAACAGAGGTTTCATTGTACACAGCAATTATCTAAATTGGAGCAGAGGAGAGTGAGTCAATTAAGGCTGGCTACACAGCACTGCTTGGTGCTTTTCATGCAGGTGAGCACATTTGTAGTCCCAAGGTGGGCGAATAGCTGTGTTCGCAGTTCAGAGAACAACCTGGAAGCTTCCAGGAACTGAGTGCATCCTTTGGAGGCTGCTGACTGTCATCCAGAGAGGTGGCTGCTACCTTGCAGTGGGGGAAGAAGAGACCAAGCAGCTCCAAACAAGCAGTAGTTAATTCCTCACATTCCAGGGCCACATTCACACCTTTTCTTCAAAGCATCAAGGGAGCTGTAGTTTGTTAAGGGTGCTGAGAGTTTTTAGGAGATTCCAATTCCTTTCACAGGAAATGTAGCTGGGGGGCAGAGGACTGACAGACAGGGGACATCCTTAACAAACTATAGCTCTCAGGATTTTTTGTGGGGGGAGCATTGACTGTTTAAAGTGGAATCAATAGTGCTTTAAATGAACTGTGTGATCCTTCCTCCTGTCCCCATCTATGGAGGGGTATGTATATGCTGAGGATGGTTTACTCAAAGGTGAAAGACATGTACTCTGCACATGCTTTGAGACACTCTCTCATTGAGGCTCCATGTGCTTCGGGGCTTCTGGTTCTGAGCACTAGATAAGAGGAAGTGATGCCCCTTTCAGAAGGGAGGAACAGTGAAGGGAGTTTTGAGCTAAGAGAGGGTGAAACAGGCCATTCTAATCAGGCAGCAGAACGCTTTGAGCAGATGCAAGGTAGGTTTTAAACAGAGGTAGAGAATGCATTATTGTGGTTGAAATTGCTACTCCTTTCTGCATAGAGCGTTAATCACTGAAGTCTCCAATCTGGATAATGGGAACAGCTTCCTTCTCCTTCCCCCTCCACCCAAAGGGGAAATCAATTTGCGAAACGCTATAGATTAGAAGATGCCTTACCCTTCCTGCCATCTCTTCCCTCCCTCCTTTCCCCCATTTTCTCTACCATGTAGTGTTCCTCGCCCGCCCGCCCGCCCTTCATTTTTCCCTCCTGCTGCTTTGCTGCTTAGCCCGTCAAAAGCGACTTTAGTGGATTTTTGACATTGATTTCCTGATGCTCGGATCTCCTCTCCAGCTCTAATTCCTCTTTGCAAATGCAGTCTTTTTTTTTTTTTTGTTCTCCTTTGCAAGCTATATACAAATATCTGCCCCAGCAAAATATGGTTGATAATGAAAAGCTGTGCAGAGTTTTTCTTCTCCGTTGATTTAGATTTTAGCTGCTGCATAACTTGATTGTTTAACAAAAAGAAAAATGGAAAAAAAAATCCCTTTGCTGTCTTCGGAGTTCTCCGCCTGTCTGGCTCCTGGAGATGAATCAGCTTGGAGATGCTTAATAGGAGATTATATTGGGAAGCGTTTAGGGAGAATGGGCAGGCGTGAAGTGTAAAACAAGGGAGTGTGCAGGCTTTCTTAGTGGTGGCCAGAGCCGTCTCATTCATAGGGGCAGGTGGCGCGGTGCACCAGGGCGCCAGGCCCCCCAGGGGCGCCCCCGCGAGCCCGCCGGCATACCGGGCGCCCCCTCCCCAACCTGCCCCCGCCCCTATGGGGCGGGGGATGAGGGGCCTGGCACTGCAAGCCAGCCACCCTCCGGAGCCCCAGCTGGAGCGCTGGGAAGGGCGCGCAAAGCCCCGCGCTGCTTCACCGCCACGTCCATCATCCCCCGAGGGGCGGCCAGCGCGGGAGGGAGGTGGGCGAGTGGGGGATGAGGGGCGTGGCGCTGCAAGCCGGCCACCCTCCGGAGCCCCAGCTGGAGCGCTGGGAAGGGCGCGCAAAGCTCCGCGCCGCTCCAGCGCCACGCCCCTCATCCCCCGCTCGCCCGCCTCCCTCCCGCGCTGGCCGCCCCTCGGGGGATGATGGACGTGGCGTTGGAGCAGCGCGGGGCTTTGCGCGCCCTTCCCAGCGCTCCAGCTGGGGCTCCGGAGGGTGGCCGGCTTGCAGCGCCACGCCCCTCATCCCCCGCTCGCCCACCTCACTCCCGCGCTGGCCGCCCCTCGGGGGATGATGGACGTGGCGCTGGAGCAGCGTAGGGCTTTGCGCGCCCTTCCCAGCGCTCCAGCTGGGGCGCCGGAGGGTGGCCGGCTTGCAGCGCCACGCCCCCATCCCCCGCTCGCCCACCCCCCCCCCGAGGGGCGGCCAGCGCGGGAGGGGGGTGGGCGGAGAGGCGGCCCACCGGGGGCGCCGAGGGATCGTCGCGCCAGGGCGCACGATCCCTTTGAGACGGCCCTGGTGGTGGCGGTGGCATTGTTGGCCTGTGTGTGGCATGGAAGGGCGGAGCACAGCAGTGGTGAGGTCAGTGCTGTATGGATGCACAGGTTGATCCAGTCTGGATTTTCCCTGAGTGTGTTCACAGGACCCTTTCTCCAGGTAAGCTGCAGTGACGCTAGTGATGAGAGGGCGAGTCCTCAGCTCTTCCCACCACATCAGGTACTACTGAAGTGGGACTGCTTTGCATGCAAAACACCATAATGAAGCACCTTGGGGGATTTTTAATGTGGCAAAGATCCAGAGGTTGGCCTCTGAGGGTCCTTCTCTGTGGATAATTGGTTGCATCCAAGTAAGGCCACATCCACACCATACATTTAAGGCACTGTGATACCACTTTAAACAGTCATGGCTTCCCCCAAAGAATCCCAGGAGCCATTGCTTGTTAAGGATGTTAAGAGTTTTTAAGAGACCCCTATTCCTTTCACAGAGCTACAGTTCTGAAGTGGTTTAACAATCCCTCTTCACAGCTAATTTTGGGAATTGTAGTTCTGTGAAGAGAAATAACTCTCAGCACCCTTAACAAACAGCAGCTCCCAGCGAGGCGACCCAGGCCGGCCCGGCGGTTGGAGCCCCGCTACCGCTAAGCGGGGCTCCGGTGAGGCGCGGGAAGAGCGTCCCGCGCCTTGGGCTCCCCAGCGGGCCCGCTAAGGCTCCGAACCCTTCCCTCGCTCCCCCTGTAAAGGGGGAGTGGGGGTGAAGGGACTACGGAGCCGGGCCATTAGGGGACATGCCCCAACTGGGTCGGCGAAGCGGCGACCGCCGCCCGCGGTGAGCGACATCGTTCTCCCTGCAGAGGAAAAAAATAAGGAAGCCCGGTGGCTGTGAGTACAGGATTGGACTTATTTTTCGTATTTAACGATCCGGGAGGTATTATGGAAAGGAAGCCTGCCTCCCTCCCTTCGGTGGAAAGAAAATAACGGTTTCGAGAGACTGCTGTTACAGTGATGGTTATAAAGTACTGATTTTTTGACAAGTGAGACTATTTAGACCTCCCTTTGGGGGAGCAAGACGGTGGAGAATATCTCTCTTTAAAATTATGTCTTTGAGCCCTGGCTCCAGGGAAAATGGCTGCGAAAGCTTGAGATTGAGTGGAAAACTACTGGCATCAAGATGGAAAAATATTGAAATTGAAACTGAAATTTGATACCTATGCCCGCTTCTGCCATGCTGGGTTTCGTTTTTGAGTTGGTTATGAACCATGGATTGACTGATGAACAAAGGATTACTTTTTTGAGCCTGGAACTGCTTAACCAGAAATTGGTGATATTGAACCGGGATATGGCAGAAAAGGTACTTCCCACAGAGGAGACTTTTCAGGACATGGCTGCAATGGAAGAGAGCCTTGGCAAAGAGCTGAAGGGGATGATTGAAGAACAGAGCAAAATGGCTTGGTGACTCCGGAAAAAAGAAACGTCCTTTGGGGGTGGCAGACCCAGGACGGGGAAGATAAAAGAAGAATGGAACATTGAATCAGAGAAGCTGGAAGAAGATGATCTGCGTACCCTGATGCTCTATGCAAGGACTGTTGTGGACTTTGTCTGGATCTGTGGACTTATAAGAAAAGAGGACAATTTGAGGAGTGGTTCCGGAGTAAGACGGAAAAGGAAAATGGTTAGAACGGGGATAGGGTGAATTGTATTAAGGGTAAAGTAAAAACGGTTTATTACGGTACCCTGAAGCCGGTGTGTCAAGATTTTAAGTTTTTGAACTAGAAAAGGGATACTTTGATTTCTTTTTATTAGCAGCAGTTTAAGGGAAAGAAGATGTCTGTTATGATTTGATTTAAGAATAATATGTTAAGATATGGAGTTTTGTTATTAATTACTATGAAGTTATAATATGATCTGATTTTAGTTAAGTTAAGAAGTGGAATATTATTGTAAACTAAAAAATAAGATTTTAAGAAGAATGTTTAGTTTTGAATTTTTAAATGAATTTAATTTTTAGAATGTGAAGTTATTAAAGTAGAATCTGGAATTGGAACCGAAGGAGAGAAGGCAGGGGAAGTCAACTGTAATGATTCAACCAAGAAATTTTTTTTTTTTTGTATTTAAACAAGAAGAAGAATCGTTGGTATGTTTGTATCTGTTTAGTTTTAGTTGTGGTGGGTAAGTGTTGGGTGAATGTTGGTGAAGGTGTTGGATTGTTCTTTGTTATGGAAAAACCAATAAATTCTTTATAAAAATAAATAAATGCATAGTGTGCATAGTGTGAATGCGGCCTAAGTCTTATTCAAGACCATTGTGTTGCCAGTGCATTTTGAGCACATGGTTTGCTCCTGGGGTGTTGCTGTGATGTGAGAGTAATAAGACAGAAGCAAAATATGAGATAGAGACATTGCACATACCTCTGTAAATCAAGAAATCTTTAATAAAAAAATACATTTTTTAAAAAATCGAAAAGCCATATTGAGGTTATAACCTCTATTTAGGGCCAACTAAAATGTCATATTTTGGCGAGTGAGCTTTAGAGCAGAGATTGGGAAACCTGTGGCCCTCCAGATGTTGTTGGACTCCATCTCCTATCAGCCCCAGCAAGCATTGCCCCGGCTGTCAGGGACGATGGGATTTGGAGTGTAGCAACATGAAGAGCACCACAGGTCCCACACCCCTGCTTTGGCGTCTTTGGGAACTCTTCTTCATACTGGAGAATAGGCAGAATGGAGAACAAGGAGTTGGCAAGAGAGAAGATAAAAAGATGGGGAAATCTTGACACTCAATGTCTGCAGTTTGGAGTTGTCTGCAGAATGTGCTGAGGTGCTTCCAGATTGTCACACTATTACAGAGCCCTCACACATTTGGGTAATTGCCAAAAAAGAGTGCACCTTTACCACCCACCCACATACCGGTACATCTCAAAATAAATAGCAATGGCTAAATAGTACTCTTGTGCCACAAATTTGTTTCTCTACCGCCAACATCACCTGCCAACCCCTGGCCCTACCGGCTGACTTTCTGCTGCTGGAAAAATGCAACAGACCAATGGTGGTGTCTGTAGAATAACTGCAACATTGTATACCTTCTGCTCACATTTTGTGAGAATTGATTGATTGCACTTGTATCCTATCTTTTTCTCTAAGGAGCTCAAGGTGGCATACATGGTTCTCCCCAGGGGCGTCGCTGGGGAGGGGCGGTGGGGGCGGTACGCCCCCAGTGACAGGGTGAGCAGCGGCGGGTGGGGGTGACAAGCGGCGGCCCCTCCCGCCACTCCCACGCGCCGCTGCGCCCTCCGTCACCCCAGGAGCAGCAGCACACGGATGGGGTGCTGCCGCCGCTTTTTTTTCGGCGGGGGGGGGGTCGACCAGCGAGGGGGGGTGTCACGCTTGTCACCCCCTCATCGCTGGTCACCACCCCCCGCCGAAAAAAACCGCGGGGGGGGCCGGCAAAGGAAGCAGAGCAGGCGCGTTTAAGCGCCGCTCTGCTTCCTTTTCCCCTTTCCGCTGCTTTTTTTCGGCGGGGGGGGGTGACCAGTGAGGAGGGGGTGACAAGCGTGACCCCCCTCGCTGGTCGGGCCCCCCCCCGCCGAAAAAAGCGGGCGGAAAGCCTGGAAAGGAAGCAGAGCAGGCGCGTTTAAGCGCCGCTCTGCTTCTTTTCCAGGCTTTCCGCCCGCTTTTTTTTGGCGGGGGGGGGGCCGACCAGCGAGGGGGGGTCACGCTTCTCACCCCCTCCTCGCTGGTCACCACCCCCTGCCGAAAAAAAGCCTCGGAAAGGGGGAAATCCCCCCTTTCTGCATACACGTGAGTCGTGACGTCATGATGACGTCACGACGCACGCGTCGTGCCCCTCCCCCAGGGGGGTGCCTCTGCGCTGCCGCCGCCCCCAGCAGCGCAGAGGCTAGCGACGCCACTGGTTCTCCCCCTCCTTATTTAATCCCCATAACAACCCTGTGAGGTAGACTAGGCTGAAGCAGTGATTGGCCAAGCTCACCCAGTGATCTTCATGGCCATGAACCCCGGTCTCCCAGATCCTAATATCCCAACACTCTAACCATTCGCCCATGCGGATGTTAAGGGAACAGGTCAGGCCAATGTGATGTATGCAAATGAGGGAGAAAAAAGGTATTTTGATATGTGCTGTGCCTGTCTGCCTGCTTTTCTCCCACACAGCTGATACTTGCCTCTGAGATGTGCTGCTTTCAGATTTGCTAAGGATGCCCTCAAGGTCCCAGGCTGGGTCCAAAGAGTTTAGCTTGAGCAGGAAGAACCACCCGACCTTTTTGATGAGGGATATTTCCCCCCTCTCCTTGTCAATATGAAACACGACTTTGAGACGGGAGAAAACAAGAGCTAACCAGGGGTGCGCATCCAGCGGGGATTAGAGTGGCATGGCTTTTTCCTTGCAATTTCATTCTCTTTCATCTCAAAAGGAAAGAAAGCCACACAGCCTCCGAACCAGCGGGGAGAGCGTGTGCGTGTGTGCGTGTCCATGCCAGCCAGGGCCTTCCAGAAACAGGAAGCTGCTTAACATATTTATTGATATCAAATGGATGTTAATTGAGTTCTTGGAGCTCCCAGATTCGATGCAGAGTTCAAAGCAGTTTTTGCTGTGCCTGGATGGGTGGCTGAGGGGAGTTTTGGAGGGAATGTGTTAAAAAGAAATTGGCCCCCAGGAAGAATAAGGTGATGGGGTGGGGGGGGGGAGGCAAGGAGCTAGAATGCCACCCTGCATGTGGGTTGAGGAAGCCAAAGAGATGATGCCTTTTGAGGGGGAGGCAATATCCAGGAATGCTTTAATTTTATTGAATGTTTGAAACCGTTTTGAGCAAAATGGGAAGCAAGAACTTTAATGCCAGGGGTTTTGGCAAGAGAGTGGGAGGGGGTAGCACAAACTACAAGTCTGTGGCTGTGTACACACCATACATTAAAATCACATTCCCAACAAAGAACCCTGGGAGCTGTAGTTTACCCCTCACAGAGCTACAATTACCAGCCCCCTTAAAAATACTACTGTACTTTAAAAATAACAAGTGCATGCAGCCTCTGTCCCCACTCCCAGTCAGTGGGATTCTGGACATACCGGTAACCTGCCAAAGCAACCTGGTTTTATATTTCACCTCTGTTTTTCCCCATCTGTAAAGTGGAACAGTAATGACCTGCTTCCCAGAAATAATGTGGACCAGAGAATAGTTGCATTTAAGGAATAAGAGCTTAACAGTTATTAATCTGGAGAAGGGAGAAGGGGGGGGGGACAGAGAGGAGTCTCAGTATGATGTAACTACACTACTTTGCTCATCACCTGCTAATTCTAGCTAGTGGGGAATTCAAAGTTCCTGCCATGGGTGGTCTGTTCTGGGAAGGGTCACATGGATTTCGTAGAAGCCGAAGATTCAGAGAGCTGTGACTGGTTGTAATCAGAGACCAGCTCTTGTGGGGCCTGTTTGTGGCCCCATTAATGGTAGAGGTTAGAATCTGCAGCAGTGAATATTTTTGGGGTGGCAGAACTTGAACAGGTGTTACACAAAAGCTGTGTTTCCTTCACTGGATCAAGGGTGCATTTGTGTTTGTTCGCTCCTCGGTCAGCTCAAAACTGGAAATGCAGGACTGAAGAAGCAGCAACCACTGGAAACGATATGGCTTTGTGGGGATTTTTTTACTGTCAGGGGTGCACCCAGTGGCGTAGGAAGGGCGGGGCATGGGCGGGGTGTAAGGGGCGCTCTGCCCCAGGTTTCAGGGGAGGGGGGTGACACTCCGCGGCCCCTCCCCCGCTGCCCAGCACCCCATCCGTGCTTCTTTATGGACGGGGCAGCCCCACAACCCACCACACGCTCCGCCGGATGCATCTGGCTGGTGCTGCTGCTCCTGCGGCAGGTCATGCGGCTGCCCGACCCGCCGCTCGCTCACCGCCTCACAGCAGCGCCGGCTGGATCCACTACACATGCCCGGAAATTCCAGGCATGCGCAGTGCATCCGACATGCTGTGGCGTCACAACACACGCATCGTGACATCACGGCGCATGCAGTGTGACGGCGCACCCCCAGGGGGGTGCCTTTGCCCTGCCGCCCCGGGCAGCATGGAGGCTCCCTCCACCACTGGGTGCACCAGCATCTGACCTCAGTTTCCCAGCTCCCTTCTAAGGGTAGAGGCGATGTATCTGTCACAGGTGAAGCAGGCAAAATCCTTTCCCCAGAAGTGAGCTCAACCACCCCCAGACATAGAGCATTTTGAAAGGAGGTGTTTTAGGTCTGAGGGCACAGCATCCTGTCTTGTCTGAGCCCAAGGCTCTTTCTTCACAAATGAATTGCTCTGTTAGACTAGAACTGTTTGCAGTGCCTGAGCTGCCAGGCACCCCCTGAGCCCATTTTCTGCTGTCATCCAGGAATCATTTCCTTCCATTTTGATCAAGGCATAGGTCCCTTTCCAACTGGGCGAGCAGAAGACGCTACAAAGCAAATCCAGGCAGGCTCATCTGCTGATCGTCAGCTTCAGTGGGTTTGGATCCTTGCGGGGCCTTTTCTCCTCTCCACCCGCCTTTCCCCACACATCCTCTGCCTTTACTTCTTCGTCAGGGTCTCAGCTGTTAATTACCTTTGCCTGTCAGCCTTTCCTGCTAATCTGCTATCACTGAGTGGGAATCAGGAGGTCAGACAACAAAGGTGACACTGCCACACTGCGCCTCTTGTCATCTCCAAGCCAGATTAGTTTCATTGACTAACTCCTGGCTGAATACCGCCAGTTAATTATAACGATCACAAACCCTCCCATTTTAAAGCCACACAGTGAGAATTAAGGGTTCTGAAGTAAGACTTTAGCTTCATTAATTGCCTGGCTCTTTGTGATGGTATTGATTGATAAGGCTTTCAGTGGTGAGTAATGGCTTCCCAGCTCAGAGGGGATTAAGGCTGCTAATTGTTGTCGGCCTCAGCGCTGACAAGATAGACTTCAGTAGGTGTCAAATCCATACTGGCGGCTTCCTTTGTCATCTGCACCATCCATGCCACCACTCTCCAGAATAAAAGCGTGGCGCAGTCGCCCAGGAATAATTATTAAAGCCCGGGAGCTGGCAGCGCGGCAAACCTGCACCTTCCTTGGGTCGGCTTTCTGTTTTCTCCTTCTGCTGCAAGCTTGCTCCAAGTGGTGTATGACTCCAATGGAAGTGGGAGACATGGCATTGGGAAGAAAGACTAAAGATGTTGCAAGCTTTTGAGTTTGACAGAATAGTTCATTATACACACACACACACACACACACACACACACACACGTGTTAATTTTTAGAGTACATGAAGGCAAAAAAAGCTCTTGCCTGTTGATTTTTATGTTTTCAGTTAGGCTGATAATGTTGGCAAAATAGTGTCAAATTGGCTGTATTTTTTTTCCTTACGAAACTCTGTCAAGTGCCTTATGTGTCAACAGTGCAACATGTTCATTGTTCACTTCATTGTGGGTGGTTCCTGTGGATACCTTTTCAGCCCAGGCTGGAAAGGATGTCTTAGTATTCCATCTCCTTTTTGTGCTCTTGAGTACTCCTTACCCTTCAATACTCCTTACCCTTACTCCTTCAGTAAAACAGGAAGGATTTGCAGCATCCTTAAGCTGAATTGGTTGGGTCCAATAAAATCAAGGATCTACCTCTCTAATTCCTAGGCTCCCATGCTTGTGCCGTCATACTAGGCCCTGCAGCCTATTTCAGCTCACTCTTGCCATAGTCAATGCAACCTAATAATTCAGCTGCTTACATAGTGGATTGTTAGTTCAACTGATTCACTGTAGCCACATTCACACCATGCATTTAAAGAACTATGATGCCACTTTAATTCATCATGGCTTCCCTCAAATAATTCTGGGAGTTAAACAGCTTCACAGGGAACTCTGCAAGTTGTAGCTTTATGATAATAAGGGTCTTCTAACAACTTCTAACAATATAATGCTTTTGAATTATGGTGCTGGAGGAGACTCTCTTGAGAGTTCCATGGACTGCAAGAAGATCAAACCTATCCATTCTTAAGGAAATCAGCCCTGAGTGTTCATTGGAAGGACAGATCCTGAAGCTGAGGCTCCAATACTTTGGCCACCTCATAAGAAGAGAAGACTCCCTGGGAAAGACCCTGATGTTGGGAAAGATGGAGGACACTAGGAGAAGGGGACAACAGAGGACGAGATGGTTGGACAGTGTTCTTGAAGCTACCAACATGAGTCTGACCAAACTGCAGGAGGCAGTGGAAGGCAGGAGTGCCTGGCGTGCTCTGGTCCATGGGGTCATGAAGAGTCGGACACAACTAAACAACAACAACTCCCAGCACCCTTAACAAACTAAAGCTCCCAGAATATTTTGGGGGAAAGCCATGACTGTTTAAAATGGCATGGGAGTGCTTTAAATGTTTGGTGTGAATGTGATGTCTCAACAGCATCTTGGTATGTCTGAAAAGGCTCAAAGTCATTAGAGTTTGCTTAGAGAGGCATTATTTTTATTTTTATTTTAAACCAAACAAGATAAAATTGTCACATGATCCATTTGTCAACCCTGTTCCACCATAAGGAAATTGTTTTTCTTTAACTCGGAATGGCTGTTAGCTTATTTGAATGCCCCATGTTTGTTTTTACACAAACTTTCCCTTTGTATGAATGTTTTTCATGCAACCTCTTTGCATTGAGGCACAGGGCAAAATCTAGCAAATCATTAGCATCCTATTTGTATTTCTCCTATAGCCACCCTTGTCTATATGCATCGTGCTCTTAATTCCATTTCTGTGAGTCTCTCCCCCCCCCCACTTGCAAATACCAGCAGCTTCCCTAGGCTGGGTGTAATTTAAAATACAGATGTATTATGCAAATTGCAGCAAAACCTTGCCCAAGGGTTGAAAAAGAGAGCGAGCTATTTTATTTACCCAAATGCCCGTCTCTTTGAGCACAGCATCTTGGTCATGGCTGCTTTTGCAGTCTTGGCTTAGGATGGTTTTGCTAATTTTTCTTGAAAGAAAGCAGTCCCCGCCTCTAATTGTAATGCCCCAGGTTTTGTGTGTTGATAGATGTAGCCATGCAGGGTGGTATTCAAGCCCAGGACTTCCACTGCTGCAGCATTAGAGTAACATCTCTGTACCATCAGCCTTTTTTCTAAAGTAATTGCCTTGCTGCTTTTGCTTTCCCCTGTGCTGGCTTTATGCTTCTGGGTTTCTTTTAGCAACTGAATGGGTAGTTAGGGTCCCTTTTTATGTGTCGCAACAGCCCTCCCATGTAAACCAAGTATAAGCCATTTTGTCTTGCCAGTTGCTAAATGTGAATGTTCGAAGGCTTCTGAGCAAGAACACTTGATTTGTGGATGAGGATGTAGAAACAGATGTGCCTATGTGTATCTGAATATTCATCATAGCTGTACGGTGCCTGACACCATATTAAGTGCCTTATTTATAAGGTGTAGAGGAGGAAACTGGCCTTCTGAGCTGAGAAAGGTAGGATCTTGTCACTCAGAAATCTGCAAGGAAATGTGGCTTAGTGGTAGAGCATTTGCTTTGCGTGCAGAAGGTCTCAGGTTTAATCCCCAGCATCTCCACGCCTGGGAAAGATTCCCTGGCTGAAACTCTGAAGAGTTGCTGCCAGTCAGTGTAGGCAATAGTGAGCTAGATGGACCAGTGGTTTGACTTGGTGTAAGGCAGTTTCCTATGTTCTCAAGGGCCAACTAACTATCAAATTACCACTAGAAACCACCACCCTGCACTGTTGTCAGAGTTTGATCCACGTGTGGCAAAAAAGGTGTGCCTACTCATAAGGAAAAGGAAATTGTTTTTAAAAGTTTCTGAGAGATCCAGCCAGGTTAATGTTGTGTCTCTCTTGGTGGTCTGCATGTTGTGTCTCAGCCACACCTTTACTGTGGTACCTTTACTCTCCTTGATGATCAGTAAGGGGTCAGTGGGTGCAGCCAAATAGCGCTACTACGGTACCTCACCCCAACTTCTGTATGGACATCTGAATGTCCCAGCAATGCAGTTGTCCATCCCTATTCTGGCAGATGGGTGTCTTTGAAATACATTAATGGGCCCAAATGTACATGAGATAATTCCCCACCACCACCTCAGCAGGGATGGGACTGGAAACCTTTCCCTTGTCAACAAGGAGCAATGTTCAGGAAAAGTCTTCTTTGGAGTCAGAATATTGGTTAAACTTGGGCGACTTTTGCACCATACATTCAAAGAACTGTGATGTCACTTTGAACTCCCCCCCCCCCCCGACTAATGGGAGCTATAGTTTGTTGCATGTGCTGAGAGCTGTTAGGAGGTCCCCATTTCTCTCACAGAGCATCAATTCCTGGGAAGAGGGATTGATTATTAAGTCACTCTGGAAACTGTAGCTGTGTAAGGGGACTTTGGACAACTCTCAGCACCCTTAACAAATGACAGCTCCCAGGATTCTTTGGGGTAAGCCATGACTGTTTGCAGTCATATCAGAGTGCATAGCGTGAAGGTAGCCTTATTCAATGGGAGCACCTGCAAGGTTTCAGCCTCCCAGCCTGCTCTAATGCCTGGGATTAAACTACCCACCAGGGAAAACTTCCCATCTCATTTCTGTCCATCTCTCTCTCTTGTTTTAGGGTCTTCAATAAGCAGCGAGTCTTCTCCTGTTTCCTCACCGGCCACCAACCACAGCTCCCCTGCAAGCACTCCCAAGCGAGGACCAATGGGGCCCCTGATTGTCCCACCGGGAGGGCACAATGTGCCGAACACGCCTCCGGTTGTGACCATTGCACCCACCAAAACTGTGAATGGCGTCTGGAGGAGTGATGGGCGACAGGTAATGCTTCCACATGTACATGCACGGCTTCTGTTGGAGAGGGTGAGGTTTTCTCTAGAAGGACTTCGGAAGGGCATTGAGAAGGGGGAATGGGACTGCAACACAGGAGTAGGAGACTACAGGCATATCTGAGGGAAATCCATCTTCCCTAAATAAGGCAGCCAGAAAACGAAATGAGCCTTCTAGTCGTGGGATGAGTAATATTCAGTGGACATTCTATTCCTAAAGAGCAACATGTCATATCAGGGGCCTAGCTTGTGACAGGCTGCCACAGAGTCCAGGCCTGGCATGGGTTGATGATCATGTGGACCAGAGGTAGGAGGTACAGTTGTGGATGCAGTGGAAGTAGGGAATCGGGCAAAGTAGTCTTTGTGACACTCCTTTTGGATGCCTCAGTAGACCCACCTTCATGCTATGGGGTTTCACCACCGGAACAGCAGCCTGGAGTGCTGTTGGCCCAATTGAGCCTAGGTTGCCTGGCTGCTTGAAGGCCCAGAAGTGCACTGGTGATGCAGAAGATGAAACACTGAAGCCTTCAAGCCTCAGCACCTTACACAGCATGACCAAGACCTTGTCATACATGCAACCAAATGGGGAGATTGCATGCTGATGTGCTCAAATGAGAAGTGGCGCAGTGGCAGAGCACCTGTTTTGCATGCAGAAGGTCCCAGATTCAATCCCTGGTATCTCCAGGTAGGGTTGGGAAAGACTCCCTGCCTGAAACCTTGGAGAGGCACTACCAGTCATTGTAGACAACACTTAGCTAGATGGACCAATGGACTGACTCAATAGAAGGCAGCTTCTCTGTCCCTAGTTCCTTCAGTCACCTCATTCTGGTGCATTGAAATGTCTAAAACAGCATTTGTACATTGACACAATGGGCATAGGTTACAAGGAGAAGGCATGTGTAGGATTGCAACTGAGCAGATTCAGCTCCACCAAAACTGGCACTGCATCAATCTCTGCTGCCGGTGTGCACCTTCCCTTGCAACAGCTGTCAAAATGCAGAGCAGACTGAATGTGGCTTGGGACTTAATTTGGCATAAACCCCTCCTGATTCTTCTTTTTGAGCCACAAGAGCTGATTGATTCCATCGAAGGGCAAGGCCTGCTTATCGAACATCTAGTGTTGAAAAGCAACATGTTGCATCCAGAGCAAATGTCCTCCGGCTGGGGGTAAATAGCATCATCTATGCTAGTGCCCACGTCAGGCACCAAGCACACTCAGAGATGTCAGGAAGCAGGAAAAATGCTGCCTCTAAATCTGTGCACACAAGGCCCTCTTCCTCCAGGGTTGCCCAGCCCACCATGCTGCCCTTTTTTCATGCATCCTCTCTCCCTTCCTTGCAGACACCACTGGCAGCAGGGAGCCGAAGCGTTTGCTAATTAAGAATCATTGTTAGGGTTCTCCTCCCCTTGTATTTTACCCAGGCTTCCCAGCGGGATCACAGCTCTTGGAAATACTAATTAAACCACAAAGAGGAAAGGCTGAGGGAGGGGAAGGGAAAGCAGGACCCCTGGTGCTTCGAAGAAGCGCAGATGATGCCCCAGCGAAGGAAAACACACACACAAACACGCCCTGAGCTCTGATCGTGATGAAAAGAAGAGGCAGCTTGCTCAGGCCTGCTCAACACAGCCATGCTTGTTTTGGTTGTGATCAGCTCCTTCTCCCATCTTCTCATTATTGAGCTTTGAAAAACAAAGCAGATTAGGTTAACCAAGTGTAGTTTATCGCTCTGCATCTCTGTGTGGTGTATGGAGATGACATAGTTATGGGCATGTCTGGCAAGCTTAGTGGGCTTTGATACATCAGCAGAGAAAGGACTCAAGGAAGTGCTGTGGCTCAGTGGCAGAGCATCTGCCTTGCATGCAGAAGGCTCCAGGTTCAATCCACAGCATCTCCAGGTAGGGCTGGGAGAGACCTTTGTCTGAAGCCTTCAAAAGCCACTGCCAGTCAGCGTTGGCAATACTGAGCTAGATGGACCAGTGGTCTGACTCATTATAAAGCAGTTTCCTGTGTTCCTGTGCCTTGAGGGAAGGGTTGTAGCTCCTTGGTAGAGCATCTGCTTTGCACACAAAAGATCTCAGGCTCAGTTCCTGGCATCTGCAGGTAAAGCTAGGAGAGGCCCCAGTCTGAAACCCGGAGAGCCACTCCCAGTCAGTGTAGAGGATACTGAGCTGGACGACCAATGATCTATCCACAAACCAGCTGTACCTGTCAGTAGCTCACATTGGCTTTCATCCTCACCGGCAGACCTAACCCCACTCTTAATTTACTTAATTTAAAAAAAAAATCTACTGCCTTTCATAAGAAATCTTAAAGTAGTTCACATCAATAGAACCACAGTAATAAAAAACCCAGTAAAAATTAATACAGCAGCATCTATAGAATCAGGGTGAATCACAATAAACTCGTATTCATGGCCAGCAAACACCTGGTAGAATAAACAGGGGTTTAGCAGGTGCTGGAAACTAAGCTGAATCAGCACCTGCCTTATTTCAGAGGGGAGTTTCTTCCATTGACTCGGGGGGGGGGGCAAAACTGAAAAGGCCCTTCCCTTGGCTGCGGCAAGCTGGGCCTCAGCAGGCTATGACACAGCTAGGTGGGCCTTATTAGAAGACTTTGGTGACTGGGCAGGCCTGTTTGGAGGGAAGGGTATTCCTTCAGGTAAGCCAAGTTCTTTTGGACTTTATAATTCAATGCTTAACCCCAGCCTGGTAGCAGATCAGCAAACCCACGCAGCTCTTTTAAGAGTGGCGTCACATTCCTGCAATAGGCTGCTGCACTCAGCAACAACCTAACTGCCACGTTTTGCACCATCTGCAGCTTCCAGGTGGATATCAAGGGCAGCCTCACTTAGAGCTCATCTCAGCAGTCAGTTCTTGAGGTTTCCAGTGCAGGCTATCCTTTCCCTACTCCTCCCTATTCTCTAGAATATTCGGCAGCCCTTGAGAGACTGCAATAATATCCCTGCTGCAACAATTTACCGCTAATGAAGCTCTAATGCCACCAGGGAGCGCTCTGGATAGAGAGAGCCAGGGCTGACTCAACAGATGATCCAGCCCATCCATCCTAGTACAGAGGTTTGATTGAAGCTTCAATACTTTTTTTTTTTGTCTGGTGGATGGGGAGCACAGTAACTTAGTAAAATAAGATGTGGGGGTTGGGGGGAGAGAGCAGAGAGATGAGGCACTTGGCACTCTGAAATGCTAAAATCAAAGTGGCGGCTTGCTGCTGGCGCCCATCCATCAGAGGTTAGCGGTTTTTCAAAGATAATATGGAGTCTTTTGAAAGGCCGCGTGGAATGAAGAATTGTCTATTTTAAAGCTAATAGGGCATGTCCCGTGGTCTCCCTGGCAGAGATTGCACACTAATCACCAGCGAATGACTGATCTCCCCATTTTCTCCCTCCCCGCCATTTCATTGCCTTTTCCCCTTTCATCCTTGCAGCTGCGTATCAAGACACTGCTGGAAATGAAGTACGGTTCAGGCAGCGCTTTTGCAGCCTACTCAGAGCCCGCTGTCCACCTTTCTTAAGCAGGTGCCGCCTTTGCCAGTTATGCCACTGGGCAATCCAGTTCTAAGGATTTAAATGGCTCCCCCCTTTTTTTCTTTTTTTGCTGGCTGAGGCCAGCGGCCCTCCTGATGGAGTGTAGTTTTATCTTCAGTGGCAGCAGCTGGAAGAAGCCTGACTTGGATTTTTTTATTTATTGAATTTGTATCCTTCCTCCCCAGGGAGCCCAGGGCTGCCAACAGATTCACAATTTAAAAACAAAAACAATGCAAAAACATTCCCCAAAATAATTACAATTAAAAACATTTAAGATTAGTTTCAGTTAAAACGCTTTATAAAAGCAATTACAGTGAAAAGCATTCCTCCATCCAATGATCACAGGGTTGCCCAGAACAGTATCCTTCAGCCACCAAATGCCTGGGTAAACAGGAATGTTTTTACATTTCTCCTGAATGTTGATAATGATAGGGACAGGCACACTTCACTAGGGAGGGCATTCCACAATTGGGGAACCATCACTGAAAAGGCCTTGCCATGGGTAAGCACCCAGTGGCAGCACTGCAGTCAAGGAGAATCATGGGTTCTTCAGCAATTGTCTGACTCTTAACTCCTAACAGCCAAGAAGGCCAGTGGGAGAGATGATGGGAGTAGAAGTTCAGTGACATATGGAGGGCCACATGTTCCTCACTACTGCTCTACTAGAGCCATGAAGTCTGCAAAATATAACTGAGGAAGTCCTTCATGCAACCATTATCTTAGGGCAATCAGTGTAGCCAGATTATCTAGTTAAGAACATCAGTTATATAGATTTGGGCAGAATTCAAGGCATATGTGTTTGTTTTCGCATTTATATCCCACTTTTCCTCAAGAAGGTCAAGGTGCCAGACCCAAGGTCTGCCAGCTTCATGGCTCAGTGGGGATTTGAACCCTGATCTTCCTAGGTATTAGTCCAACACTGTAACTACTACACTACATTGCCTCTCAGGTTGTGTGGTGCTGTATATTCGGATTCCAGCTTGCTTTTCCTTTGAAGTCTCTCCACAAAGCACTGAAGTGGGTTAAGCCAGTGCCAGAGTTGACGTGGGTTGAGTTGCGAGCAAGACAACAACTCCCCCATTGTGCCAAATTGTGTGGCTCAACAGGACCTGTTTGGCCCTAAGAAAGGTGTTGGGGACCTCTGGCCCTCCGGATGTTGCTGAACTACATACAGCTGCCATCATCCCTGGCTATTGGCCATGCTTGCTAGGGCTCATGGGAATTTCAGTTCGGCAACATCTGGAAGACCGAAGGCTCTCTACTTCTGCCCTAAGGACTGCCACTTTTACCCTCCTGGTAAAAGAGCTCTTGCAAGGTTCACATTTTCCTGCCCATTTTTATCAGGAGACCCTGCCCTACCCTCCCGCCTTGTTGTCTTTATTCAGAGGCATGTGGCTCGTGCAGTTTGCTGATGCTGCTTTCTGCAACGGGCCTGGGTTTGTTTCCTGCCTCCAATGAAATGCTTGACTAACCTGTTTATTTTATGACCGCTATCAAAAGGCTGGTGGATTTATATTTGCTGTGCTGTTTCAGGCTCCATAGGTGTCTGTATCCTCCCGGGGTGATTAATGGCTCTGGGGGAACAAAGCAGCCGGTAAATCCTCCAAGGCAGAAGAGAAAAGCCAGACCCTCCTTCCCTTCTGCCACTCTCCTTCCTCATCACAACCAGGCCTGCTCTAAATGGACCTGCAGCTGCAGGCACCACACGCTGGCAATTGCTCTGCCTATGCAAAACAATCCCTTTGCAAAGCAAACAAGGTCACCCTCCTTTTCCTATGTTTGCAGCAAGCCCCCCTCCGCTGAACACTTTTTTCTCGACAGGATGAGGTGTAGGGGTTGTGCTCTATTTTCCAATGCTCTTGATTTTGCCCATGTTTGTTGGTCAATTCCTTGCGCCCCCCCTCCGGGTGCATCCGGATCATTGTCTCCTAGATGCGCCCTCTGGAGAAGGTCAGGGTTGGTTGGTTGGTTGGCTGGCTGGCAGGCGGGCAGGCAAAGAGGGCCGGGTGTGTGGCGCTCCAGGCGTGCGCTGCGTTCAGAGAGTGAGCAGATGTTCCTGCTCATTAAAAATTCCAATCAGCGGCCCATCTCTTTGAATTAATTATGGCCGATGTATCTTCTGAAGAGATTATGAAAGTCTTGAGGAGCTCTCAGCTGTTTGCAGGAGTGTTTGTTGTGGTCGTATTTAGTAAATACACTTGACTGATAGAGGCAGTTCTCCCGATGGCACCTGGCAAGGAGCTGCTTAATCCTCATCTGCAGCGCATGCTTCAAGGTGTCACACTCTGTGGTGATGCAAAGGCGTGTGGTCTGCCTTAGGGAGTGTACAATGGAGCTTCCAGCTTCAGGTTCCAGGCCTGTAGAAGCCCCTATTGTGCATAAGGAGATTGGGGGGGCAAGTGTGGCATAACGAAATAGCTAAGTGCTCCTTAGGACCCTGTAAGGCCTGTGGAGCACTACAGGGCTTTGCTTCCTTTGGATGAGAGACCGGAAGAGGCCTGCTGCCTGGCACTATTTGGTGCTACTGGGAAAGGTTTGTGGCTCAATGGTAGAGCATCTGCTTCGCATGCAGAAAGTCCTGAGGTCAATCTCTGGTGTCTCCAGGTAGTGGTGGGAGAGACCCCTGCCTGAAACCCAGGAGAATTGCTGCCAGTCATTGTAGACAGTACTGAGCTGGATGAACTAATGATAAAACTCAGTATAAGGTAGCTTCCTACTGGACATGCACCGGCTCAATCTCTTAACGGTTGCTTGTTGCTCACTGGTCCCTGTAAGCTGAGCCTTGCATTTAATAGAAGTGTCTGAATTTTGCATTTGTAGATCTTAAAGTCATGCCAACGGCTCCAAGTAGGACTGGGAGAGAACCCTTCTTTAAACCTAGGAGAGCTGCTGCCAGTCAGTGTAGACCAGGGGCCCCAAACTAAGGCCCAGGGGCCGGATGCAGCCCAATCGCCTTCTCAATCCGGCCCTTTGACGGTCCAGGAATCAGCATGTTTTTACATGAGTAGAATGTGCCCTTTTATTTAAAATGCATTTCTGGGTTATTTGTGGGGCATAGGAATTTGTTCATATATTTTTTTCAAAATATAGTCCGGCCCCCCACAAGGTCTGAGGGACAGTGGACCAGTCCCCTGCTGAAAAAGTTTGCTGACCCCTGGTGTACACACTACTGAGCTAGATGGACCCAATGGTCTAACAATGGATAAGGCAGATTCCTATGTTCCTGTGTTGTGGGGCTTACCAGGCAGAAACACCCTCCCCTGATCCTGCATCAGGTCTGTCAAAGCTATGGTGTGGGCCTTTGCAGGCCTCCAGGCTGCTCTCAGTCCATCTCAAAAACTCCTCTTCAAACCCGTTCAAATTCAAAGCAGAACTCCACTGTTTCCCAGCCTCCTTCCCCTAAACTGAGAGGTGGGGCTGGGTGATATCTGGTTTTCAACATCGTGATACATCACCAGTTAAACATTGCAATATTTCGATATATCACGACATCTGAAATAAGGCTGGAGCTATGTAGAGGTGAACATGGTAATGTCCTGGCAACTGCTACAACTTTTTTTTTTTTTATAAGAATTTATTGGTTTTACAACAAACAACATACAAATATAACACCCACATTAACCCACCCCCAACTAGAAGTAAACAAATACACAAATACCAATAATTCTTCTTCTTATGCTGTAAAAAAAAAAATTCTTGGTCGAATCTTGGTACAGACTTCCCCTGCCTTTTCACCTTCGGTTCCAATCCCAAATATTACTTTAATAACATCTTATACCATCATAATCTTAAAAAATCCAAATATCTAAAAATTAAAATTCAAAAGCTTCTTTTTAACAAATCCTGTTTCGTAATAAACAATATTTTCCCATTCTTAACTTAACATAAATCAAAACATGTTATAACTTCATATTAGTTCCACACAAGATTCTAGTTCTTATCCCCTTATTTTCAATATGCATCATAACAAATATCTTCATTCACTATAACTGCTGTTAATAACAAAAATTTAAAATACCTCTTTTCTTTCTCTAAAAGCTTAAAGTCTTGACACACCGGTTTCAGGTTACCATAATACATTCTTTGCCTTTATACCTTAATATCGTTCACCCTATCCCCCTTCTGTCCATTTTCTTTGGTCGTCTTGCTCCAGAGCTGCTCCTCGAAGTATCCTTTTTCTTTACATAACCACAGATCCAGACTAAATCCAAAATAGTCCTTGCATAGAACATCAGGGTGCGCACCTTTTCTCCCAGCCTCTCCGGTTCATCATCACATTCTTCTTTTATTTGTAGACATAAACATAAAGTTCTCACCTTCGCTCCCAAGCTCTCACCTTGGGAGTTAGATATAACAATTTTCTCCGTCCTGGGTCTGCCACCCCCAAAAGACGATCCATTACTCCGGAGTAGCCATACCTTTTCATCCTGTTGTTCAATCAGCCCCTTCAGTTCTGTGCCAAGGCTCTCCTCCAATACAGCCATTTCCTGTACAGTCTCCTCTGTGGGATATAGCTTTTTTGACATATGACAGTTCAATATTTCCAATTTTCGGTTGAGCAGTTCCAGTCTCAATAAAATAATCCTTTCTTCATGGGTCCTTTCACAGTTCATAACCAAGTCAAAAACAAAGCCGAGCATGGCAGAAGCGGGCATAGGTGTCAAATTGCAGTTTCGGTTCTCAGACTTCTCCATCTTGCCAGTAACTTTCCATTCAGTCCAAGTCTTTCACGGCCATTTTCCCTGAATCCAGGGCGCAAGAATCGAAAATTTTAAAAAGAGATACTGTCCTCCTGTTTAATCCCCAAAGGGAAATCCAAAAGTCTCACTTGTCAAATTTTAAATACTTTGTAGCCATCGCTGTAACAGCAGTCTCTTAAGCTGGTTATTTTCTATCTCCCGAGGGGAAAAAGGCAGGCTCCCTTTCCAAATGTCCCCCAGGTCGTCAACAAAGCACAAAAACAGATCCAATCCAATACTCACGACACCGGGATTCTTAAACTCCAACTTTGACAGGTAGAACGTTAACGCTCATCGCGGGGGCAACCGCCGCTTCGCGTCCCGGTTGGGGCATGTCCCCTGAAGCCCGGCTCCGTTTTCCCTTCACCCCCACTCCCCCTTTACAGGGGGAGCGAGGGAAGGGTTCGGAGCCATAGTGGGCATAGCCGGGGAGCCCAGGGTGCGGGACGCTCTTCCCGCACCCCATCGGAGCCCCGCTTTGCGGTAGCGGGGCTCCAACCCCCGGGACGGACTGGGTCGCCTCGCAGCCGAGGCAACCCACGACCGCTCCGCGATGTCGTCGCCGCCGGAAGCGGCAACTGCTACAACTTATTGGTCTAACTCTAAAACAGATAAATTTTTACTTAACATATTGTTACAACTGTTATGTTACAGTACTACTGTACCAATGATAACACGTTTTCTCTAAAATTAAAGCTGTAGAAGTTATTAGTAGTTTCCCCCCCAAAAAAAATTTAATTCAAAGGTTCCCCCCCAAAAAAATTAATTACATTATTAAACAAGAAAAAAGCAAATCCAATGTCACACTTTTAGATATTCAAATATAATTCACTATTGAGTCTTAGTTGAATATATACATCGCAAAACACCAGTTATTTGAATGTTTGTTACTTTTCTTTTCTAAACCAGGCCAAAATAGAAAGAATGGAATGGATGAATTTTAACAGAACAAAATATAAACAAAATTTATATTTTTATTGCAAGGAAAATTTGCATTTCTTTTCTAAACCAGGCCAAACTAAGAAAGAATGGATATAATTTTACAGAACAAAATTATTACCGGTAAATGTAATTTATATTTTTTGCAAGGAAAACTTGCATTTTGGCATTCTCTGGCAATAGAGATGCCCTTTGTATTTGAAGAACATTGCCAGCCTTGCTGAACACACTTTCAAATGGCACACTTGTTCCTGGGATAGCCAGAAACCTCTTTGCAAGCACCTTCAACATTGGAAAGGATGTTTCATGTGCCTTCCACCACATCAGAGGGCATTCATCAATGTCTACTCTTGGCATAGCCATATAGGAGAAAATGGGCATCATAAGGAGGGTGGAGGAAGAGGCTCAAATGGCAGAGCAGGGTGGTGGTGGTTGTTTTCTTTTACTCCGAAGCAACTTGCAAGCCAACAAGCATCTCAAGAATGTATTTCCCTCTTCCTTGCGATTGGGGAGGGGAGAGCTGAAGACTTGCAGAGTTGACACGGGGCTGGCAGCGTCCCCTGGGCTGCTTCTGCCCCAAAAGAAAGGCACACACAACAAACACTGGGTGTTTCCCCCCTTTTATTCTGAAGCAACTTGCAAGAAAAGTCTTTCCCCCATATTGTACTTGATGTGATGCCTCTTGTCTGCAAGCCTGGCATTCTGTCCACTATCCCGCCTTACTCTGTTCTCGTTGATCACTGACTATTTAAAAGGAGTGAGAAAGAAGGGCAATAATTGGGGAAAGGGAGGGGGGTCTGCAGATTATGATTCCTTTTGACATCCATGAACTTCTTTTGTCTTGTTTTTCTGCCTGGGCACCCATCCAGGGTGTTGCTGAGCAGAACCTGCCTCCCCGCAGCTCCCTCAAAACCATTAGGAGGTTTTTATCCTTTTAAAGGGGCCAGGGAGAGCTTTCAAGGGCCGCTTGGCTCCCTGCCAAGCAGAGTACACATTAAATGGACCCAATTGACTTTTGGGTTCAGCAAAAGCTCCCGGTGCCGTTATTTTAAGATCTCGCATTGCTGGTGTGTGGCCTGGCTTAAGGTCAGCGTTCACCCACCTGGCCTTAAAAGGGACAGGTTCCCAGGAGGGGAAATGGTTTGCCAAATGTGTTTCCTTCTGAATGTTAAGCACAAAGGATCCCATCCACTGAGTCCTGTCTGCTAAAGAGGCCTTTTAGGTGGCTAATATTTTATTGTTCTGTGCTGCCTGGGATGGCAACAAGGAGCATGTGAACCTGAATTTCCTTCTTCCTGTGGCCAGGTGGCACGTTGAACATGTCACCTGCTTTCAGCTGTTGGACATTTTCATCACTTGCTTGTCTTACAGGACCTTGTTGACCAGCAAGAGAAGCTTGAACTCCAAGCGGGATTTTCTACCATAGAAGGAACACACAGGCAGGGCCGTCTTAAGCATATCCAGCACCATGGTTCAAAGATCCCTCTGGCGCCCCCTCCCCCCCCTCATTTCCCAGAGTTGCTGACCTTTTTACAGCACTGCCAGCAGCTTTGCGGGGCTGGAGGAGGTGGGCAGCAGCTGGAGGGTGGCTTCTCCGGCGGGGAAGAGGTGGAGGCTCCAGACATGGCACTGCTTCAGCTAGGCGGGCGAGGGCGCCATGCTGCGTCCAGCCTCCGCCTCTTCCCTGGCGCCCATGCCATGCTGGCCACGGCAGGTGGAGGCTCTGGGTGCAGCGCTGCTTTGTCACGGCGGGTGAGGGCAGTGAGCTGGTGTCAGGAGGCGCCACATTCCGCCTCCACTTCTTCCCAGGCACCCTCCAGAACTTGGCATGAACTTGACGCCCCATGCCACTTGCCTCTATGGGTAAGACGCCCCTGCGTACAGGCATCATGGCTAGGGACAGCTGAGTCTGGATTTGGCCCTGGCATCTTCAAAGGAAGGGTCATAGCTCAGTGGTCCCAGGTTCAATCCCTGGCATCTTCAAATAGGACTCAGATAGGAGCCTGGAAGGTTTTTGTTTTTGTTTAGTATGCAGTTAGACAGAAAACGAGGAATTGGAAAAAGATAAGTGCAGTTCAAAATCCAGTAATCAGGTGGAGGGGGATTAGACAAGTTAGGCATGTGTTTATTAAGCAGTTAAATGACAGGCGATATCAGAGACAGCACGTAAACAAATTAAGGGTAGAATATGCAGTTTCTAGCGGGATCCAGGTGGCACTGTGGGTTAAACCACAGAGCCTAGGGCTTGACGATTGGAAGGTCAGCGGTTCAAATCCCCATGATGGGTTGAGCTCCCGTTGCTCGGTCCCAGCTCCTGGCAACCTAGCAGTTTGAAAGCACGTCAAAGTGCAAGTAGATAAATAGGTACCGCTCCGGTGGGAAGGTAAACGGCATTTCCATGCACTGCTCTTGTTCACCAGAAGCGGCTTAGTCATGCTGGCCACATGACCCAAAAGCTGTATGCCGGCTCCCTCAGCCAGTAAAGCAAGATGAGCACAGCAACCCCAGAGTCGTCCGTAACTGGACCTAACAGTCAGGGGTCCCTTTACCTTTACCTATGCAGTTTCTATAACTGATACAAACTGCCCAAACCATATTAACGCATCTTCGAGGAATATTTTCCTCCTCACCTTCATCTTCAGGCAGGTAACACCACATGCCCTTAAGTTCTCTCTCTCTCTCTCTTCCATCTCTGAGTTTAGTATCTGAATGAAGCTAGGTTCATAAGTGAATTGTTTTTGTTGTATAGTAGATAATAACTACTGACCCCTATGGAGAAACCACCACTGATGCAGGGTGGAAGGAAGGAGCAAAGCACACTTAATGTTTGTTTTGCTTTCCCCTTTTTTGCTGTGGAGTATCGGTCAGCGAATTTGTGCCATTGCATAATCTGCTTTTAAAAAACAATAACCCTGGAACTCTGCCTAAAATCCTGGAGAGCCACTGTCAATCACTGTCGACAGTGCTGAGCTAGATGGACCAAGGAGCTGACTTGGTATTATAAAGCAGCTTCTTGTGTTCCCTATACTGTTCTTACCGTACCTGTAAGGTCCTTGGATGGTTGCTTATGAGTAACCAGGCAAAACTCCAGCCGTTCTTTTAGTAGTTTTATTGTGCATACTATGTACATGTCTGTATCAACCGTCTTCAGAATCCGGGAGTGGCCCCTTCCGGTTCTGACCCCCATGTAAGAGCTTCGGTATACGAAATCCCCGCCTCCCCTCTTTTGTTTCACCCCTCTACGCATTTGGGGCAACGGAAATGGCGTGTCTCTCTCCTCTCCCTCTGTGTGAGGGGAGTGCAGGGTCTCTCCAACATCCCCAGAGCCTCGGCTCTCAGTTCCCTGGGCTGCCTCCCCCTCCCTACTGGAGACATTGCTGTCTCCCCTGCTGGAAGAGGAAGTGCTACTGGTCAGGTGGGACTGAGGCTTTCTGTAGCATCCCGAGAGCCCTTCCACCACCCTGCGCTGAGCCTGGGACAATCCCCTGACATTATCAAAGCTTCGCAGTAGAACATCTGCTTTGCATGCATAAAATCCAAGGTTTAATGCCCCCCAGGTTTAATCCAAGGTAGGACTGGGGGAGACCTCAGTATTGCTTACACTGACTGACAGCAACTCACCAGGACTTCAAGACTCTGAATGTCCCCAGTTCTGCCTCGAGGTGCTGAGGATTGAACCTGGAGAGCCACGGCCCTTCCCCAGCTAACTGCTCTACTTCCCCAATCTGTGGTTAGCTGAGGTCTGGGGGGAGTTGTAGTCCAAAACATCTGCAAGGTGCCAGATTGAGGAACCTTCTGGTCTCCTTGGCCAACACTTCATTTTTGTTCTCCACCCAGTCGCTGGTGATTTCCCAGAGAGTGTCTGGCCTGCCTTGAGCCTGAATTTTCTGGGAGTAGGGACCGCCATGACAGTCCCAAACCAGATGCTGTTTTTCTCTCTTCCCCTCTTTTCTTTCTCCTTAGTGTTGCCAGCATAGCTGCGACAGCAAAAGGCTAGCAGCTGCCTGCACAGCTGATGCCAGGGCTGGCCACTTCAGGGAACGACTGGTCACAGAGCAGCCTGCTCTGCCCTAGTGGTAGTGCCAGATCCCACATGCCCTCTGTTGCTCTTTGTACATGCATCACTGTTGCCAGGCTATCCAGCATGGCATGTGCAGCAGCTGCCACCCTGGCTGATGCCAGACTCACTCCAGGAATGGCCGGCCTGGCATAAAGTCTCTCTTTCAGGGGAGAAGACAGGGGGAGAAACTGCAGCTGGTCCAAATAGAGGGCAGCCACTCTCAGTATTGAACTTGCATCTCTGCGCATTGCAGAGTCTGGCCCCTAAATAGCACCCATCAGGAGAGCCCTGCTGGCCCAGACTTGGGCCCCAGTCTCCTGCTTCCAGCAGTGATCGCCCCATTGCCTCTGCATGCAGTGTGTAAAGGCTAGAGCCTTCCCTCATTGTCTGTTCCCCATTAACTGGCATATTGCCTCTAAACATGGAAACTTGACTGGGCACATCTAGTCCATGGAGCAGAAGCCATAGAGTCCCTGACATCAACATAGAACAGACTGCAAGGTAGTCAGGATTAGTCCCATATTTTTCAGATAAGGTGGAATAAAAAGAAGAGAAATAATGCAATAGAAATGAAATGACAGTTTTGCACACATTTTGGCAACATTTCTGAATTCAAACTCTAAACATTTTGCAATGTTCACATTTTGAAATGTGACTTCAGCTACATTAAGATAGCACTTTATTCCATTTTCCTGATGTTTCAATACCTGATAATTTCCACGTTTTATGCGATCTTTCACACAATGTAAAATCCAGTTCTAGAAAATGAGTGGAATCTAGTGGAAGTTTAGTGCTCATTTTCATGCTATCTGCTTTTTTTTGGGGGGGTGCAAGTCTGTTAACCTGGAAAATCAGGGGAGTTTTGTGTTGCAATTTCACATGATGAATTTTGGGGGTGATATTCTGGCATACAGTTCTTTTCTGCCATTTAAAATTTAGCACATACTGATCAAAAATCCACAGTTTGGAATTCAACAGCTCAGGCTCATATTAGAATCCAGCATAGAAGTGCCAGCATTATCAAAAGGAAAACTACCGTATTTTACTCAAATGTAATGCTCACCTTTTTCAGCCAAATTACATTTCAAGGTTCTGAAAACTGAGGTGCATATTAGATTCAATGGTGCATTAGACTCAAGTAAATACGGTAATACAATAATCCCTGCACCTGAATGTAATTTTAGAGTGATTCTATCCAATGTTCTACTCTGAATAGAGCCACTGAGATCAATAAACATGGCTAACTTAGCTGTATCCATTTTGGGGGGTCTACTTTGATTAGAACTTAGTTGGATACAACCCTCTGCCCAGGACTTGTAGGGCAAGTAAAACTCCCAAATTCTATGCTTTCTAAAACATATGGATCAAATGCAATCCATAGTTGTGAAAGTTGTAGAAAACTCCCAGTT
The DNA here is from genome assembly GCF_009819535.1 of Lacerta agilis. Lineage (NCBI taxonomy): Eukaryota > Metazoa > Chordata > Lepidosauria > Squamata > Lacertidae > Lacerta > Lacerta agilis. The sequence goes on along the minus strand of NC_046319.1, from coordinate 36,301,423 downwards.
TTACAAACAAATTCAAGACCATCTCCACAGCAGATGTTACGACCATGCTGTGGAGCACTTGGGAAGCAATTTTTGGCTGCCTCCATCTGGGGCTATGAAAATGAAGAGGGCTCAACCTTCCAAGCACACATCCTTGGCTTTGTTGCTGTCAAATGGGACTTGCTTCCAAATTAATGGATTTAGGATTTAGAAGCATAGTGTTCTATTGTCGGAGACATTATGTCTCTGGGTGCAGCTTGTGGGCTTGCCAGAGACATCTGGTTGTCCACTGTGAGAACAGGATGCTGGACAAGATGAGCCATTGGCCTGATCCAGTAGAGCTCTTCTGCTGTTCTTATGTTATGGTTGATAATAATGGGTACACTGTCATTTCATGGTGTAAGTCCATTTTTACACATGGAACTCGTTGCTTCTATGCTTCTGTAACCCAAATCTAAAGCCTGCATGTCAACAATACTCCATTACATGGAAAAGGCCTCCCCTCCTTGCTCCCATCTGTTATGATAAATAGCAAGAGAGAGGTTCATAGGAAGCTGCTTTACACCTAGTCAAGACCATTGATCCATCTAGCTCAGTATTGCTCCCACTGATTTGCAGAGGCTCTCCAAGGTTCCAGACTGAGGGACATCCTGGAGATGACAAAGACTCACTCACCACTCTACCACTGAGCTAAAGCCTTTTCCGTAATCCTATCACTTCTTAGTTCAAATTTGTACCATATTCTGTGCTACAGTGTGTTAACAATTGACATCCATTCCATTCATAAGAATATAGGAAGTTGCCTTCTGAGTTAAGCCATTGTTCTAACTAAGTCAGTATTGTCTACCAGCAGTGGCTCTTCAGGGTTTCCAGACAGGCGTCTTTTCTAACAATACCTGGAGATGCTGGGTATTGGATTGAAGACCTTCTGCATACAAATCAGATTCTATACAAATGAGCTACAGTCCTGCCCACCCCAGGGCATACAAAGACATGCAAACACACTTGACAGCACAATCCTGTGCATGTTTCATGAAAGTGAGTTCCATTGTATTCAACTAACCATTAATATTTGCACCTTCCAATTGTTTTTAATCAGAGTTGAGATCCCACCTGGACCACAGGCTGCTTGTGTGACCTCAGACCAGCTGCTGTTTCTCAGCATTGGTCCTCAGTTCGTCAAATTGGAACGATGTCAGGGATGGGGTGGGATCAGCCTCATAAAGTGCTTTGCAGATAAAATAAGATGTCTGTGCATTTTGGGTTTGCAGCAGCACTCCTGTCGATCACACCAGGACTCCTGTCTGCCACGTGTGCCTTGCAGGAACATGGCTGCTCCTGACCTGAGACCTGCAAACAGAAGTGCAGTCTTCATTAATTAATGGGAATCTGATGAGTGGGGGATTTGTCACCATCCAGGCATTGCTGGACCCATGATCCCTGACCACTGGCTGCATTGACTGGAGTCCAAAAACTTCTAGAGATGTGCCACAGAACCTCCCCAGATGTTTCTTTGGTGGTGCTGACCTTTGGGTCTGTGCTGTTTGCATCTCATCCATTCCCCCTGCCCAGGGTGGACTGCAGGTGTGTAATTGATCATGTCTTCCTTTTTTCCCACATAGCAAGAAGCCGGGTCACGAAGCAGCGGTGGAAACAGCAGCAGCAACAGGGACCGCCTGATGGCTGAGGCCCCGTTACCCCAGGAGAAAGCCAGTGGCCCAACAGTCCCTTCTCACTTGCTGGGGACGCCTTATTCCTTTGGGATCCCTCCTAACTCCATCGTCCAGGACTCTCGTTTCCCACCTCTCAAGTAAGTGGCTGCTGTGGAGAACTCTGCTGGCTAGGGCTGATGGGAGTGGTAGTCCAAAACCTCTGGAGGGCACTAGGTTGGCCAAGGCTGCACTAGAAGGACAGACCCTTCTTCTCCTAAGTGACAGTGTCTTGGGAACCAGCCTCTGCCTTGCCTGCAGGCTTGGGTTGCCTCTAGAGGTCTTCCTGACTGCATTATTTCCAAAAGTCCTTTTTCAGTAACAACAGCTATCATGAGCCCATGAAGATGTCTTGGTAGTGCTGGTCAGGGGAGAAAAGGGTCAGGAGTGCAAAATTAGATCCTGGGCTGGGACCAAGCAATCATGGGAGATGCTGGGGAGGGTCTGAGCGGGTTGTCAGGGGAGAGTCCCCTCTCAGTGACATCAGATGCCCCCACCACCGTGGTACAGCTGCTTGACTCACGCACCACCTCCTGTCAGTGAAGCACTCCCTACCCAGGGTGTGCCAGCTCCACCTCTGTTGCCAAGGATCTGTTAATGGCTGCAGCGATGTGAACAGACCCAGCCTGCTCAGCCTTGTGGGCCAGGGAGGCAACTGTCTGAATGACTGTGCCTGTCCCGCTCTTCAAAAGGGGAGTTCAGCCATGTATTCTAGAGTTCTGCTGTGACTTCTGAACTGTATAGCTTGTAACCTGATCTATGCTGGGGCTTTGTAGTGAGTTCTGGAATAAAGCCTTTAATAATAATTGAGCTGAGAGTCCAAGAACTGAGTCTACAAGTGGGAACCAGGACACTAGCATAGCATTGTGTGTACATGTGAGTCTCTGATAGCTGGTTAGAGCATGGTGCTGATAACACCAAGGTTGCAGGCTCGATCCCCATATGGGACAGCTCCATATTCCTGCATTGCAGGGGGTTGGACTAGATGATCCTCAGGGTCCCTCCCAACTCAATGATTCTAGAGTTGGGGGGGAGATATTCCTGCTTGAGACGGATAGCCACGCTACTTGTCCCTCCCATTTCCAAAAATGGAATCTGGCCACAAACAACCTGCAAAGGAATATGATTCACAAAGTGAGGAAGTGCTGTGTGTGTCAGGTATGTACATGATTGAATGTGTGTGTCCCACCCCCACCCAGAAACAACTGCTTTAAAATGAGAATGCAGCAGCTTTGACTGCTCAGCCTCCTAAACAGATCTTGTTCTGAAGGCAAAATGAAGAGCACTCTAGTGAACATGTGAGCACTTTAATGCTAAGCAGGGAGCTTGAAAAGTGTGGTGCCTGCCAGTGTGGCTCCTTTTGCCATATGGAGTCCACTGTTTCCCTCCTCCTTTGCCTCCGTCAGTGTGGGCTGGGCACTGATGTGTGGCTGGGGAGACTAGATGCCCTGACCAAAGATCTCCAGGCCCCAATGGAAGCACAGACTCAGGAGAGACAATGTCCTACACTTCTTTCCCTCCTTCCTTCCACTCTGCAGCCTCCCACGGCCTGTCCACCATGTGGTGCCTCCCAGCGCTGTCACAGAAGACTACCTGCGGAGCTTCCGGCCCTACCATACAGCTGAAGAGCTTCGCATGTCCTCCCTGCCTCCCATTACTCTGGATCCAGCCACAGCTGCTGCTTACTACCACCCCAGTTACCTGGCTCACCATCCATTTCCTCACCCAGCCTTCAGGTAAGGACCAAAAATGACGCAAGCAAAGGGCTTTGCCGGCCTCGCTCTTTGCCTCGTGGGCAAGGCAGGATTTGATTGAGCAGTTTGGGCAGTTACCCAGGCGTGTTCTTTGGAGCCAACCGCTAATAGGTCTTAACAGGTCTTGCCCACAATGGAGGGCTCTCTGAGGACTTGAGCACAGCTGTAATAAAGCACAACAGGCCATCACTTAAAGCAGCAGCAGGAGTCCAGATGCTGGGCCACTAATTTGTTCTTTGAATGGGGTCCTGTTGAGCGGTTTCTGCCTCCGCCCAGCTTCTGTTATGCCCTGGTCAGCAAGACACGCTGTGCCCATGGAGAGCTGAGATCAAGCAATGGGCTTGGAACACAAATGCCTTTTGAGAGAGCGGGCGGGGAACCTGAGAAGCTGTCTCCAGCTTTTCTTCAGTGGCTTGCAGGTTTGCCATGTTTTTTGAGGCTGCAGATTCGAAAGTGCAGCATTTGTGTGGGAATGTGTATGGATACAGTCTGCATATGGGCCTTACCCATTCCTGGAGAGGCCACTCTTCAGATGCCTCCATCTCTTGAGGTTAGAGGGTTGATGGCTAAAGACTTGGTCTGCTATGTGGGGATCCCCCAGCTCTAAGATGCCCTTGCAAGACCCTTGCGCTTGATGGCTTCTTTTTATAAGTTTGGGCCACAACGTGAAACTGGTTTTATTTTACTAGAGGATGTAATGCATTTTTACTCAGTGGCTGTATTCCCTTGTTTGATGTTCTTATTTTACTATTGTTGGGGTTTTATTGCTAAGGTTGAAATAATTTGTGGATAAGACAGAACAAAATATTTAAAATAAAAATTAGGTTGGGAGAAGGTTTGCTCACTTTATTCTCCACCCCCCCCCCATGGTGATCAGGCTGGCAGGGTCTAGGTCACAGGTAGGCAACATGTGGCCCTCAGCCCCAACACTTCTTGAAGCTTCCCAGAGTGCCTTTCTTCCTCGTTGATTTCCTCTTTGTTTCCTGGCTTTTGAATAGTTGTAGCTGGTGCCCATTTGGGCTGGAGAGGTGGATGGGAGCCCAACAGTGGCATTGGCAGAGCCAATGATAGGCAGAGCCAAACAACTCTGGGTTTGTTCACCTCCTTGCTGAGTTTGTACAAAAGGAGTGCTTGAGACCAAGGTGAAGAAGCTCACAGGCCAAGTAAAAAGGCAAGCAGTCGAGGAGGGCTGAGGGCAGACTGAGGTTGATGGGGCAGGGCCCCATCTGCTTTGATGCACCAGCATCCACTTCTTTTGAAAGTGTGTTCCCCTTTTTTCTACGCTTTTTCAGAACTGGGGCTGCCTTTTACTTAATAAAAATAAATCGTTTACTTCTGAATAAAATTGGGATTTCTGATCAGAGATTGTCTTGGTGAAAACGTTATTCTTTGTTCTGAATAACACTTTTGTCTCTGTCTGTGCCCATCAGTTGCTCTGGCTCCACCTACTGCCAGCATGTGGCCCTCTGACACAAGGGAATGAAGTCCTCGAAAGAAAAAATGTGTCGGTGGTAGCCCCAACCTCAGCAACAGCTGTAGGGCCTCAGACCCAGTGCTGAAGGCACAGTCCTACCATATATTGTACTTACCAGAGGTGGGGAGCCAGTTGTCCTACAGATGTTGTTGGACTACAGCTCCCATTATCCCTGACCACAGACTAAGCTGGCTGGGGTTGATGGGAGATGAAACCCAGCAACATCTGAAAGGGCACAGATTCTGTGTCTCAGGTACACACCTTTTGAAGGGCTCACTTGTGATATTTGTTAGCAGGATCTGCTTGGTTTATTTAGTACCAACTGTGAAGTTTAGACAACACAAATCAGATTAGTCGCCATCCTATGGCTAGAGTGGCTGGGGAAACTCAGCCAGATGGGCGGGGTATAAATAATAAGTGTCCTGCAAGTAACTTTGCTCTCTTCAGTCACCAAATGCATCTCTCTAGTAAATGCAAAGAAAGCTACGAGACTTTTTAGGCTAACCACACCTCTCTTTTCAGGATGGATGATTCGTACTGCCTTTCAGCTCTACGCTCACCTTTCTATCCAATTCCAACTCCTGGTTCACTCCCACCACTTCATCCATCAGCCATGCACCTCCACCTGTCTGGAGTGAGGTACCCCACCGAGTTGTCTCATTCGTCTCTCTCTGCCCTTCAGTCCGAACGCATATCCAGCCTGACTGCAGAGAGGTATGGAACCATTCCGTGGCTCCTTTGGGGACAAAGTGAAGGGTCCACCCATTAGCCTTCCTCCCGTGCCTTACTCTTGTTTTTTGCAGGCTGCAGATGGATGAGGAACTGCGGCAGCGGGAGCGAGAGAAGGAGCGAGAACGGGAAGCTGATCGTGAGCGCGAGAGGGAACGGGAGCGGGAACGGGAGCGGGAGAAGGAGCTGGAACGGGAGCGGGAAAAAGAGAGGGAACGGGAACGGGAGCTGGAGAGGCAGCGAGAAAGAGCCCGGGAGAAAGAGCAGAGCATTGTCAAAGCCATGGAAGGCCCCTTCTTACCAGTGTCAGAGTTGCACGGACTGAGGAGTCACCCACCAGAAGAGCGTGTCAAACCATCTGAGCAGCTAACGCCAAACCGAGCAGGTGACCCTGAAACAGCCACTGAAGTAGCTTTCGTTTGGGAATTTGCTGGGGGAGGGCAAGGGGAAGCAGCCCATTTGCCATGGGCATTACATAGCCAGCAAACACCTGGGACTCAGCCCCTTGGCATGGTGCTTGAAGCAAACATCACCTGATTTGATTATCTGTGGGCTTTGGATCTCACTGAGGTGCTGTTTCTGGTGGTTTTGTGATGGCTGCTGTAACAGCACTCATGGGATACACAGTGCAATAAGTTTCCCCGCAGGATCTTTCTAATGTCCTATTGTTTTCATTGCATGCACTATTTTATTAATTGTTGCACAGCTCTAGTAGCTTGTTTGTGTTTTTTTGTGTTCTGCACATCTGCTGGTTTGCTGTTCAATGCGGAATCTGATTTGTGCTGCAGAATTTGACTCTCTTAAGAGAATGGGGGTGGGGGTTAAGTCCTTCCTCACCCCTAAGGTCTGTGCAGAAACCTGTAATTTGTTACTGTTTTCTGGTAAAGCATTTCAGACGAGCTGACGGGTTTCCTGTAGTTATTCTGTCTTGTGCAGAGCTCTGCCCGTCATCCATAGCTGTATATGTGAGCTATTGGCCAGCGAATGACTATGGCCTTCTCTCTTCTACAGAACATTGCATTAGGTGAACTGTATCAGCATAAATGTATTCAGGTTACCTGAGCCAAAAATTGGCACAAGGAATATAGTTTTGTCTGCATAGCCTTGTTCAACACTGGATGAACATCTTCAGGGGTCATAGGCAAATTCTTTTGGCCAAGGGAGACCCTTCCTATAGCATATATATATCAACCTTCATTAACATAGGCCTGGGCCATGTCTACAACTGCGAATTCACCTGGATCTGCTGGATGTAGCTCACATGTCCTGCCTCTTTCTGTACTGTGGGCCCTGGCATGATGCAGTGGCCTGTTGGGACACTGAGGCGCTGCTGACCTGCCACACTGTTCTTCCCTAAGATTGTTTGTCCCACCACAGCTGTGGACCACCATAGGCACAAATGCTACATACCCCCAAGTATCCTGCTGCCACCTCAGACAGCATTCCATGGCTAAGGGGACCTTATTTGCATCCTTCCTTTTTTCCCCTTACAGAGAAGCCCAAGGACTCTTCTGCTATCCAGACCCCCAAGCCAGTCCAGCATCTTTTGCACTCGTCGTCTGCCTCGCACCATCCCGTGCCCAGCCTCATTTCCAACCACAGCATCTTCCCCCTGCCTGGCAGCAGCACAGCCACAGCGCTCCTCATCCAACGCACCAATGAGGAAGAGAAGTGGCTGGCGCGGCAGCGGCGGCTACGGCAGGAGAAAGAAGACCGCCAGTCCCAGGTGTCGGAGTTCCGGCAGCAAGTTCTGGAGCAGCATTTGGATATTGGCCGCCCGCCCGGCCAGATGGAGGCCGAGCACCGGCCAGAGAACCCCAGGTAAGGCTTTGCTTCTTGAGTGGCCTCTCTGCTAGTGGAGGCCTCTTGGAAAGAGGGGGATCCTACTAGCTGGCTACTCTGTTCACATCTGGCTTGCGGGGCAGAGGAGATATGAAAGCGCACAAATCTTTCGCAGGAGCGGCAGCCCACCTGGAAGGGGTTGGTGTCTCAGAAGGGTAAGCAAAGATCCAGAGCCTTCATCTGGCTCCACTCTGTTTGGATTTCAACAGGCAGGAGCTAATGCCATCTGACAGCTGCTTGGAAGCCTTTGCAGAATGAGCCTGGTGGCCTCCATCCAACCCACTGTGACCAGGTGTCACTAAGGCAGTTGTCACTAATTGCTGCCATTGCTGGCAGATGGAGGGAGCAGGGAACTGAGTCTTGGAGGCCTCTAGATCTGAATGGGCTGCAGCATTGCTGGCATTGCCGCTTCTTGGCCCTCCCAATGTACAACTCAGGAGGGGGTGGGAGAGTCCAAGGTTGGCTTTGAGAGACTCATTTGCCTGCTTGGCCAAGAGCAAAATGATTGCTCTTGAACAAGGCAGGAGTCCCTCCGGCCACACGGCTGGTGCATGTTTTTGACTGTGGCCCAGGAGCCCACACTCCAGCCAAAGCAACAACTTGCCTCCTGCCAGATCAGCTTCAGAGTCCCTCCGTCTCAGTCCTGGGCACGGTGTGATGAGTAGCAAATTCCAAGTGGGAATTGGGGAGCAAAAGCACAGCTGTGTGAAGAGAGAAAGTGTCTCTGTCGCTACTGCTGCCGGCTCCCTCTTGCCTCTGGGTGGATTGATATCTCCCTTCTCGCTCTGTTGCCAAGCGCTTACTTAAGCATCACTGACTCGACTCATCCCTTTGGCTCTGCTGCTGGATCCCATTGTTGGTTTCGGGTATCAAGGGGATTAGAGGAGCTAATCAGGTATAAGAAGGAGTGGATTGCTGGTCTGCACTTCAGTGTCAAATTCTCATTTCATCATCCTCTTCTGCAATGGTTCAGCAGAGCTACACACAGAGCAAGGTCACCTCTAATGCGTACAGTGAGAAGGGCCTTGGGCTGTTTGCTTCAAAAGCTACAATCCAGGGGCTGCTAATCCGCTGCGCCTGGATAATGGCAATGGGTGCCATGGAAGCTACAGCCATAGGCAAGTTGTTGTTACAGGGCCATTGTTGATCAACAGAAAGAGACGCTGTCTCATTCTTTCTGGTTAACTAGAGAGTGCCTGCACCACTCCCAATTTGATATTTTTAAGGATGTGTTTTAAGGACAGGTTTTTAAGAGTAAGATTCCATTGGCTTTTGTTTTTTATAAATTGTTTTTTCTTTTTTTTAAATTGTTGCTCTGGTGAATTATATTGTGCTTGTATATTATGTGCCACTTTGAGTGCTACTTTGACAGCAGAAATGCCATATGGGAGGGGATTTTATCCATTGCTAGACCTACTCAAAGTAGACTCATTGACATTAATGGCTACGACTAATTTAAGCCCATTAATTTCAGTGGGTCTATTCTGAGTAAAACTTAGTTTGATACAACCCTGTGTGTGCATACAGAAAAACACATTTATTTAAAAGCACGTATATAGCAATTCCTATTTCAAAAATATCTAAGCAGTGTATAATCTTAACAAAACACTGAAATATTAAAACAAAAGCACAAAATAAATAGCAATATAAAAAGACATAAAAGCATACAAAAGCAAATAAAACAGAAATTCAGATGATTCAAACACTTAAAACAAGTCCAATCTTTTGGGTGAGATAAAGCCTGGGCAAAAAGGTAAGTATTCAGGAGACATCTGCAGCAACAGACTGCTGCTGCTTCACATATGGCAAAGGAAAGAGCATCATCCACGCACACAAACATCCAGGAGCTTAGTTGTGGATAGTAACACCAGCATCCTTCTCCAGATTCCCCAACCTTAAATTGTCTCCTTTGCAAACACTGATGCCCAAGACTTCTCCGGCTCCTCAGCAGTCATATTACAGATTGAGGCAGCACTCTGAACTTGATGCTCCGCTACACGGGGCCCTGGTGCTCTGGAGTGGAAAACTGTTAAATGCACAGCTTCAGCACATGCAATATTTATCCTTCTCTAACAGTTTTAGCCCTTTTACTAGTTATTTAAGAAGGATTTCATGGTGTCATTCCCTTTCTGCCACTAGAGCGTAAGGCTTTTTGTGGCATCTTTGCACATTCTGAACTCCTTCGGAGCTTGTGTGAATGTGTAAGTAACTAAGAGCAGAGTTATTGGGTCTGGGTAGTGACAGAAGGACACACTTAGTGCCCCTGTCATCATCATCAGTTTATTTGCATGTTGTGTTTTCTATAGTAAACTATGCTCAAAGCAATGTAATCCCAATAAAACAATGCATAAAATACACGCAGGTCCTAGTTTACGAACATAATGCATTCCTTGGAAATTATTTCAGTTACAGGTGGGTAGCCGTGTTGGTCTGCCATAGTCGAAACAAAATAGGAAACAAAATAGGAAATTCTTTCCAGTAGCACCTTAGAGACCAACTGAGTTTGTTCTTGGTATGCAGCTTTCGTGTGCAGCTCATACTTGGTATCTGAAGAAGTGTGCATGCACACGAAAGCTCATACCAAGAACAAACTCAGTTGGTCTCTAAGGTGCTACTGGAAAGAATTTCCTATTTTGTTTCCTATTTTGTTTGGAAATTATTTGTTAGGCGAGTGTTTGCGTAACCCAGGCATCCCCAAACTGCGGCCCTCCAGATGTTTTACCTACAACTCCCATGATCCCTAGCTAACAGGACCAGTGGTCAGGGATGATGGGAATTGCAGTCCAAAACATCTGGAGGGCCGAAGTTTGGGGAAGCCTGGCGTAACCTGTCAACAATTTCCGTTCACATAACAAGTTGATTCTTTCCATTGATTCCTATGGAAGAAATTCTAATGCATCCTCAATCACAGAATTTGTCGTGCACACCTGTGTAGTGAGGTTTGGGTACTAATTCCTTGTGTTCGGATAAGTGAACATAGCGAGCCTTTGTAAAGTGGGACTTGTGTGTAATGCTTCAAGATAATTCACTAGCTATTTATAGGATATATCAGCAAAAGTTAAAAAGTAATAGAAACAACATTTCAGTAGGCTGGAATAAATCTTATTAATAAATTCAATTTTACAGCAATATTAAGTGATAATAATGATTCAAACTAATATTTCATAACAATAGGAAAGTAAAATCTCAAAGCAGCAAAACTAGTTTATCTTTTCCAAAGTCGAATGTTCCTCTCAGCAGGAGCCCTTGAATAAGATCCCTGCCCTCCAGGCTAGGCAGCGCCACCATAGAGAAGCTGAGAGCTGGGTCTTGACAGAATTTGTATACAGATCACCCCATCCTCAGCAACTGAGTAGGGAAGGGGAAGAAGTTGCAAGGAGGTTCCTGCACTGAGCTGGAGCTGGACTAGATGAACTGCAGGGTGACTTCCAGCTCTCAAATCCTTTTATCCTTTGAGTAGCATGATAGCTATATCAAACCTAAATGTTCAGAAGTTAGCAGCAGTTGCCAGGGAACAACCACAAGAGAGGGTTGTTGCCACTGTGTCCAGCTTGTGGGCTTCCCGGAGGCATCTGGTTGGTCACTGTGGGAAGCAGGATGTTGGACCAGATAGGCTTTTGATCTAATCCAACACATCTGTCCTTGTGTTAGCAGGTGACAGCGAAAAGGGCCCTGGGGCCATTATGCTTAATGATCACTGGATATCTGAGCTTATCAGAGTCAAGGTTCACTTTCCAATGTTTCAACCACATTCCCTAGTGCAATTGCAATCGTAACGGATGCTTGCTAGCTGTGGGGATGGCAATTTTTCATCTTTTCCGGCAACAGAATGTTGGGTTTGGATGCTGGGATAAATATAATCACAACAAAATCAGTAGATTATGCTAAAAAAAACCACCACATTTTTTGCCATTATGTGACCCACATTGTCTCACCGTTTGTAGCAGACGTCCTAAAGTTTGCAACCTCCAACTTTTGAGTCTCAAGTACACAACAACTGAGTTTTTGGATACCCAGCTGAGCTGTTCAGGAGAAAATTGGCTCAGTTAACCAAAAAGGTTTTAGGATGCATCAGACCAATCAAATGTCATTGGCTGAGAAACGTCTCTCCACAAATCAAACCCAGGGGGGAAGTAAGGGTATGCATGTATGAAGTGAGATGAGCGCTGCACCCCATAGTCCCTTTTGACTGGGCTTAAAAATCCAGGGGTCATTTACCTTTACCTTTTACCTGCATGTGACAGGAAGCACTGATTTTAACTTCTATGGTACACCCCCCCCCCCAAGCCCTACAGGATCTGTCAGTGCTGACAATATTCCCATTAACCAAACATCGTGTAACTTTAATCCATGCACTTCTTTGTAGATCTAATACATTTTGGGGGAACTGTATCCTCTCCTTAATCGAGCACATATTTACAGATGGAATTTCCAAATCCTACTCAGCAATATAGGCAACTGATAACAGTGGCTGGTGCCCACTGGGACTGGCAAGGCAGAGAGACCAGAGCCAGTGACGGGCAGAGCCAACTAACTCTAGTTTTGTCTCTATCCTCTTCCTTCCTGCTGAGTTCTATAAGGAGTATCACTGAAACTAAGGAGGAGGAAGCTGTCAGGCAGGTCGGGGCTGGCTGGGGGCAGAGGTTGGTGGAGCACTGCCCTGCTCAACCTAACGGTACAGCCTCTACTGCTGAATGAGTGGCCTTGACGAAGTCTTGGATTCTAAGTGAGGGTGGCAGATCAGTTAGAATAATGAAGAAATTATTGTGCTATAGAAATGAGACATGAGTGTAGATGCGTTGACAAGGTGTTTGTGTGCGTTTTTGTGTTTCCTCTTACCTAGTTTCTGCTGCAGCTAGTCCAAAAACCACTAGGTGTCACCCCAGTCCCAGCCTCCCACAGATACAGATTTGTAGGTACGTACAGTGGTACCTCGCAAGATGAATGCCTCGCTAGACGAAAAACTCGCTAGATGAAAGGCATTCGCTAACGAAAGGGTGACTCGCAAGACGAATTTTCCTATGGCCGTGACTTGCAAAACGAAAACAATTTGCAAGTTTTTGTTCCGTAAGACCGCGCTTCCTCCGACCGTGCTTTGCAAGACGAAATTTCCGCTATACGACAACACTCGCGGAACGAATTAATTTCGTCTTGCGAGGCACCACTGTACATATTCCCAGCCAAACTGCCCTCCAGTGATAGCTTTATATGAGAAATCTGATGCTCCAGGTTGGCCCTTCTGCTTTTGCAGCTCACTGCACAGGCCTTGTTCAGGTATAGCAGAGGGTGGACTATATCCCAGTGTGGAAACTGGGCTGTGTAATATCTCAGAATGACATACTGCAGGCAGGCACAAGACAACTCTTCCTGTCAGTCTTGTCAGTCACTTTATTTACAAACTACTCTCCTGCACACATTACACTCAGCAGTTCATAACAAAGCACTGACAAAACTACAAACACAAAAATAAATACAAATTAACTCCCATAGGAATTAGCAGTAGATTCAGTGTCCATCACTCACATTAGAGAGGGTTCCATGAAGAACAGCCTGTCATTTTTCTGACCACAGAGCCTTCTGCTACATACCAAGATGACACTTGGGCCACATCCGCACCATGCATTTAAAGCACTCTTAGAGCACAGTCACAGCTTCTCCCAAAGAATCCTGGAAACTGCAGTTTGCTAAGGGTGCTGAGAGTTGTTAGGTGACCCCTATTCCTCTCACAGAGCTACTATTCTGAGACTGGTTTAACAATCAATCCCAGGGAGCTCTGGGGATTGTAGCTCCATGAGAGGAAGAGGGAATCTCCTAACAACTTTCATCCCCATCAATGCACTGCAGCTCCCAGGATTCCTTGGTGCAAAGCCATGACTGCTAAAGTGGCAAAGTAATGTTTTAAATGTATGGTGCAGATGTGGCCTTAGAATGCCCTTCAGCCACAGTGAAAAGCACTTATTTGTAGAACTTACCTTGCATGCTTTGTTAATTAATTGTACCTCTATCCTTTTTTGCAGATCGGGACCAAACCGCCCTGAACCAAGTAGTCGTGACCAACCGCAGCATTTTGGAGGCCCCCCTCCGCTTATCTCTCCTAAGCCTCAGCACCATCCTGTCCCCACTTCCCTCTGGAACCCTGTCTCCTTGATGGACACTTCTGAGGCACGAAGGATACAGGAAAGCCACCCTCTCCCAAGCCACAGCACCCAGTATGAGTCAAGTCGGCAAGCCATCCCCCTTGTGAAGGTCGAGCGGGTGTACTGTCCAGAGAAACTAGAGGAAGGGACTAGGAAAAGAGAAGCCCTGGAGAAGTTCCAGCCTCCTCGGGACCCTGGTGGGGCAGAGCATAGTGGCTTTTCCCATGGGCCCTTCTTGGCAGAACTGGAGAAGTCCACACAGACCATATTGAACCAGCAGAGGGCCTCCCTCTCACAGGGTGGGCAGTTGGTTGACATGAGCTTGAACGCCAAGGCAGGCTCACCCTATCGGCATCCATTACCCAGAAGCCATGACCCCATGTATGTTTACGACGAGTTCTTGCAACAGCACCGGAAGCTGGTCAGCAAGCTGGACCTGGAGGAGAAAAGGCGGAGAGAAGCCCAGGAGAAAGGTCAGTGCACAGACCCTTTGTGGAAGGCCCACCATATATCCAGCACTCCGGAACGCCTCCCCTCCAGGTGTTGTTCCTGGAAAAGGGAAGGCTGCACAGTGTTTTTAAATGACTTCAGTTTTGGAAGTAGAAGTCTCAGTCATCTCAGGAAAATAGGAAACACAGGAAGCTCTGCCTTATATTAAGTTGGACCCTTGGTCCACCTAGTCCAGTGTTATATGCACTAACTGGCAGCAGCAGGGTTTTAGGCAGGCACTCATTCCAGCTTTACCTGGAGTTGGTGCCAGGGATTGAATTGGGGACCTTCTGCATACAAGATAGTTGCTGTACCACTTAGCTAAGGCCCATCCTCTGCAGCTTTCTTACAGAGAGCAGTAAATAACGTAACTGCAGAAAAGCAAAGGGAGGTGCTTGGAACTGTCAAGAGGCCACACAGCCATCATGGGCTCTCAGGTGAAGGAAGTCTCTGCCAAAGAGTCCCTACAGCAGAGCAGTATGGTTTGGTTAGTACCAAGGAACTTGTGTGAAAAAGAAAAAGGTGTCCCTCCTTCAGATTTGATGTTTTTCCTTGTGCCAGGCTAGGGGCGGGGGGCATTGAGAGCTCACAGCCAGTGTGTGCTTTGGTAGTAGGGACCCTGCTAGCCTCCAGATGCCATCCTTTGTAGCCAGGTGTGGACTTGGTAGGGGCACTTTTTAAAAAACACGCTTTTATGTTGTTGTTTTTAAAAGCAGCACAGAACTGCAAACTTGGGTTGCTCAACGCTTTTTTAGCAGGCATACAGAAATTCCTAAAAGTGGATTCAGGAACGCATTTTCCTCATTGTGCTGACTTTCCAGTTCCCATTTGGAGCTGGAGACATGTCCAAAGAGTAGGTTCAGTCATTCCTTGTCTAACACCTTGCTTTAAGCATTGTGTCACTACTGACTGATTATAAAAATGTAATACTTAGTATAATAGTAATATTTAACTGGTTTTCTGCTAGAGATTAGTAATATAATCTCTAGTAATCCAATCTAAATCCCATACCTGTCAGAATTCATCCAGAGATCCACTTCCATTTGTATCCTATTGTGTGGTGTCCAGAAAAAGCACCCTGTTCAAATTGTCCTCCTGATTGAGAAACCTGGAAGAGCAAATACTGAATACACCAGAATTTAGGAAGAGATCCACTGAAGCCAGATTAGTGTGCTGCTGCCTGAAGGATGAGTAAAAGTCTGTATCTGAGGCTGAGATATTCTACTCCTTGATTTGCATAAAGCTTCTCTAGTAGACAAGTTGCCTCATTTGTCCCAAATTAAAAGCATGGCTTGAATTTGTAATGTCTAGAAGGAAGAGAGTAATGTTCAGGGAAAACCAGCCTTTTTGGGGTTTTATCAAAGCCCCAGTAGCTTGGATCACATATCAGAAATGGATTGACCCTCTAACGTGGCAGGCTGCTCCCTTTCTCCCCATCCACTTTGCCTGCCTTGAGCATACTGTCCAAGTTGCTCCATAAATCCTGTCTCCAGTTAATAATTGATGAAATGAGACTAATAAAGCAGCTTTAAATATTAATCTGGAATGTAAAACCAGAGTGGGATTAGCAAACAGGGGGGGAAAGCAAGGCACTTAGTTGGGAAAGGTGAGTTTGGCACACAGGTTCTGCAGTTTCCATTGTGTGATGTTACTGTTTTCTACTTGTGGCTGCTCACATCCCTTTGGGCATAAGTCATCTTATTCTCTCTGCCTTCTAGATGCCTCCTCCTCCTTTGCCTGCCCCACTAACCTATGCCAGCTAGCATCATGGTTAGCTGCTGTGCCACTGGGAGCATGTGATGGTGGCATGCCAGAGCATTAACAGTGGCTGCTCCTGCAGTACACAGATGCGCTGACTGCAAAGACTGGGAAGCATGAAGGACTGAATCTAGGAATCTGGCATGCAAGCCTGTTCAGTACAGGGAAGAGTCCTGGCCTGATCATTAGCACCCCACCATGTTCATCTGCCTAGCACCTCCTGGTTGCCACATGCACACAAGGCAACCAGGCTTCTCACTGTTTAGCAGGTGCTTCAGAGCACCAGGGCATTCACAGCCAACTGCCTCCTTTTATGGGCACAGCAGCCATACATCTAAGGGACCACAGCACAGTCATTGCATTGCACAAGCAGCTGGCTTCCACTTGCCTACCTCTTGAGCTTTTCATTTCCTTTTTTCTGGTCAAATTTGATCTTGTTTTGGATAACTGCGTTTTTTGTTTTTTGCTTTTTGCAGGAGGCAGAATACATACAAACCTCAGTAGGATTCTGTGCCTGTTTTCCCCAGACATGTACAGGAGGCTGATATCTTTCCTGAATCAGAGGCCCAGAGAACATAGTCTGTTTCCCTTGCTATAACATTATCAGAACAGTGATGACAATTCATTCAGCTGCTCCTGAGAACAACCCACTAGGATGCAAACAGTCCTCGTGGTTGGGCCCAGCTTTTACTCTGAAGCATATTCCATTATAGACTAGATCGTGTCTCTTAGCCACAGGAAAACAAAAACAAAACAATGTCGTGATGATGCTAGGTAAAAGATTTGCAGCTTCCCGCAACCTTCAAGTTGGCCTTCTCTGCTTTGTGTACAGGTTACTACTATGATCTGGATGACTCCTACGATGAGAGCGATGAAGAGGAAGTGCGAGCCCACCTGCGATGTGTTGCAGAGCAACCCCCATTAAAGTTGGACACCTCCTCTGAGGTAAGCCCACCTCTTATTTCACATAATACTATGGACAAATTCTGGTCCATAATGATTTGCAAGAGTTGACAAGTCTAGCTGTGCCAGGTAAGATCACTTGCTAACCTAAAACCAAGAACTGAACTTTGCTAACATCACACTACTATGTCTTTTAGAGCAAGGATGCTTGAGTTGAAAAGTGGGAGTCTGTGACGTTCCAAATATAAATGATTTGTTCAGTATCTCAGGGCAAATTCCAATCAGTGCCACAAATCCCAAGTTCTTGCAAGTGGCACTTCCCCCCTACCTCCTTCAGCTCTGTGTATTTTTCCAGGCTGGGGATTGAATGCTGGTCTCAGCCTGGAAAAGTTCCTAGAGTTGAAGGAGGAAGTAGAAAAGAGTGACTCTTCCCACTTCCTCCTTCAACTCTGTGGATGCTTCAGTCACTGCCTTCTGAGTCTCAAGAGGGAAGAGCACAGAGTAAAGAGCCAGCAGGAGTGGGTAGGCTCAAATGCAGTTTATCGCTTTTTTATTAAAGAGGTAGCAACAGTAGTACATATTAGCTATCCTACCCGCCTTCCTTATAAATGGGCACTGGTATACCGTATTATCTCTTTTAAAAAATTCAAAGCACACTTTCACTTGCATGTTTGTTAGAAAGAGGATTTTAAAAACAACAACAAACGGTTGGCTAGTGCTCTGTGTTTGTGTGAATGGGTGGGTGTTTTTTGGGGGGGGAGAAAAGTGGAGGTAATGGACGTCTTAACTACCCTCACCCACTCTTACCACTCCACAAGGAATGCAGCCCTCAAGTTCAAAAAGTTTGCCCACCCCTAAGTTAAGCACAGGCACATTCTACCTATTTTCCCTTCTTCTTCTTCTTCTTCTTCTGCTTCTTCTGGCTGTGTGAATATTGTCAAGTATTTGGATATGCCATTGATAACTTACCCCCTTTTCTGTGCAGTTGGCCTAATATAAGGCAGGGGTGGGCAACTCCCAAGAGACTGCGATCTACTCACAGAGTTAAAGACTACCCCCGTTTTTGGGGTGGTGCAGGTCAAAGTTGTTGAGCTTTTTTTAGGATGCAAAGCCCTTTTTTAAGAAGGGAAGAGGAAGGCCCCATTTTGGGGGGTTGCAGGGCAAAAATGTTGAGCTTTTTTTAGAGGAGCAAAACTTGAACTTGTTGAGCTTCTTGGGGGGGGGGGGTGAGCCAGTGATCTACCGCAGACGTGCAGTGATCTGCCAGTACATCACGATCTACCTGTTGAATGTGCCTGCTATAATTAATTAGGTAGCTAGGTCTTTCTCTTGAAAAGAGAACCCTTTACTGAGCAATGCAGACGTCCTGCAGTTTCTTTAAACACAATGATAGCACATACCCCACCTTAGAACTAGTATCATGGAAACCCTGGTTGATGTATACCTTTAAGCAGGAGAAAAAGTCTCAATGAGCATCCCTCCTTTGTTACGCTCTTCCAGAAACTGGAGTTCCTACAGCTTTTTGGACTGACAACCCAACAACAAAAGGAGGAGCTGCTGACTCAAAAGCGGAGGAAACGGCGGAGAATGTTGCGAGAGAGGAGCCCCTCGCCACCTAGCGTCCAGAATAAACGCCAGACGCCCTCTCCTCGTTTTGTGCTCTCAACACGTTACAGCCCTGATGAAATGAACAACAGCCCAAACTTTGAGGAGAAGAAGAGATTCCTCACCACCTTCAATTTAACCCACATCACTGCTGAGAAACGGAAAGGTGAGTACAGTATTGGTTTGTGGGAAGATGGGTAGAAGATCTTCCAGGGTGTGAGGGAAGTTTAAGTGGGTCAAAGGCCATACAGAGGAACATCTCAGTTCTGTACCTCCTGGAATCTGTTGAACAAACTGCAGTCTGCAAGCCAGTGTGTCCAAGGAATGGAGAAAAAAATCATGCACTTTTGTGTAAACTTGTATATGAGAGTTAAGCGTCATGTGAAATGGCCTCTTGAAAATTGGACTGTAGGCCACTTGACTTCTCAAAGCCTCATCTTCCAGAAGCAACCCACATTACAACTAAAGGAAAACTCTGGATCTGGCCTTTGTCTAGTGCCAAAACCTGCCGCTGCCCTGCAGTTGTTAGACGGCAGTGTCTTAAGAAAGAACAGCTTAACCTTGAATTCAGTACTCTGGTGCTTAAAAGCTTGCACCAGCTGCCCACATGCTGCTGAGCTAGGTTCAAGGCCCTTAACAAATTAGGTCCAGGCTATCTTAAGGACTGCCTGATCCCTTATATCCCTACCCAATCAGTGAACTCTTGTGGGGTGTCTCTGTTAGTGTTCCCCCATGGCTCAGATGCATGGTTTGTAACTATTAGAAGCCATGCATTCACTGTTGTGGATCCAAGCCTATGGAAATCCCTTCTGAGATTAGACAGACACCTTCCTTTCCGAATGTCGGGCACATGACTTAGGCTTTCTTGGTCCAGCAGGCATTTTAAGGTAGTGTTTGGTTATTGCAATGAATTTTTATTGTTTTATTTCCCATGAAGGGTTATTTTTTATGTGTACCCCATAGAAATGCCAATGATTAAGCAGTATATGTCTTAAATTAGAAAAAAAAATACAATAAAATACAGGCCTTTATAACACATTTGTGAGGATTAGTGATGGTATATGTGTGATGCTTTGGTAACTCTTAAAAACTGCAGTATATATTCTGAGAAAATATGTGGTATTAGATTTTCTTATTAAGAGCCAAGAGCAAAAAACGAACAGTTTTACTAACCAGGACTGGAGAGAGCTGATCTCTGGGACTGTGTATCATTCCTGCCTCTTTCATTTTGCCTCTGAGCAAAAGTTAGTTTTGCTCACTGCTTCTCATCTTGCAGATAAAGAGAAGCTGGTGGAGATGTTCCATGCCATGAAACAAAAAAGTGCCTCCACAGCAATATCAGTGAAAACCTCCCCACGGGACAGTCCTAGTAGCGTCCAACCTGGTAAGTGGCTATAAATGGCAACTGTGTGACAACAAGGGATTGGTGCCTTCTTGGCTGGGGCTTCTTGAGGCTGAAAGATGTCCCAGTGGACTTGATTATCCTTGTCTGTGACTTTCTGCTAGGGTGAACCAGGCAGATTAAGTCCAGGGAGACGTTTTGAGTGCCCGATTACAGGAGTGTTGTTTGTCTGCCAAAACAGCATGTGGTGTGCTTCCAAGAAGTGGATGTGCAACACAAACCTGTGCACATTTACTCAAAAGTAAGCCCCACTGATTTCAATGAGGCTTACTTCCAAGTATGTATAAAATGAGTTGCAGCTGCCGCCATTACAGAAACCTCAAAGGGGGGGGGGTGCCCCTTGTGTCTCATTATCTCCAACTGCTTCTTAAATAACCCAACAATAGGCACATGCCAGAAGCTGCAAGCTCAGGAGGGCTGGGTTGCATGTAACTTCCTACACTGCAATATAGAGCTCGCACAGTTTTGGTGGGAGGTATTTGCATCTATTTATTTTATTTTATTTGAAAGCTTTTTCTAAACCATTTAATATTTCAAAAATATCTAAGCAGGGCAAGCTATTTACAGTGTAAAAATATCCATTAAAACAAAAATACAACTTAAAACTAATAAAAAGTATAAAATGCCCATTTTTTTCACTGCCCTATTATTTTGTGTAGGGTGCAGAGTATAATTTCTAAGTGAATGTACAGAGCTCTACAAGGGCAGGTAGTCTTTCAGGTAACCTGGTCTCGAGTTGTTCAGGGCTTTACAGAGGTCGTGTGCCACCCCCACCCCCCGTCTCTGCCAAGCAGTCGGAAGGTTCCAGGGAGTTGCAGGCACTCGCCTAGGGTCGTGTTTCCATTGGGAAATCAAGGCACACCAAGACTAGTGTCTTTAAGAAATGTTTTATTTTACACATATTTACACCTAAAGCTTTCAATGGAGGGGTTCCCCCACTGAGAGAAGTGAAGTTACAGGGAAATAGGCACAGGGCCTTCTCGGCAGTGGCACCCTCCCTGTGGAATGCTCTCCCATCAGATGTAAAGGAGATAAATAACCATACAACTTATAAAAGACATCTGAAGGCAGCCCTGTATTGGAAAGTTTTTAATGTTTGATGTTTTATTGTGTTTTTATGTGTGTTGGAAGCCGCCGAGGGTGGCTGGGGAATAAATAAAACTTATTAATAATAATTTATTACTATACCCAAACGGCATCCCCCATGGCTCCTCTGATAGCTACAGCAAGCTTGGGTCCAAAGCAGCAGCCAGTCATGGCTCCCAGTCTGTTGATGCAACCTCCTCCAGCCAGTGCTTCATGGAGTTCTTCCCAACTTCCTCCTTCTTGTTGCCAGCACACCTTGCAAAACCAAAAACAAAAACAAAAAAAAACCTCTCCTTCCATCTGCTCACCCACCCCTCTTCCCCAGACCTGTTGTTGCTTTTTACAGGACACATTTTTCCTGTGTGATGTCACACCTCCTGTAACCTGAACCTCCCAACACTGCTATTTCTTCTGCTAACACACAGCTGCAGGTGGAGGGGGAAGGACAGCACCTGCATGGTCAATTGTTCTTTAATTGCCTGGCACTTAATTCTCCTTCTAATTGCATTCAGCCTGTAATTTAAATCTAATGTCTGGCATCTTCCCTTCATACTCCAAAAACTCAGCTAAATTCTACCCCTTTATTCATTTCCAACATTCACTAACTCTAGCAGTTCTGAGTGCCCTTGCACCCCCAAACTCTGATACCCCAGATCTGTAACAATATGTTAACAACACATTAGCACGCTTCCTCAAATGAGGCAGCTTATTTGTGCACACAGATTTGCTTGCCTTGAGCGAAGTTGTTGTTTCCTCCCATGTTCAAAGTCTTATAGCTACCTCAAGGTAAATGTTGCAGTATTCTTGGAGCAGAGCAACCAAGGGATGACATGTCAGCTGATTACAAGTCCCAATTTGCACTTGACAATACGTCATCAAAGTCATTGTAAGAGGTCTTTGGAAGCATCTGCTATTATTTTAGGAAAGAAACAAATACAGTGGTACCCCGGGTTGCGTACGTAATTGGTTCCGGGTTACAGTTTGTAACCCAAAAAGTACGCAACCCAAACAAGCGCGCGAAAAACCCAGAAGTAGCGGTTTGCACATGCGTGAACTGCACAGAACGCTTCTGCACATCCGCACGTTGCGCACACTCCAGGTTGTGCTTATGGGTTACTGGAGTTCATAACCCAAAAAGTACGTAACCCGAGGTACGACTGTACTCACCCAAGTTATGCATCCCAACTGAAGGAGCATTTCTGTTCTACTTCTTTATGCCAGAGAATTAACATTAACTCCACGGAGTGCAAAATGGTAATTTGTTTTTCAGAACCCTTTTGTTCAGTCACGCAACTCTTGACAAAGGGAATTGGCTGCCCTGAGTGACTTGTTTGTTTTTCTTTCTTTCCCAAAGAGCCACAAGTACAGCAAACTGCTGTGGATTCTGAGAAACCAGTCAGCATTGCTGCTGCTTCGCTGCCAGACTCCCAGAAGACAGCTGAGCCCAGCAGAATGGAACAGCTACGACCGCATGAATTTCCAAGGTCCAAGGAGCCAGCTCCTATCTCCGCAGAGAAGCCTAAGTTGAGCGATGGGCACATGGCCAAGAAAAGCCTGAGCATCCTTAACTATGTCCGAGGTTCTTTGCCAAAGGACATCCCTGTGCCGTTATCACACAGTATGAATGGGAAGAACAAGCCATGGGAGCCCTTTATAGCTGAGGAGTTTGCACATCAATTCCACGAGTCTGTGTTGCAGTCCACACAGAAAGCGTTGCAGAAACACAAAGGTAAATGGCAACTTGTAAGGGGCAAGTATTGCCAACATCCTGCCAGAGATATATGTGATTGAGTGATAAGGGACTTTCAGCTTATGAGGGTCAGTTTTTGAGCCCAGTTTGTTATTGGTTTCCTTGCTGCTTGCATAATTCAAGTTTTGGATATGCAGATTTTACATGGATTCATTTTAGATAGGCCTAGACTCTACACAATCCAGTTTCAATGTTTAGTAAAGCCATTGTGGAGATAGTTGAAGTATGTTCAATGTGTAGTGCATTCCAAATAGGAAAAAAAATAGTGATCATTATGGGGAATAGAATCAGTGGAGTGCCTGGTATAGATTTCAACCCAATTCATACTTGGAACAAATGTTGTATGCCCACATAAAACTGTTTACAGACATTTAATATTTTCGGTATTATCATTTGCTTCTCTTGCTAGAATAGCTTGAATGTTTTTCAGTAGGCAGTAGTAAATACGATAACTTCATGAAATGCCCTGGAAATACAGTTCACATAGTGAAAAGCTCATTAATTTCAGTGGACAGAAGTGCAGAATATAAAGTTGCTACAGTGTGTTGGCAGCAGCTGTTAGTCAAAAACGAAATAAAAAAAATAAGGCAGCCAATAGGAGACACCAATTCAGCAGCTGAAGGTATGGGCCATAAATGTTTTCACTGACTAGGTCTGAGATAGTAAAATCCCCTGAAAACGTCTCTCGTACTGAATACAGAGCATTAATCTTGGTGACATACCTTTCCTCTGAGATAACATCTTGAGTAGAAATTGTTAAAACTGTTAATGTCCCTTTCAGCAGTCTTATTTTGAAAGAGGTGGTGGGATATTTCTTGGGCACTTGATTTAAGCTTGGCCATCTGAACTCCTAAATTCTTATCTACCTCTCTCTGACTGCTCTGTGACCTTGACAAGTCTTTTGGTCCTTCCCACTCCCCAGAATTCCTCAGTGGTTTCTCTTTTTATTTTCTTTACACTTCCCCCGAGTGTGTGTGGACTCCATCATTTGGGTCTTGCTTTTAATAGCTCCTTGTGGGTGATCCTTATAATTGTAGTTGGAACTTATTCTGCTCAAACATTAGAGGAAGTTGCAAGGATGGGTTAATGTGATATGTAAGAGCTTGTTGCAAAATTATTTCTTGCAGAGAATTTGCTTTCCCCAGCAGTATATGTGTCATTTGCTTTAGCTTAACTTATCTTCCACTGTGGGTGCAGGTGCTTACAACAAACTGGTTTCTCATCCCAAAGCAACCATGTATTTTCTCCAGAGTATGGGTAATCCACACCCTTGATATGTAAGTGGGAAGGTGGGCAATAAACTTCAACCATAAGTATTCGTTAAAAGGGACATGCAATGCAGATGTTTTACCTCTTGCAATGCTGGCTTCTAGGAAATGCAGTGGCACACTCCGCAGAGCAGAACCACAAAGTTGATGCCTCCATTCATTATAACATTCCGGAGTTGCAGACTTCAAGTTGGGCGTCTCTGCCACAGCAGAATGGCCAGAAAGACTCCCAGCATAAGGGTTTAATACCCCCAGAGCATGAAAAGGTCTCTGACTCAGAAGAGGAGGAGGAGGAGGAGGAGGAAGAGGAGTATCCCAGACCCAAATGGCAGGGGATTGAAGCCATCTTTGAGGCTTACCAAGAACATATAGAAGGTAAGCTGCACTGATTCAGGAGATCCCTTGCCTCGTGATGCAAAGTGAAAAAAGTTGGAGCAGGTTATTGCTGTTTACTTTGCTCCAATCTTAGCTATTCCTGTGTGAACATATGCTTTGTGTTCTTTGTCAAGATCAGAAGAGTGTTTTGTCCTGGTAAGAAACACCCTGTGCTTTGTGGACACAAAGTTGCCTTGGATCAGTTTTTCCTTTTCCTTTTCTGTTAAGAGATTTATTGTACAGTCAAACCTCGGTTGTCGAACGTAATCCATTCTGGAAGCCCGTTCAGCTTTGGAAATGTTTGACAACCGAGGCACGGCTTCTGATTGGTTGGAGGAGCTTCCTGCACTCAAGCGGAAATCACATCGGACATTTGGCTTCCAAAAATGTTCAAAAACTGGAGCATTTACTTCCAGGTTTTCGGCCTTTGGGAGCCGAAACGTTCGATACTGCTTTAAGTTCCTCAGTGCCCTTCATTTCTCGAGAAGCATCTATCATAGTTTAAGACAGGGCAAATTTCAAGATACTTTACAGTACTGAGTTTTTAAGGTTAATACAGACTTACAGATGCTCTCCACTTCAGTTTCACTGGTCTGATTGCATAGTGCAAGCATGCAAGCTCCCAAGAGAGAAAGCCACTGCTTGGCTTACCATGCTGTCTGAACATGGGTTCGTGGTTGAGTTCTCTCCAGGCTAACCATGAGCTTTTTAAATCAAGGTTTGTCCTATTATTTACAGCTCATGGTTTTTCCAGGAGCTAAACCATGAGGTTTGGGTTCATATGGCTCAATAAGCCAAACCATGGGTTAGTATAGCAGAACAACCAGGGGAGGAACAAAGCAGCCATACTCTTCTCTCTAGGAGCCTGCATGCTTATGCATTTGCACTGAGCCGTGGTCTGGCTTAGTGTGATATACAAACCAGGCCTCTTGCATGAGGAGTTTGTTAGGAACCTAGCCTGGTACTGAAAAGTGACAAATTGTCTAAATTTGATTGCAGAGCAAAATTTGGAACGACAAGTGCTGCAAACTCAGTGCAGACGCTTGGAGGCCCAGCACTACAATCTCAGTCTGACTGCAGAACAACTATCGCACGCTATGACGGTGAGTGTGGATTCAACACCGATTGCATCACAGCTGTAATGTCATTTTTTCTGTTCTGTGCTTCAGGAACAAAGTCCATTATTGTGGTTATACTAAATCATGTTACTTGACATGTCTCTTCTCTTCCTGTGCAGGAACTAAGGAACCAGAAGCAGAAGATTGTCTCTGAAAGGGAACGACTTCAGGCCGAACTAGATCACTTGAGAAAGTGCCTTGCGTTGCCTGCAATGCAGTGGTCTAGAAGTTACTTCAAGGGGTATCCCAGGTGACACTCCCTTGTCTAGGCCGAACATATAGTATAGAAATAATAATCTATTTTATTACCTGGAATATTTAATATTTTTCACTGGGAGGTTTGAAGCTTAAACATAAAAGAGAATGTGCCATGCATGGAGTAATGGACCGTGGAATCCAGGAAAATCCAAATCCATCTCTTGAAAAGATGCAACTGAATCTTTTTAAGCCTGTGAGTAACTTGCTTAGAAGGACTCTAGTTTTGGTTAAATTTGAAAGGGTTATTTTCCTTCTGCTTCCTCTTCTGCCTTATAAAAATACTGTTTTAATCCAGAGATTCCAATGACACTAACATCCATCTCCCGTTGAAGGGGCCGGCATTATCTCCATACATATGCTCCTTTTTGTTGCCATATAAGTTCAATTGTTATACTTTGGAATCTGCCCATTTTATTTCTGAAATACAGTTTCTCAATCCAAGAGGAGACAAGGTACACATCAGTTTTTGTTAGAATGAACTGGATATTTTTGCATACAGAAATAATTATCTGCAGAGTAGTAGGCCTAGCAGAAGAAAATGCAGCTTCCAAACTTGACTTCCCATGCATCTATCAGCTTTTTGCTGGAAATGCATTTCACTTGAAAAATAAAAGTGAATAAATAAACTGAAGGTACCTTTTTATTACTGGGGAGGGGAGGATGTACAGAACAGTGATATACATACAACACACACACACACACAGATTATGTACCCCAGTGGGTAGAATTTTCATACAAAGATTTTGCAATTAAAGAGTGAAGAAGGTGCTTCAGCCTTGTACTGTGTATATATTTAAAAATGTTTTGTATGTTTTTATTACTTTAATTATTGTTATAAAAAGCTTGCCATTTTCAATATGTTTCTGCTTTTTTTTCTTTTTGGCAAAAAGATAGCTTGCTTTTAGTGTTTGTACTGCTGCTGGTCAGGACATGGAAAAAATATTGAAATGTTTTTTTAAAGAATTTTAAGGAAAAAGCTTTCCACTGGGGCACGTGCTATCACTTAGGCATTTTGCTATGCATAGCACCAGTTTCTGGTACAGTAAATTCTCCTGCGCAACTGGAGTTTCTTTTCCCCATTTTCCCCTGCCCTGCTACCCCTTTTTTCTTCAAGCGCTTGGAATACTGAATGTCATATGATCTGTTGCTATTGAGAGAAGATCTTAGGGACTACACTATCAACACTAGTGGACAATAATTGGCTTTGTTCATTTAACCAACACCACTCAAAATCATAGCACTAGCAGCATCAATTATGTGAGGCTTCCAAAGAAGGAAACATTATTCCAAAAACAGCAGTTAATACAAAGGAAGGAAAATATTGTGATCTGTGCCTGAAGCTGTTTTGTTTCCAACCTGCTTCATATACAGACCCAGCAGCACAGAAGCTACTTCTGGCAGTGTGACCCTATTCCAGAAGAATGCATCTGTACATGAGACCATGAGGGTAGTTTTCAGGGGTCTTTCACACCTGACTGCCAGTGCAGTTTGCATAGCATTCAGTTGACTTACCCACATGGTCATGTTATTCACATGCCATGCACTCCTGCAGCAGGAGGGTCACATACACTAAAAAAAGGTCCCAGGCTCCTAGGTCCAATGTGTTGGGGGCCCTCAGCCTTGTACTAAACCCAGGAGAGATTAAAAAAAAAAGTTTTACTCAAGTCATTAATGTCCCACTAAGGCCATATGTGACTTATCTTATTCGGCCCATGTAGCTCCTGCCAAAATTTAGGACTCCTCTGACTGGTTATCAAGAGCTAGTTTGGATTAGTGTTTTCTTTCCATATTTAAGTATTAAACAACATTTTCATACACAGTCCTAGCAGGTGGTTTTGCTATCCTTCCTTATAATCCATGCATTTAAATTTTAAATTGGCAGCACTAGAAATTAAAAGCAAGGTGGATAAGCCAGACATCCATTCACCAACTGATATTTGGTCTACAAACATGCTCTAAAAAGCTCAAAGCTTTGATTTTTAAAGCCTAGCCTGGCAAAGCAGGTTCTCCCTTTGCTTTGTTTATCAGTCTGGCAACACCAGTCTTTTGTGATGTATGGAAGCACTGTTAGATTAATCTACGTCCCTTTAAGGGAAGCCTAGAATCAACATTATAAGGGATCAGGCACATTATTTTATGTGCACCACTGATCTTTCACACTTGAGGGGATTATATACATAAGCAAGGCCCAGCCCTCCCAAGTTTAAAATTCTTTCCCCTTTGCCTTAACTATTCAAGGCCTCACCAACCAATATTTGCAGAATGTGTGGCAAAAGCACAATATTTTGACCAGGAATTTAATATAACCCTGGGATTTGTAGCACCTTTATAGTCAAGGTTCACTGAATTTTGTCATCCTCTTTGTATTTTATAATTTTAGTAGCTGATGTGCAATGTTTTTTGCTGTTGCTATTAAAAATTCTCTTTCCCTGAATAATGACAATGAAAGGCAAGCGGGTGTGCTCTTGTAGGACTCTACAGTGGCCAGATGCAAAGTAAAACAATGCTTCTATCCTTTTAAATAGCTGTTTAGAAGTAAATTCAGCTGGTGCAGTTTCCTCACCACTGTGTGACAAACCTACACCTGCCACAATTCCCTTTTCTATGCAACTCTTAAGAATACCAAAGCCCTGACCAGCCTCCAGAAGAAAGTTTATCTATTATAACAAGAAAGAAACCTAGAGCAAATTTATGGACCTGTGTGACACAATGTCCTCTTCCTGAATGCAGAAAGAGATTTTTTTTTCACATTAGCAAGTGATCCTTCAAACAGCTAAAGCTGCCAGTTTCTGTAATAGTATTCTGAATATCCTTCCCTGATGTACTGAGACAATCGGCTCTTTTGGAGCATGAAAGAAAAGAGCAGAAAAATGTAAAAGTCACTCATATTTCCCCCTCTGAATGTCAGATCATTATCACCCATTTGCCTTCAAAGAAAAAAAAATACCTGATTGTCGTTAATACTATTTCATTCCATAAAATAGGTTTTGCCAAAAAAGCAGAAAACAAAATTATACCTTGAAAACTTGTTTTAGTTGCAACCCCCCTAGGTCAGCTGAAAAGTATCAAAATAAGGGACCACAGGAATACTCAGTTTGCAGTAGTTTCAGTGCTCATTCTGGCCATTCAGGTTTCAATATATGACCAGAGTAAAGTATTTATGTGAAGTATTGACAGAAGGCAACAAGCTGGGTGGTGGTAATGTAGAAAGTCATAGTTTAATTAGGAAGGTGTTACGGGAACAAAGATGGGATAAAACATTAATGGCTCTACTAATTTATTTCTGTCCAAATAATTATACATCCACTTTCAAGCTGTCAAGGTTGAGTGTTAACGGAGGGTAATTTGGATGATATTTCCATACCATGTCTATCAAATTGTTGCAGTAGCAGTGTCTTTCAAGTCAGTGTAGATTACAGCTTTTATATCCTAGTGTTGGCAATAGACAGGGGCAGAGGGAGATGGGCATAAAAAGGAGGAGGCCATTGCACTCATTTTTCTAAACGTAATTGCACTATGTGTATCTTTTTCCTTCAACTGAGCGGAATGTGGGCTAGACTATATGGGAAGATGCTTGCACCACGCTGCTCCAGCTTTTACAAGCCCAACATGTGCTGTTTAAGGACACACGTTAGAGCCAATTGGCTTTATTTCTATATATCTACATACAAGAGTAAATAATGAATGTGCACTTACTCAAACTCCAGATTCAGTGGTACACAAGCTGCGAGATCAGTCACAATTTTCCATTCAGAACAAGCCTGCGTTGTCTGAAATACATATGTCTTTCCCTCAAACAATGCAAAAAAGCATGAAGGCAGAGAGGTTAGGAGGTGCTAGTATGAAAACTACAGTATCCCATCTTGGAGCAACCCGTCTTTCAAAACATTCTCCTTTTCTACAATGATGGGAGTCAATTTCTTCTCCCACCTACCCCATCCACCCCCAACTTTCTGGCCCACTGCTTAAATTCTCAAGACTGTCCCATTTGCACTCCGTTGCCCCCAGGGCCATGCTGACTGGTTGTTGTTATAAGAAGTGCAGAATTTCTCAAGCAACTAAACACAGAGCATGAAGGGAGAGCAGGAGGATAAAGCCCAGACTGGCTGGGGCAGTTTAGATGCTGTGAGACAAATTAAACCTGTTTTAAGTGTACTTGTTTGAATTTAATGTAATGTAATATATTTGTTGAATGTAGTAATTAGGTATTTATGAATATATTGCTGTAATTTCTGACAACATCCAAAAAATAAAATGTTCCTAAATCATGACAAAGGATTATTTTCCCAGCAGCCCCAGTGGTGGATAGAAACTACACCGACTGTATAAATTAAAATCTGAAGTGTTAACTATGCTTAAAGACACAGATCAAACCTTTCAACACAATCTGGCATTTTATACAGTATTCACTTATGAAGGCATCATACTGCCATTGCCCCAACTATACACTAAGCTAGTTTATTATTCCCCACTTGGATGAGCAGGCAAGCTAGAAACTTGCAGGAGCTAGAACATACACAGCCACCCTAGGACATGAATTCCAAAAGCTAGCACTAAGCTGAACTAGCTCACAAGTCAGCACTAAGTAATATTAGAGAGCACAAAATATGGCAGAAGATGCTACTGAAGAAACAAACCGTTAGAAATCATGACTTTGCATGAAGTATGATTAATGGATTCCTCAAACAAGGCAAAGATTGTTACAGATTAAAGTACTACGCATTTAAGACTGTTGAAGTGGTATGGTATACAGTCATACCTCTGTTTGCATTCGCTGCAGGTTGCGTTCAGCACGGGTTACGAACGCGCCGAACCCGGAAGTACTGGAACGGGTTACTTCCGGGTTCGTTGCACATGCGCAGAAGCACGAAATCGCGCTTTGTGCATAAGCACCGAATTGCGCCGCGCACATGCACAATGTGGCGCTTCAGGTTGCGCGCTGCTCATGTTGCGAACAGGGCTCCAGAACGGATCCTGTTCGCAACCAGAGGTACCACTGTATATTCTCCCATTACAAGCAACATCTATCAACATCATCAATAATGTTACTTTGTCACTACATTGTTTCTTCAGTGTTAGTGTGAATTTCCAAGAAATTTAACCTCTCCTACAATTTTTGTATTGCAAATGAAAAATTTAACTGGTTGAGCTTGCACTGGGACCCTGCATTATAAAAATATCAAGCATTTCCAAAAAAATCTTTTTACAAACATTGCACTAAAAAGTACAAAATCACAATACTTTTTGAAGAACTACTTTAATGATCAAGTATCTTGCAGACAGCCAGCAGAGGTCAGTGTGTTGCTGCCTAAACAATGTACATTTTACTGCATTCTAGTTAAGAATCTGTCTCATTGCCAAGTGTCAACATAACAGTATTTGGACTACACCCTCTTCTTTATTATTTTCTTCCCTTCTGCCCCTACCAACAGCTATAAAATGTTACAAACCAGACAGGTAGGAGCACTCACTGTATGACTGAGGGCCTGAATCCTATCAACCAATGAATACCTACACAATTAAAACGGGGTAGATTCTGACTAGCAAGTGATTGGCTTTTGGAAATTTAGAACAAAGAGTCTACAGCAAAGATAAAAAGTAGGTACACAAAACAAATCGATTTACTCTGAAAAACAGAAAGAAGGCACATGTTCTCACTTTCTGCAGACGCACATACACAAAGCAGTTCACTTCAGTGGTTGCTGACAAAGCAACCAGAGAGGATCCTTTATCTTTTGAGGACAGTTGACAAATAAGACTGCAGTAAGTGATATCACAGTGGAAGCACACAGTGCCCTGCTGGAAAGATGGGTTATCACTCCGCAGGCAGGCTCACAGGAGTGCTGTGCAGCCAGGTGTTTAAAATAGTCTCACTCTGTCATCTTTCCCAGAGGCATCTGAAAATAAGGGCACACTGAGGAAGTGGATCCTGTGGAGAGGGATCAGTTCATTTTCTTCTAGTTTTAGACTGAGAGTAAAGCAATCAAACAAAGTAGCAAGACAACTGCAAAGAGTTGCAGCCAATTCATCTTGGAATGACAGTCACACAGGAGCTGAGAGGACTGTTGGGACAGGATCGTCTGTTCGCTGAGGAGAGCTATTGTCACAAAAGGATGTGCACCCCAATTGCTGAGGATAGATACAAACCCCTGTGTTGCTGGCGGATTGGATCAGCCTTAGTTTTCCAGTATTTGTCCACAAGAGGATACATTATACAGTACTGAAACTTCCCCAGACATCATCTTCAATACAATCTTATAGGAGTACTGAAGACCAATTTTTCACAGAGGCAGCTGCCTAAAGCTCAGGAAAAACTGCTGAGAAGCAGAATGTCAGAATGCATTTCATGGAAGATTTTGGTTGTCAAAAGTCCTGAGATGGGGCACTTTCTCCAGGCTGGAGATTTGTACGGAGCTTGTACATATGATCTAAAGCTTGAGTAAGGAAAGCCCCAGTAGTGTTGATCTCCATTAGAGTCAGATTATCCAGCTTATAAGAGAGAAGGAAGAAATGTTACAAAACAATATGCACAAGATTTGTAAAAAAAAAATACATAACTATGTGATCACCTAAGGAATAACAGAATCTGGTTGTACCCCTCAATAGTTTCAGTGAGCATGTTTCTAGTTCACATAATTACAAGGCCAGGGCTTAGTGACATTTATGCATAATCTTCCAAAAACATGTAAGATTAGATTGTGTTTTTATTGACTGGCGAAGAGGTCCCCTAGTTTCATTTACCCCAAGGATGGTAAACCTGTGACCCTTTAATAGTTGCGCACTCAGCTCCCATCATTCATGAAACTTGACACATTGCCTGGGGCTGATGGGAGGTAGAGTCCAGCAACATCTAGAGGGCCACAGGTTCCCCATCCCTGATTTATACATTTCTTTCCTCCTAAATTCTCTGTCTTGAAAATTATCACCAAATATTCCAAACAGGACTACAGCAAAGATAGCCTACTAATCCAGTCCAGTTGTTGTGTTCCATTTAGAATTTCTGCTCACAGAATTTGGGAGAAGGGGGTGGTAATGGGACACCAGCCACATGAAAAAAGCCTGCAGTGCAGCCTTCCCCAACCTGGCTCCCTTGAGTTGTTTTAGACTACAGCAGGGGTAGGCAACCTAAGGCCCATGGGCCGGATGCAGCCCAATCGCCGCCTCAATCCGGCCCATGGATGGTCCGGGAATCAGCATGTTTTTACATGAGTAGAATGTGCCCTTTTATTTAAAATGCATCTCTGGGTTCTTTGTGGGGCCTGCCTGGTTTTTTTACATGAGTAGAATGTGTGCTTTTATTTAAAATGCACCTCTGGTTTATTTGTGGGGCATAGGAATTAGTTCATCCCCCCCCCCCAAAAAAAATATAGTCTGGCCCACCACATGGTCTGAGGGACGGTGGGCAGGCCCACGGCTGAAAATGGTTGCTGACCCCTGGACTACAGCTACCATCAGTCCTAGCCAGCCTGACAAACAAAAAGGGATGTGGTGAGAGTTGTAGTTAAAACATCAGGGTTGGGAAAGGCTGCTGTAGTATCTGAACTGTTTCACATACATACATGATGTTTATACAGTATATGTCCCAACATCCTGATATGGAACCAAACTAGAAAATAGGGTGGTTTCACATAATACAGATTAAGGGAGCACATCTACAAATGTGCACAAGTATTTCAAGAATAGACTTGCTTCATGCATCTAAGCAGCAAGAAGATGCATTTGACTGGAGCTCTCTAGTGCTGTACATAATGGCAAGATCAATGCATACGTATCATCATTCAATAAGTAAGATGCAGTGCACAGTTGATTCACAACATTCAAAGCAAAGTTGCAAACATTCATACAAAAGACTATACAATGCTTGCAAGCATAAATCAGTGTCAGAAGAGCAGCAATCAAAATACAAAAAGCAGACCTGCTTCCGCCATTTCTTGCTAACTAGGAAACCATTGCCACTTTCACTATCAATTTTAGATGACTCCCACAACACACTGCTTGAACATGTACTCCTCATATATTTTCATGTATTACATACAGAACTTAGCAACTCATCAGATTCCTCTTACCCTGGCATGAGCTTCCTGCTGTCTAACAAAGCTATCAGCAGACAACCGAAGTTTTGAAATTCGAGTGTCCCAGATATCCTTAACCAATGTTCGGATCTCATCTGCCTTTGGAATATTGTCCACAGCACTAATGGAGAAGGGAAAGTTATCAAAATGGGTGAAGAACTGTACTTCAGTGGTAGAGCATCTGCTTTGCATGCAAATGGTCCCAGATTCAATTCCTGGCACCTCTAGATATTTTATAAGTATTTCAAAACTACCTTCCACTATACCATCACAACATATTAAAACAGCACTACATATTCTAAAATTAATTAAAACATTAATATATATATAAATTGTCCACTAGCATCTTGGAGATCAACTAAGTTTGTTCTGGGTATAATTTTTCATGTGCATGCACACTTCTTCAGATAGCTGTGTGTGCATGCACACGAAAGCTTATACCCAGAACAAACTTGGTCTCTAAGGTGCTACTGGACATTTTTTAAAATTTTTATATATATTTCCACTGCGTCAGACCAACACGGCTACCTACCTGAATCTAAAACATTAATGTGAAATAAGCAAGAGAAGAAAGCCACTGCCAGTCGGTGCAGAAAACACTGAGCTAAATGGACCAGTGGCGTGACTCTTTAAAAGGTAAGCTTCCTACATTCCTAGAATAGGCTACTAAAGAACAATTGTCACTTTGTATGCTCATTTCATAAATTGCTGGACATAAGCAATATTCATCAGCTTCTAAAGCAGCAGTTGTTTATTTTCCCCATATTTGAAGCTGCAAAACACTGGATGAGCTGAATTCTACATTACAGTGGTACCTCGCAAGACGAAATTAATTCGTTCCGCAAGACTTTTCGTCTTGCGGAAATTTCGTCTTGCGAGGCACCGTTTTGCGAGGCAAAATTTAATTAATGCGTTCCTATGGGAAAAAAGTCAGGGAGCGCCGGTTGGAAGGGGCGCCGGCCGGCACCGGAGCCGCGCGGCGCCGCATTTTAAGGCTGCAGCGAGCGAACTGTTCGCCCGCTGCAGCTTTAAAATGCGCCGTAGCTAAAAAGGCTTACCTTTTGGCTCCGGTGGGGGGGGGGGTTTCCGAGTCGCGTCCGCCATTTTGGATCGACTCAGATATGCGCAGTCGATCCAAAATGGCGGACGCGACGCGGAAAAGACCCCCCCCCCACCGGAGCCAAAAGGTAAGCCGCGCCCCTCCCGACCGGCACGGCGCCGCGTTTTAAGGCTCCGGCGAGCGCTGCAGCTTTAAAACGCGGCGTCGCGCCGCAGCTAAAAAGGCTTACCTTTTGGCTCCGGTGGTGGTGGGGGTGTTTTCTGCGTCGCGTCCGCCATTTTGGATCGACTCAGACATGCGCAGTCGATCCAAAATGGCGGGCGCGACGCGGAAAACACCCCCCCCCCACACCGGAGCCAAAAGGTAAGCCTTTTTAGCTGCGGCGCGACGCCGCGTTTTAAAGCTGCAGCGCTCGCTGGAGCCTTAAAACGCAGTGCCGTGCCGGTCGGGAGGGCTTACCTTTTGGCTCCGGTGTGTGGGGGGGTGTTTTCCGCGTCACGCCCGCCATTTTGGATCGACTCAGACATGCGCAGTCGATCCAAAATGGCGGGCGCGATGCAGAAAACACCCCCCACCACCGGAGCCAAAAGGTAAGCCTTTTTAGCTGCGGCGCGACGCCGCGTTTTAAAGCTGCAGCGCTCGCTGGAGCCTTAAAACGCGGCGCCGTGCCGGTCGGGAGGGCTTACCTTTTGGCTCCGTTGTGTGGGGGGGTGTTTTCCGCGTCGCGCCCGCCATTTTGGATCGACTGCGCATGTCTGAGTCGATCCAAAATGGCGGACGCGACGCGGAAAACACCCCCCCACACACCGGAGCCAAAAGGTAAGCCTTTTTAGCTATGGCGCGATGCCGCGTTTTAAAGCTGCAGCGCTCGCTGCAGCCTTAAAACGCGGCTCCGGCGGCTCACAGTGGTACCTCGCCAGACGAATTCGTCTTGCGAAAAACAGCCATAGACGAATTCGTCTCGTGAGTCAACTAAAAACTCACAAAACCCTTTCGTTTTGCGAGTTTTTCGTTGTGCGAGGCATTCGTCTTGCGGGGTACCACTGTATTGCATATGAGAATACTGAACTCTGTGTCAACCTAGTTTTGAAGCTAAAGGTTACAGAAGAGATATAGTGCCATTACAACAAAAGTTAAGCACCATACTAATAGACGTAAACATCTGCATTTGATAAGCACTCTGGACAATGTTCATTTAATGTTCACTCCTGGCTGTCATTCTCTCATATATAAAATTCCTCATCATCTAGATGAAATCCAATGTGACCCTAGTTTGTTTGTTTGTTTGTTCACTAAATTGTTCATATTAGAACTGTCAACTAGAAATCTTGCCAGTGAGGATTCTTTTCATGGAATGATTTGGCTTTTAACTGTAAGCTACCCTGAGCTAGGCAAATACATTGGAATATCAGGATATGTTTTCTAATTAAATCAATAAACACTCACTAGTTCAGCAACAACTTTGTTAATTCCATGTAGAATGGGCTAGGCATTGGAGTGAAAGTATCTTCCTTGCGCTCCTGATCCCGAATTTGCTCCAGTTTTTCTAGAAAGTGATCAAAAAGAGGTATGGTATACAAAGAACTAGATGCTGTAATTTCCTGCTTCCAGCAGAAATAAATCCTGCAGGAACAACCACTTCATCAATACACTGCATCAAGAAGAGACAGCATTCCCATGGAGGAGCTTTAGCAATGAAAAGCTATTAACAGGAATCTGTTAGTCTAGCTAGCATGCTGTCATGTTCAGTAACAGTACTACTAAGGCTCCTAAAGGAATCGGCACCTCTATTGTGAAGCCATTCTCCATCAAGACTCAAAAAGCCTGGTGTGATAATAGCACAAGTCAGCAAGTTAGATAGAGTTGTGCTTAACATGAATGAGCAATCATCTCACTACTATAGACCTTTGTGAACAAACATGATTTGCCATGAAAACACATACAGTATTTGAAATCAAGGTTAAAGCACACTAATATAATCATAATTCTTGATGTCTTAGAATTCACTTGTTAAACTTATTTTTTATATTGTTGTAAACAGTTGATATATTTTTGATACAACATTGTGTGTGTGTGTAATACATACATACAAGAATCAGAGCACTGCCTATATCACATATTGCTGAAAATAATATAGCTTTCCATTTTTGAAACAAGTACATTATTTTTAAAACATTAATAAGAAGTTAAGAACTTTAGAAACTGCAACGTTCAATCAGAATTTTTAAAACCTATGCTGAGATGCAGCGATAAATGTGGATAGATAGCCAGGTAAACAAATTTTAAAAGCAATAAAAGATCTTCTAGCAACTGAGAAACAATAACTTCAACTCAAGCAGCAAAGATCCAACTCCTATGAGAGGCCACTCACAGTTAATAACTTACTTGCAGGTGATAGTTCTTACCTACATCCATCCATTCTGGAGGTATAAGTCGACACTTCTGTCTTTGCTTTAGGTTGATAGCCAGCCAGAGAGGCACATCCACAGGCAGCCCAGGATTAAAGGGTCCCAAGTCCCCCTAAGTGAGACATTCACAATGAGGTGCATAAGAAGCTGCCTTGTATAACTGTATCTTGACACTGCATGGGAGAAACTCTCCACCGTTTCATACATGAGTTTTTGCCAGCCCTGCCTAGAGATGCTTAAGAATAACACCTCAAACCTTTTGAATACAAAGCATGTATACCACAAGGAAAAGTCATAAGTCCTTTTTTGGTAATTCTAATCTCTTTATCTGCTTGTTAAGCTTCATTTCTGGGGAGAAGTGACTAAGCTGAATTTTCAGGGAATAATTCAAAGCTATATTATACTTAAAGTGGTCAGTGGTCCATATAGCACAGCACTGTCTACAGCAGGAGCAGCCAATGTGTTTCCATTCAGATATAGCTATATTCTCAATGACCGCAAATAGGTTATTCCCTCATTTCATCTGTGATTTTTAATTCTGTTTCTGTATGTTTATTCCTTAATATATTCAAAAGACATGACCATGTATGGAGGACTGCATGAGAAACGGGAGCCAGGCAAAGTCATTATCAACCTGCTCCCTGTCTCCCCTACAACACAACACAACACAATAAACTGTATTGTGGGAAACATCCTGTTGGTTTTGAAAATGTTGATATTGCTTGTTGTTTTTTAAAGTTGTTTAATAATTTCTTTAAAGCCATCTTCAAAGGATTTGTATCCTGAAATGTGGGATATAAATAACTGCAACACACATTATTACCCTACTGCAGCAAAAAGAGAATATGTTTTGCAACACCCAAGTACAGTCATGAGGAAAAGAAAGTACACCCTCTTTGAATTCTGTGGTTTTACATGTTAGGACAAAATAACAATCATCTGTTCCTTAGCAGGTGTTAAAATTAGGTAAATAAAACCTCAGATGAACAACAAAACATGACATATTACACTGTGTCATTATTTGTTTAACAAAAATAAAGTTAAAATGGAGAAGACGTGTGGAAAACTAGGTACACCCTTACTGTTTCCATAGGAATTAAGAGGCTAAGTAGCAGACAGGGGCTGCTAATCAAATGCCCTTGCTTAACTGATCATTTTTGACCACCTCAACAGGAGCTTAAGTTTTAGTTTCCTGGTCTGGAACATTCAAGTGTGTTTTAACACAATGCCAAGGGGGGAAGACTCATGGCTCTTGCACTGGCATATAAAGCCCTAAATAATCTGCAGTCCCAAAATAAAAAGCACACCTTCACTTATAAACCTGTCTTAAGATCTGCAGGAAAGCCCAGCAGGCAGTTTCACCATCCTGTTAAGCTGGTGGGGTGATGGTACATGGAAGGAGCTTCTCTGAGGTGCCCCCAAGTTGCGGAATGTACTCCTTTCAGAGCTTTAGCACTGCATCTACCCCCAGCAAAGGCCAAGTTAAGTGTACCACTCACTCTGCAGTGTTGCTGCATAACAACACAATCTATTGGTGTTGTTATGCAGCACGAAACGGCTAGTGTGTTGTTTAAAGCAGTATCCAACTTTGTATTGGGAATGCATGGTGAAAAGTAAACTATAAATAAAGCTGTAACAGATTTATTAGTGCTGTAGTCAACGTTGTCATATGCACAGCAGACCTGAAATTAAAAAGACAATAAATAGATAGATGCAACTTGGATTCATAAATTTCAATGGGTCTACTCTGAGTAGCACTGTTGGCTACAACAGTCTTCCAAAGCGGCGTAAGGTTCTTTTTATTGCTTAATATGATCTGAATAAAGTTGACTCTTGCTCAATTTCAAATCCTTAATTTTAAAAGCGTTGTTTCGATAAGATGCTAAGAGTCGTGAGTTTTTTCATTGCTTCTTCCCTCTTTTCAAGAGCTGCCTGCGTTATTCAAAGGTGAGGTATAAGCAGTAATATAAGTATTGGGTGTGCTTTTCCCCTGCCCTCTTTTTATTCGTTCGGGGTACTTATTAGCGGAATATATAGCACAACTACACCGTTAATAAAACATTACTATTAATTAACCGCAAGGGCTCGCCCACCGCTCCATGATTTCGTCTTTTAAACGCTGATTTCCCATCCCACGCCTTCCGCCCCACTTCTTTCTTATCCCCTTTGCTTCCATTCCATAATGTTGTCTTCCTCACACTTCGACTTCGGTCGGCATTTCATGACTACCCGCCTCCGACGTCCCGCGAGCCGGGCTCCTTCCGCCGCCGACCCACCCCAATGAGGTAAATCCGGTCCATGCTGAAGTTGGGTATGATGGTGACCAGCTCCTGCTCGGCCAGGAACTCGGCTTCGGCGGGATCCATCGGAAGACGAAAAGAGGCGGCCTGGCAGAAGCTAGGCCTCAAAACCGCTCCGGGAGCACCGTGAGGGGAGACGGCGGAAGAAGCAAAAAGCGCGCCGCCTCAGCTTTCGCGACCACTAGACGCTGAGGTGACTACGCCTCTTATTGGATGAGGAGGGAAAACAAGCCCCACCCACTACGCCCTCTCCGTTATTATAGGTAAGTCTCTCTCTCGCGCGCAGTTTCCGCTCCCCGTCTGAGGTAGTGGAGCCTGCGATTGGCCAGAGAGCAAAAGCAAGGCCCCGCCTACCGCTTACGGTATGAAAAGTCTCTGCCTCTTTTTTCGCGCGCTCATTCGCGCCCTGAGTTAAAGGAGCCCCTCATTGGTTAGTGTGGGAAAATAAGCCCCGCCGGCTACCCTCTCTTCCTCATTTGAAATGTTCTCGCGCGCGCAATCCTCCCTTCTTGCCCCCGCCCCCCGGGTAGTGGCGCATGTCATTCAGGCAACACAAGAGCGCCGCCTGCCTACTCCTCACGATAGGAAAGTCTCCGACTTTTCTTTTTGCGCTCATTCCCTGCCTGAGGTATCAGCCCTGGAACTGATTGGGTACCAAAAGCAAACCCCGTTCACTCCCAGCTGCTCCTTCGTATGAAAAGTGCTGGATATTCCACCCCCTCACTCGCATGCCACGAGGCTGGGGTGTTTAGTTGGCGCCTGTTATGTACTAAGCTTAGCGGGACACGGGTGGCACTGTAGTCTAAACCACAGAGCCTAGGGCGAAAGCACATCAAGTGCAAGTAGATAAATAGGTACCGCTCCGGCGGGAAGGTAAACAGCGTTTCGTGCACTGCTCTGGTTTGCCAGAAGCGGCTTAGTTACCCAGAAGCTTCTCTGCAGACAAACACCTGCTCCCTCGGCCTATAGAGGGAGATGAGCGTGCAACCTCAGAGTTGTCCGCGACTGGACCTAACAGTCAGGGGTACCTTTACCTACCTGTATGTACGAGGCTTGGATCCTAGAACAATAGGCAGGTAAGATCCTAGAATGCAACAACCTGATTGGCCTGCAGGAGCAGCCCAGTCGCACCTCAGGAGGAAGTTAGTCAGCCTATTAGGCCAGTAGGATCCTAGAATGCAACAAATGATTGGTCTGCAGGAGCAGCCTAATCAGGCTCCAGGAGGGAAGCAGAAGCAGTCAATCAGACGGGACTCATTGTGTAAATAATGTATATAAAGCCTGAGGTTTGGGGGGTGGGGAATTCATTTACTGTTTTATGAGCTGCAATAAAAGAGCATGAAATCACTACGCTACTCTATTTCACTCTAATCACTACGCTACTCTATGCTATTTCACTGGCGACGAAGGTGGGATCCCACTGAGCTGTCCGCTGTGCACTGCACCTCAGCCGCCACTGGCAACAGTGCTGCATCACACCACGCATCCAGGCTACAGCTCTGGAACGCAAGGACCTAGAATGGCAACAGACAACAGCTTCATGCCGTTCAACCCAGCCTTAGGAGACTGGGAAGGATACACCACCAGTTTCCAGTTGCTCCTGGAGGCAAAGGACATCACCGATGCCCGAGTCCTCACATCCGCAAATATTGCAACCATTCCTTACGACATGATAATGGAATGGTTGAAGGGGCACTTCTCGTGTCGCAACGCCTTCTATGCAAAGCGGCAGGCCCCTGGAGAAACCATAAATAGGTATGTGACCTCCTTCCACTGGGCCACCTGGCTCTGCAACTTCACAGAGCTGGAGGACATGCTCCGCGACCGCCTTGTGGGTGGCCTAAGGGATGAGAAGCTGCAGCGGCACCTCCAAGCCAAGAAAGACCTGACGTTCCAGGTTGCCCTAGAGGAGGCCCTGGCAACCGAAGCCGGTGAGAGGTCAGTGCAAGGATTCCAGTCGAACAAACCGAGGGTCCGCCACGAGGACCTCACCGACGACTCAGAATCCGACCGGGAGGATGTGCACCGAGTGCAGCGGCACACACAAGCTGCATGCCCACCACGACAGCCTCGGCCGGAATAGGAGAATTGCGCAAGCTGCAGTGAGAGCCATGAGCGGAGGCAGTGGCGGAGTAAGGCTCCGCGGTACCCGGGGCGGCAAAGGAAACGCCCCGGGGGCGGGGCGTCGTGACATCACATTGTGACGTCATGACGCTCCGCCTCCAGGGCGTTTCCGGGAGTGCCGCCGCCGCTTCTGCAGCCCTCTTTTAAGCCGAAGAGCTCGCTTTTAAGCTCTCCGGCTCA
This sequence comes from Lacerta agilis, assembly GCF_009819535.1. Lineage (NCBI taxonomy): Eukaryota > Metazoa > Chordata > Lepidosauria > Squamata > Lacertidae > Lacerta > Lacerta agilis. Next base: position 36,259,643 of record NC_046319.1, on the reverse strand, counting down.
AAAGGAGGCTGTGGAAGCGGCAATCCGACGACAGAGTGCGCCTGTGTGTGCAGGCGCACTCCGTCGTCGGGCCGTGCGCTGCCGCTCCCAGGGTGACGGAGGGAGCGGCAGCGCGTGGGAATGGTGGGAGGGGCTGCCTCTTGTCACCCCCACGTGCCGCCGTTCGCTCCGTTGCCCCAGGAGGAGCAGCACCGCACACACCGTGCGCTGCTGCTCCGGGGGGACGGAGCGAGTGGCGGCGCGTGGGGGTGACAAGCGACTGCCACTCCCCACGCTGCCGGTCACCTCGGGAGCAGCAGTGCTGCACGGACGGGGTGCTCGCTCAGCCATGCGCTGTTGCTCCTTGGGTGACGGAGGGAGCGGCAGTGCTTGGGAATGGCGGGAGGGGCTGCCGCTTGTCACCCCCACGCGCCGCCGCTCGCTCCGTCGCCCCGGGAGCAACAGCGCACAGCCAAGGGAGCACCCCGTCCGTGCAGCGCTGCTGCTCCCAGGGTGACCGGCGTTGCGTGGGGAGTGGCGGGAGCGGCGCCGCTTGTCACCCCCACCCGCCGCTTGTCGCCCCTGTCGCCCGGGGGCGTACCGCCCCCACCGCACCCCCCTAGCGACGCCCCTGAGCAGAGGACTTGCTGTTTCCGCAACGCAAAATTCCGACAATGCAGAAAAGTGGGACACATTGCCCAGGCACCTATTGGCTGGAGGTTTTAATTTGCTTTCCCCCACCCCTTGCACTACATTGGGGTTTTTCTGGTTTGTGGTCTCTGGCTCATGTGCTTGGGCCCTTCTTGTCTTACTAGCTTGTTTCACATCAATCAGGATCTGATAGCAAAGCCTGAGTGTGATTTGATCCTTTAGAGCAGAGGTGGAACCTGTGGACTACAATTCCCATCATTCTTAACTGTTGGCTGTGGCTGGTAGGGCTGGGAATGTCTCTTGCCTGACTGTCTCTCCAGCTTGCTGCTTTACTTCTGGATCACATCATTGCAGTGCAACTGAACTCCAAACTCCGACTCCATCCTTCTAACTAGGAGCTGGAAGAGGAGCCCTACCCATATGCAATCTCACACATAACCCCTTTCCTTTGTTTCTTTAATGGCCCATCATGGGCTATAGCCTCAACGAAGGAAGCTATCCTGACTTATATTTAGCACTTGCTTGGTCCAGGGGTTAGTAGGATCTCACATGCAACCTTCCACTCCTGTTCCCCAACTCATAACATTATGTTGTAGTTTCACATTGCAGGACAAGATTGGTAACCGTTGGACAAAGCATATTCCATGGGAGCTTCTTCATTTCTTGTTTCTTGCAATATTTGCTGGAAAATAAGATTAATCTCATCTGTATGCCATTGCTTTTCTTGCTTTATTTAAGATTTCTATTTGTTAAATAAAGCGTCTGAAAATCATTACATTGACATCTTGTTATTGAGGAACCCCTGAATTCCTCAGAGCACACACTTACCAGATGACAGGTGACACACAGGGATCTGGTAGGAAAGAAACTAAAAGTACAACTTTGCAATTTCAAAGCACCATTCCTGTGTCTTTACACACATTTTGCAAGGTACAGTTCCCACATGATGTAGTGCTGGCCCCCAACTGGGGTGACTTTAAAAGAGACTATTTTTAATTTCACTTATGAAACACTTCTTACGAAGCATCTTGAATTGATTTCACAATACAATAAAGACAATATGGTGCAATTGCATATATAAAAACAAGTACAATACATATATTGACTAGAGCAAATTCATGGGGGATAAGTCTATTGTGATGGCTATGTCCACTGTAGAAGGTGATAACCTCTGAATACCAGTTGCTAGGAATCACAATCAAAGAGAGCCCTGTTGCACTCAGGTCCGGTTTGCAGGCTTCTCATTGGCATCTGGCTGGCCACTGTGAGAACTGGATGCTGGACTTGATGGGCCACTGGCCTGATCCAGGAGGGCTTATATTCTGTGACTGGGTGGGGTTCAGGAGGCGGTGGCAGTGTGTGACAGGGCATTTTCTGTTGTGGCTCTCAAGTTGGCAGGGGTGGAAATTGCTGCATGGTTGCACCTACTGTGTACAGTCCCCATTGCACTTGTTCCATCACAAAGTTCTGTTCCTACAATGGCAGGGGCTTGTGGTGGTCACAGGAAAGCACACTGAAAAGCCTGCATCTGGTAAGACCAAGCTTGCAGCAACTCAGTGATGAGCATCCACTGTTACGCACAAGATTCAACTTCCTTCTGATGGAAAACAGCACTTCAGATGCAGAAAAAAGCTGCATCTTATAGGTGGGTGGCTGCCGGCACTTGTGACTGGCTTGTGTCAGGCAGAGCACCACAATGCACTCCGTTCATGTGCAAAGTGCGTGCACCTATGGGTGTTAAAATTAATTCACTTGCTAAGTAAACTTCCATATGTTTTCCCTGAAAACAACAATCAGGAATTGTTGAAGGGATAAATAACGACACAACAATCTTTAGGCACTCTTCAGAGACATATTAATGTCCAAAGTTCTGAGTCGAGGAGGGAAAGGGGAGAAAGGGTGGCTTTCATTGAAGAGTGATTTAGAGCATTGTCAACTGAGCAGTTAGACTGTCGTCATGGAAACTGAAAGCCTTCCAACAATATTAGCTGTGACAGGTCTATTTAATAGCCCATCCATGCAATCCTCTTCAAAATACTGCTTTATTCTTCTGCCTTTATATCTCTGCTGTAGCACAAACCTTGATGCAACAGGGAGTGAATTAAGAAGGGTTGGGGTCTGGGGTATTAGTCACTGCCTCCTAAATAATACTTTTGAGGGGGTGGGAGGTGATCCCTCTTATCACCTTAGATCATTTCTTTTTTTTTTTTATAAGAGTTTATTGGCATTTTTCTATAACAAACATATACCCACACCCACACCTACAATTAAACAAATGCTAAACAGATAAAACAAATACAAACAATGTCAAGCTTTCTTATTGCATCTTTCTAGAAAAAAAAAAATTTCTACTTCCATATCTTGACTTTTGACTTCCCCTGCCTTTTCACCTTCGAGTTTGTATCCTTGATCTATTTTATAACCATTTCTCCTACAAAAAACATTAACTTCAATTGTATAATTACATTCAATTATATCTTCAACATTTACTAAAAATGCATCATCATAATAATACCTCACCATTTAATCTTCTAAATCCATAAACTTAATCCACTTAAATTCCCTTTGCTTATACTCCACCTCATAGATCTTCACAAATCATTCGCATCTAATCTATCTCTTCTATCCTTAAGGTTGCTGCTAGTAACATAAAAACTTGAAATATCTCCTTTCATGTTCAAATAAAAAATATAACAAAGTGTTGTTGACAGTATTCACCCTCCGATTTCAATTTACCATATCAGGCTGCTTAAAGTTTTACTTAATGCTTCACCCCACACCCCCTCTGTCCATTATTCTTCTCCTGATGGCATCAGCACTGAACTTCCATATCTCTTCCCTCTCCAAGCGTCCACAGATCCAGGCGCAGTCCAAACCTCTCCTTGCCGCGAGTTCAGAGGTGTCCCTCTCATCATCTCTCAGCTTCTTCGGTTCTTTGTAACATTCCTTTTCTTCTTGTAAATACCTTAATTCTCTGTCCCTGGCCCCCGAGCTCACACCTCGGGGACTGGATATACGGAATCTTAACGTCGCCTTGGGGCTGCCACCCCCAAAAGGCGAATTTCTTCTCCGAAGTAGCTCATTCATTTCACTCCATCTTTGCATCCATCCTCTCAGCTCTTTGGCAAGGCTTTCTTCCAAAGTATCAAAAGTTTTGTAAGCCTCCTCTGTGGGCAATTGGTTCCATTTCAGACCCCCACACAAGACTTTGACTTTTCTATAAAGCAGTTCCACCTTCAAGGCAGTGAGTCTCTGTTCGTCCGTTAGTCCAGAGTTCAGTGCCAGTTCAAGGACGAAACCCAGCATACTGGCAGAGGAGGAGGAAGCGGGTGTCATATTTCTACTCCCCTCTTTGTTCGTCGCCATTTTCCTGAACTGGAGCGCAAATACCGCAACTTTAAAAGGAGATATTTTCCTCTAGTTAACTTCCCAAAAGAAAAGTTTGCCAGTCTCCTGTGTCAATTTTAAATACATTGTAACCAGTTCTGTAGCAGCAATCACTCAAATTGGTTAGATTCTTGAGCTCGAAGGGAGGGGGGGCAGGCTGCCATTCTCCTTCCCCCCGGATCGTTCCAAAAGCACGATTTCTAATCAAATTCTTTACTCACGACCACCGGGTTCTTTTAGCTCCATTCTTCACAGGTAGAACTTGGACGCTCACCGCGGGCTCTGTCGCCGCATTTGCATCCCGGTTGGGGCATGTCCCCGAAGCCCGGCTCCGTTTGCCCTTCACCCCCACTCCCCCTTTACAGGGGGGGCAAGGGAAGGGTTCAGAGCCTCCGCGGGCGCAGCCGGGGAGCCCAGGGTGCGGGACGCTCTTCCCGCACCCCAACCGGAGCCGCGCGCTGCGGTAGCGCGGCTCCTAACCCCCGGGATGGACAAGGCGCTTCGGACCCGAAGCAGCCTTCGACCACCCGGCGATGGCGTCGCCGCCGGAAGTCCACCTTAGATCATTTCATCTTTGTGTTGCATTAATAAAGATTGTAAGTGATTATGATTGGAGAGTTGGGAAGGTAACAATAATCTTCCTTCTGTTCCTGAGACTAAAATGTCTTGTCATCTCTGGATCAGCCCTTCAGGTGTTTATTCAGTCCCTTCCCCACAGGCCCCTAAAAGAAGAAACTTTCATCATCTTGGTTAAAGTGAATAAGGTCTCCATTCAACCCGTTTTTGTTTTTTTTAAAGCATGTATACATCCATCCATCATTTTATTTGTATGCCACCTTTCCATAGTTAAAACCATGCTCAAGGCGGTTGACTTACAACATGAGAAAATGCATAATTACAAGCATAACAAAAGTTGATGTTGGCTTCTGTCTGTCTTGAGAGAAAGTGGAGTGTGCCTCTGGGGATGACGAGCTGCGTTAGCAGCACTGAAATGCCCCTTTGGTTTCGGATAGTATATGGGTCGACAGGTCTAAAAAGGAGGCTTAGTTTGGTGAAATTGAGTATATACAGTGGCGGAGCTTCATGCTCCGGCATGGGGGGGGGAAGCAGGCGGGGGCGGGGCTGTCGCGCAGGGGGGGAGCAGCCACACGGCACCCCACTGGGATCGTGATGCTGGGGCGGTGTGCTCCCACCGCACTCCTCTTCCTCCGCCAGTGAGTATATACTTCCAGAGTTAAGGCTGAATACATTGTTTCTGGCAAATGAGCCACCATCGCTACTAGAGGGCTATGAAAATTTGTGTCCTGGGCTTTTTAGACTCATCTACCCATGTACTATCTGCTGCTCTGTCTGTCCCATCATGTACTAAACAAATTTCTTGGGCAGAGGATGGCAAAAGAAGGCTTGCTTTGTGCAGAATCTGGGGTGAGAAAACATACCAGGCAAAACAACAAAAACAACAACACACAACCCTCTTCTCTCCAAAACAAAACAAAAACTCTCATATATCTCACCCGGCATCAATCTTACAAATTGAGCAGCTCTGTGCATGGTAAGTCCATTTGCACAAATTGTTTTGGTTTGTATCATTGGCTCTGGCTGGGTTCCATAGAAGGATATTTCTTCAAGCGCTGCTCTTAGCGATGATGTGGGAAGGTTGCGGGGTGAGGTGGTAGGAGGTGCACCTGCATGTATTTTGGCATGTCTGGGCAATGGTTGATGGCACAGGTACCAGACCAGTCAAATAAAACTACAAGCTGGCAATTCTTTACTTCCCCCTGCCCTTCCCTAGGGAACGATGCTCAGTGGATTTCTGATCCTCACATAGCTTATTTTAAATCTTTCCCTCATCTGCTTCCGCAACTATAGTTAAATTTTTATTTCCAGGATTTGTGCACAGGGAAAATAATACACTGCTCTTCAAAAGCCAATCGCCTGCCTGTCTCTGGGGAGCAATAATCTAAACCCGATTGGAATGCACTGCAGTGTAGCCAGGCAGCCTATAAACAGCTCTGACATGGTGTGAATACACTTTGGTGTCTTTTGCCATCTGCTGCTGCCATTAAAAAATTAAATTTCCATCTGTTTTTACACCCTCCCCCTCCCCCTACACACACACACACACACACACACACACACCCTTCCCAGAGGCTTCAGATGAACCCTGTTCCTTGTTGCAAAGCCTCAACTAACATATTCTTTCAGCAGACCATGTTGTCGCTCTGTGTATGTGCAGCTGGGGGTCAGGTGGAATGGTCTGGTTTGCAAATGATACTGATTTTCATGGGATTCAATCTATCAGTCTCACTGTTCACCTATTCTCTTCCTGTTTAGTTTCATTTAGTTTAGAATCCACAGGGGGGGGCAGGGGTGGAGAAAAAGGTGATGGGGGAAGAAACCCCAACCAAAATGCTATTTATACCTTACTAGAAGCATGGGATGGTTTGAAATGATATGAACAGCTGGATTAACACCCCCCCACACACACACATAACAGCCGAGCCATGTTTGCAGACCACCAAATAGGATTTTCTATGCTTGATATACCGGTAGTGCCCAGTCTGCCATAGTCACCATTAGAGTCTAATCTGTCAATCTCTCTCCTTTTCTCATTTCCCCAGCCTTAAGCAGTTCTCCACATTTCCACAACAGTTTGGGAATAATTTTTTTAAGGTCCTCATGAAAATTCATCACCGTTTCTGGGTGACTTTCTCCTCATATTCGCATTTCTGCATGCTTAATATACACCTCTTTGCAGAGCACACATTCCCTAATATTTACATGTCCCTTAATGTAATGCATTTTTGTATATTGCTTTCAATGCACACTTTGCTTTTTACTTGGACGTGCATTGCAAAATCCAGAGAAGTGTGGATTTTGGAGGACAGCTGTGCTTCGATTCATATATTGCTTTGGGAAGTGCAAATTATGCAGCCATAGTCGTAGGAAGTTGCAGTTAGGCCAGGGCAGTCGCAACACACATTCCGGGGGCCTCATCCGGTCCTCAAGGCCTTTTTTGGCGGCCCTCAGAAACCTTTGATGCCCCTTCCCCACAACCCTTGTGATGCCTTCCCAAAGCCAGGTAAGCAAGCTGCAGGCCTTTGGGAAACAGGCATGAGGAGGACTCTGGCAGGGTCCTAGAGTCCTCCTGCCTCCTTCACAAAGCCTAATTAGTGTTTTTCTCAGCCTGTGTTGCTGAGAAATAAGAAAGGCAATTTTATTCCAAAGCAGCTGAAATCTGAAAACGAAGCTGAAGACGCCAGAGAATTTGCAGCACATTTTTTTATTTTTTTTGCTTGTGTTGTGTTTTAAGATAAGCACAAATGCTGCTCTGGCAAGAAGGCTATCTGTGGATTTGTGCAAGGTGGCACAATTGCTCAAGGGGGAGCAGATTCAGACAAATTAAAATATTGTTCTATTTCCTGCTTTTCATTTCTTTTTATTATTGGGGGTGGGGGGAGATAGGGACCTGGGTGGTGGAAGGAAATTGAACTGCCTTTGAGGTCTCTTAGCAACAGCAGCTTGTTCACTTCTGAACAAACCACATGCTTTGATCGCAGCTATGTTGTTATTGGAACAATTATAGCCGCATCCCAACAGGGCTGGATTTTGGACAGTGTCTCCCGTCTCAATGGATTCCAAAGAACCTTTAACAGAGTAAACCAAGGATGAGGAATATCAGGTCCAGGATCTGAATGTGGCCCTCCAGACCTATCTGGCCCTCAGGACTCTCCCCAGGCCACACCCTTCAACAGCTTCACACACTCTCTGCACATGTTTTTGTTTGACTGGATGAGGAGAATAGAGGTGGGAGCATGTCTAGGTGTAGCCTAGCGTACTGGACAAAGGGGCAATTCACATGTGTTGCTCCACCCACTTTTGAGGTAATAATGAGGTGTTTAGATTTGCTCATGCCAGAGGAAGTCAGATAATTTGGAGAGTGGGGAATTACCGGTAAGCAGTGGCTAGATACTTACAGTGGTCAGTGGCGTAGGAAGGGTGGGGCGTTGGGGGCGGGGCGCCCCGTGTGCCACCTTGGAGGAGGGGTAACACTTGCCCCCCCCCCCGTGACGCCCAAGCCGAGCCCTGCTGCCTGGTAGAAAGCGCGTGCCGACGGTTTGCTCGTTGCAAACCTGCTCGGTGCGTGCTTTCCTTTTTAAGACTGGCCCAGCGAGCAAGCATGCACGGCACCGCTCCGAAGTGTGCATGCGTCATACAGAGTGGCGCATGCGCGCTCTGCAGCGGCAAACCCTGCGAGCAAGCCGCGGAGCGAGGCAGCCTCGCTCCACACCTTGCCCACAAACCTGCTCAGTGCTGCGGCAAACCCTGCGAGCAAGCTGCAGAGTGAGGCTGCTTCGCTCCACGGCTTGCTCGCAGGGTTTGCTGCGCTGCCGCTGTGGAGCACGCATGTGCCGCTCTGTATCACGCATGCGCGCTCTGCAGTGGCGCTGCGCATGCGCGCTCCGCAGCGGCGCCCCACCCTCGGGGGGTGCCCCCGGTTTTGCTGCTCCTGGCAGCCAAGTGGCTTCATTCGCCACTGACAGTGGTACCTCAGGTTACAAACACCTCGGGTTACAAACACTTTGGGTTACAGACTCCGCTAACCCAGAAATAGTACCTCGGGTTAAGAACTTTACCTCAGGATGAGAACAGAAATTGCACATCAGTGGCGCAGTGGCAGCGGGAGGCCCCATTAGCTAAAGTGGTACCTCAGGTTAAGAACGGTTTCAGGTTAAGAACGGACCTCCGGAATGAATTAAGTTCTGGAAGTACAGTACCACTGTACTTCCTTTTCCTTGATGGGGTTCATAGTTCACACCAGCAGTTTAAATGGTAAGCCTTCTTCTTCTTCGTCCGTCTCTGAGCTGGATTACAGAATGTGACCCAAGAACATGACTACTGAGATGCAACATTTAGCTTTCTATTATTAATGCAATGGGGCAAAGAAGAGGCAGCACCATCCTCTCCTCCCAAGACCATTCAAACCAGAGGATGATTCTCAGTTTGGGGTCTGCTTGTTTTATTGCTTCCCGTTCATGTTTGTGGGATTAGTGATGAGCTGCTTCTTAATTAGAATAATAGAATTGCAGCATTAGAAGGTATCCCAAGGATCATCTAGCCCAGCCCCTGAAATGCAGGAATCACAGCTAAATAATCCCTGACATAGCAAAATGCCACATAATCACCTAGAAAGGCTCTTTTTTTGTCACTAGATCCAGGTCTGATTAGCCAGATCTCTAGGAAGGATAATAGTTCCCAGACACTGTTCTTGTTTAACGTACCCTGATCTGAAAAGAATTGACAACCAGTCCATAAAACCAAGTGGGAGATTTTTATGTGTAATAAAATCATGATGCTTTATAAATATCCCTCCCCTCCCAGAGACTTGGAAAACATTTCTTTCTTTCTTTTTTGGAAGCAAACATCCATGCCAGCTCACAAAGTCTAGAATCCATGCCAAGGCTGAAACAAAATATTCTTGCACCAAACTCAGATGTTTGCATCCCTCTAAAAAAATAATGGTAGAAATTAAATGTATGGTTCTCAAATATTATAAAAAAGGGGAAGGCAGGAAATTACATCCAATTTTCTTACATAGCTGATAGCAATCTAGGTGTGCAATAATCTGATGCTCATTTCAACAATCATTCCATCTCTAATAATACAATAATATTTAATAATAAGTGCCTGCAAGAATCCTAGGTGCTCTGCAATTGCATACGGAGGTTGATTGGGTTTAATTTGCTGCATGGATGAGAAGATTTTGATGCTTCTGAAGTCAAGTCAAAATCTGTATGGCTATTTGAGATTCCCTGATATTGAACCTAAAGATTTGGTTGTGGGAAAGGACGGCTGAGTCATATTAAAAACTGATCAAATAAAGTCAGTCTTAATTGAATCAAACATTGATGTACTCTCTTTTTCAGCTCATATTACAGACAACCATTATCCCCATGCAATAAATCCACAATTGTTTCCAGACATCCGTGGTGCACAACATCCCATAAGGCTTCTGTAAAACAATGGTATTCAGTTGTGGGGAAGATCACATTTCCTCAGCACTGAAAACAGAAATATTTTGTGGCTGGGAAAATGGGATTACCTCGCCACCCCCATGAGTGTATCCATTGTCACTGTCTGCATGCTGTAGGCTGTGGTTGCAGAGTCCTATTGGCTAGTGCCAGTAACATTGCTGGTGGAGAGCAATTCCCTGCTAGTGAAGAACAGTTCTCCCAGCTATGCCTGAACAATTTTGTGGCCTTTTAAAAACCTTTTTTTTAAAAAAACTAGCTTAAATAAAGCTCTAACAAGAAGGATTCAATCTTCCCTTGAGGCAGGGTCAGCCAATGCGGTCCCCTCCCATATGATGTTGGACTACGACTCCCATCATCCCTGACCATTGGCTATGCTGATTGGGGTTGATGGGAGCTGGAGATCAACAACGTTAGGAGGGCACCATGTTGACTACCCCTGCCTTAGGGAATGTAGTATTCCCACTTTCCTCACTCTTGTGGAATTTCATGTGTGAAGAGAAACAACAAAATGGTGGCCACAAATATTATTGTATTGGTCCCTTACAAATGGGATGGTAAGATGCTGCCAGTTCTTCTTGTTATTATGTCACCGCCAGTCCCAAGCTTAGGGCTTCTTTACTCCTGGTAGAGAAACACTACTCCCCCTTCTCCTCACACACCAAGGTGCCAGCTCCTGTTGAGGCACATTTCCCAATGTATTATTGGTGGCACAGAGGAGCTCAACCACACAAGAAGCTGCCTTATATGGATTCAGACCACTGGCCCATCTGGCTCAATATTGTCTGCACTGACTTGGTAGCGGCTCTCCAGCACTTCAGGCAGGGTTCTCTCTCAGCCACACCTGAAGATGCCTGGGGTGTGTGTGTCAAACTAGGAACCTTCTGCATGCAAGACAAATGCTCTACTACTGAGCTATGGCCTATTCATTCCACAACAGAAAGGGACTGGTGATCTTGCTGCACTCAAATCAACCAGGGCTCTAGACCAAGGCAGGCTTGCGGTAATTTGGCCAGACTGACTGAAACCACCAAGGAAAGGCTTGATATAAGCAGGGACTTTGGAGGCAGGGGGCCACCACCTGCAAGACCTTTCCTCTCCTCCCAGCTCTCCAACCCCACCCACTGGAGCAGCTCTTCTTCTCCAGATGCCATTGGCCCAGTTCATTTCTCAACAGGCCCTCCTCGCCGGCTGCCAGTTTTTAACAGTGCAACGGTCCCAACAGTGAGGTATATGTAGATCCATTCATATTTTTTTCATAAACCCAGGCAAAGGAAGGAGAAAGGGGAAACGGAGGATGGCTTAGGGAAACCCAGAGGCACAGATGAGTTCCTGAGCAAGCTGTTCACAGCACCGGGCTCTTTAGTGGCATCTCCACATTCCAGGTCCCTCTGGCCCCACTGCGGGCGGCCGAATCCCAGACCATCTGGCTCAGCAGTTGTGTGGGGAGTCTTCACCTTCCTGCCTGGTGTCTCTCGACAGCGCCTTCCCTGTGGGGGTAGGAGGCGTGATAATAATGTCTGGGACTTTCAGGCGCTTGTCAGCCATGACAGGAATGTCCCCGCTGCTGCTGCTGCCACCTCTGTTGACGTGTGTTTTAAAGCCTGAGAGAATGAGAGAGAGAGAGAATTTACCTTTCTCCTGGAGGTGGCAACCTCTGACATACATTGTTCCTCAGAGGAAATTGGGCCTGTGTGTTTTATGTCACAGAGGGGAGTCGGTCCTTCTCAGATAGTGCGTGTCTGTTGTATCTTGACAGGAACGCTATTCTGCAGAATGGGGTAGCCACACGAAAAACCCTGCTGCGATTTACTGCAAAGCGGGCTTCTGATATTGTGGGAAATTGCAAGAGAAACTCTCCCACAGGCAACTGTGTGATCCACTGGGTGTATATGGGATAAGCAGGTTGGCAGTGCAAATCCCACAAACAGGGTGTTATATGCTAGAAGTAATTTGCCCCCACAAGCAGATTAGCCACTGCATTTGCTACCAGCTGAAGCCTCTGGACTAACTCCAAGGGTAGCCCCACACAGAGCGCATTGCAGTAATCCAGCCATGAGGTTACCAGTGCATGGGCAATTGTGGTCAAGCTTTCCCATTCCAGGAATGACCATAGGTATCTTACAAACTGAAAGATGTAAATAAGTGGATAATAAGCTTCCCGCACCTCTGTTAATTCTCTGTTGACTAGGTGACATTGCCTTCCCACACTTTCCACTCCTTCAGTCTGGATTTCCCCAAATGAGGGATACTCTTGAAAGGAGAGGGGTATGAGAAAATGTGCGAAGGCAGTGATTTAGAGAACGTCATACAGATATTAGGCAACTAATGAAGAGACAGGAAGCACTGACCCTACACGTTAAACAGTACGACTGAGCCCTTGGTGGCAGGCCCTGACAAAGATTTTAGGAAACATTTACTTCCAAAGCTTGCACTTTCCAGCCATATAGGAACATACCCACTCCATACATTTAAACCACATTTAAAGACATATGGCCTCCTCACCGCAAAGAATCCTGGGAACTGTAGTTTGGTAAAGGTGCTAGGAGCTGTAGCTCTGAGAGGGGATATTTGGGTGGAAACTGTGACTTTTAAAGTGGTATAAATGAGCTTTCAATGTATGACATGGATATGACTTTGCATGCAGAAGGTCCCAGGTTCAATCCAGGGCAGGCTGGGAAAAGATTCTGCCTGAAACCCTGGAAGCCCACTGCCAGTCAGTGTAGACAGTACAGTGGTACCTCAAGTTACAAACGCCTCAGGTTACAAATGATTCAGGTTACAAACTCCGCCAGCCTGGAAGAGTTACCTCAAGTTGAGAACTTTGCCCCAGGATGAGAACGGAAATTGTGTGCCGGGGGCGCAGCGGCAGCAAGAGGCCCCATTAGCGGAAACACGCCTCTAGTTGAGAACAGTTTCAGGTGAAGAACGGACCTCCAGAACAAATTAAGTTCATAACTAGAGGTACCACTGTACTGAGCAGGATGGACCAATGGTCTGACTCAGTATAAAGCAGCTTCCTGTGTTTCATATTAAGGCCAGCCCTGGTTATATGGTTTTTTAATTTTGTTTTTCAGGGCCAGGTTAAGACCTTTGGAGGCCCTAAGCCAGGGGTCAGCAAACTTTTTCAGCAGGGGGCCGGTCCACTGTCCCTCAGACCTTGTGGAGGGAGGGTGGACTATTTTTTTGGGGGGGGTGAAATGAACAAATCCCTATGCGCCACAAATAACCCAGAGATGCATTTTAAATAAAAGCACACATTCTACTCATGTAAAAACACCAAGCAGGCCCCACAAATAACCCAGAGATGCATTTTAAATAAAAGGACACATTCTACTCATGTAAAAACCCGCTGATTCCTGGACCGTCCATGGGCCAGATTTAGAAGGCGATTGGGCCAGATTCGCCCCCTAGGCCTTAGCTTGCCTACCCATGCCCTAAGCACTGGAAATATGATGGTGCCCTTCAAATGGAATTCAAAATAAAAACAATACCAAACTTTTAGTATCATTTGCTATGCTTGTATAAACCTAAAATTGACGTGCATGCTGAAATGTACATGCGTATATGTCGTGTGCAGCATGCGACAGGATCTGGTTCCCTTGCATTATTTTGATCTACCTTGGTAGGACAGCCTCTGGTTTAGGTGGGGGTAAGTAATGAAAGTAGAATAGAAAAATGGGAGAAATAGTGTGGAGTGCGGTGTAAGGAAGTCTAACAAATATCTGATTGTTCTCCTGCTGACTATTTCAAGGCTTGTTAAAATCAAATGTAAGATTTAAAAAAAACCTCTTTTTGTGTGCCCCCGGTTTTGCTTGTGCTCTATAAGCATATATTTAGTTTGCCTATTGAGTAATCCAGCACTGACTGTCACCACCGTGTGCATCATTGATATGTCAGGTCAGATGTGCCCCTCTGCAGCTGCAGCTGAATGTGCTCTGCTCCCAAGGATGCTGGCAGGTCTTCTGTTCCCTAATGCTGCAAGATTGATCACCTCCCTCGCCCTTCTAATGCTGGGCCATATGGTGAAAGCATGCTTCGATACACCAGGTTTGCCGTCAGCTGACACAGTGCCATCACCATGGTAAAGAAGATCCTGGGTTATATTTAGTTTGTTGTGCGGCGCTGAACACAAATGACGTTTCCGAAGATCATATACAGCTGCCCACCGAAGAAGAAGAAGAAGAAGAAGAAGAAGAAGAAGAAGAAGATAAAGAGAAGACTGATAAACTGGTCCTTTCCTTCCTTCTCAGACCCCCCTCCCTACCAAATTGCCTACAACAAGCAAAGTTTGCAGCCAAAAATATTGCAAGGGCGCCCTCTGGTGGGCATTGGAGACACACACATATTGGATGCACGCTGTAATCTGCCAGCAAAGCAGACATTCGTGACGATTTGTGCTCATGAGGGTATCGGGGTGGTTATACATACACAATCTTACTTTCAATGCCTGTGTATGATTTGGCTAAGTTTTATTTTATTTATTTAACAATATTTATGTACAGATCGATTGTAGTAAAACCTCTGATTCACAAGGAACATTAATACTATCAATAAAAACAGTTTAAAAGAATTAAAATAATTTAATAATAACAATTAAAAGTAAAAGTGGGTTGGCACCAGGGGTTCGGGCCTGTGGGTTTCATGAAGGCAGTCTTCCCTTTCTCCAGATGCTTCAAGATCTGCAGGAGTTTGTTCCTGCGCAGGCCTACTCAGAAGTCAGCCCTACAAGGCTCTGTATAGGACTTGCTTATATTCCCAAACAAATGTGTCTAAAATTATGCATGGCGTATAGAAAGCAGATTGGGGAAAGAACCCTCTCATAATACTAGAACTCTGGGCCAGCCAATAAAGCCAAATGCTGGAAGATTCAAGAGGGCCGAAAGAAAGCACTTATTCACAGAGCAGCACATAGTTAAACTATGGAACTCACTTGCACAAGAAACTGTGACGGCCACCAACCTGAATGGCTGTAAAAGATGATAAATTCAAGGAGGTAAAGGGTATCAGTGGCTACTAACCACAATGGCTGTGCTCTTCCTCCACTGTCTAAGTCAGGGTGTGTCCCTGCATAGCACTTGCTGTGAACTGCAGGTGGAGAAAGTGCAGTTGTCCTCATGTGCTGCTCACAGGCTTCCCAGAAGAAGCATCTGGTTGGCTGCTGAGAACAGGATGCTGGACTAGATGGACCCTTCACCTGATCCAGCAGGGCTGTTAAGTTCTTATGTCCATTAACCACTCTCTACGCTGGCTGCCCATGGGAATGCCAACCAAGTAATGAATGGGATCTGCATGAAAGCAATGGATGTGCTTTTTGCTCCAGCCCCTTCCATCTCAATGGCGCTCATGCTAGGCTGCCTCTAGTCTAGCCCAAGCCTTCCTTCTCACCTCTCCTCCCTCCCTGCTCGCCACTCAACGGCATTTAGGTGAAACAGGCTCAGTAGGGCTTTGCATCCAAAGACGCTCGACTCATCTGTTATTAATGATGATGGAACAGGCCTCGCTCTTTGGGAATCAATAAGGGCCTCTCGGCCCAGCTGGTGGATGGACCTGCATTAAGGGCTGCAGCTCATCACCAAGAGAGTTGTGATTTACAAATGCATTTCCAGATGGGAGTGCGTTGCTATTCATAAAGGGCTTGGCCCCAGCCATGTGGAGCTTAGCATCTTCTTCACAAGGCTGTGAGGCTGCTGTTTCGGGAGGAAGCACAGTCCCATCCAGAACAGGCTGGTACCCCCGGAACATCAGATCCCTTAGCCAACTTATCCTCTTGAGTTTGCTTGCCCTCGTCCAGTCCAAAACTGACAGCAGAGACCAGCTGAGAATATTAACTGGGCATTGTTTTCCCCCAGGTTTGGATGATAGAAACAAGAGATTGAGGAAAGAGAAAGAAAGAAAGCCGAGCAGTAGTGCAGTGGTCCAGAGCTACAGGAGGTTGACGGTCCATTACTATTTCTGCAGCAGGATACTAGTAGGGTCCCTGTCTACAGCATCCTAGAGCCACCCTTTCAGCATGGAAGGGGGGCTTTTAGCCAATGAGAGGAAGGTTTCTCAACCTTTGTGCTGACTGGAGCCAATCAGAGTGAAAGGAGGTGAACCAGCCATGGAGAATTGGCTCCTAGAGCCACTCTGAAGAAGGAGCATGGGAGGAACAGCAAGGAGGAATTGTTCTGCAGGCTCCAAAGCTAAGCATTTGGGGACACTGAAAACACGAGGTGCTTCCGTTTCAAGAGAATGGTGCACAAGTTCTGTCACAAGCAGTGGAACTTCAGGGCAAACACAACTCAAGATGATAGTGAAACACTCCAAATCATTTGCCCATGAACATGCTCAGAATATAGATGATTTAGCTCAGTGCTACTCAAAGTTGTGGTCCATGGACCAGTACAAGCCCATGAGCCATCAAATGCTGCTCCCCACAGCCCAGGTTGAATGGCACCCTTCAGGGCCAACTATGGTAACAGTCCCTGGCACACTGGGAGCGGGGAGGGTAGGAATTGCTGGTCCAACAATTCAAATAGCTTGAGAAACATGGATATAGCAGAAAGGCAACACACAGAGATCTGCATTGATCATTGCAATGCACTCCTAATTATCACTATTGTATAAGATGCTTGTATAATCTTTGGAGAGCCATGACTGTTCAGGGGAATGGCTGTACTAGGGATGCAGGGAGGCTGCACTTCGGAACTTGCCCCCACACTAATGGAGTTGGATGTTGCCTCCACATACTGCTGAATTTAACCGTTCCCACCCCAAATCCCCAGATGACCACCTCATGTAGCAAACTGAATCCTGATAAGACAGAAGTACTGTTTGTAATAAACTGCCGTTCGCAGGATTCTTTAGGGGAATCCATGACTGTTTAAAGTGGGGTGTGATTCTGTGCACTCATTGTGCCACATTAGCAATCTCTGCGATAGCACACACAGAGAGAAAGAGAGATGGCTGAATGAAATTCAAACTGTGGGCCTTTCTCCCTCATAGTTCTTATGGACTTAATTCAGCCTTGCTGTATGGAGACCAGGCTAAGAACTAAAGTAGACCAAAGATTTTTGAAGGGGTTATATGGTGCGGGGAGGGAACTCAGGTTCAAATCTCCACCTGGTCATATTTTCCCACCAGCTAATCTTGGGTCAGTCCTACTCTTTCCAGTGTAACCCGCCTCACAGGGTTGCAGTGAGGATAAAAGAGGAGCCATGCATGCTGCCCCAGACCTACTTGAAGGAAAGACAGAGGTGAAATGGTAGAAATAAAGAGAACAGGTATGTGAGTGTCTGTGTGTGTGTGGGGGGGGGTTATATCTAAGGTCCTTTTTCAAGTGACCCATGTGATGTCACTTGAAAGTGACTGTGAACATTCCACGGGGGGGGGAGCATTTCAAGGAGGGCATTTGGGAATTCACTGAAGCAGCTGGAAACTTTGGCTCATGAGCTGGGAAGAGATGAGGAGGCCTTGTGTGAGCCATATATCCAAGGCACTGTGTCTGACACAAGGGAAGCATTTGAACATATATTATTTATATTCAGTACACTTCTGACGCCCTCGCCCCCACCATTTCCTTGCAAAGAGTCTTGTGGAGGCTTCTGCCTGGTTCCCGGGGGGTCTTCTGCGGAAGCAGCTTTTACGAGACCACTGTAATGTCAGCTGCAGCAGCTGCTGCTGCAAAACGACATCTCTGTATCTCTCGCTGGGCCTTTCACGTATTTCCTTCCCAGGAGATGCAAAAGTGCAGAAAGTGCAGGAAAGGGCAAGCGACGTGATCAGGTTTAGAAAAATGGGGAGTAAAGGAGGAAGGGAAACACCACCAGTGGTGCCAGTAGGGGCTGAAGGAAGGGTTGCCCAACCAGTAGGCAGAGACAGAGCCCACAATAGGCAGAGCCACGCATTCTAGTTTTACCCCCACCCTCAACCTCCTCCTCCTCCTTCATGCTGAGTTGTACAAGGGGCAACGCTGAGACTAAGGAGGAGGGGCAGCACTACCACCACCCAGGAAGGTTGTAAGTGAGAAGGCAAGCGGTTGGGGGCTGGTTGAGGATAGGTTGGGGTTTTGCCAAAAGCATCCTTGCTGGGCTGAGCTACAGCTTCTCTCTGCCCAATATACTGTATGCTGCATTTTTAAAATCTGCAATAGCCCTGTCCTAAACTGTTTTTTAAAAAGCAACCAATTATTTGCTCTTTGCTATCAGGGGTCCAGAATATACCTCAGCAGATGCCTTGTGTGAAATGGCAGGCTGCATACCACTTAGTGTTCCCACGTACAAATTTAGAAGTACATGCACTGATGCATCAGAATGCATCTGCCACACCCTGCACTTAGGACCAGAGACCTGGAGGAGACGGCTGAGCCCTGAATGGCAAAATCCCCAGCAACTTATACTCACTTTAATTTTCAGAAGATGCCTCTCAGAGGCAAAAGAAAAACCTGGTGCAAAACAGGAATGTTAGTTGACCAGGTTCAGGGACCAGGAAATAGGAAATGGAGTGAAGGGTCTGCTAGTCTGAAATTCAACAGGTATAGCTCTTCCTAGCTGCTGCCTGCTCACAGTTTCAGAAGTGCCACCTGTCTGCTGCACTGCTTTTGGAAGCACAGGAGCAATTGCCAGAGAGGTGGCACTCCTATGGGGCGGACAAGGGTGGCTTTGAATAGCTGGGCCAGAGCAGCCACAGCCTATTAACCTGAATGTCAGCCCAAAGAGTGAATGAATAATCCATGGCTCCAAAGTGTCAGAGGGGGTGCATTTCCCTCCCCTTCTCGCAGGGAGATTGCTTTCAAGATGCTCTCCCCAGCACTGCTACCTGAGGGAGCTGGCCCAGCCCCACACTGTGTGAGGAGCCCCCCTGGGGAAGGAAAGGCAGCAGGTGCTCAGGCCTTTGGCTTGGCATTAAAGCTGACAGCCCATGCTGGCATCGGGGCCAAGCAGCAGTAAAAGCTAATGGGTGATGCAATATTTAGCACTTGCCCCGATTACCCAGTGAGAGAACAGAGCACACTGAAAATAAAATAAAACTGAAGGCTGCTTTGTGAGAATGGTGCTTTCCCCAGCTTGGGACAGAGAGCACCTCCATGGATAGGAGAACATCTATAACAGCTGGCTTCATCCTGACAACCCTTAGCAGGTTTTATGACCCCCCACAAGGGGTGTTGAAATGGGGCATGCGTAGTGCTCTGTGTATTTTTGGTGAGTAGGGATGCCAGGGAATGCCAAGGAAATCGGAAACAGAAGCAGAAATTGCTGGCGTTTGCTTATTAGTTCCATGTCTGTGATGGGAACCAATCCAGCAGTATTTGCTGTTGTCATTGCCTTCGAATGATATGAAATTGATTGTGGCCCCATTCCCATTTAAATTACGTTTCCTTTGCATTGAAATGAAGGGTGCGGAAATAATTGTGCCATTTGTTTACATGTAAGTAACGTTAACTTGTGGAAATAAATTAGGTAATGTGGTAGACAGCGTCCAAATTTGGCTGATGTGGAACTGCAGCAGAACGGAAGCAGCACCGCTTGTGATGAAGACAGGTCGGAATGGAAATCACTGCCTTCTTGCATCCCTACTAGCAAGTAGCAACTAGGGGTTACTAACTGTGGTGTGTGCATTAGCCAAACGGAAAGCAGAATTTTGCTTCTCCCCTGCCTTTGCACCTCAGCATAAATCCAGGCCAGTGGAATGAAACTGCGACAACCCGTGTGGTGCACAGACTCTCCTCTGCCCTATTTCCCTCCAATCTGCAATTGACTGCTGCCAATTGTTCGCTTCCACCTTGCTTCTTGGATGAGTGAGTGGGCCCAGTGGCTCCTGCCAAGTTTGGTTTTAACTAGATGGGGTGGCGGCGGTGGCGGAATACACTGTAGGCGGCTTCTGGAGTTCCTTCCAAATGTCTTGGGTTATTGCAGTCGTAAAAGTCTCCTCTCAGATTGCCTGTCCTGAGTCAAGGCTGCTGAGATGGCACATGCCTGCTTTCTGGGAAGAAGGGAGGCAGGGAGGAAGTCTGGTCCAGCTCAGAGCCTTCTCTTTTAAAGACCTGATCCATTAGATCAAGGAATGGTCCTCCAAAAGATGTTGGACACCAGCAGGGCCAATGGTCAAGGATGATAGGAGTTGTAGTCCATCTGTGTTCAAAAGCTTCCAGGTTCAATCCCTGGCATCTCCAGATAGGGCTGTGAAAGACTCTTGCCTGAAACCTTGGAAGAGATCTTAATACTGACTCAATCCTGAGCTAGAGATGAACTAATGATCG
This sequence comes from Lacerta agilis, assembly GCF_009819535.1. Taxonomy (NCBI): domain Eukaryota; kingdom Metazoa; phylum Chordata; class Lepidosauria; order Squamata; family Lacertidae; genus Lacerta; species Lacerta agilis. Next base: position 36,239,354 of record NC_046319.1, on the reverse strand, counting down.
GTGCAAGGTGGCTGCTTCATATACATATGTGGGAAACCTGTAGCATTTGGATGACAATGTATGTTGTTCCCTGTGATAAGAATTCACACTTCTCCTCGGATTTCTTTCAAACCAGTTACATTTCAAGGGCAGATCCATACTGTACTCTCAAAGCACACCCGATGCAGGTTTTAAGCATCTGACTTCTAAAGACTCCTGGCAACATACATTTGTTAAGGTTAATGGGTATTGTAGGTCTGTTGGGAGGAAACTACAGTTCTGAAGGGTCTTTGTGGGATGCATGTGCCTTAAATATGTGTTGGATGTGCTTCAAATGTATGCTGTGGATCTGTCCTTAAAGTGTAACTTTAAATGTGGTGTGGATATTATTCCATCTTTCTGGCAAAACAACAACAACAAAAACAACAACAAAAAACCCCTTTTGAAAATCATCATGGTCCCATGAGCACAACAACACCCCCCCCTCCACTCCACCTCATAGATCCATGGAGTTGTGGGTTTAGGCAGAGCGTCAAGAAGCTTGGTTCCCGCCAGATGTTGATGGTTTACAACTTCCACCTTCCCTGACCACTAGCCAACATCTGGGGAGCCACAGGTTTCCCATCCCTGAGTGAGGATAAAGGAGACATCACATGGCTTCTTACCTTTCAGGCAGGAGAGACTAAGTCCCATGATTTCATCCTTTTAGCATGTGGGATGGATTAAAGACACAAATTTCCACATCTGGTCCTTTGCCTTATTAGTGCTAGAGAGTTGAGAAAGGAAAAAAAAATATTTTTTTAAAAAAAGATGGGAAAGAAATATAGCTGCATTCAGAACATAGTTTGTCCACACTTAGCTCCAGAAAACCATCGATGGATGCCATGGCATTGTATTAACCTAGCTAGATTCATTCTAATTTATATAGGAAATTTTATCCTGGATGGAAATTTAGCACATGATACATATTTTTTTAAAAACACACACTTGTGACCAATCGCTGCAGGTTTTTATACTTTGTATAAGCAGCTAGTTTATTTCTAGGGATGAGCAGATTTTGGTGTGCTCTATTACTGCCCCGTGAGTTTGCTCTCAGCTGCATTCTGCTCCAGTTAGGAAAATTTCTAAATTTAAGTGGTACGTGTGCAGTTTGCGTCATTCCATCCCTTTCATTTATAGCAGGAGGTAGGAGACCTTCTGTAGCCCCTATGCCTAACTGTCTACGGTTACTGATGTACTCTGGCACTTCTGAGTGCAAATAAGTATAAAAAGAACCTTGGTGTGATTGCATCCGGATAGCATTTTATGCTGCGATTTAATCAGACATGCCTACATTCTTGTGCCCAACCATAATGTGCAAAAAAGGAGACGCTAACTGAAAAACTGTTGCAATGCCTGGAAATGACAAAAGGCAGACTGCTAATGCATTGGTGCAATTCTAGAAACAAGATCAGGAAATCTGGAGCCTCCCACAGAGAAATCTTTGCAAGCTTCCCTCTTTATTTCTTTGATAGGGTTTGGCCTCCTCTTGTTACTTGATCCTAGTTTCTGGCACTACAGCTGTTCCCTGAGCAGCAAACATAAATACCATAAGCAGAATAATAATACTGTTATTTACATATGCACCTTGGTTTTTAGAGTTGCAGGTAGGTAGTATAAAATTCAGGCCACCTTGGGGTGAACACACACACTCCTGTAGAGGCAATGTGGTCAAAGGATATATTTCAGCACATAGCCTGCCCTATCCTGAAGCCTTTGGACAATTTAATTTTTAAGGCAACTAAAAATGTGTAATTAAAGCTTCTAACCTTTAGCCAACTTAATTCTCCTCCTACTAGCACATGGTGGGGTTTGTGGCAGTTGTTCTGCATGCTCAGTGGTCAAGCTTGCTCAGGCATCTTAGTGGGGAAGGGCTGTAACAGAGTGGCAGAGCATCTTCTTTACATGCAGAAGGTCCTGGTTTCAATCCCTGACATCTCCAGGTAGGACCAGGTAAGACTCCCTGTTTGAAACCCTGGAGTGTCGTGGGCCAGGGGGCAGCTTCACCTGCTGAACAGCAGCTTGAACTGGGAGAAGGCCGAGTGATTCCACCTGCAGCTGACCAGCCTTAGATCACAGAGCAGAAGGCACCAATGAGAACCAGCTGCCTCCCAACTTCTTAAGCCGAGCTCTCGGCAACAGTCAAATGCTGGAAACAATGCCTGTAGTTCCTGCCCTTTACCTTGCTGCTGCCTGCTCTCCCTCTGGATTCCCTGACCTGCGGACTGGACCCTTGGCTCTGTGATCGTGTGGATTCCCTGATCTGTGGACTGTCTTGACTTTGTATGTGGATTCTGCTCTCAGGCAAGCATTCCTCGGAGACTCCTAGCCCCTACTAGTTCGGCAACGGGTCTCAAATGGGGTTACAGCATGGAGAGCCACCGCCGGTCAGTGTAGAACTCCCCCCACCCCCCGCTTTCCCTTTTAAGGGGAGGGAGAGAGAGGAGAACCCCACAGTCCTTTGCAAGTCTTGCAAAAGCCCTTAGAAATCTCTTTCTCTCCATCTTTAAGATCACAGCAAGACTGAGCTTAAAAGCAAAGGTGGGACAACTAGGTTTAAAAGGAGGGGGGGCAGGATGTGATGTCTTAATGGCATCATGTTACTGGCATGTGGGCAGTCCTACTCATCTGTCAAATTTGGCCTGTGAGGCAGATCCTGATAATAATCTGACTGACCTGTGAAACCAAAAAGGTTCCACACTTGTGGTATACTGTGCTGGATGGACCAATTAGCCTAACTTGGTGTAAGACGTTTGCCTATGTTCCCAAGTGTTCTGGCAGGCACAGAAATTGCAGTTCACTTCATGCTTTGACAATCTGTTGCATGCCTCTACCGTCAGAGGAAATATGCTTCTGAATACCAGTTGCTGGAAACTGCAGGAGGGGAGTGTGCAGCCTGTTGCGCTCAGGTCCTGCTTGTGAGCTTCCCCCAGACACCTGTGAGGACCCACTTACAGACCCAGTGGGCCACTGGACAGATCCAGCAGAGCTCTCCTTAGGTACTTATAGGAGAAGAGGCTCCAATCATTTCCTCTTTCAAGGTGAATGAGCGTGGGTAGCTTGGACATCATCTGCAGGGGACGCATTGTGTAGCTGTATTGTACTGAAACCACTCACAACATAGAATCTAAAAGCCTGTGCCTCTGAAATGGAAGGTTGCCTGCTAAATAATAAAATAATAATGCTGGACTTTTCATGAAAAGGAGGAGAGCTTGACTGCATTTGAGAAACCCTTCTTTACATTATTAAGGATTTGATTGCGGAGTGCAAAAAGGGGTGGGGAAAGCAGCCATAACTAGGGGCTCCTGACTCACTTCTGCCAACTTAACATCCCTAACAATAGCTAACAGATCCACGGCACTCACTGATGTTTGAGTTGAGACAGTGCAATTCAACAGAAGGTAGACTAGTCTCTGATGAAATTCAGCCCCATTTGTTTTCATAGCCATTGTCTGATCTAACCCTCCCCGCTGTGACTCTATTGCCAGTTCAAGCCCAGCTGAATGTTGAGCAGGGCTTTGGCCCAGCGAAATCTCTGCAAGGTTCAATCTAGCAGAACATTTTCCACGTCTGTTATCTTTATTGGATGGTATAGTAAGGAGAAGGTTTAACTCTGTGACTAACAGATGCAGGTTTGCATTTAATCATTAACTTCTGATTAGCTGCTATCATGCTGGCATTGAGCATCACCTCAACCAATTATAAAAAGTGGCTTTTATTTGATATGCAATTTGATTTTCTTTCCTCATGAAAAGGGGTGGAAACTGACATCGTGCACCTCAAAGTTTAGAGCCCCCAGGTAGAGCTGGGAAGGGGCACCGGATGTAATATGAACCCATCTCCACACAAAGGAAAGATTCCAGAGTTTTTCAGGGCAACCTGTTCTGGTAGTTTGACAGACTTACATTGTCATGGTGGTCTCAAGTCAAATGACATGCTGAACATGTGAATTTTTATGTTTTGTTTTATTTATTCAAGCTAATCTTACACCCAGATATATTCCCAAGAATTAACGTCACATTGTCAGTGAAGAGACCAATCTTCAGTTGTTCGGAATCACAATATCTGTTATCTCTGGCTGGCTGCCCTAACCTATTTTTTGGGAGGAAAGGCAGAATATAAATTGAGTAATAAGTAAATAAACCCTTATATCCCAGCTCAACCACTGAGATCAGGGGTGGGGATCTTCTGACTTCTGTGGGCCTGACAGGTCATTTCCCCCAAACCATGACCACCTGCCCATCAGCTGACATCACTGGTGACAGCAACTGATTGGCAGGAAGACAGGATTTAATCCTGCATTGTCTGTGTGATCCTGTTCCTAGCAGGATGTAATCCCTTGAGGTCACAAAAGTTAAATCATTCTCTGGGTATGGATTCTTATGTAGCCAAGTGGCACCACCCACACACAAAAAGGAGGTATTGCCAAGTCTGAGGGATCCTAAAAATTAGCAGAAGTAAAATCTCTAGAGGCAGGGAAAATAACAACACCTGTGGGGGGGAACCCTCCAGAAAACAGCTTAATGTTCTCTAGGTATGAAATGCTGACTGAGGAGGATGGACAGAGTAATTCTGGAAAAGGACGTGGCTGGCTAGTCAGAAACCTGGGCAGGATCTCTCTCTCCACAGTGACACATTTTGTTTCAGGTCCCACTTATTTTGTCTTCTAATTTGTTTTATCGGATGGTGAATGTGATTATATTGTGGTCCCACTTGAGGGTGTTCCATCCCGCTTTCAGCAAACAACATTAAATTTGTCAAGGTAAAAGCTCTGCACTTCCCTATCCCCCATCCCTGAAAAATCAACCCTCAGTTCCAGGAGGAGAGAGCATATTTATGTAGGGACCGTGTGACAATCAGTATTGGAATAGTGCAGGCTTCCTCAACCTCGGCCCTCCAGATGTTTTTGGCCTACAACTCCCATGATCCCTAGCTAGCAGGACCAGTGGTCAGGGATGATGGGAATTGTAGTCTCAAAACATCTGGAGGGCCGAGGTTAAGGAAGCCTGGAATAGTGCATCCAGTCCCCACTCATGTCCCGACATAAAGAGAAAGTTGGACCTGTTTTGCCAGTTCTGAAGAGGACATACAGAACTGGGTGTGAATACATCTAAGGAAATCATGGTCTTTGCACCAGTTTCCTTCTTAAAAACTTTCCCTGCACAATAATTTCCAGAAATCTTTGCCACCACCCTCCAGCTCTTTATATCCTTTCTTAGGACAAGTGTCCCTCTTGTCCAATGACCAACTCAGTCTTGCCACAATATCAATGGGTAGTGATGGGCCAACACCCACCCTTTTGGAGAGGAACTGAAAATCAGACAAATTACAAAGTGGTCGGCCCATGAGAAAGAAAGAAAGAAAGAGAGAGAGAAAGAAAGATTACCGGTATTTCCAAAGACATCATGAAGGTGAAAAAATACCATCTTCTCAATTGTATCCTTGCTTTCTAAAAACCCATTCAGCCCTGGTCCACTCACTGCCTGTGTAGGAAAGCAAACAGCTTTTTGGCTTGGCAAGGCTACCCGAAATCAATGAGGCTACATAAAACAACTGTGAATATCAATAGTCTCGTTTTTAACCACTTAATTTTCTGAAAGGGCAGATCCACAAACATTCTTATCTCATAAAAGAGACCAGAAAATGAGGGGATGGATGAGACTTTGAAAAGCTACCGGAAATATTTGTCCATTGATAATATCCTAGAAGCAACCGCTGTTCACACAGGGAACCTCTCCTCTCTGCAAGCCCATTGAAACAAGCAGGACATAGGTAAGAGCAATACATCATGTCTGTTATACATCTCTGGCTTATAAATGGTGCTTAGAAGGATAAGATTCTGGTATATAGTTCCTTTTCCACATATATGCCCCCCCCCCCGCAACCCTGAATTGATTTACAACCCTAAGTGAGTAACATACAATGAGCAAAACTTTGGGTAGTATCCAACTAAATTTTACTCAGTCAACCCACTGGGATGTATGGGCCTAAGTGAGTAATGTCCATTGGTTTACTGGATCTGTTCTGAGAAGAACCTAGTTGAATACAATAATTTGTACCTATCAGCGGGTGTGGTAACAGCAGTGAATCCCTGGTCCAAATTGCACCCCTGCTATTAGCTCACAGCATACACACCAAACATTCAAAGCACCCTTACAGAGGGACAACCCCCTGGGAACTATAGTTTGTTATGGGTGCTGGGATTTGTAGTTTATCCCTCACAGAACCACAATTCCCATGATTCTTTGTGGTGAGATGTGCTTTAAAGGCAGGTTATACTGGCAGAGGTGGGCTTAGACAAGCCACTTTTTTTCTTTCTCTCCCTCTCCTTCACATCTCCTCCCCTTCAAGCTGCATTACGGGAACAATAATAATTGCCCACCCTGCAGGGTTGTTATAATTATGAAAACAGGTTCTTTGTTTGTTTAAAAAGGGTTGTATCCAAGAAGTGTAGACCCAATGAAATCAATGGAACTAAATTACATGTGATTTTGATGAGTTTACTCTGAGTAGAATTTATCTGCTGACAACCCCCAAACATTAAAAAAGATCTACATCAATAGCTGCAGAAAATACCACATTTACACCAATAATGATCCCAATCTGGACAAAGGTGAGTTATCAAACTGTGCCTGCACATACCTAGAATGTTCCGATTTCACCTGGGATGGAGTTTCAGAAGTGGGGTACTATCACTGAGAATGGTCCCCTCATTGCCACTAGGTTAGAGCCTTGGGATAATGTGTGAAAAGTACTTTGAACCCCATAAAGAGCTGCATATAACCACAATCCTAACACTAATTAGCAGCCCATGCATACTAAAAACAAACTCATTTGTTTCTGAGTGCCACCACCAATCCACATTGAGCCAAAATGGTACCCTTTCACACACAAGAGGAAAGCATCAGAAGAGAACACAAAGATTTGCAGAAGAATATCCCCCCCCCCCTCCCAAGAAAAACTTTAGGAGGAAACCACCCCCATACAACTCAGTGAGAATTGAGTATGCTTGTTGGCCTTCCTGAATGTCTGTTAGGGTAAAAGATCGGGACTGGAGATGGAATGGAGTATTGTGTAAAAGGGCATGGCTGGCTGGCTGGCACCCAGAACAAGAGCAAACATTCCACTACAGGTTCCACATGTGGAAGCAGGTTCCACAAAGGGTGAGCACTGGTATATAGTGCCCTGTATTGTCTTTGCTGACTGGCAGAGGATTTCAAGGGTTTCAGGCAGGAGACATTCCCAACTCTACCTAGAGATGCCAGGGATTGAACCTCAGACCTTCTGCATTCCTAGCAGATGCTCTGCCATTGAGCTATGCCATTAAAAGAAAGTAAGATTCTAGTCCTCATTAATCTGAACAGGAACATAGGAAGCTGCGTCCTATCCAGTCACACCATTGGTCCTTCACTCAGTATGAGTGACAGAGGGGTTGAACTTAGAATCTTTTGCATGCAAAGCAGATGCTCTGCCCCTGAGCTACAGCCTTTCCAATTGCAACGATAATAACAATATGTGATGATGGTGATCGTGGTCGCAAAGGAGCCACGAAAACGCGACGGCAGGACCCCACACGAATTCAGAACAAAAACCAAGGCAAAGTTCTTGAAGCTGAGAGGGCAGCCCCTCAGTCTTGCAGCCTCCCTGGTTTCCTGATCAGAGCCCACAGCCTTAGCAAGCTTCCAGGCTGAATCCAAAACTCAAGCGGCTCCTAAAGAGGGCAGGCGGTGGTGGTGCTGCTGAGCCAGGGAGAAACAGTGGTGGCGGCGGCAGCAGCAGCAGGATTAACTCTCCCATCCAAGTTTTAGAAAAGGGCTTTTATCCTTTTCCACCCAGCCCTGAAACCAAACCAGCAAGCCGGAAAATAACAGAAGGAGGGAGAGCGCGCCAGGGAGGGGCAGGAGCTTCCTTCTCGAGATTCTTGGGGGGCAGCAACTCACCAGCTTTGAAGGCAGCCGCCGCCTTCCCCTCCAGTGGCCCCAGCCCAGCCTCGGTGGTCGCCGGCGGCATCCCAGTCCCGGCTCTGCTGCTGCTGCGGCTGCTTCTCCCAGTTGCAGCGCCTGACATCGCTGCCAGCCCAGCGAGAGGGAGATGACTGCAGCTGGCAGGAGTCGGAGGCAGGACCAGGGCGATTTACATATTGCTGTCTCGGGGACCACCTCCAGCTCTTGGCCGGGCCAGCAGAGAGGGAGGGAGGGGCGGAGGCTACCAGGCACTGTGTGCCCCCTCCTCGCCTTTCCACCCCTCCCTCTCTCTCCAGCCTCATCTCAGCAGCTGCCGCAATGCCTGGCCAAAGGGCTTCTCCCCTTGCTGGTCTCTGCCAAGAGCTGCGGGAGGATGGCTAACTTGCTGGTGCATCCCGAGATATATAATAACACACAGAGCTGGAGAGAGACGGCAAAGCAAGCTGAGGATGGGAGGGATGCGGAGGTGGGTGTGGAGAGAGACCCAGCTGGCACCACCAGGCAGGTGAATGCGCTCAAGAAACCTGGGCTGCGCTGCGCACACACCATATACTGAAAGCACTTTCCTCCCCAAGAATCCTGGGAGTTACAGATAACCTTTAGTGGAGCTACAATTCCCAGAACCCATAACAGGCTACAGTTCCCATGCTTATTTGGGGAACTCAACATGGCCACTGACGTGGATGACTTTAAAAAAAGGATTGGACAAATTCACAGAGGATAAGGCTTTAGATCTCTGCTAGCCATGATGACTGTGTGCTGCTTCCAGTCTGTGGCAGCAATGCTTCTGAACACCAGTTGCTGGAAACCACAGGAGAGGAGAGTGATGTTGCGCTCAGGTCCTGTTTGTGGGACATCTGATTGGCCCTTGTGAGGATGCTGGACCAGCTAGGCCATTTTCTTCTTATGTTCTTGTGGGGAAGGGAAAATGTCTTTTAATATGTGGTGTGTACATGGCCCTTGGGACACGGGTGGCGCTGTGGGTTAAACCACAGCGCCTAGGGCTTGCTGATCAGAAGGTCGGCGGTTTGAATCCCTGCAACAGTCATGCTCGCCACATGACCCGGAAGCTGTACGCTGGTTCCCTCGGCCAGTAAAGCAAGATGAGCGCCACAACCCCAGAGTCGTCCGCGACTGGACCTAATGGTCAGGCGTCCCTTTACCTTTATCCTTACTTGGCCCTTGACCACTGAAGCAACTTGGGCTGTCCTGGAAGGTGAGTGCATTTGCTGGAGTGCCCATCTAAGCCATGGGGGGGGGGATTTTTTTTGGCCCAGTGGGTCAGATCTTTATCTTTCCCCCCATTTCAGCTGATGAGAAGAGAGAGCTTAGTATTGCTTTCTGCAGGGTCCCAGTGCACCAGAGAGCTCCTGCAGAGAACTTTCTTGATGCCTCATCCATCAGCTGATGTGCTTGGGAGTTCAATCCTGTTTACCAGCTACATGATCCGGCCAAGTGCCTACCTGATGCACACCTGACATCAAATATGGTGTTGGGGGTGGGGCAGGAAGGCACTTGTGGTTTGTGGGACAGAGCTTGCCAGCCAAATGTGGGTCAAATTTGGCCCACAAGCCAGAGTTGTGGTCCAAAGCTTTGGTGGGCACCAGATTAGTTACCTTAAACCCATTTGCATTCCCCCCACAGTGATGTGGGAAATGTATAGCTGAAAGGTCACAGCTTAGTGGTAGAGCATCTGCTTTGCATGCAAAAGGTCTCCGGTTCAATTCCTGGAATCTCCAGGCAGGGTTGGGAAAGACCTCCCTGCCTAAAACCCTAGAGAGCTGCTGCCAGTCAGTGTAGACCGTACTGGACTGGATGGACCAGTGGTGCAGCTCAATATAAGGCAGCTTCCTTTGTTCCTACTGAGCCTGCTAGCCTGTTCCTACTGAGCCTGCTAATTGAAAAGAGGCCATTGGTCAACCCAACTTAGTACTGTTTACTCCCATCATCCCTGGCCATTGGTCATGCTATCCGGGTCTGATGGGCGTTGTAGTTCCAACAACATCTGGAGAGTCAGAAGTTCCCCATCCTCAATCTGCTATGACTGGCAGTGACTCTCCGGACAGACAGGGGGAAAAAATTCTTTCCCATTCTCTGTTACCAGATCCTTTTCACTGAAGTTGCCAGGCACTAAACATGAGACCATCTGCATGTATAGCAGCTGCTCCATCACTGAGCTGTGTCCTAAATAAAAATGTGTATGTGGATATCTGGGTCCTTTACGAGATGGAATTTTGGGCATTCGACTTTCTGCATATGCTCTGCCACTGAACTGCCCCATGCACCACAATAGTGTTTACTATTACTTCATAGGCTCTGTGGCTGAGGATCCGTGCACTAAATGGCAGCTCAGATCAATATTTCTTTTTTCTTTTCTTTTCTGGGTACAGAAGTTCTGCATGGCAGCTGTTTTAGAGAGGGTCTCACAATGTACCAGGCCATTCTGTTACTGGTCTTCAGGTAGCCACCACGGAACAAGAAAACGGCAAAGGGAAACTCCAGTGTGAAACTGCTGAATTGCAGCTTATCCAAAAGTTACATTCTGTTTGTTTGAGTCTGAAGAGAGACCCAGCTAAGCTTTACTGAGTAGAACCCCTTGAAATTAATGGACCTAACTTAGTCATGCACATTAATTTCAAGGGGTCTGTTCTGAGTAAAACGTAGCTGAATGGTTTCCTGTTCCATTCCACTGGAATTTAACTCCAACTTTTACACCCCTGCCCTTTACACCTATGCATTTGACTTGCGGCTCAGGAAAGGGTCTTCTCTGTGGTGGCCCCTACACTGTAGGATTCTCTCCCTGCAGAGATGCATCTGACACATTCATTTGATAGTTTTCACTGCATTTTTGAAGACTTGCCTCTTTCCCCTGGCTTTTGACAGTTGTTTTGTGGGACACACCTCTGCACTGTTTAATCTGCACTGTTCTGGTTATTATAAGTTTTACTCTTTTTTGCAATTGTGATTGTTTAATGATATTTTTTTTAAAAAAACAACTCTTTGCCCTGGGACCTTATGGCAAATAACTGAGGATCACACTCCATGGATTTGACGGTCCATGGCAGGCACAAGAAGCAGGGCCTTTTTGGGTGGTGGCTCCCCTACGTGACATGCTCTTCCCCTTGAGACTCACACCAGTGGCTCCCTTCTAACCTTTAGGAAGCAAATTCTTCACTGGGCTTGTGAGGACTAAGTTTATTTTAGCCATGCTGTCCAAAGAAGCTAAACTTTTATCAGGACAGATAAAAGTACTTACCTTATTCACACTGTGAATAAACTACAGAATTCACTACCACAGGATGCATGCTTTTAAAAAGAGGATTAGAGAAATGCATTGGGGATAAGGCTATCAACAGCTACAAGACATGATGGCTGTGTCCTACTTCCAGTGTCGGAGGGAGTATGCCTCTGAATATCAGCAGGTGGGGAACGTGAGCAGGACAGAGCTATTGCACTCATACTCTGCTTGCTGGCTTCCCAGAGGCATCTAGTTTGCCCCTGTGAGAACAGGATGTTGAACTAGGTGGGCCTTTGACTTGGTCCAGCTAGGCTCTTATTATGTTCTAATCTGCACCTTATTTTAAAATGGCATTTTATTATTTTAATGTGGGTTTCGCATGGAGTTTACTGTAGGCGGCAATTGCTTTGGAGATCCAAAAGCAGGTGCAAAGGAAGCACAGGGTTCTGCGGGATAGTGGTAACATTTATTTAATAATCCCCCCAATGATTAGTAAAAAGAATCTGGTAACTTTTAATACGTTGAATAAACACAGGCATGCTAGGAAAGAGCTGTTTTTTACAAAGGTTCAGAGGCAAGGCTGGTTCTTTCCCCAAGTTTGTGATATGGGGCAGCTTTAGGCCTTTGAACGAATAAGCAGAAGCCACTCCACTGTCACTCTGCAACGACAGCAAGCTGGAATGGTCCTGCTCAGATAATTAGGAACATTAGATGCCCCGAAAGCTCTCAAAAATATGGTTGCTATGTAAGACCTACTCTGGTCCCTTGTGGCTCTGAACAGGTGCGTGACAGAAGAGAAATGTCAGCAGGCGAAACTTTCCACTGTTACTGCATCTTGGTGGCAGGGGAGCCTCAGCTGTTACACGCACCCTGCCTCACATGTAGCTGGGATCCCTGCCAGAAAGAAACGGCAGCAGCTCCTAAACAAAAAGACATCCTAGTGAGCTTCAGATCTCCAAGATATGACTAAATAAAGCAAAACACAAATACTTGAGTGTCTGGGGATATGGCCTCCTCCTCCTCCATCATCCTTATCAAGCCAAAGCATTTCCCAGGAAATCAACACATTCCTCGTCTCTGGGGTAATGCAGAGGCTGGAGTCTGAATGATTCATTGAGTTTGCAAAGGCTGCGTGCCTGGGCATATTCTGTTCAATTAATCAGTGGACGACCACAGCTTTTTACAAACTAGCATTATGGGGGAGAGTGGATCAATGATGCATTACGACTCTCCTAATGAGTTCCTGTGACTTCGCAAGTGCTGGGACTTCAGTTGGACGTTCCGATTTGAAGGCTGCTCCTACGGATTTTGGGAAAGTGCCTCAATCTATTCACTCACTGCCACTGTGATTGTTCATCTGGAAGGGCCATAAATTAGTGGCTATAGCTCCAGATAAGACAGGGAAAGACTCCTGTCTGAAAACTTAAATCGAGAGCCAATGCCAGTCTGATTAGACCAAAGATGGTGAACCTTTTTTTCAGCTCGAGGGCCACATTTCCTGATGAGCAACTTTTGAGGGGGCATATAGTAGTGGTTGGCAGTGCAACGGGCAAAAATGGGAAGAGCAATGAATGTAAATTTTACCTTAATAAATATTTAAGATCTCTTTCCACCTCCATCCCCCAGCTGGGGAAACCTTACACTGAAGACAGCATAACACCTTTTATATTGTTCAATTACAGGCTTGCATTTTAATCATTGTTGTAAGCTGCTCTGAGCAATGCAAATGAAAGGGCAGGTTATAAATCTTTCAAATAAATAATAAGAATCCAGAAGTCAGATGATGCCTTCCTTTCAGAAGCCATTAGCAGAGCACGCAACGCTGCTTTCATGTGCGCAGGTTATTATAAAGCCCACGTATCTGGGAAGGAAGTAGAGTGTAGCGAACTTTGGAAGCCAGTATTTCAGTGCACTTAGTGGGAACCCCTGCGAGCAGAAAATAAAGGTAATGCTAACAGGGTATGAAAAGCAGAGAGATGAGGCAGTCTGCATTATCCCTTTGACTCTATTGGCCCATCACGCAATTTGTGCATGGAGGTGCCTTCTGCTCTTTTCTAAGCAATCAACCTAAACATGAATATCAGCAAAGCTGTTAGTTAAATGCAAGCCAAGCAATATCTCAATCTGTAGAATGTTTTTCAATTGACAATAAAATGCAAGTTGCCTCTACATTAAAATCTCCTCTATGCACTGCACTCATACACACACTCATCATTTGGCATCATCAGAGGATTTCAGCTCATTACACAAAGAGAGAGGGTGGTCCCAGCCAACTGCATGCCAGGTCAAGGTTTAGGGCAAAATGAAGGCTGTTTCCTGAGAGCAGAAATTTTAAAAGTGGCAACCTCAGATAACAATGCATTCATATTCCGGGCTCTGTTCTGCCTTCTACCTTCCAAAGCAGTATACAGTCTAGTTTTCAGAACCAGAAGAATTCCTCCATGCTACAACAACTAGGTGTTAAAGTTAGCTCTAGTAACAGTTGTCACATTGGGTGTGGGGAACCTGTAGCCCTTTGGCTGCTGTTAAGACTCCCATCAGCCCCAGTCAGAATAGCCACATCTGGACTACATACTTGGAATCACAAGTCATTACAAAAGCCATACTTATTTCATCGGTTTTATTTTCAAGGTGATGGGGAGGGGGGAGGAGCAAGGAAATGCAGGTGGTCGGCTAAACATTTTTTTCTCTCCCAACATAAAACCTCAAACCATTTCTGCTTAAAATGTAGAATGTGTTATAAATAAAGGTTAAGTTAAGCTAATACAGGGTCCGTAGGAATAGAAAAGACAAACAAAATACATGTAAAATAATGACAAGGAAGATGCCACACCCCTTCTCCATCAAGAGGTAAATGTAGAGAGAAAAAGAAAAGAAAAAACCCTAAACTGACACATGTAAGCATTTTAAGACTCTTTTATGCTACAATATTATATTACAAGCCTTTTCCGAATGGGCAAAAGTGGCTCAGTACTAAGTGTAACTGTTTGAAACTGACTTTATAAAGACTGTTTGCAAGACATAAAGGACGTTAACAAACAGGAGTGCCTCCCATAAAAGACTTTCAGGCGTGTTCATGAGCAATTCCTAATCATTTCAACGCAGCTTTAATTTGAGCTGCGCCCCTTCATATTTGTGTGTTTATTTTTTTTTAAACTTCTGCAATTCTTAAATACAACTATACCATCACAAAATGGCTGCACTCAGATGCAACAACAAATTTCGGACTAACACATTCCCTTCCTCCATGGGAGGGGAGATTAAAACTTCTCTTGCAAGCTTACAGTGAACCACAGTTCACTGTTTCATCTGATCCCTGGCAAACTATGATTTCTGCAAACCAGAAACCCCAGACAGGTCCAGACAAAATAGAAACTATGGTTTTCTGCAAAACATGTAGGAGGAAGGGAGAAGGTGAGGAGAGAGTTCATGAGCCTGAGACCAAAGGCTGTTGTGCTCATAACTATGTCTGAATGTAGTCAGTAAAATGAGAGTAACTGAAATTCATAGTTGTAATCTTGTCTATACCACATGGGTGTGCATTTGTACAGAAGAAGTTACAAGGTTCATCTAACCACAAGGTTAAGAGAAGCACTCCTGAAACAAACAACAAGAACAAAGAACAATCTTGCAACTCACTTTGCTTTTTTTTTTTTTTACCACTTCAAGACACAACGAGTCCTTGGAATGGGCAAACCACTCATGGTGAAAAACGACCAGGCTCATTACATTTGAGTCTGATAGGCAGAAAAATTGCAGCATTCTCAGAACGACAGAGAAACTTGGCAGCATCTGGTGGGTATATTGCTTGTCAAGCTATTGTTTTCTTCCTGTGCAGCATGTCATAGCAACAAGTACGGTGGCACACAACACCCAGCAGTTAGCACTTAGAACAACAGCTCTCAAACTGGCCACGTATTTTCACTTATAGTTATAGATTTGATTCTTTAAAAAATAAAACTAGCAATTAACTCTCTGGAAGATATTTCATAAATCTTAAATCTTTTAAAAATTACTCTCTAAAGGTTATAAAAGGTTAGTCAAAACTTTTTAATATGAATAGCTTGGATAAGTGGATCTAGTTCCCGGCTGGAGAAGTTACAGCAACGCATTATGCCAAGGAGGAGAAGAGTCCACAGAGGAATCTGCAAACTACGGTTGGAACCTCAAGGATTCTCATTAAAAAGATTTGACTGCATAGTGACACATCCTTTTTCTCTCTCTCCCAAGCAATGTGTCTCACTCATTGGCTTTCCACATCACTTGAAGGAACCGTTTTAGTACTTTATTTACATTCAAAAAGTATTCATCTCCCCCTTTTGTTTCTTCTTCAGCACAGTGGAAATGCCAACAAATCAAGTCAACGGGAGACTCCCTAGCAGAGGTGCAGGACAGCTTTATTAATCTCTGGATTTGTCCAATCATTCCGGATGTCATCCAAATGATTATCAAAATCTACTAGTGTTTCATAGGACCGGCTGTCCAGAAGTGAGGCAGAGATCCTCTGGGCTTCTGACCAGTCTTCACAGTAATCACTAGGAAGCAGGGAGAAAAAAGTAAAGAATTAATGGTCCTCAGGAGGAACCAACCAGCCTCCAAGTCCACTGGAGTGAAAGCAAAGGAAAAATCTATCAGCAATGCATAATGGCAAGCAGAGGGTCAGCTACACTATGAACTACAAAACAACAAAGAACACCAGTCAAAATGACTTACCCTGAGGAAACCTGGGAGTTACAAGAGAGGCGCACCTGTTTGAAGTATCTGCTAGACAGCCCTCACAGAGCTACAATTCACAAAGAGACTTTATTCAAATGCAGTGCTACATCTATG
This sequence comes from Lacerta agilis, assembly GCF_009819535.1. Taxonomy (NCBI): domain Eukaryota; kingdom Metazoa; phylum Chordata; class Lepidosauria; order Squamata; family Lacertidae; genus Lacerta; species Lacerta agilis. The sequence goes on along the minus strand of NC_046319.1, from coordinate 36,223,304 downwards.
ACTTAGTGTTGCACTGATGAGCTCGCTCACTTCCTTTCCCTTCCCTCTCCCTTCTCTTCTTCCGTCTCAGTCACAAGGAGATTCAAAGCTTATGCTTCTGTTTTTTAACTAGGCACAGTACAGTCTTACCCGTATGTTCAAACCTGGACAAACGGTGGCCAGTTTTAGTAATGGTTTATTAAAAGAGGGCACCTTCAAACCGTGGTTTATGAATCTGGCTTGTTTCAGTGAAAGCGTCTCATCGTCTTCTCCCGTTCCTCTTGGTGGCACCTTCTCCAGCCTGATGCCCCCCTGACATTTTGGACTATGACTCCCAACAGGCTACTGCCAGCATGGCTGTGTTGGCTGATGGGAGTTGGTAGTTCTACTATCTGGAGAGCACCAGGCTGGGGAAGGCTAGGTTGAACAACAGCTTAGTGTTGCATTCTAACAAGGCCAGTGCCAGGGGCGTAGAGAGGCATGACCCTTAAACTGTTTCACACACCACAGACAGGCCCTGCACATTATTTGTTCAAAGCTGACTGTGATTAGTTCCCGATGGATGCTACTCTGGTTGTTTCACACCTGAACCCTCCTTCCTCTCTTCCCCCTGCCCCACCTCCATGCCTAACAATTTCCTGTGGTAATAGGTTTCATACACTATGTTGCTGTTCTGGGTTTGTTGGATTTACAGTTTGAAATATTATTCAATTAGGCAGATCTGAAATTTTATTAGGTTAACACTGGATCTAGGTCATTGAAATGATGTTCTTTATTTATCAAGTTGGTTTGGGGATAATAGCAAAAAAACTACTTAATTCAGCTGCCCAAACTGACTCCTCCAGATGTTTCAGAATAGAAGTCCCATCAGTCCCAGACAACCAGCACAGGTTGAGGGAGGCTGATTTAATTCATTGTTTGGATTTGCTTGTGTTTGTATTGATTATACATTATATATATTTGCAATGACTGCTTCATACTCATAGCCAGCTGCTTATTTTGGAAGCATTCCAAACTTAGGCTTCGTTTCAAAGTAAAATATACTAAATATAAAAATGTAAATGCTGCTTAGGAGCAAAGGTCTGTTCTATGAATACTCACAAGTGCGGGTCTTTGCATCTCCATTTGTTTTCGTGATGTTCGTACACGTGAATAGTTGGTTCTATGCACTCCATTGTAAATTTACTATTATCCACCTAATGCAGAACAGAGAGAGGGAACAGAAAGCTCTGTGGCAGAATGTCTGCTTAGCATGCAAAAGGTCCTATGTTCAATCCCTGGCAGCTCCAAGTAGACCTGGGAAATTTTCCCCTGCCTGAATCCCTGAAGAACTACAGCGAGCCAGTGTAGGTCAGGTATGGGGAACACCTGTCCTCTCTACCTGGCTGTCAGGGCTCTCCCAAGTCAACACACCCTTTTGAACCACACCCTCCACCAATCCTGCTCTGCACCCTCCTTGAGTGTTTTTGCCTGACTGGAATGCTTCCTTGAATGCTGATCATATTTCTTGCTTGTCTGGATGGAAGATAAAGAGGCCTACTGTACAAAGGTAAAATTCACAGCTGTTGCTCCACCAACTTTTGCCTCTGGCTCTTGGAAGGTTACTTAGGAGGGAATGCAGCCTTTGAGCCGAAAAAGATTCCCCACCCCGGTGTAGATAACAGTGAGCTAGATTAACCAATGCTCTGAATCTGTAGAAGGGAGCTTCCTATTCAGAAAAGAATTCTCACCTAGATAAACACACTGGAACAACCTTACAATTTATGCACTGGAAATGGACCCTTGAAATTAAGTTGGAAATGTGGAGAATGAACTAGAAATGAACTCCTGTTAAAGTAGTGGTTTTCAAACTTTCCACCTTCAGGGAACTCTTTCTTTTGTCTGCTGAGGAATCCATGATGGTCAACCACAGACACCTAGCAGGTTGCAAAGGATACTTGGGCCTGTTTTAAGGGCACACACTTGTTTAATGCAAGGCATAATTTAGGCTTGTTAACCATTGCTCCATGGTGACAGAGTGCAATCTAGAACACACCCAACAGTTTCCCTGCAGCTGTACACTGCAGGTATAAATCCCGTAGTGATGGGGAAACAAACTTTCAAGGAAATAAGCATCATCATTATTAATTCATTTTATTATTCAATTAATATGATCAGGATGGCAGCCAAAAAAACAGTATTAAAACAATCCACACTAAAACAATAGCTGGTTGCTAGCTCTCAAATGGCCGGGGCCTCAAAAAGTCTCTGACAGTTATCTCAATACAAAGGCAGGCAGCTGCAGAGCAGGGGTGGGGAACCTTTTTCAGTCCAGGGGCCACATTCTCTTCCAAGCAATCTTCTAAGGGCCACCTGCCACTAGTAGGTGGGGCCTTTGTAGAATAGGCTATTTACTTCACTCTCAAGACACCTCTCTCTAGTCTCCATCCAGGCAAGCAAAGTTCAAGGACATTTTCCAGCTAGGCAAAAACACTTGAGGAGGGTGCAGAGCAGGGCTGGTAAGGGGCATGTCTTGGAAGAGTCCCAAAGGCCAGAGAGAGAGACCATATCCCCCACATAGTGGTTCCCAATCTCTTATAGAGAAGGCAGTGGTCAGGGTACCCAGGTCAGAAACTGTATAGGGCTTTGTCCACCATTACTTGTTTTCTTGTTTTACTTTAAATATATGGAAGAAACATGAGAAACTGAAGGATGTTCTGGAAAACAGTTTTGAAACACACTGCTTTAGGGTGATGATGCGACTTCATGGTAGCGAGGGAGGGTTTGTATTACAAGACTTGCAAATAACTGAAGCACTTACATTTCAGAAAATGTAATCTAAGCAATTGATGTCATTAGCTACGGCCATGAAGTGTACACTAAATAAAGAAAAAAGGCAGCGGGGGTGGGGGGGCAGGGGAAAGATCTTACGTACCATTATGAGGGCTGTGTCGTTGAAGCCTTCTGCAATCCTGGAGGCAACCTTTTCAGCAACCTGGTTTGGACTACAAAAAGCACACAAATTACTTACAATTCTGCTATTCTTCAAATCAATCATAATGAAATTGGAACCAAAGGTGTATTAGCTACACTTGAATGAAGAGATGACGGAGAAGATGTCCGATGATGTGCTCAAGAGGAAACATTTTATATGGCCTAAAGCAAGAATCGGGAACCTCTGGCCCTACAGATGTTGTGGCACAACATCTCCCTTCATCCCGAAAAACACTCACCACACTGGCTGGGACTTACTGGCCTAGGAGTTCAATGACATCTGGAGGGCAACAGTTTCCTTAAACCCTGGTCTAAAGCTAAACCAGATTTGAAATAAACTGATGGTGGCTAGGCATTGCCAGCCCTCTATTCTGTTCACTCACGCTGGCCAACCTCCTGCTCTTGTAACATAGAGGCACCTGTGGGTTTGAGTAAATGGGATATGGGCCTCATTGCATCAGGCATTAAGCAAAGCTTAAGAAATTAAAATAAGGCTTCTGCAACCAATCTGTTGCCTTCTGGATAATCTGGACTACAATTCCCATAGCATCAGGTCAGGGATAGCTGGCCTACACATTTAACTAAACCAATGGTAATAGCTTCCCCTGAAGGAGCCCTGGGAATTATTGTTTTGCAAGGCCACAAGCACAGTGCTACAGGAAGAATTTGCTACTATGTGTTTTGTTAGGGTTAGCCTCCGATTTGGTTCTTTCTTTCTTTCTCTCTCCAAGCCCCTCCCTTCATGTGGCTCACGTCCATTTTTGAATGGGTCCCAGTGGTAAGGTGGTTGTAGCAACATACCTGGCATCTTTCACACGTTCATTAGCTTGATAGTACCCAGCTATTACATAGCTATTCTCTTTGCACCATGAATCAATCTGAAAGAGGACATAAATAAAAAATCTGTAAGCATTCAAAACTCAAAGCATCGGCTAATGTCACACAGTTCGGAGGGCAGGGGGTGATAGCTAGTGAATTAGTGGATTGAAATAGCCACTTTATACCTATTAACATGAGAAAACGTGCCTTCCTTTTGAGAGCTGTTTCAAGGACAAAATGAAAACTTTTGCACTGCCAGGGTACCAGGTAAAAAATCCATTTCTCAAATGAAATATTGCTGTTTATCATTTCATAAAGGACTTTAAATTTATGTTCTATACAACATATAACTTGCTAATTATACTCTCCTACCCCAGGTGAACCTGGCCACTATTATGTATATTTATGTTATTTATATTGATAGAATTTCTATAATGCCAAATCATAGAATACAACGGTGGCATTAAAACATGGAACATGGAACATATTTTTTTTTTTAACGAAGGGGTTAAGGTGACTGGCTGATAAAATAAAATAAACAGCTGGCAAGGCCTACTGGCATAAGTCTTCAAGAGACGTTTGAAACTCAAAAGTGACGATGCCTGAGAAATCTTTGCTGGAGTATTCCACAGCACAGAATCAGCAACACTAAATGCCCAACTTCTAGTTGACACGAGTCAGGCCTCTGTAATACAGGGAACATTTTATTTCCACTGTACAAAATGCGAACTGAAGTTGAACTGGGTGGCCACGGACAATCTGCAAGGGAGGTGGGACAAATTCGGGACTCCTGGATATCAGCCCAACCCTCTCATAAAGCTGTGGAAAGCCACCTCAATGAGCTGTCTCCAAGTTCTACTCAGAGGAGAAAAACACTGAAATTAAATATTCTAGTTTAATCATGCCCACTAATTTCAAAGGATCTATTGAGTAGAACTTAGAAAGATATAAAGGGTTTTTATCAAACTATCAGTGCAGTGGATGCAGGAGATCTGGGTTCAAGTTATCACTTCGGTCCTGGATTTAATTGTGTGTTTTTCTGTAAGACATTCGCACAGTCTCAGCCTGCCATGGAGACAGTGATCTATTAGTGGCTGCTGAAAGTGGTCAAAGCAAACACAGTTAGTAAAAGTATTTCATGGTAAGTGGCATAGCAATTTCTTTCATTACAGATAAGTTGGGATTCCTGAAGCCCGACCTGGTTGACAAGACACATGGAAAAGACAAGCCAGAGAAGGGATTTTATGGAGAAGTAAAATATGACAGCAGAGGTATGCACAAGGAAGGCGAGAGACCCTCTTGCCCTTCCTCTGGTAACTTCATTAAGCATGGAAGTGAAGGGGCAGAATGAGTGGAGAGGGGTCTTAGGATGTGTGCAGAAACTTCGCGCAGGGGAGAGGACAGAAGGCACAAGTCAGAGTGGAGGGAACTCCTTGTTCTTTTGCCCCACCCGCTGTCATTGCAGCTGTGCAGAATGAAGGGCTGGTGGACTCTGGACTTGCTAGTACTCTCATGGGAGGAGAAGGGGTGAGAAAACTGGTCACCAGCCCCACTCTAAAAGACCCACATTTAAACTGCCCAGCAACCAGGGCTGTGGCCTTTAGCAGGAAGAGCAACATGATCCTCAATTGGTGATAAGGTGCAGATTCTATTGTGTCTACTCAGCACCTCCACCCCTGCTGCAGCAGTCACTTTAATTAGTGAAGATATTTGCATAAAACTCTTATCATTTTATCCTAATGTATCATCTAATCTGCCACAAAGCTTTGTTAAAATACCCAGTGAGAATTAAAGGGGCAAATTCATCTTGGGTGTTATGAGGCAGGATTTAAAGTGCTGCATTTATCCATATCAGATTTTGGCCCAGTTTCAGTGGCTTTTGAATATATCCCCATATTTGCTACTCACAATAAATGTAACTGATTAAGATAATCCAGTGATTTTGGGAGGTGGAAAAACGAGCTAGCAATTGAGCTTTTTGCTGTCAACTACTATCTTTTAAAAATGGGGGGAGGGGGAATTAAGTGGATTGCAGAACGTTTTGGATGCTGAATTCCAGCTTCCTGCAAAACACATCAATCTCATGGTTAGCAGAATAATTACAGCCCTGAATTAAACTGTCTAAAAGCAGAACGAAGCTACACAAATAATCTCTTCTAAAAGAATGACATGGATTTATGTGTTTCATTAAATTGTCATTTGCTGACATTGTTATACTTAAAGAGCCAACTGCTGAAGTAATCATAACCCCCATTTCAAGGGTTTATAGATGCCATTTTAATTGCCAGCAAGTTGAGATCTTTTAACTAAAAACCAAACACCCGGATAAAACATTCTTGCTCACAGCAAACATTAAGAAGCTGATCTGAAATTTTCCTTTTGCTATTCTATAGCAAGCTCAGTTTCTATTCAATTTTAGGGGAGCAACAGAGAGAGACAGCTCTACTCTGGCTTGTTAGCAACAGGTTTTTGTTTTTTTAAAGTAACACTTTATTGGGTTTTATAAACAAGGATCATATGAATAACAAATTATAGAAATAAATAGACCAAGTCTTCTCATGTCATTTGTATATCACAAAAACAGCATAATAAATTTGCAGGAATATGTACAACATATGGTTCATTTTAAGTTCTTGGTTTGTGAATTGGTTTAAACAAAAACAAAGGGGAAACAGGATAGAACAGAGTTAACAGATAACATTCAACATCGCATAGCGAAACGCCTAATCAGGAGCCCTTGTGGTTGTGCCTAGATTAAGTATGAGTAATAGTCATTTTTCCTCTTATGTTACCAATGAAACAATATAAAGTGTTGTATATAAATGAGCGTGTGAGCACAGTTCAAAGTGAAAATAAAAATTTATGTTTACATTTTAATTTCGGTCAACCAGATTGAGCCAAATGCTGATGGGGGGGGGATCATTTTCAGGAATACTGGCATAAATTAAACCATACCAGGGTAAAGTCATCTTTCTTGATCTGTCCACATGTCAACTGTAATTTATTTCATAATCTCGCAAGGACGGCTGTTTCCCAAACTGAACCTCAAAGTTCAGTTCTTTGTCCTACAGCTATATTTTTCCATTTTTGAATGTAATGATATTTTCTTAAGGAAAGCCATTTTATATTGGCAATGTGTACACATCACCAAGCACGTGTACCTGCCTTAAAACAAGCTCTGCCCTACCAGGCGATAAAGTTTCCATATGACAGCTCAGTAGATGTGCTTTGCAGATGGCCAGGCACGGTTGGGAAGTAGTTTTCAAATTGCTCCTTGCAATTCCCAAGAGTTAACCGGCTCATTTGCCACAAGTGCATTTAGTCATTTGTGGCCTTAACACAAATGCACAGACAGCTTTCGCTGGGTTCTGTGCATGGCAGCCAGAGACAATTTTTACTCCCAACAAATGGCCAACTATCAACAAGCTTGGTCTAATGACCCTTGGTTGGGCAGAGGAATCAATTTTAGCCTATTCCCGTGGCATATCTGCTTGGCTCATATGGTTAATTCATCCTCTGTTGATTTGTTCATTGTGACCTTAACTGTGTAAGCCTATCATTATGCATGGGGCGGTGGGAGGACTGGTATGTGGATCACATTCCCTTAAAATAAGGCCTTGTGTGGTTTTTTGAGTTCTCTATTACTACTCTGCAACTCCTTAAGTATTCTTGTACCTTGACAATAACCTTAAAAGGACAGGATGTGAGCAAAGACTCTTCCTTGGACAGAATAAATCTTTCACTGGGAACTTCTGCTTGCTACACTTTCTCTCAATATCTCCTTCATGCACCTGCTTGGTTGCTCTTATCCTTCAGGCCTCAATCTTTCTAGTGATGGTCTCAGCACAGCACTTTGTGGCTTTTGGCAGGACAAATAACCAGGACTGCTGGACCCAAGTTGATATACACATTTCATCTTCTGGCATTTCTACTATCAATCAGCAAATAGGCTGTTAAATCTGAATGCCACTTACAAAACCACAAGGCAGCATAATAAAAAGTCACGCAAATATGGATAAGCACCTTGGCTTTCTAAGACATCTCGCACTATCCTTGATTACGTTTGTCAAAGCTGCCACAAACAATATTTGCATGCCACATTGATTTGCTAATTGATTAAAGTTTGACAAATCCCAACTCAGCTTAAAATGCACAAATACAATTTCTTCATAATTAGATTGTTTGAGGACTTGCAGCATTTCATGATTTCTGCAATTATTTCAATTTCCCATTAAAGCTACAAGCTGATTTTTACCAAATGGAAATCTTTGCAAAGTCAGAGCTGCCACAATGCTCTGTATACCAAAGTGACTCACTGCCCTTAAAATTCAATGTCCATGGTGCTCTTCATTCAACTTTGTACTCAGCAACACAACTTATTCCATTGCTGCCCAGCCTTCTCTAGATGCTTTTGGTTTAAGTACTCTGATATCAGAGGGGCTGTGAACACACTGGTTATTATCTGAAGAGATATCACAGGCTATGCACTGTCCAGGAAGCCAAAATGTTTATTGTTTTCAATGCTTGGTTTCCAGTGCACCCAACAACAGATTCCCAGGGTGAATTACAAGAAAGTTTTTAAAAACCACAACAAAAAATTAGAACGTGAACATTATAACATCATGATGTTAAAAAGCAGTAAAAAAAAATCAGCCAGTAAAACTAAAATGAACAGCAAGCACTGCAAAAACAATATGAAGAGCGCCCTTCCCAGACAAAGCACCCTTCAGATGTTTTGACTACAACTTTCATGAGCCCCAGTCAGCACAGCCATGCTGGCAGGGGCTGTTAAAAGCTACAATAAAAAATATATGGAGGCCACCAAGTTGATAAAGACTGTTACTGAGGATTAAAAAGCTGGGGGAAATGAAAGGTATTTGGTGCCAAAATGTTATCAAGGTGGATGCCATGTATGTTAGCATTCCAAAGTTAGGTTCTTTCTCCTATAGCCACCCACTGCCCTTAGATGGTGGGAGCTCAAAAAGAAAAGCCTCCTTTGAAGATCTTAGTATACTGCATAGGCAGACACATGTTGAGACAATAGGTCTTTCAAGGTATTGTGGTGTGATGCTGTAAAATATTTAACACAAGGACCTTTGTACCTTTAGCAGTTGTGTTGCCAAGGACCGTTGGGCAGGTGCAGCTGTCCTGTAACTGCTGAAAGTTCAACTTCTACAAACCAATGAAAAAAGTATAGAGGTGCTATCTTTGGAAGCATAATCTCCTCTGTGCTAGATGATGGGAAGGGTTATTAACAGATAACATGCTGAAGAGATGTGGTCAGGTGCCCCTGGGAAGGCCACATATCAGCCCCCCTCTGTTGTTTGTCCTCTGCATGCATGTAATATCCAAAGGTATGCTGCCTGATCACCTGTGAATTTGTGTAGAAGGCAGCCTTCCCCAGCCTGGTGTCCTCCAGATGTTAAGAAACACAGCTCCCACAATCCCCAAATTCTGACCGAGGAAGTTATACAAAAATCTGGAGGACACAGTTAGAGGATGTTATTATAACAGTTCATCTGTCCTGCACCCTCAATTTCTCATAGTGGGTGGGTGGACGTTTAAGGAAAGTCCAAAAGAAGCCCCCCAGCAGCTGTCTTTCTAAGGCATCCTGCCTCTTCACAGGGAGGTTATATATAGCCCAGCATCCTGTTTCCAACATTGGCCAGCCAAAAGTTTTTTGAGAAGCACAGAGGTAGCAGTTTCCTTCCTCATATGTCCCATTATGTGGCATATTGAGCTATATTGCCTACAGACAGGGAGGCCCCATTTAGTTCTTATAGCCAACAGCATTCAACGGACGTATCTGTCACGAATTAAGGCAACAGACCCCCTGCTTTGCTGTTCGCTCCCTCCCCCCAATCTTATATTTAGAAGTATATTACCTCAGTACTTAAGAAAGGCCATAAATCAGGGGTCAGCAACCTTTTTCAGCTGTGGGCCGGTCCACCATCCCTCAGACCATGTGGTGGGCCGGACTATATTTTGGAAAAAAAAATGAACGAATTCCTATGCCCCACAAATAACCCAGAGATGCATTTTAAATAAAAGGACACATTCTATTCATGTAAAAACATGCCGATTCCTGGACCATCTGTGGGCCAGATTGAGAAGGCGATTGGGCCACATCTGGCCCACGGGCCTTAGGTTGCCTACCCCTGCTGTATATCAACTGCATCACATGTAGAAGCAAGGCCCCAGGCTTAATTCCTGGTGTTCCCAGCCAGACAATGTCGACAATACTGAGGTGGAGAAACCAATGGAGTGACACAGTACAACTGACAACTGTTAACCCTTCATTCAGAACCATGAGAACTAGAACCTTACTTTTAGGGGAAGGGCTGTGGAAGACCCCATGATTTACATACAGAATGTCCCAGGCTCAATCCCTGGAGTCTCCAGGTAAGGCTAGGAATGTCCCCTGCTTGAAACCCTGCCAGACAGATAATACTGAGCTAGATGAAGCAAGGATTTGACATTCAGTATAAGGCATGGAAGCGCTATACACCCACAGGGAAGCCTTCCCCAAAAGCAGCAAACAAGTTAAGGAGGACCAATTTCCCATTGCGGAGGAAAGAAACACAAGAAGCTGCTTTCCCCAGGGTTTCAGACAGGCAGGGGTGTATGCTTTTCCAGCCCCTACCTGGAGATGCTGCTGTGGACTGGACCAGAAACCTCCTGCATGTAAAGCAGATACGCTACCATGGAGTTGACGCTTCCCCTAAAAGTAATATAAGACGCTAGTCCTCATGGTTGTGAATAAAGGATTTAAATGAGAATATGGGAAGCGGCCTTACATCGAGCCAGACCATTGCCCCATTTAGCTCAGCGCTTACTGACTGGCAGTGGTTCTCTAAGGTTTTACTGTAGACGGGGAGGAGTCTTTCCCAGCCCCTACCTGGGAAACTGAACCAAGAACTTTCTGCATGGAGAGCAGATGCTCGACCACGGGGTTAGGGTCCTTCCCCTAAAATCAAAGCAAGATACTAGTCCTCGTGTTTCTGAATGATGACAATATGAGGCCTTTATACCGCGTTAGACCCATTGGCTCATCTGTCAAGCTCAATTTACTGTCGACGCCGGCTTTCTGCCCCCCCCTCCCCCCCGCTTGGCAGCCCCCCCGGCCCACCCACCAGCGTGAGCGCCACCTCCAGCATGGGCGCCAGGGCGAGGCTGCCGTGGAAGAGCGGGATGCAGTCCACGAAGAGCGCGTGCGCCGGCAGGTGAGGCCCCGTCGGCTCCCTCTCCCTCTCCCGGCCTCGCTGCTGCTGCTGCTGCTGCGGCTGCGGCTGCTTCTCGGCCACCAAGAGCCCGTTGACGGCGCAGTGCGGGTACTTGGCGCCGTGCAGCACCATCTTGCAGTAGGCCTGCGTGCTCAGCTTCATCTTGGCCGGGCCCCCGCCTCAGTCAGCACAGCCCTCGCCGCTGCTGTTTCCTCCTCCTCATGGGGTCCCGCTCGGCAGGGGCAGCTCCGGCCTCCTTCACGACCACCGCCGCTGCCCGCTTCCGGCTCCACGGGCCCGCCGCCAAGCACCGGCCGTAAAGCTGGGAGGAGGATGAACGGCGCAAAAGTGTCGCGAAAGGAGCCTCTCCAAGTCCCATAGCTGAAGTGCAGAGGAAGCGTGGAGAGGGCCCTAGACTCATCTCTATGGTCTTTTCTAGTTCCGCCTTCTCTACCTCCCGTCGTACCCCGCGGCGAATTAGCCAACCTAAAGTTTTTTTTTTTTTGAACGCATAGAGTTACGGATCCATTGTCTACAAACAAGGTTGCTCGGTTATTTTTGACGTTTTATGTGGGATAAAACAGGCAAGAAATTCCGAGGAAGAAACAGAGGAGGAAATGTCTTTGTCTTTTTGGGGGGTTGCAGCTAAAAAGCTAACACATTTTATTATGGCATAAGCGTGCATCTGATACGGTTGACTCTAGCCCACGAAAGTTTATGGCACAATTTCTACTAATCTTAAGATGATACAACACTTTTTGCACTCGCTCTTTTCTTTTTGCTACAATAGACTTGCATTGCAATCCTAACGCCACTTACCTGGGAGTAAGACCCACAGAATTCAAGGACACTTGCTTCTGAGTAGACATTGTTAAGGATTGCTCTGTTACTCCTCTGGAAAGTGGAGAAAAGGAATAAAGGAATTTAGCGTAGCTACATTACTACTAGGCGGGATATCCCTCCCTCCCCGTAGAAGCAAAGAGAGCAGTTAACATTGCATCTAATTGAGGTCTTATTTATTGTGAACGGCACTTTGGAAACTTACTCTTCCTGCCCCTCCGAAATAGGAAAAATGAAGAGTGACACACACAATTGTCTGAAAAACCATCTTCTAAGTTCCTTTTGAATCTCTTTTTTGCCTTTCCTTCTTCCAATAAAAAAACTTTTGGAGTTTCTCGTAGGGAGCATTGCTACCCAATCACAGGTAAACAACAGTTCTATATTTCTCTGTACTTTTTCTATAGCAGACTTCACCAGCTCTGTGCCCTACATGTTTTGGACTACTAGTAGTTTAGTGTAGAAAAGACAAGGAGCGACTTTTAGAGGTGTCTAAGGTTATTCACGGTGCGAAGTAAGTGGATAGAGAGAAGATTCTCTCTTTTCATCCTGGAAGGTCAATTCAATGAAGCTGGATTTTCTTGATGTTAACGCGGAAATCACCCCATGGAGTAAACGATACCTGGATACTTTACATATTCTTATATCTATCGATGTCCTTCGCGCCAGAAGGCTTTAGGTACCGCCTAGGAGGCGGGACTTCCGCCCTCCTGGCTGTTGGTCCGTCGCTATCCCATGCTGCCTTGCGTTTCCGTTTCCCTCTCCTTCCCTCTTTCCGTCCTCATTCTCCGCGGTTTAGAGGACACGAGCTGCCTTGGGTTTGTGGTTGGTGGTGGCAGGTGAGGGTGTGGCTCCGCTTCCACGGAGAAGAGTGAGGGGGGAGGCCTGTGGCGGGAGTGGGGAGTTGCGGGGAGGAGGGGGAGAAGGAGGGAATCCTGCTTAATTGGGGTTTCCTGGTTGATTGGGGTAAGCTGACGGGTTGGTGATGGAGAATGGAAAAGATGCTGGTAGTTGCCCTGGGAGAGACGAGGGGGCAGGCAGACAGGTACAAGTCTTCCACGCTTACCTGGGAGTAAGCCCCATTTCACTCATTGGGGTTTAATGGACCAACTCTTATTCAGAGATAAGCCCCGCTGATCTGAATGGGGCTTGCTCCCAGGTAAACATTCAGAAGCATTTTAGCCCCGCCTCATGCACAGGATGCAGGAAAGTAAAAGCGTCGTTGTTTACACCTGTACCCTGAATGTAAGCCCTGCTGAACTTAGTAAGGCTTAATAGCCCAGCCTTATGCATGTGTCTAAATCCTGCATTGTGGAGCCTTATTTGTGGAAGTAATCAATGCTGGAAGCTTCTCTGTCCACTAGCCTGTTGAGTACAGTGGGGCTTACATCTGAGTATATATGTTCAGGGTTGAACAGGAGTGGGGAGCTTGAGGCCAGCTAGATCAGGCATAGGCAAACTCCGGCCCTCCAGATGTTTTGAGACTACAATTCCCATCATCCCTGACCACTGGTCCTGTTAGCTAGGGATGATGGGAATTGTAGTTCCAAAACATCTGGAGGGCCGGAGTTTGCCTATGCCTGAGTTGGATGCTGCTAAACTGCAACTCCTGTTATCCCTGACTACTGGCCATGCAGGCTGGAGCAGATGGAGTTGGCCTCCCATAACAACTGGAGGGCTGCATGTTCCCTACCCCTACTCTGTAAAGTAACAAAAGTTGTTACGAATTTCTGAATAGATTTGGTAATGAATTTTGGAGTATATTTAATATTTTGGGTTCCTTCCTTTTGGGAAGTTGGGCTGTCAACTCTGGAGATATCCCATAACCTGTTACTTACAGCAATTAACAAGTGGTAATGCTTCTCTATGGCATAAAAAGTTTTATTACAATTATTTAATGTATTTATATCCCGCCTTTCTCCCAAATTGGGACTCAAGGCAGCTCACAACATATTAAAAACATCCTTACAAAATACAAAGGAACAAAACCAAACTAGTTAAAAACAATAGTTAACAAACTTAAATACAACAAATTTAAAACAGCATTGAAATAACAATTGCCCTTATAGCAGCCAAGTGGTCAACATTGTCTGCACCTAGTTTTCAATGACCTGTCTGAATAGGAAGGTCTTAGCCTGCTGGAAGAATGATACCAAGGAAGGAGCCAATCTATCTTCTGTTGGGGGAGAATTCCACAATTGGGAGCAACCACAGAAAATGCTCTCTCTTGTATCACCGCCTCCATGCTTCTGACATCGATGGTATCAAGATCATTATGATTTATTTGTTAGATGAATTGGAACAGAGTTGCATTTCCCCTCCAGGCTACTTGACAACCTATTGGGAAGACACACTGGGCTGCAGTCCTATGCTTGTTTATCCATTAAATGTGTGGGACACTTATTGCCCTTCTTGTAATGCATATATGCAATTGCTGCAAATATATTGAAAGGAGAGACTGGAAAATCCCAGGTATCTGTTGTCCCAGATTGTTTTAAAAAGGAGGATGCAGTGTGGAAGCTTGCATTCAGTTTTAGCTCTCTAGCTGTAACCATCCGTCCCCTGATTTTTTTGTTGTCACCTGTGGGTGGAAGATTTTCGCTTCCAGCTCTTTCTTTGTGAGAGGTTGATTAGTAGAATGCAGAAACTGTTGATAGTCCTTTCTTGTGAGAGGAGTTGGGAGTCTGTTGCTTGTTGGTGTCTTCTATTCTTATGCCCTTAAAACCTAAGTCTGCATCTTCTCCAAATGTTACTCAGTAGGCTACATTTTGGTTTGCTGGATGGTCATTAGAGTTGTGAGATTCCAGCACTGTATTTTGCAAGAAAGACAATGCTGCAAGTAATGACATGAGGACAGTGTTTTGCAAGAAACTGCCAATGGTACTTGCAACGTAGAAGGAAAATTGTGTTTTCTGGATTCAGTCTGCTTTATAACATTGTACCTTTTTCTCTTTCAGGATGTTGGCTTCTCGGGCATTTAGTCTTCTTGGCAAGCGGGCCATTTCCACTTCAGTCTGTGTGAGAGCCCATGGGCATGGTAAAATGATGGCTTATTATTACATTTTTACCCTAGCTCTCTTTGAAGGAGCTTAAGGTGGCATATAGCGGTCTTCCCCTTCCCTGTTTTATTTTCACAAGAATCCTGTGACATAGGCTGAGAGAGCATGACTGGCCCAAGAATATCCAGTGGGCTGTCATGTCTGTGTGGGAATGTAAGCCTGGGTAATGTATCCCTGATCCTAATCCAACACTCTTAACTACTACCCCACCCTGGCTCTCATCTTAGCTTAACTATCCTAAAACTGTTCACATAGGTTTAGTACATTTCAGCATATACGGTGATATTTCATCACAACAGCTCCTTTAAAATAGATTAGAGTGACAAATAGTGACTTTCCCATACAAGTGAGGAGAGCTGAATGGCTTTAAATCTGCCACATGCCCTATTACAGCCTATAGTCTGTTCCATGAATGAGGAACCTGTGACCTTGATAGGAGATGGAACCCAACAACCCCAGCATGGCCAATGGTCAGGGATTATGAGAGTTGTAGTCCAATAACACATGGAGGGCCACAGGTTCCCTGCCCCCATCCATTCCATCACAATGACATAATGCTTCCAGAACGAACTTATTTTCCTCGTGGGTCCTCTTGTGTGAAGGACCAGCATGTGTTTAAAGCCTTTCTTAAGAGAAATTAAAAGATGGAACTGCCCAGTGCAAATTTTAGTGTGTGCCCTTCTGCTCTGATACCTTTGTTTGGTTTATGCCATTTCAAGCTTCCTGGGATTGTAACCGTGTGAGACTTCTCTTATTTTCCCTGCCAAACAGGTATTGCAAAAACGGAAGATTTCAGCCTGCCAGCTTACAACGATCGTCGGGATGTTCCATTGCCTGAAGTTGAGTTTATAAAAAGTCTGTCTTCGGAGCAGAAGTCCTTGAAGGAGAAAGAGAAGGCATCATGGACTGCCCTTTCTTCTGCTGAGAAGGTTGCATGTAAGTATTTATGGTTATGGTGGTCTGTGTTGGAACAGGAGAAAGCAGGTTGGCAGGCAAAGGTGGCTTGGCTAACTTTAAGCTTCAGCATCTCAATTGTACCCTCTCTTCTCCCCACCTTTCAGTGTACCGCATCAAGTTCCATGAGACCTTTGCTGAAATGAACAAGGGGTCATCTGAATGGAAGACTGTTTTCGGTGGGGTATTCTTCTTTATAGGCCTCACTGCTTTTGTTGTCATTTGGCAAAGGATGTATGGTAAGTAGTTGGCATTTAAGGAGCATCTTAACCATTAAGGTAGCAAGGTGTCTGAAGTGAGAAGTGCCTGTCTTATGGTCCCAAGAATAAGGAGAGAGGTGTATGTGCATGTGTACAGAGTAATATAGAAGAACTAAGCAGTTACACTTCCAGGTGTATTTGCACCAACACATGGCTCTTTTAAGTCATTGAAGAGCATCATTTAAAGTAAATTTAAAGTAACTAAATCCATGTTTTCTTTTGGGAAGATGCTTTGGCAATTCAGAGTTGTCTTTTTAATAATATGATGGCTGTACTTGAGGCAGCTTAATGGACAGCACAACAGTGTATGGGGCTATTCACTCTTTTTCATGCCACAGGTTCTTGGCTTTGGATCTATGGCAGGATATGGGAGGCCCTGGACAGAGAAACACATTGTGTTCATCTTTGTCATAATAAGGACAGGCAAATCTTAGGTGTCTGTCTATCTTCAGGTAGATCTGTAGCTGATCCCCATCTCCAATAAGCTTATAGGGGCAAGAGTGCCTCAGATGGCTTATTTTTCAGATTTCCTGTTAAAAGATGGAGTGTGTAACTTCACAAAAGTCGTTAGCTTAGCTGCTCGCATTTCAGCTACATAAATTATTGCCATCTCAAGCAACAATAGATCCAAACATTTGTTAAGCTTTCTTGCCTTAATTACCTGGAGACTGTCTGATTTGCCATTAAGAGTTGGGCACCTGGCTGCACAGAAAAAAAGATATCATCAAATAATAGTCAGGTATTACATAGCACAAATTTTTAGAACAGCAAAATATTTAAATATCAAGCCTGATGATGATATAATTACAAAGGTTTTTTGTAGTATCTTAAACAGTGAAATTGACTCTAAAACAAATACAGTGGTACCTTGTTTTAAGAACAGCTTAGTTTATGAACAACTTGGATTAAGAATGCTGCAAACCCAGAAGTAGGTGTTTTGGTTTGTGAACTTTGCCTTGGAAGCAGAACATGTTCCGCTTCCTGTTGAGTGTGTTCCATTTGTAAATTGAGTCCCCCCGCTGCTATGGGAAAGCATGCCTTGGTTTAAGAACGCTTTGGTTTAAGAACGGACTTCTGTAATGGATTAAGTTCGTAAACCAAGGTACCACTGTAAATGTATTAGAGTAACTACTTGGTACTGTGCACAATTCATTAACATTTCTGTAGGTTTTCATTGTTTTTACACCCAGGGCTAGCCTACAGTTTCTTTCCTTTGGGAGGAAGGGTGGAAGATAAGTTCAGTAAATAAAATAACATTAAATTAGTGATTAAGTAAAAGTTGGTTTTTAGAAGGCAGGCATGGTACTGCATCAGACTAATTCTCCAAGTAGGATTTCCTTCAACTGTTTTTTGTCTCAATCTGTGTTGTCAAATTTTTTAATCAGTACGCTCCTGGCTAAGGCAGGGCAAAGGAGCAGGCCACATTTGCTCCTGCCATTTTTAAGAACTTAAAACTGCCACCCACATAATCATATTATTGGTTTCATGGGATATTTGACCACAGTCATTTGACAGGTGTGTCATTCCTACACACCATGGATGGCCTGGGTGAGTGATTGAATTTACGGGAAGTAATTCCCTTCTGTTTTTTGTGTGCAGTCTTCACTAGCTGCTACTGGGGCCAGCCCTATCAATGGCCAAAGAGGTAACTTCCTCAGGCAGCACATACTGAGGGGGGCAGTAATGGTATTTCTCTGCCTGTTGCTTCTGGATCCACCAGCCACTGCCTCTGTTGGAGGAGAGAGCCATGAGTGCCACACAACCTGTCCTGTGCCATTTAAGCTAGCCTGCTTCCCTGAGGTGTGGAGGACACGGCTCCATTGCCAGTGTTGGAAGTAAGATTCAGTGGCTAGTCTAGTTAGCTTTGGTACTTGGAATGGGGGTGAGCGAGCCATATTGTCAGTGGAATCAGGACCCTTAGGGTCAATGGGGCACAGCGCAACCAACCTTAGTTTGCCTGCTTTCTTAGAACCAGTTGAAGGGTGGCCTACCTGTCATTATCTCTGGCTCCACCTAGTGTTGGTTCAATAGGCAGCAGCCTCCACTACATCTTTCCCTTTGCTTTGGGCAGCAAAAAGCCTTGGGTGGACCCCAGCTGCCATGCAGTAAATTCATTGTGAACTGGGAACAAATATCTGTTAACATAAAACTAGATTTGATATCTGGCCGAAAGATGGTCGTGAGATGTTTTCATGTTTTAGTTCTGAAGGCAGAGCAGAGGTGGCTTTCAAATGTACTTGGGCCAGATAATGCTGAGAGAGCATCGAGCTTTTGACTCACACAGAGCGTTGTGTCTCTGTTCAGAGGTCTTAAGGGGTAGTTGGATGCTAAAAGATAAAGTCTCTAAATGACTTGCAGTCATCAGATGTGCAGATACTTATTATTTATGATTGTGAATCTCCTTTCACATAAACACTACCCCCCCCCCCAAAAAAAGCTGAAGAGAGACTTAAAAACATCCTGCTGGAAAAAGCTGGAAAAATTGTTCAGTTGTTTGCAGAAAATACAAATAGAGGGTGCCTGTTGTATCTCTGCTAGGATGCTGTTCCACAAAACAGTGACAGACACACTTGAAACCCCTGCTCTGAGTTAACTGTGGAGTGGGCTTTCATCTCTGCATCCTTTTGGGAAGCAAATAAGTTCTATTGTTTCTAGGCTTGGGGAAAGCTTGGATGGAATGTACTTCTTACTGTTGACAAATTGGAGATGTCATGAGCTTATTGTAATTTGCTTTTCAATTTACAGTTTTTGGGCCAATCCCTCGCACTTTCACTGATGATTGGAAGGCCATGCAGACCAAAAGAATGTTAGATATGAGAGTGAACCCAATTCAAGGCTTCTCGGACAAGTGGGACTACGACAAGAATGAATGGAAAAAATAAATGCACTCCAGGGATCGCCACTCCTGTTCTGGCTTGAAATGTTGAAACCATTCCTTCATCTCCACGTGACCTCGCTGCTTCTGTGTATGGGGAAGAAAATACCCCTCTATTGAAAGAGAAACCTTTAATAAATGTTTGGTTTGCTTGACAAGTTTATTCTGCTTTGTCCTAGGGTCCAAGGAAGTATAAATTGTCCCTCTTGCTATATTTTTAGATGTAAAATCTACACAGCAGGATTAAAAGTTGAAGTTAAGGAAAAAAAATGACTTTGTGACCATCTCTTGGAGATTATCTTTAAAAAAAATAACTCTGGGGGATTCTGGCTGCTGAAATACCAAATGCATCTTATTTGATCCAGCAACCCTGGAAGCATCTAGTGTGCTGATGCATTTTTAATAAGCACTTAGTGCTTGGAGTTGTCAAACCACGGCAGCAGAAATGGCCCGGCAAAAAAACGATTCTGTGTTCTTTTGAGTGCATGCTGAAAGGCAGGACCGCTGCACGACACGTCAACATGCACTGTGTCACAGATTGTAACCAGAAGGGAAACCACACCTCTCATTCTGCATAAAACTGTGCAGAACACAATGTAGGCAATAAATCTGCCTTCAACATAGCCTATAGGTTCGGGTGCTGCTGCCCTGAATTAGCTCAAGTTCTGCACCAAGTGCTCAGCAGCTTCTGCTACTGCAATGCAGCAAAGGTGTTGCCTGAGGGCTGACCTTCTGGAAGCCTTCCCAAAGGCTTTGCCTTTGGCTTCCCACAGGGTATGTGTGTAGCTGAGCTGGCAAAGGGAGCTGCTTGATGGCAGTGATAAGTCACAATGGTGGCAGAAACAAATATGACTGCAGAATATCATTAACTTGAAATCTACATTGCACTAGATCTGATCTATGTTGCAATCTGCCTCTACAGGCAGCTTTAGATGTCATGACACTACTTTGAGAAATCCATCTGTGAATGCTAATTCCTAATACCTTGGTGCTCTTTAGTGTAACTCTGAAACAATCCAAGATAGGAGCAGGCCTGGTGACAGATAATCTTTAGTGCTGCTGATGGAACTCTCATACCTGATTTTTGTGTGTGGAGGTAGTTCATGCAGTCAGTTGGGAGTCACCCCCCCCCCCCAACCCAGAAATTGCATGGAGAATCAATGCACAGAGAAGAGGAAGGAGTGGGAGGAGTCACTCCTGCTGTTCTTCCCTTGACCTGCATATTGAGCTGAAAGTGAACACGACTGATGCTTGTTCATGCACAGCAACAAAAGCCATAAGATACTATAGATCGCATGGGCTCTTTGCATAGCTATAAACTTTCACATCTACAGAATACAGCTGCGGGACCATGAATGATCCTGTCACTATTACTACATGAGAAGGATTTAAATTTTGTAGCATTCAGGGGATGCATTGGCATATGTGTGAATCAGCCCTATTGGCTCTTGTCAACCCCCTTTGTATTATTTTATTACATCTATACCCCACCTTCCGTCCAAGGAGCTCCAGGTTGTGTACATGGTTCCCCTCCTACTTTCTCCTCACAACAGTCCTGTGGGTGGCCCAAGGATAGCCAGTGAGCATGAATGAGAAGGGATTTCAGCCCTAGGCACTTAGCTCTTAAGTCTGATGCTTTTAACCACTACACCACACAGCCTCTCGTGAATAGCATTTTGCAGTTCATTCCCTGGTGCTAGGGATTTGCAGTTCAGCTAATAAGCGTCCTGCATCCCTTGCAGCCTAGCAATATAAGGATCGCCTGGGTGGGGGAGGTGCTTTGCCCGGTGGCTTGTGCCTGAAAATAGCACTAGCTGCCTTCACAGACTCTACAGCCGCTGACCTGCTTTCTGAATCCCTGTGAGGGAGGCGAGGCCAGCTGGCCTCTGCAACAGCACCCTCTTTAGGTGAATCCTGCTAATGTACCAAAACAGGCTTCCTTTCTTTGGAGGCTGGAATTGGAAAGATGCAACCAAGGAATGAATGAAGGTATCCTGGCCAAAGAAAGCATGACTGCAGCAGAAAGGAGCTGATGCCTCTGCCAGCGGATGACGCTTTGCTGCTGTCTCCGAGGAAGCTCCTAGCACGACCCAGAGCAGCTCAAACTGGAGCCTTTACCTGATAGGTAAGAATGGGCAAATGACAATTTTACTTTCTCATTTTTCCTAACCTAAGTTCAGTTTTCCACATTTCTGCATCAGTTTGCAATCATCTTTTTTTAATTTTTTTTTAAAAAACCATGAAATTCCAACCTATTCCTCACTAACACATTTTTGTATGCAAAGTATACACATTTTTGCTTAAAAAAAAACCAAACAAACCCCATACAATGCATTTTTGGGTACATGACTTTTCTTCCTTTATACATAAAAATGTAAGGGAGGTTAAATGGAAGCAGGAGGTGCTTCACACAGTGGTTTAGCAAGTCACTCTGTGAAACACCTCTTCCCTTCTTTAAAAGAGAACAAGCCTGGGAGAAAACGTGGTGGTGGGAGAGGCAAGGGGATGGGTGAGGGGTAAAGGGAGCAGTGTTTGGTCAGGGGTGGGGGAAGGGTAGGCAGAATTGGTAGGCAGAGCAAGGGGGGGGGATAGCCCCTAATATCAATATATACATTGACTCTAGTCTGCACACAATGCAATGTCTGCACACATTACTTGGCTGGGTAGCTGTGTTGCAAAATCAAGAGAAGTGCAGATTTCGAAGGGTTTCTGTGATAAGCAAAGTCTGGGGGGGATAGCTGTTTCCATTAACCCCCCTCTTCCCCAAGTTTGTTTAGGGTAATGTTGATTTCCCCTCTTTTTTGTCTTTTCCAGTATAAGGCAGAACCTCTGCATTGCAACAGTATGTTAGGCATTTCACTTGGCAGCAACAGCTGTAGCACAGTGACTCATGAAGCAGAGATGGGAGGGGAGTGTGTGTGTTTGTGTGGCAAGCATCGATGCCCCACACAGGAGTCCGCCAGCAACTGACCAAGGATCCCATGTCACAGCTGGTGACGTAAGATCTGCAGATCTGGATGAGAGTCCCGAGTCCCCATTCCTCCGTGTCCTGTTGTGACCCTTAATATTAACGCCGCTGCTGCTGCTTCTCTCTCTCTCTGTGTGTCAGTTCCTGCCTGGTACTCTGTCCTCCCACTTCAGATGCGGCAGAGCTGGTAAGTGTACGGAAATTTCCTGCAAGTCCCCACCCCATAATAACCAGCGCATGCTCTTCCTGGCCCATAACACTCCCCAGCAGATAAACGCACCTTTCAGAATGAGTCAGAGGAGGAAAGCGAGTCTCAGTTATAAGGGTGTTTCCCTCCCTTTTCTCTCCTTGTGTTTTGCAGTGCCCTGGTGACAAACAGGGAAACTGGAATGAGCAACTGTGGGTTTTGTGTGTGAGCCTGCCTGCTGAGGAACTCAAAAGTGGCATGGGGACCGGTATGAGTAAGGTACAATCCTTGGGGTTCACTGCAACTTAGCAAGAAGTGGGATTGGGGGTGGTAAGGTAGTAAATTGAATTTAATTTAATTTAATTTAATTTAATTTAATTTAATTTAATTTAATTTAATTAATTTGTTGCATTTATATCCCACTGTTTCCTCCAAAGAGCTCAAACTGGCTTACATGGTTCTCCCTCTGTTCATTAAATCCCCACCACAACCCTGTGGTGTAGGTTAGGCTGAGAGGCACAGGGACTGGTCTTCAAGGTCACCCAATGAGTTTCATGGCTGAGTGGGATTTGAACCCTGGTCTCCTGGGTCCTGGCTGGACACCTGACCAACTAGACCGCACTAACATGACTGGGGCTGATGGGACTTGGTAGTCCCCCAAAACCGAGAAGGGACCAGGTTGGCGAAGGCTGCAGTGAAGCAATTTATGTCAAAGAAATAAGGCTTGGTTTGAGCAGTTGTGGAGCAGCTGGTGGCGCAGCAGGGCCACACCCCAGGGCCAAAGTCCAGTCTCCTGGCCCCACCACCACCCATGACGAGGATGGAAGCAGCAGCAAACAGGCACTGTATGCTGGGGCTGAACAGGCTTGATGCTGGCCATTCCACTGTCCTCCCTTCCTTTCCTTTTTAAAAACACTTTATAATCTTAGGCAGCCAGGTAGGCAAAACTGACTTTTTTGGTGGCTTTTTGCTTAAACACAGGGGTTCTCAAACTGTGGACCACCAGTGGTCCAGAAACTTCACTCAGGTGGTCTTTCAAAGCATGTCTGCATTCAGTAGTCATATTGATTTTCAATTGTATGTTTATTGCTTCTTTCATTAAAAATTAAGTTCGATTGATTGCAAATTGTAATACAATAGTATACAATGTAAAAAAGTAAACACTGAGCAAGTGTGGTCAGAATGTCTGACCAGGACCTGAAAGACCAGGGTTCAAATCCCTGTTCAGTCATGAAGCTGACTATGGGCGAGTCACTGTCTCTCTGCCTAACCTACCTCACAGGGTTGTTGTAAGAATAAAAAAAATGGAGAGGGGAGGACCATGTTAGCCACCTTGAGTACTCTGGAGAAAAAGAAAGTGGGATATAAATGCAATAATAAATTAATAAAGGAAGCAATAAAAATACAATACAAAAACCATACAGTATCTAGCACAGTGCATTGCAACTGCTACAACAGGCAGAAAAAACATTCAGCAGTAAAACCATCAGCTATTTTCACGTGGTCCTTGGCGAGCATGGCTCTAACATATCAGGGATGCAGAGGTAGTTGTAAGCCATGGGATGGCCGGGTAGAGGGAAAAGAAGCATTGATATGTCAGCTCCACGATGGAAGCAGCACACCTGATCATTGCTGTAAAACCATTAAGTTCATCGGGTAAATTTATCCAGCTCCTCCAATGAAGAGCACTGGATGGAAGAATGAGCTGAGAAGCTGCTAGTTCAAATTTTCATGACAGAAGAGGACCCCCGTTAGATCAGGCCAAGGGCCCACCAAGTCCAACACTCTGTCTTCACAGTGGCCAACCAGATACCCCAGTTGGGAAGCCAGCAAGCAAGGCCTGAGCACAACAGCACTCTCCCCGTTTGAGATTCCCAGCAACTGGTAATTCATAGAATCATAGAGTCATAGAGTTGGAAGAGACCACAAGGGCCATCCAGTCCAACCCCCTGCCAAGCAGGAAACACCATCAAAGCATTCCTAACAGATGGCTGTCAAGCCTCCGCTTAAAGACCTCCAAAGAAGGAGACTCCACCACACTCCTTGGCAGCAAATTCCACTGTCAAGCAGCTCTTACTGTCAGGAAGTTCTTCCTAATGTTTAGGTGGAATCTTCTTTCTTGTAGTTTGAATCCATTGCCCCGTGTCCGCTTCTCTGGAGCAGCAGAAAACAACCTTTCACCCTCCTCTATATGACATCCTTTTATATATTTGAACATGGCTATCATATCACCCCTTAACCTTCTCTTCTCCAGGCTAAACATACCCAGCTCCCTAAGCCGTTCCTCATAATTCAGAGGAACACTTGTCTATTGCGAAGAATTTACAGTGGCCCCAAGCAAGCTGTATTTCCTCAGCCTTCCCTGTCTGCAATATGAGTGATAACAACAATGGTCTACCTTGCAGGGATGTTAGAAGGATTACTAAACTATTGGTCTGTGTCTCGAGAGAGCTCCCAACTCCCTACAGTTAGTTTACTTCCCACTAAGTGAGCCTTCCAGCCCATTTACACTTGCTGCAGCCTCCTGTTTATATCAGAAGGCATTCAGCAATATTGGCTGGTATTCTTTTTAAAACAACGACAACAATAACTCACAGAAGAACTGTTTGTTTAACGTGCAGCTGGGTGCCTGGCGGTGGGATCAGTTTACTGCCTGTGTACTTAAATAACAGGGAAAGTCACCGCTTTACTGATTTAAAATTAGATCCTCTGACCCAGATAAAAATGCCTGCTCAAATCAGAGACGGGCCGATCTCCCTGTTTCTGGATTGAAATAATTGCCGTGAGGAGATTTTCTTAGCTGGCTCTCTCACTTTCCTGCAAAGGTAGGCAGGATATTCAGTGGAGGCAGGTCTATTAGGGCAAATGGGACACTGTCCCACCAAACTCAGCCTGCCCCTACTTGCCTGCATTCCTACTTCCAACCAGTCCAAGGAGGGTGGCCCTGCCTATCAGCTTCCTCCTCCTTAGTCTCAATGTTGCCCTTGTAGAACACAGCAGGGAGGAAGATGGGGGCAAAACTAGAATGAGTTGGCTCAGCTAGTATTGTACAGTAATTGTCTGCGTCTGCCACTGGCTCTGGCTCCACCTACTGTTGGGCTCCAATGTCTTACACCCTACCAGCTCCAATAGGCACCACCCATTGTCATAATGCTTTCTACAAAATCTGACTCCTGAAAAGTTCAGGTCCTAGTCTGACACTCTAACCACTATATACCACACTGCCCAAGTTCATTTTGTTAGGAGGCAGGGGGGGGGGGAAAACACAGCATGTTGTAACTGTTCTTTGCTCTTCAGAGCAGGAGGAAGGAATGAGAGAGAGGGGGCCTGTTTTGTTTCGAAGCATTTGTTCAGATGTCTCGAACTAAGCATTTAAAAATAGCACCTTCGTGTGCGCCTGTCCTGGATGCCGTCTCTCGTAGTGGAGTTGTTTGGATGATCTGCGCTAGCTGCTATAGAAACGCAAAACAGAGCCTTGGCGTCTCTGGGCCACAGCAGACCCTTGCTGCTGGTGTGAAGCCAAGCCGTGTCTGTTTGAAAGGTCACGCCTGGAAGGCCTGGTGTTTAGGTTGCCTGGCACTTGGTGTGTTCCCTGTGAGGCTGGCAGTGGGTGAAGGATTCAGAATGCTGCTTTTTAAAAGGCACCAAATCTATGCCCCTGCCCTAGAACTGAGCTCACAGTCCTCTCATAGGAAGCTGGCATAGATAGATAGATAGATAGATAGATAGATAGATAGATAGATGATATAGATATGCAGAGTTGGATCGTGTATGCATCTAGCTCTGGCTGATCTACACTGACTGGCAGCAGGTTCCCATGGTTTCAAGCAAGGAGCTTTTCCCTGACCTACCTGCAGACATGGGCATATCCAAGAGGGGGCATCTGCCCCCCTAGATTAAGTAAAACAATAGAAATACTTTCCTGACCAATCACGTCAGTTCTGTCCCCACTAACGAATGTCCTGCCCCCCTCAACAAAAATCCTGGTTACACCCATGCCTGGAGATGCTGAGGATTGTATCTGGGACCTTCTGCATGCAAAGCAGATGCTCTGCCACTGAGCTACAGCCCTGCCCCAAAAATCTGTTCAGAATTCCCTCCCCTCGTGCTTTCTTCATTTCAGAAGCTGAGTTTGGGGATTGGGAAGTTACTGAAATGGCTAAAGAATTGGGTGGGGAGGGGAGGAGAAATCCATGTTGATCTACTGCAAATCATTCAGTAGATACTGGTTGTCATTCTGTCCACCCTTAGTCAGCTCAAGTGGATTGACCTGTACTCTGGGAGAAGGTATTGGGGATGAATTTATTTCCATTCACATTTAAAGCTGAACTGATCAAATTTGCACTTCTTAAAACAATATGAGAACAATATAAAAATGAATACATTAATGGACATATACCAAAATGCATTATGAGCAATTGCATGCAAAAACTTGTATGTGACTTGAAACTGGGTGCAAAAATGTGCCAGAATTTCCATGAGATTTTTTTTTATTTTTTTAAAATGAGAACATTCTTGCAGAAATGTGGAGAATTGAAATTAAGATTGGAAAAATGAGAAACGGAGAGAACAAAAATAGGCAGATACTTCCATTTCTTTTCCTCTAAAAAACATTACTGTTAAGCCTACCCAGATGCATAGAAAGTGTGAATTTTAATTATTATTTTTAGTAATTTAACTTTCTGTATGTTTTAAAATATTGTATTTTTTTGTTTTTGGTTTTATCTTTTTGTAAACCACTTTGAGGTTTGCTTGGTTTTTTTGTTTTGTTTTTACAATCAGTTTTATGAAATAAATAAAATAAGCCAAGGATGATCTTGTTCACAAGGGGCAGTGCCTGCAGCACTAATTATTTTTCCTGGCTTATTTTCAGGTTGTGGGGGGGCTGTACCTTGGAAACATCAGGGGTAAGTGTTTTTCAAACTGTGCCTGTCTCCTAGCAGATGTTGATTATGAGCAGTGTATGTGGCTCCCTCCTCCTCCTAGAATCTAGTACAACTGTGTAATGATGAGCTGGTTTCAGCTTTGCATGGTGTATGTATTGTTATAGATTTAGGAGTATTATTACTTATCCCCACCAAGACCAGGAAGTGTCCTACTAACATAAATTGATATAATGAGAGGGAACCATGTGTTTCACAAGGCATAAAGGTAAAGGGACCCCTGACCATTAGGTCCAGTCGTGGACAACTCTGGGGTTGTGGAGCTCATCTCGCTTTATTGGCCGAGGGAGCCGGCGTACAGCTTCCGGGTCATGTGGCTGGCATGACTAAGCCGCTTCTGGTGAACCAGAGCAGCACACGGAAACGCCGTTTACCTTCCCGCCAGAGCGGTACCTAAGGTATTTATCTACTTGCACTTTGACATGCTTTCAAACTGCTAGGTTGGCAGGAGCAGGGACTGAACTGAGCAACAGCAGCTCACCCCGTCACAGGGATTCAAACCGCCGACCTTCTGATAGGCAAGCCCTAGGCTCTGTGGTTTAACCCACAGTGCCACCCGCGTTCACAAGGCATATGTGCCATTTTAACATACAGGTAAGTTCTGTGCCATTTTGAAACACAAAATTTCATTTTATGGTTTAGCATTGCTTTTATTTTGAGTTACATATGGTGGGGCACAACAATTTTTTCAGTGCTTCTAAAAGTCTTAATCTGGGGATGGATCCATCCACATGATTTAATGTTATAAAGCAAGAGTGCATGTTCGTAATTTCTTTGTAGTTAGTTTAATCTGTAGTTGTTTATTTGCATTATTTATACCCCGCTTATCAAGTGCTTTCCCCAAAGTGTCTTATATTTGAAAAGAGAGAAAACAAGAACAAAAATGCAAAATAAAAATTGCACAACAAATTAACTCAACAGCATTAAAAGCCAACCAATCCCCTTGCAAACACATACACATTAGAAAAAATAAAATAAAATCAGCCCACATATTAGAATGAACAGATTAGAAGGTGGGGACAGTCACAAAACAGAATGTCTCCTGTTGTGAATGGGAAAGACTGAAGTTGCTCCTAATATATGTCTGGGTGGACTGCTGTGGTTTAATTCAACAGGAGGTGGAGAAGTGGATGAACAGCTAAATAATGTCCAAATGTGGGCAAATCCTTGCTTAAGAACACAAGGATCAAAGTAGATGCTACACATAAGTACCAGTATCTTTACTTGAGGGAGATTTTGGATTGGCTAGAAGGGAAAGGGTCAAGTCCTCCATAGCACTTTTCTGGTGATAAATCTACAGCTTCCAGGACTGCTTTTCCCTTAAAAAAATGGAAGAAAATTTACACACATCTTTCTATGTAATATTTTGTTTTGGTCTTCGCTGGATTAAAGCAAGGGTTATTTATTCATCTTGGATCTTAGAAGTCTCTATTTCTTTGCAGATTCTGAGGACAAAGAGAACTTAGTGAAGAATGGGATCACACACATCTTGTCGGTGCATAACAATGCTAAGCCTGTGCTGGAAGTGAGTACGGAGAGGAAATCTGGAGCATCTTGGATCATAGCAATAAGGAGGAATCCGATTACTTAAAACATGGCAGCTGGAAGATATGTAAAATGCTTTAGGGACCCCAGCTGCAGGCCATTTCCCACCCCATTCATTCATATTCCTTTGGCTTCCCCAGCTAAAAAGTGAATGCGTCAAAGTAATTATTTCTGTGGTGAAGTTATGAAATGTCACAAGCCAGTAGAGGGCAGTGCAGTTACAGAAATGATTATGCTAGGTTTCCCAACCCTCCCTCCCTCCCTCCACATACTGTGCATTAACAGAACTTGCTTTCAGTTGTCTTGTAATGCCAGATTTGCCTAGTGTAGGGATGGGGAATCTGCATTCCCCCAGATGTTGCCGGACTACAGCTTCCATCATCCTCGACCACTGGTCATACTGGGGTGCTGTAGAAAGAATGCAGTTGGTCAAGGGAGCCGTGGACTCAAAAAGGTGATCCTCAGGGTCCCTTGCAACCCTGTGATTCTATGATTGGCTAGCATTTCTCCAATTTAAATGATAATAATAGTATTTTTGTTGTTGTTGCCTCCAGGGCTAAAAACAGCTTACAACATTATAAAATATGGCACAGTACAAACTGCTTCTTATACTCCCCTTCCTCAGCTCCTTAGCCCTCATTTTGGGTTATAGTTTTGCTGTAGGCCAGCATCATACAAAGTTATGTTGGGGACCAGGGGATGATGGGAGTTGTAGTGCAGCAACATCTGGAGGGCCAGAGGTTTCTTGTATCTGGTGTAGGCAATACTGAGCTAGATGTGCCAATTATCTGACTTGATACAAGGCACCTCCTGATGTTCTGATGCAGCTGCTGGTAATAGCAGTTTATTCTGCTTCCCTTATGTTTCCTTACCTGATAATTTTCACACTTTGTGTGATTCTTCACACAGCCGAAGAACCACTTCTGGAAATCTAGCAGCTGTTTAGTGCTCATTGCTGTGTTAGCTGTTTCCAGGGCCACACTAACACCCTGCATTTAAAGCACTGTGATACCACTTTAACTGTCATATTTCCACCAAAGATATCTGGGGTGGTTTACTAATCAATTCCTCTTCACAGGGAACTCTGAGAATTGTAGCTATGTGAGGGGAATCAGGGTTCCCCTAACAGCTCTCAGCACTTGAACGAAGTACACCTCCCAGAATTTCTTAGGGCAAGCCATGACTGTTTAAAGTGGCATGATAGCACTTTAAATTTATAGAGTGGATGTAGCCTAAAAGACATGTTAGAAATCAGGACAGAGGAGCTAGCATTGTAACCAGTAAAACTAATGCAATAAATGCAGCTGTAGAGTTTTGTGTGTGTGTGTGTGTGTGTGTGTGTGTACTGATGGTGTTGTTTTGGGTGGGTGAATTTGCCCAGGTGATACATGCTGCTTTGCTTCCCAAGAAAATACAGTATGTATTTATTTCGAAAACGAACTCCATGAAAGCCATTTTCTTGGTAAGAGATACTGACTAATGTCATGGGGTGTGTGTGTGTGGATCAAATGCAGGGAGCAAAAACCACTCACCAAAGCCGCAGCTGCTTGGACCGCATCTCTGCAGACTTGCCAGACAGATGGCAAATGGGCGCAGAGGTCTTACAACATGATGGAGTGAATGAGGCCAGGGAGAAAAGGGGAACTGGAAACACACGGGTGCATTGAGCAATTTGTCACTCTGGCAAAAAGAATTGCAGAGTCAAGCTCCTTTCCCATGCCTAGCCCTTCAGCAAATGCTGAGAAGAGTGTGCACGGGGGTGGGATGGGGGGGGGGTCCCATCTCTGGTAGTGAGCAGGGGTGGGAGGAAGCTTCAGAGGAGAGTAGTAATTAATCCTGGTGTGTATTGTTTTGTGATTGCCTGGGAAGGACAGGGTGGGGTGAGGAGAGGAGAGGAGAGGGAGAGGTTAGCAACTGCCCGGAAGATTTTACTGTTGCAAACGAGTTGCAACACTGTCCGCAAAAAGTATTTTCGATACTAGTGGTGTTGTGTGTCTCCCCCCCCCTTAAAAAAAGCAACAACCTACATATAGATGAACTTAGTTGGGCCCAGAGGAAATGACTTGGTCCAATAGAAAACAATCTGAAAATTGTGCAGCAGCAGCAGCAGGTAGACTGAAGTTGGATGAGGTCTCTGCTCTGTGGTGTACTTGGCTTGATGCTTAATTTGGACTATATCAGTGCCCTCTCTCTTTTTCTGCATCTGAACATAGGAAGCTGTGATATGCCATCTCAAACCATGGGCCTTACCAGCCCTGTATTGTCTACTTAGGCTGGTGGCAACTATCCAGGGTCTTGGGAAAAGAGAGAGCTTTCTCCACAATCACCTGCCACCTGAGGTTCTTTCAGCTGGAGATACAGTGGTACCTCGGAAATCAAACAGAATCCGTTCCGAAAGTCCGTTCGACTTCCAAAACATTTGGAAACCAAGACATGGGTTCCAATTGGCTGCAGGAAACTCCTGCAGTCAATCAGAAGCCACGGTAGCCCCATTGGGCGTTTGGGTTGACTTACTTCGAGGTTTGAGGCATTCGGGGGCCAAAATGTTTGACCCGCAAGACATTCAGGATCCAAGGTACGACTGTATTCAGGTTTCACATTTAAGCTGATTTGGTGCTCTTGCACAGCAATCCCGTTCCACCATAGCATTAGACTTATGGGGATAAGAAAAGTGATGGGAAGATGCAGTGTAATGCCTGGGATATTTGCTTGACAACGACATTTAACTGTGATTCCTGCATTGCAGGAGGTTTGGACTAGGTGACCCCTGGGATCCCTTCCAAATGTACAATTCTATGAGTCTAACCTCCCTGAAAACAAATCGGAATGAATGCTCAGCAAACAGTTGATGTTGCTTAGCGTCCTCGTAGACCTAGTGCAAACAGATCAGGGTCAATGCTCAGCTAACAGGTCATCTGACAGCAACCATCTTCATTAGGGCTGATTAAAGCATCACAAAATAGTGAGCAAGGTTTTATGTTTCCTAGAACTCTTCCATCAGGCTGGCTGCATCAGATCGGAACTCTTCCATCCATCTGGTGCAGAGGGTGTAATGCAGATTTGGGGCATAATTACCTGTTATGCTGGGGCTCTGTAAAGGGAAAGCATCATAGGGGCACAGTTTGAAGCAGGGAGCCCTGGAGCACCTCAATGATCCAGACATGAAAATAATGCCATTTTCCATAGTGCCACAATTATTATTTTTCAAATGACAACATTTTAGAGTTGTTCAACAGAAGTGCCCCTGAACCTGGATGGGTTACTATGTCGGCAAATTTTACCCACTTCTGTGGGTAATAATAATAATAATAATAATAATAATAATAATAATAATAATAATATGCTGCTCATCTGAATGGGTTACCCCAGCCACTCTGGGTGGCTTTCAAAAGGGGGGAAAAGCGGCCATGTTTTGATTCCCCAATTGTGCCTGGTGGTGGAGGGAATGAAGCAGAATCTGACCCCAGAGCTGGACCAGGTAGTCTCCAATTTAGTCTAAGCCAAATCAAGCTTATTTTACAATGCTGTGGTCTGAACTGAATCTCATGGTCAGTAATATGGAGCTCCAAGATAATGAGTCATTTGGCTCTTAATCAGATGAGGTTGTGCTAAGTGCAAATAACAAATCTGAGGTTACGCTGAGGACTATCACAGAACAATAGCAGATTTCCCCCCTTTTGTTTACTGTGCTGTGCCTCCAGCATGAAGTGGAATGCACAAGTCCCTTGTAAAGTTTGTCTCTTTTTTCACAGGACATGACCTATCTCTGCATATCTGCCTCAGACTCTTCGAATCAAAACCTGTAAGTTCTCTCAGGGTTTTCAGCCTGTATACAATGCAAACATGCTAGCTTTCTTAAGAGCGCAATCCAGTTTTCCTCACCTGTTGTTCATCTGAGAAACCAGTTTTGTATACAACACACTGATCCTTATTATGTTAGTACATGGAGCAGAGATGGGAAACCTCAGGCTGGGCCCTGAATGTGGCCCTCCAAGCCTCTCCCTGACCATGCCCTTATTTCCTTAGACCACATCATTCACTCATTGACCCTCCCCTGAATGGAAGACAGTGTGAAAGTGTGTAGAAACTAGCTGTCTGTACAAAAGGAAAATTCACATTTGTTGCTCCACCCACTTTTGCCTCCGGCCCTGCCCATCACTGGCATGTGGCCCCCAGAAGGCTGCTTAGAAGGGAATGTGGCCCTCAGGCTGAAAATGGTTCTTTATCCCCAACACAAATCATGACCTGATGTCTTTTCTTTTATGGGCACAGGATTCAGTGTTTCAGTGTCAACTGAAAAGCTACCCCCTCAGATGAAAGGGCTGCTTCCCTGAGCTAAAGGTTCCCTCTGACAAGGAAGTCCTGCTCCAGCAAGTTTTTTTTTGGTGTGTGTGTGTGTGTGTGTGTGTGTGTGTGTGTGTGTGTTGTTTATTCCCTTCTCTTCTTATTTCTTTTTCTTTCAATCACAACATGCCTCTAAGCAATGGGCCACAGGAAGGAAGTTTTGCTCTTAAGGGGTTATTTTCTGCACATTGCATGAGACTCTGAATTTCACAATCCTGGTGAACTTAGAAAGGTCCCCCCCAAGAGTCCAGATGAGACTGGGTGACTTGGAATGACCCTTATTTAGTGGGCTGATGGTGGGGGTTGTGACCCATCACCACCCACTCTTGCTTTCCAAGAGGGTTTTAATGCCACACCTGCAAGATCACAGCCTTGGTGATCTTAACCACAGCCAGCGTGGTGTTGTGGTTAAGAGCAGTGGACTTGTAATCTGGTGAACCGGGTTCGTGTCTCCGCTCCTCCACATGCAGCTGCTGGGTGACCTTGGGCTAGTCACACTTCTCTGAAGTCTCTCAGCCTCACAGAGTGTTTGTTGTCGGGGAGGAAGGGAAAGGAGATTGTTAGCCGTTTTGAGACTCCTTAAGGGGAGTGAAAGGCAGGATATGAAGTCCAAACTCCTCCTCCTCCTCCTCCTCCTCCTCCTCCTCCTCCTCCTCCTCCTCCTTGCAGATTGGTCCAGAATGATGACCATACCATTTTGTACATTCACAAACTTGCAGTGAAAGAGTGGAGGAAAAACCATGTGGAGATGCTTTAACCATTCTGATCATGAGTGGAGTAGGGCAGATAAAGGGTGCTATGTCTGATCATGATGGAAAAGACCCATAAGTAGCCTCTGGCTCTCACACTTCCTCCTCTTCTTCTTCAGCCCCACCAACAGGAGACTGGAAGCTTCTCCCCTGCCATGTTTGTTGTGTTTTCCAAACTGTGGTTAATCTTAACTATAGCTTGTTTGAGACTAGCCAACTTCAAACCAGGGGTTATGAAACATTTTATAATTCATGGCACAACAGGTGCTGCTCCTGTAAGAAGAAGAAAAATGGAGAAAACTACACACTGCTGTAGGGTTATTTATTCATTTAAATAATGCATGTACCACTTAATATGTATTTGGGTAAAATAGGAATGTAGCCTGAACTGCATATTGTGGAAAGTTGCTTGCTTGTTATGCATCTGGACATCTCCTAAGTTATCATAACCTAATTTTACATGATAGTTCCTGAGATCAAAGAGTGGGTTTTTGTCTATGTTGAGATACAGTTGGGTGCCATTTGGAATCAAGATGGTGGACTTGAACCTTTCAAAACTGTACTGATTGTAACCACTGATTTCAAAACGGCACTGATTTTAACCAAGGATTTCAAAACTGCACTGGTTTTTTGGTTTCATAGGATTCCTGAGCAACAATGGGTATGAGGTTGCTAGTATATCTTAAGATCAGTTAAAACTAGCCATCTCATCAGAAAAACTCACTTAAAATGCCTGAAATAAAAAGTGTGTGTATCCTGCAGAGAAGAAAATTAATTATTATTACAAGAAGAAGAAGAACAGCAGCAACGAGTGGTGTAGCGTGGGTAGCCAGCTCCCGAGGGTGTGTGGAGTGGGTGGGTAGGTAGGAGGGAGGGAAATGGACGGAGTATGCATGCGCATTCAACTGCCTAATGGTGTCAACGTCACCCAGGATATTGCAGCCTCAGAGATAAGAAAAGAAGAGTCACTCTGTTGTCTGGATAGGTCACTTTCTGGTTCTCATGGAGAAGCCGTTTTCAATGGAGCCCAGGGACGGAAGTGGACAGCAATGGGTACTGAAATTTTAAACCCCTAACAATATAGTGTGTGGGACAACTGCCCCATGGCTCCCCCACACTACGCCACCGGCAGCGGCAACAACAATTCCATTTTGACTTTTAAATAAACAACAATTCTGCACTCAGGATCTAAAAATAGATTACCAAATTGAGAGGATTCATTACCTCGTCAGCCACTTCTCATCAGGCCAGAGTGAAGAAACCGAGAAAGGGATTTTACAGTACCTCAGTGTTATTTCTGTGAATGGAAACACCTTTTGCTGAGGTGCCAAGGACCTGGGATGAGTCTTCTTTTTCTCAGCATGCCTCAAGTTTACCTGGCTTATCATCAAGCAGGAAATCTGACTGCCACGTACAGTGTTAAGTGCCTCTTTACTGGCATTGCTTCTGGCACTGCCCACACCTTTGTTTGGTTTCATTTTTCTTTCATTTCCTTTTCGTAAGTGAAGGTCAAAGGAGGTGCTGTCATTTCCTTTGCCAGCATCAAAGGAGTGGCACCAAAGGGTGAAAGGGAAGGGGCAGGAATGTGCACAGATCTGACTGCAGGTGTGGATAACTCTCAGTGATGTGATGCAGTGATCTTGTGCCCCTTGATCACTGGGGTTGATGTTGCCAGGGCGGGGTTGATGTTGCCAGCCTTCATGTCACATTTGCAGACATCTTTGTAACACAGAGTTGGTCTGTCAATGTGCCTGCAGCCTAAAGTCAGTTCCCCATAGAGCACGTTCTTGGGGACTGAGTCTTACACTGCCTCATTCTGTCTTATACTGAGTCAGACTGGCAGTGGCTCTCCAAGGTTTTAGACAGGGGTCTAAAACCTGGAGATGCTGAGATTAAACCTGGAATCTTCTGCAGGCTACTCATGTGCTCTACTACTGAGCTACAGCACTTCCTTTCTCCACCAGACCAACAACCCATCTATTCCAGCAGCCACCTTTTCACCAACCAGATGCCTCTGGGAAGCCTACAAGCCTCTCCTGCTATTGCGTTTGGCATTCAGAGCTATACTGCCTTTGGACACAGGTTCTGTTTAGCTACCAGCACACCTATGAGTCACCGATAAACTCATCTCCTCCATGAAATTGTCTATTCCCATTTGAAAGCCATCTAAGTTCTCCAGATGACCAATTTATTCAGCATTCTTCCTGACTGGCTTGCACAAAGCTAATGCAGAGGTTAGACTTGGTCTGGTCTTTATTGAGCATTCATTCTGATATGTTTGCAGGACAGTTATACGGCAATGAACGTTCATCCTGAGTTGTTTGAGGGGTGTTGTTACACCTTCCCATTAGTCATTCATTCATTCATTCATTCATTCCACACTTTCCAATGCATTTCCTTGCCACTTTTCTAACTTTCAATCTGTCCTGCAACATACTGACAATATGAAGTCAGTTGCCACCATTACATCAAGTGGTAGTGAGTTCGTGAATTAATAATAATGCATTGTGTGATGAAGGACTTCATTTAGTCTTTTTAAGATCTACTCAGTTGGATGACCCTGAGTCCTAGACCAAATCTACACCATACATTTAAAGAAGTACCGGTATCATATCACTTTAAACACTCACAGTTTCCTCCAAAGTATCCCAGGAACTGTTGTGTGTTAGGGTGCCGACAGTTTATTTATTTATATTATATTTATTAAATTTCAATGCTGCCTTTCATTTGGAGATCACAGGGCATTTTACAATATAAAACACAAAAATACAGAACAGAGTAACAACCAAAAACAGTATATACCCCCAATTTAAAAGGCCATAGATTGTTTAATTAGCCAAAGGCTGGAGAGAAGAGGAATGTTTTTGCTGGGCACCTGAAAATATGTAATGAAGGTGCCAGGTGATTCTCCTTGAGGAGAGCATTATACAAAGAGGGAACCACCACAGAAAAGACCTGTTCTTATGTTGCCACGCTCTAGACCTCTTGTGGAGGAAGTGCACCAAGAAGGGCCTCAAGTGATGATTGTAGGGTGCAGGTTAGCTCATATGAGAAGAGGTGGTCCTTGAGGTACTGTGAACCAAAGTTGTTTAAGGCTTCGTAGGTCAAAACCGGCACTTTGAATTGGGCCCAGAAACTAATTGGCAGCCAGTGCAGTTGGGCCAGGATTTGCGTTATATGCTCAAACCATCTTGCCCCGGTGAGCAACTTGGCTGCTGAATTCTGCCACCAACTGAAGTTTCTGAACCATCTTCCTAGTTAGCCCACATATACTGTGTTGCAGTCATCTAACCTAGAGGTTATCAGAGCATAGACAACAAAAGTTAGGCTATACCTGTTCAGACAAGGGAACAGTTGGGCCACCAGCCAAAGCTGATGGAAGGCACTCCACGCCACTGAGGACACTTGGGCCTCAAGCAGCAGCAATGGATCCAGAAGTACCCCTCTTTCCGAGGGAGTGTAACCCCATCAGAAGCAGGCCACCTCCCACCCATCCATTATAGGGAACCACCCACTTACAGGGCCTCTGTCTTATCTGGATTGAGTTTCAGTTTGTTGACTCTCATCCAGTCCATGACTGAGGCAAGACAATGATCCAGCACATCCACTTCCACACCTGTAAAGGAGAAATAGAGCTGAGTGTCATCGGCATATTGCTGCCTAGGTAAAGGTAAAGGGACCCCTGACCATTAGGTCCAGTCATGTCCGACTCTGGGGTTGCGGCGCTCATCTCGCTTTATTGGCCGAGGGAGCCGGCGTACAGCTTCCGGGTCATGTGGCCAGCATGACTAAGCAACTTCTGGTGAACCAGAGCAGTGCATGGAAACGCTGTTTACCTTCCTGCCGGAGCGGTCCCTAGTTATCTACTTGCACTTTAATGTGCTTTCGAACTACATACCCCTAAATTCCAGATAACCACGCTCAGCGGTTTCATGTAGAATGTAGATGTTAAATAGCATGGGGGTAAAAACTGAGTCCTGAGGAGCCCCACATTGAATGCTCCACAGGGCCAAACAGCACTCCACAGGCATCACCCTCTGGAAATGACCATCCACATTGGACCGGAACCGCCACAAAGCAGTGCCACCCACTCCTATTTCTCTCAAAGAGCTACAGCATATGATGGTGATGTTGCATTCCCCAACCACCTTTGGTAGGAGGGGGGGGAAAAGACATGTTAAGAAAATTATTAATTAGGAGTGTTCTTGAAGCGACTGGCATGAGTTTGGCCAAACTGCGGGATGCAGTGGAGGATAGGGGTGCCTGGCGTGCTCTGGTCCATGGGGTCACGAAGACTCGGACATGACTGAATGACTGAACAACAACAAAATGCCAAGAGTAGACGACAATATATTATTCACTCTGTTCAGGGTAGGAATGGCTCTCTCGGTTTCCAGTTTTTCCAGTCTTAAATTTAATTTTACAGCAATTTGCATTAAAAAAAAACCCTCATGAAAATTATTCGGCACGTCAAAGCAAATTTCTGCTAATAAACACATTTTTACATGCAGTTTTTACTCATGCCCACATTTTTGCAAGCAATTTCCACTAATTTAATGCATCACTGTATGGTATTTTCATTAATACCTTCATTTATTTGCACCCCTTCCCCTGATATATGCATTTTTGTAAACATTGTTCCATTGGAGAACTGCATTGCAAAATTTTGGATGAGTAACATTTTTTGAAGGATAGCTGTGTTTTGATTCACATACTGAGTCAAATTTTACCTTCATCTCTAGTTCAGGGCAAACAATTCTTAATTTTTCTTCTTTGCTCTCAGGATACAACACTTCAAGGAGTGCATCAGGTTTATTCATGAATGTCGGCTACATGGAGGAGGATGTCTCATTCATTGGTGAGCTGCTTTTGTCTGTCTTCCCATTTCAGGATGGGGAGCACACTATAATATATGTATAGGACATTTATATATCTCTGGAAACCTGCTGGCAGTCATTCCTACATACATACTCAACTGATCTGGCTCCCTTAACCTTGCAGGATGATTTTCACTCAGGCTGGAAACAATCGTTGACTGAAAAGTGGCAGCGTTATGGGTTTTTCCATGGGTTATCTTATCTTTATGGGAAATGAAATGGCCTGAACAATACTCAGACAACACATTGCAGATGCTGAATGCCAAAATGATTGCCAGAGCACTTCAATCCTACAAACCAGTCAGCCATCTTTATCTGCTCTCTGTTCCAAAACACCACAGAGCCTTCTCTCTGCTGCATTTAAATGTGGTTACACCAGCTGTTTTGGGGGGGGGAGGTTTCAAAGAAATCCCCAATGTCAACGTAAATGCCCCTGTGAATCTGGAGAGGAAGATTCAACAGCTCATGCTCTTACGTATTGCTCTTTTCCTCATGATATACCTAACATTTTTATTGGAAATTCCCAGGGCATTTGGATGCATTTTATGCTTTCAGATCACAAGGCATCCACCTCTTCCAGGTTGGCTAAATACCTACCAGGGACTAATTTTAGCAAACTCACAACTCGGTTCTTTGTGTCTGGTGTTCTACAGTACAGTACATTTACTAGTAATTTTATTGTTATGGTTCTCTATTTTGTATGATTTTTTAAAAAATTTGTACAAAGTTTCTTTTTTGAATACTGCTCATTGATCATTATAAAGAGATTGATTGATATACATACATTTCAGTCATGCAAATTTGCTAGGGTTTAATATAGGCTGAGATAGGAGAAAAATAAAGGCTGCAATCCTATCTATGTATACTCAGGAGGAAGTCGTATTGAATGTAGCAGGACTTCGACCACTTCCAGGTGACAAATTTATTGAGCATTCAGCTTGATTTGTTTGTATGAAGTTTGCAGGGAGGTTAGATGACACCCGCTAGTCACCGAGTGTCCATTTTGATTAGTTTGTGGGGAGGTCACATGTTGTTGCATCAAGGAAGCATTATTTGTTCACATCTTCCCATTACTTCCTTTATTGCAAAGAGTGAATTTTTTTTTTAAGGGGGGCTGATTTGTTGTGCAGAAGCTCCAAATAAACTTCCCTTGCACAACCTGAATTAGCTGATATGTGATTGAATCCCACCTGAAAATAGCAACAGCCTGGAAGCATCCCTGGGCTGTTTTCCCATTTACAGTCACTTAAGTGATTCCAGTGCTGAGTTTTTAATCCATGCTCACGCATTATCCAAAATGCATATGGATCTTTTGTTCTATGGTACTACCATTTGGCACTGTAGTTTCTCAAATGAGCAACACACTTACTGCAGTCCTTAAGCTGTTCGTAGTTCAATTCTTGCCATGGGGTAAAGACATCTTTGCTCTGTCAATGCTCCCTGGTGTGCACACAAACAGAGATGAATTGAAGATGGTGCTGATGTGAACAGTTGAAACGGTGGGGAGAAAAAGGTGTGAAATGCATGGGGGACAGGGAACAACTTTGTTGAGCTCCAAGATGGTAATGTCAGCATATTTTTACTTTAAGTGGACATGGATAGGATTGCACCAGGCGCGTAGGGAACGGGGCGGCAAAGCGGGGGCATTCTCCTGGGGGGTGGGGCACCGCTCCCTAGTGCACGCGCGCCGTATCCTGGGTGGACTGCGCATGCACTAGGGAGCATGCACTAGGGATATGGCGGGCGCGAGCGGCCAGCCCCCCTTCCGACCATGCGGTGGCTGCGCAGAAAGTTTTAAGGCTGCAGCGGCGGTGCGGCAAGTTTTAAACTTGCTGCGCCGCTGCCGATCGCAGGGGCGGGGCTCTGCCCCAAGTGTCACCCCCCCAGGACGGTACCCGGGGTGTAACGCCCCCTGCCCCCTTGCTCCGCCCCTGGATTGCACTGTCAACAACCTTTTGCTTTCCCCTAAAGCTGGATGTTATCGTTGGAATTCTGAAAGCACAAACGGCTTGAGCTAAAGAAGCAGTTCTTGCTTTTCTTCCGTTTAGCTAGCACTGAAGGATTAGTTTGGCATGCTGTCACAGCTTTTAGCTAGTCCCCCACCCCAACAAAAGGATTCCTTATGCAAGCTGAAGCAAATTTATTTAGATTTTACAAACTAGTCAATGTATCATGTGGATTGTGCAGAAACCATTTGCAGAGGGTGGGGCTGGAGCATGAAGATACCCGCTGCCAACTAGACACACTCCTCTATTCTGCCTCCTTCGTTTTGCCCTGTTCTTTGGATCCTAGCCAATGGCTTCATTAGCCAAGTAGAGGCTTCAAAAGGGCGATGAGCCACTCCACTCTCACTGTCAAATCCACTCCCAGCATCTGTCATCAATCATGTCCATCATTTCAAAGCCTTTTCTCCCTGCTTGTCTCTCATTTCGATAGTCAAGAGTCACACCAAGATCATGTCAAGTTTTTATATATGTAATGGTTTTTTCATTTTTTTAAAAATGCTTGTTTTAACAATACGCGTAATTGCTTTATATGCTTTTATTGTAGCTTGCCTGCTTTTATTGCATCTCTTTACCCTGGCCTTTGACACCCGAGACATGTGTTTTCAGGACCCACCCTGTGACTGCCATTTGCTTTAACTGTTTTTAATGCTGATTTTTAAATTGTTGCAACCTGCCCTGGCACCTGAAAGTGAAGGGCGAGTAGTGAATTTAATACCACTACTACTAATAATTCTGAAATCGCTTTGATATGCTCCATGGGAAGTGAGTCATAAAATTAATAAAACAAAAACAAAAAAAATCATGTTTAATCTGTGCCCTCTGCCTTTATGGCATTGTAAACCTATGTTGTTGATGCTGTGGGTACTTCCACATGGCAGTTCATGGTGGACTCCGTTTTTTGC
The DNA here is from genome assembly GCF_009819535.1 of Lacerta agilis. Taxonomy (NCBI): domain Eukaryota; kingdom Metazoa; phylum Chordata; class Lepidosauria; order Squamata; family Lacertidae; genus Lacerta; species Lacerta agilis. The sequence goes on along the minus strand of NC_046319.1, from coordinate 36,181,804 downwards.
AGCATCCACACAACAGCGCCCCCATCATAAGGCCATCCCATATCCTTCCCCTCCTTTAATCTGGATTTACCCTTTCCAGAGTATTCTTTTTCTAACGTACCAAATTTCCGGCAGAAAAGTTAAATGAAGAAATAATATTGCTTGGCATTTTGATCAGGATGTTGTCATATGGACACTGCGAAAAGCTTGCAGGCCTGAGCAGCAGAGTGCACAATAAACCGCCATTAGAAGTACCCTGTGAGAACAGGCCTTTTAAGTGGTGGCCCCTTGTCTGGGCAATGATCTCTTGAGGGAGATGTACCTGGCACCATTTTGTCAGTCTTTAGGCACCAGGCTAAGCCCTGTTTACCCAGGCCTTAGATTAATTAATTTTGCCTGTTACGGGGGTGCTCATCTTTTAGTGCGGTGGATAGGACTTGTCCTTAGTAATACATTGCTGGATGAGCATTTTACATATTTTGTATTGTTGGTGGTTTTAATGTCTCCTAGTTTTACATTGCTGTTATCTGTTATATTTTAGCTAGTCAAGTCACTTTGAAACTTTTAACGGTATAAAGTTATTGGTAAATGCAATAAACAGCAACAACAAAACACAGTAACTTTAAACTGTTGTAAGCGACTCTGCATATTACACAGGCAGGCATTGGAAGGATGGGCTAGAAATCTCTAAATAAATAAATGAAGACTCAAGGATTTTGAAAGCTGATAATAATGTCAAGAAAATAAGAAAAGCCCTGCTGGATTAGGCCAGAAGTCCATTGAGTCCAGCATCTTGTTGTCATAGTGGCCTATCAGATGCCTATTGGAAGGCCACATGTAGGACCTGAATACATGCAGAATCTCTCCATTTGTGATCCTCAGCAACTGGTATTCAGCAGCATACTGTCTCTGAAAAAGGAGGTAGAATAGAGCCATGGTATTTAGCAGTTGTTGGTAGCCTTATCCTCCATAACGTTTAGGTGACAAAATGCAAAATGGTGCTTGACAAGAGGGCGTCCATCTTGAATTCTATGATGCGTGAATGCTGTAGTGCATGTACAAACTTGGGAATATGTCCGAGAGTGGAGGGAGCAAGACTTGGGGGTCTTGCACAATCCTAACATGGGTTTTCTTCACTCCTTTTCCTAATTGAAAACATTGCTCCTTTATTTCCCCTCAACAGCTTAGCTGGAGTGTCTCGCAGCACCACCATCCTGGTGGCCTATCTCATGACGGTCACTAACTTTGGCTGGGAAGAGTGCCTGACAGCCACCAAAGCTGTCCGTTCTTATGTGAGCCCCAACTTTGGCTTCCAGGAACAGCTTCAGGAGTATGAAGTCACTCTGCTCAAGGAGGTAAAAAGGCTTCATGCTTCTGGTCTACTAACCCGGTTGGCACTTCAGAGCAACATTTACAGGCTCATGTCTTCAAAGATAGCTGAAAGTTAGCTCTTTCCTTGCTCCTCTCTCACACAGTGATGGGAGAGGAATCAGATTCAGTTTGCACTGATAGGCAAATCTCCCTAATTCACACTTTCTGAACAATACTTGTACCACAATACAGCCATCCTTCGAAGGTGTCCTGGACCTAAGCTGATTGTTGAAGAACAGTGAGACAGAAAGTGAAAGTGCTTTTTCTTTGCAACAAATGTCCCCCCCCCCCCCCGCCCAGTGCCCCAAGGAAACCCAGTGTGAGCATGTCACACAGCTTAGAATGTCAGCAGGTTCCTCCTGACTCTCGACATTTATGGGTTTAGTGCCCTGTGCATTAACTTCCCTTCTCAGGAAGTTGTTGCTTTCTTATTACATTTTAAACTAAAGAACCTCCAGGATGTTCTGAGAATATCCGATGCTGAGGAGTGGGCTGAAGGAGCGTCGAAAGAGGATGAGGTGGTGCCACACAAGGAGGCTTTCGGAGAAAAATGTACCACAGTTTGCATAAACCATTTGAGCCAGGGATTCCCCCAAAGGGCACAAATTCAGCTGATTTGGGCATCCCCCATGATTTCAGCTGATTTGGGTATCAGGCATGCCGCCTTGCAGAACAGAACATTTCCCCAGGGAAGGACATTTGGTTGCTGAAGATGTGAACCGGCCCCTTTTCACTCACTCTGTTTTGGGGCATAATGCAGATCTGTTCTATGTGAAAGGGCAGGGCTGGGAAACCTCAGGCCAGGGGGCCTAATGTGGCCTCTCTATCTGGACCTCAGAACGCTCCCCAGACCATATCCCTTCCCACGTCACACCAAGGGGTGTAGTGGCAAATGTGCAGGGTCCCTTCATGATAGTCATAAACATTATACAACCTTCTAAGTTTATACAACAATCTTATAATTATACAATACTACTAATAAGGGGTGCATTGACCCTGCCTGCTACAGAAATAGTAACAGGTCCGTCCCTGATTGCCTTTGTAGTCAGCTTGTGGGCTTCCAGGAGGCAGAGGGTGGGTTGCAGAGAGCAAGAGAGGGAGGGGGTCTGCAGTGCACAGGTCTGCTACAGTGCAGCCTCGGGTTTTGTGTGGGCAGGGGAGCAGTGGTGGGTTGGTGAGCAAGAGAAGCAGTTTGCAGGGGCCTGGTCCAGTGGAGGAGAGAGAGGAAAGCCCATATGCCATTGTAATGGATTGCTTTGAAGTCACGTCTGCACCAGGTAAAGTAATTTTTAGCCCCACAATCCTCCCCTGACCTGTCCCTTATTTTGCTTGAACAAAGGTGGCAACCCTGACCTTTGATATGATTGAACAGGGCTCCTCTTGTTGCTAGAAAGCAGCAAGAAACACTTTCACTTTCAGTTCTAAATGAAAGTCACTCTGTGCTGCAGCTATATCTGTGGGTGGAGACTGTGAGACTTGGGTGTGGAGGACTGATGTTTTTCTCCACAGGGCAAAGCCAACCACCTTATCTCTGCAGGACATACTGGCATCGTGACCTTTGCCAATCAAGTTCTTGATGGCAGTATGGTGTGCCACACCCAAGTCTTCGCTTTTCTAAGCCCATTTCTTGCCTAGCTTAACTCTGACACCCTGCCAAAGCACTGCACCTGCACGTACAGCCATGACTTCTTTCTCCAATGACCAATTTGGCAGTTTATGTATTTAAAATATTTTCTGAGGCTGGCTTCCAACTGACAAGCACGTCCAAAGCAGCTGATAAGAGAAATAAAAATAGCAATATCATTGTGCTTACCCTCACTGTGAGGATTTCCAGGGACAGGTGCTTCCCTTTGTTTGGTTTTCTTGGGAAGGAGGCTACTGGTGACTTTCCCCCCCTGCAGGTACAATGATTGCATGTAGATGGAGACACAGCTTAACCATTCCAGCAGCGAGCCACTGTTTCCACCACTCCCTTATCAGATATCCAGGAAGAGAGCCAGAAGCCTAAGCTACTTGCAGAGCCCTCTTGTCTATATGGCTTTCTTAGGGTTGTCTCTATTGAAATTAATAGCCGTGGCTTTCAGTGGGTAACTGAGTATGGGTATGCTGCCCACAACCTATTTTGTAGAGAAAGCAGAGAGTTTAAAATGCAGAGGTCCTTGAACATTTTTGGGCTCAGGGGCACATTTGGAAATCTAAGGAATTGTTGTGGTTGCACCACAAAATACCCATTTCATGGAAGAAAAACTAGCAAAGCTCAGAACCTACCCAAAAGCAGGCAAAACATCACCCATTCAAGAAACAAACCAACCAATAATACACATTAAAAATATCTCTAGAAAACAGGCAACTTCCCTGAAAGCCAAAGACTTAGTAAAATGAAAAACCAAGTCTCACGCAGGGTGCAAGCCAGAGTCCCCCACCCACCCAAGCAGAATGACGCTTGACTTTTGCCATGAATGCAGGATCGGTTACTTTGTGGCAGTTTAGGGTTAGGGATCACATTGTTTACTTGCAAGTCCTTGATAGGAAATAAACCAAGTTTCCTTTTTACTGTGTGACTAGCTAGCAGCACTGCATCTCTGTCTTGAAACAAAACATTGCATGCTTTCCTGATTAAAAGAATAAAAGTCATGCATTAGATTCCCATGGCCCAGAGGGCAGATATGTTATTACATGCAATCTTCATTTTTTTAAAAAAAAATCCCACTGGAAGTCCCCCAATAGGCTGGGGGTAGCCCACTTAAGGACATGGATGATCAGGGGACCATTAGCACGGCTGTGTGTGGGAGGTGGAGCTCATAAGGGATCCTCCCTGCGTGGGGAATCAGCTGTAAGGGTTATGTATTCATTATTTCCTAATTCTTTACTCACATGGCTTTAGGTAAGTTCCTGCAACTTTTATTCTGAGTTGAATTGAACACACAGGGTGTGATTTCCCTGCGTGTTTAACTAGCTCAAATGTCTTGCTCAAAACCAAATAGCAATGACTCTGCATTTAAAACACAGCTGCTTCTTCTTCTTTTTTTAAAAAAAGTTTTTAAATTGTCATTTTTGCACAGCAAGCAGACAAGAGACGAGGGGAGAAAGAGGAGATATTGAGTAGGATACTAATAATAACATAAGGCAGGGGATACAAACCATAGAAACTGCTGTGGCCAATCACATCCTCCCCACTTAGGTGGCTATTTGCACAATGTAGTGAGAAACTATTTGCAAAATATAGACTACTGAATTCACTTGTCATTTCATCATAATTGCATAAAGCCTGGTGCTTCTGACATACACCTGTTAGGCCAGTCTTCCTCATCCTGGTGCCCGCTGGACGCTTAAGACTGCAACTCCCACTGGCCCCCCCAGCCAGTAGAAGCTGATGCGAGTTTTAGTCCGAATCATCTGGAGAGCACCAACTTGGGAAAGGCTTCACTTTGCCCATTGGTTTTACCTGCATTGCCCTACCAGGTATACTCTGTGTCTTTGCACATCCTTCATATCTTATGCAGGGATTTTGTCTTGACAGTACAGGGTCTGGATCCAGCAGGAGTATGGCAAGAACCCATTCAGTGACCAAGAGGACTTGCAGTGCTTACTTTCCCAGCAAGAAGAGAAAGTAAACCAGCAGCAAGGTGGACTCAGAGAAACTAACTGGATCAATGCCCCGAGCCAAACCAGCTCTCAGCCACATACTACCTATGACAGCAGCTGCAGCCACAGCCGGTGGATGAATAGATAGCAAGAGCTCATTAAAGACTTGGAAGAACTCTGCCTGTTATCTCTTTAAGGAGAACACAGCTTAGTTATTCTGACCCACGGTGAGGAGTGAATAGATCAGCTGCATCTTGGACATGCTGCAGGTGCAATTGGCATTGCTCAGTGGTTCAGAGTCAAACTCACTCTATTTCCCATCCCTGCCTCTGCCACAGGCTTGTTGTATGGCCTTATTAGGTAGCATCTGTTGTCTCTCTTTGGGTTGCGCCCCTGGTAGTTGGGATTAACACAGCCATTGGGGGCTTTCTGAAGTCAATAAGAGAAAGTGAGATGATGGTTTAGAGCCAAGATGATGTTTCCAGGAAGAGAAATTTGAGACAAAACAACATTGGCATCTAGCATGATGAGCAGATGGAAGTTGACCGGCTCATTTGTATTGGGGGTGCTTTCCCAAGTGACGCGGAGGGCTTTTGGCTTGAGTCCAGGCATTTTCATTTTTGAGGTCCTCCAAACAATCTGTTTATTGAGCATTCAATCTGATTACACGGAGCTTAGGTTATATCCAATCTTTATTGAGTATTCATTCTGAGTTCTTTGCAGGGAGGTTATACCACAATAAACATTCTTTCTTATTTGCTTGCAGGGGGGCGTTTACAAATCTCCCTGTTAATCGTTCATTAACCACACACTTTTCAAAGCATTTCCCATCACTTTCCTAACAGCAAAAACAACAACAACCAGTTTTCTTTTCTTTTTTTAAGTGGATTTGTTGCACTAGGGTGGCAAGATGGCTTTAATCCACAGGGCTTTAATTGCACAGAACTAAGTTTCCAGGACATGCTTGAATCTGAAACAGCAGCTTGGTGTTAGCAATTGTGTACTGATATTTTGTTGCTGAAAGCCATATCCCAAAATACAAATAAATATCTAAAATGCACTGGAAGCAATTCTTTCTTTCTTTCTTTCTTTCTTTCTTTCTTTCTTTCTTTCTTTCTTTCTTTCTTTCTTTCCGATTTCCATACTGCTTAATATATTTAAAAATATCTCTAAGTGGTGTACAGAAAACTAAAGCAACAACAGACAATTTAAACAGCAAGTTATAGAATCGGAATTGTAGAGTTGGAAGGGGTCACAAGGATCATTTAGTCCAACCCCTTGCAATGTAGGAATCTTTCATCAAATGTGGAGCTCAAACCCACGACCCTGAGATTAAGAGTTCCATATTACAAAAATATAGTTATCATATGAAAAGTTATATTAATACAAAATTACTAATAAATATAAACAGATATCACTTCTTCCACATTTGGACATACCCTCCCTCTCAGCCTCCTGGCTGTCACCTGGAATGCCACCCATTCACCTTGGCTCTCATTAAGCGCCCAGAAAAAATCTCAGCTCTCCTGGAAAAGTCTCATGCAGAGAAGGGTTGCTGATGACATCACCCTAGGCTTGTTTTTTATGGGCAGGCCCAATGTGGATGGAGATTCCTCAGGCTGGCCACTGCTGTGTCCCATTAAAAGCCAGCTACACTCTTCACATGCAATTCCATGTACAGTAGGTTTGTTGAGTTTCCCAGGTGGTCCCAAGAATGGGGAAATCATATTATTTATGATTCAAGTTTATTTCAGATTCAAAGGTTGGAGAAAGAATATTGGCGTTTCCCCCCTGCCTTAAGGGCACATTCAAGATATGAACAGGGTGTGAGCCTGTGACCTAGATTCAGGAATTAAATAGTTCCTGATGTTGGGAAAGATTGAGGGCACAAGGAGAAGGGGGACGACAGAGGATGAGATGGTTGGACAGTGTTCTCGAAGCTACTAACATGAGTTTGGCCAAACTGCGGGAGGCAGTGAAAGATAGGCGTGCCTGGCATGCTCTGATCCATGGGGTCATGAAGAGTCGGACACGACTAAATGACTGAACAACAATAACAAAAGAGTGGCCAAAACCCATATAATCCAATCAGGTAACTTGCCAGACAGAAGATAAACAACACACTCAGATTTCTGTTGTAGACCACCTTTTCTGTGACGTAGGTATGATGTATCTGGGGGGTGGTCTTGGGCTACACCCCTTGTGTGATGTATGTATGATGTTTCTGGGGGTGGTCTTGGACAATTTAAAATGTCCATATAAGGGCAGGCACACCTTTGTTCTGGGTCCTCCTCCTCTCTCCTGCGTGTGGGGGAGCACCCTGTTGCAACAGTTAATAAAGATCAGGCTTACTAGCTGCTTTGCTTCTCAGTATTCTCTGATTGGTCTCTGTTATTTTCTCCTACTGATAGAGAACCTACAAAAGGATTCTATATGGGCTCTTGGGTACCCCATAAGGGAAAAAGAGCAGTGTTTTTTTCTTATAACACATTCCAACAATTTCCATACTGCTTAACACTGTAGTTTTTAAATGGTATGCAATGAAATATAACAGTGATCAAATCATTAAAAAAATTACCCGGGCCAACCTTACTTCCTGTGCATTTGCGCCAGGCATAAAGCTTGATTCCGTTTCGGCTGATAATTAAAGGTCTTCCAAACTTTGCACATATATTCCTGGTAAACGTTTCTACCAGTAGAAGTCAAGTCACATAGGAAATTCCATCTTCTATCTTATACTTTGTGTGCGGAAAGCTACAAATTATCAGTTGAACAAATGTTTCATAACTTTTTACTTTTATTCTTCCCTGGTGTAATTGTTACAACTGACCTTTGGTTTAGTACTGGCTAACTTTTAATGTTAAGACAGGGGGAGATCCTTACCAGTTTCACTTGGGAGCACCAATCATTAAGATGGCAAAGTCTGAAGAGGTTGAGATTAATCCAGGGTTCCCCCCCAAAAAAAATTAGCATTAAGGTTATTCAGTCTCAGCTCCTGTGAAAGCTCCCTCTTTCCAAGGTTATAGCATAATGCATGCATGCTGGCAGGAATGCTGTTAAATCCAGCTTTACATTCACCTATTTTGGTGGAGGAGGAGTAGAACTACGTGCTCTTTGCATTATTCCTTGGCCTGCATCTCCTTGGCCTTTAAAAATGGCAGCAAAATAAAGCTAAATAAATAAATAAACAAACAACAGCTGCTAGAAGACACTGCCAGTAACCTTCACTCCCCAAGAGAGTGACCCGCCAGAGCCAATTTGCGAAGCGATTGCAAATTCTGCTGTTAATCAAAGTGGCTTGGGGAGGAAGTTAGGCAAAAGCCCAGACAGTGTGTCTGGTTGCTCTGTAAATGGTGCAGGAAGCCACCAGTGAAACATGTGCATTAGAAAGAGAAGAGAGGCTGATTTTGGTAGGAATAGGAAGTTATAATAGATATGTGATAAGCAGAGATTACATTTACAATAGGTGTTACCGAGTGATAGAGGCTGTATAAGGATACACTGGTCAAACAGGAGCATTTTAAATTAAGATTTAAAATCCACCTCAGCTTTTGCCAACATGATGCCCACTAGATGGTCTGAACTCCTGCTGCCATCCTCCTGATGCCCACCAGATATTCTGGATTACAACTCCCATCAACCTACAACCTGATGCTATGCTGGCTAGGGCTGATGGGTGTTGTAGTTCAAAACATCTGCAAGGTTGCTCAAACTGCATTAGGTGTAATTTTCACACAGTACATATTCAGTCTTTTGATGGTGAATCCCCAAACTGGAAAGCCAGAGGTGAAAACTAAACAGATGCAATATAAATTTCTTTTGTTATAAGAAAAAAATACTGCTCCCTTTCCCTTATGGGGTATCTAAGAGCCCGTATAGGTTCTCTATTGGTAGGAGAAAATAACAGAGGCCAACCAGAGAATATTGAGAAGCAAAGCAGCTAGCAAGCATGATCTTTATTAAACTGTTGCAACAGGGTCTCCCACTCCTTCCACGCAGGGAGGAAAGAGAGGAACCCAGAACATTGGTGTGCAAGCTCTTATATAGATTTTTGAAATTGCCTACCCTGTAGCTCAAGACCACTGCCCAAAACATCATACATACATAGCAGAAAGAGGTGGTCCCCAGCAGAAATTTGAGTGTGTTGCTTCTCTCCTGTCTGCCAGGATACCTGATAATGCCTTATCTGACTACCTTTTCTGGGTAGCCTGGCCATTCCTTTGAGATGGTAAATACTTAGTTCCTGATTCTCTTATGCATATAGATAGTGTGCTGAGCTTAACAGATACTTGCCAGACTGTATATTCAGGGAGGTGTAAGCCCCTACATGGTGCTGGAGGAGACTCTTGAGAGTCCCATGGACTGCAAGAAGATCAAACCTATCCATTCTCAAAGAAATCAGCCCTGAGTACTCACTAGAAGGACAGATCCTGAAGTTGAGGCTCCAGTACTTTGGCCACCTCATGAGAAGAGAAGACTCCCTAGAAAAGACCCTGATGTTGGGAAAGATGGAGGGCACAAGGAGAAGGGGACGACAGAGGATGAGATGGTTGGACAGTGTTCTCGAAGCTACTAACATGAGTTTGGCCAAACTGCGAGAGGCAGTGAAGGATAGGTGGGCCTGGCGTGCTCTGGTCCATGGGGTCACGAAGAGTCGGACACGACTGAACGACTGAACAACAACAACAAAGCCCCTACAGTCCAAAGACAATTGGAAAGCTTTTCCCATTTCCTTCCTCCTTGCAGAGAAATATTTGAGGTCAATTTGGGAGAGTCAAAATGGCTTCGGGATTGTTCTCCTGTACTATTTCAGAGATGTGGTTTATATATATATATATAAGACCTTAGAATTCCTATAACATTTGAATAAATATAAAATCAAATCTGAGTGTGTTCCTCTTTTCCATGGAAAACCAAAGAACATGATCATGGTGTAACAACAGCTTTCCTGTTACAAAACAATGCAAAATGCTGTCTGCTCCAAGCTTGTAATAACAATCTTTCTAAGGACATGATCCTTAAAACATTTATTTGGACAGTCTCTACTGAAATCAGCAAGACAGGAATGTGGAACTGGTGGATCTCTAGATGTTGCTGGACTCCAGCTCCCATGATCTCTGGCCACTGACCATGTTGGCTTGGTCTGATGGGAGATACAGTACAATAACAGCTACAGGTGACCACATTACTTACCCCTGCCATTGGGTCTTTATCATCATTGGCGTGTCAGTGATCACAGTAACCCAGCCTTTTGGTTTCCAGGAACTGGAAAAACGTGTTGTGATGAATCAACTTCCAGGAAATAAGGAGAGAGTTTTGCTGAAGCCACAATGAATTGGACTGACTTCACTTCCTTGTGAAGATTTGTTTTCCCCAGCAACATAATTTGGAATAACCCTCTTATCTGGTTGCAGACAGTAGGTGTCACCATACACACGAAAAGAACCGAGCCTGACAATGGATTAAGTACAGTAATGATGATTAAAGAGTCAAGACTGCATGGAACGAGCTTTCTCAGATCCTTATGAAGATACTCCTGTGCCTCTGAATATAAAGGTGGCCCTATTATTAGATATCCTGTTACTCAACAGATGCTGAATCACTTCATTAGTGTTACAAATGTCAACTCCTGCACTAAGCACATAGAAAGCAGCCTTATACTGAGGCAGACCATTGGTTTGTTGAGCTCAGTTTTGTCCACACTGACTGGCAGTGGATGTCTAAGAGCTTCAGGCAGGAGACATTCCCAGCCCAGCCTAGAGATGCTGGGGATTGAACCTGGAACCTTCTGCATGCAAAGCATCTGTTCTACCACTGAACTACTGTCATTCCCTTGGCATTGTCAGGTTTATTTTCTCCTATATGCCTTTAGAGGGCATATTATATAAATTCACATAGTAAGAGGTCCATCAGTGACTATTAGTCAAGATGGTCATACAAAAACTCCAGAGCCAGAGGCTTCAGAGCACCAGTTGCTGGAGAGCAACAACATTCATGCCACCTGGTTATGGACTGGTTGGCAACTGTTGGAAGTGGGGTGCTGGGTGGACTTTGATCAGATCCAGCCAGGTAAGGGCATTAATAGGAATGTAGAGGACCCAGGCCATAAATTTGCACAAATGTAAAGAGATCTTATTGGAAAATTTAAGATGGCTGATGTCTCACCAGTACTGCAGTCTGCAGCAGGCTGAGCCCACCTTGTAAAGTTCTGCTATTGGGCTGCTTTCTATAGGCATTTGGTTGGCCACTGTGAGAACAGGATGCTGGCCTAGATGGTTCTTTGGCCAGACTTTTCCTTTGTTTTTTCCTAGAAGCCAGACTTTTCCTTTGTTCTTAAATGGCAGGGACTTTCTCATTCCAACTACTGGTTGCAGAGCAATACCTGGAATCCTGACATGCTGGAAGGGGCCCATAGGGTATATAGTGCCTGGTGGTTGGGCCAGCTCTTATTCTAACAGACTCAAGCTTTGGCCAAGGAACCCAAAAAGTAATGAATCTCACATCTGGGTAACACAGTGTGTTGTGTGGGTGGTTGGGGAGGCCACACAGCAGACTCCTGATACAGGTTATGGCAGGCATAGGCAAACTCCAGCCCTCCAGATGTTTGGGACTACAATTCCCATCATCTCTAGCTAACAGGACCAGCGGTTAGGGATGATGTGAATTGTAGTCCCAAACATCTGGAGGGCCGGAGTTTGCCTATGCCTGGGTTATGGCATCTCCAGGGATCAAGTAAGCTGGTGATGGAAAAGTTCTCTGCCTCAGACCTTGAAGGGCTGCAGGCACATGTGTTTTAAGTAGCACCTCAGGCTCTGGGTCTTTTGGGGGGTGCCTGTGTGCCTCAAACAGTTTGATAAAAACTCCCTCTTATCAGGCAGGTTTGCCTACCCATCCCTATCAAATGCTCGGGATTTCCCAGACTCCAGCTTCCAAAGAAAACTTGGCCTTCCTACGGAAATTCCCCCTCTCCACCTCCTGAAGGCTCAGCCAAAACCTCCCCTAGCCTCTCTTGGCCAATCAATCAGTCGTTCATCCAGGCTCAGCAGCTGCTAGATTATGCATCGAATCGGCCCAACCGCTGTCTAAAAAATACCATCATTTTAAATCAACGAGAAGGTTGCAAAAACAAAGGTGAGCGGAGGGGGGGGGGAGGAACCCTAGGGATGCCACTATCAAAATCTTTAAAAACAAACGAACGAACGAACGAACGAACGAACGAGCTAACTAACTAACTAACTAACTAACTAACTAACTAACTAACTAACTAACTAACTAAAGAGTGCGCACAGGCTGTCTGGAAATCCAGCCTGCACCCAAACTTTCGACACGTGGGCGCAGGGGGATTTTTAGAGGAGTCAGAATTAAGAGGCGCGCGGGCGGAGGAAAGAAAGTGAAAGGACAGGGGACAATGGAACGTTGACTTGGGAGTCGAATGTTGAGACGGGGGGATGGAACATTGGACTGGTACTCTCAAACGGACGAGAGAGAGAGAGAGAGAGAGAGCGAGCCGATTTCTCGGAAAAGAATGTAGTGAGAAGAAGGAACGCTGCACTGGCCCCTCCTGGTTGGCCAGTTCGCCTCCTCCTCTCTTCCCATTGGTTCAGAGACAGCCCCCCCCACCTCCGGAGGGAGGAAACTGCATATCCTCCAGGCTCTAATAGAAATAGATATACATATATATTGGCAGGGCGAGCTTGTTTCATCTTCCATGACCTGCTATCTAGCGTAGATAAAGATCAGCAACCGGCACAGATGTGGAGGTTAGTGCTCTGTGCGCCCAGGCGCACTTTCCTTTTGCTGGAGTTGCCGGCTACTTTATATTCTCGCAAAGCGAAAATAGCAATTTAGCCTAGGGGCTTCCAGACTACTAATAAGGGGCACAAAATTTTGCTTAGCTATTAGACCTTGCTAGACCTGAAGATTTTTGTTCTTAAACTGTGGGTCCGTTTGCCGCCCTGAGCTCTTTCGGGTGGAAGGGCGGGATATAAATGAAATAATCATAATAAATATTTGCCTCCTTGTGAAATGCGTTTATTTTTGCATCCTTCCCTATTTTTTCATATTTCTTATTCTTACCAACTTAGATTAGAATTATCCTTATTAATTATTATTTTTGCTATTAATATCATTAATGTTAATAATCTAGCTCTGAATAATATATATGCTTTAAGCCAATGCACGTTTCTTTGGTAGCAAGTCAAAGAACTATTGGAATGTAAGTAAATATTTCTACGTGTGCCTTGTGATCTTCAATAAATCTATGTATGAGAGCTTTGTGGAGTTTTGTTAACTGCTATCCAGATTGAGAGAGAAGTCTCAGGACAGAACAAAGTCAGTGTGGCTGAAGCCACTCTCCCGGCAGTAAATGTCATTGGACTTACGCCTGAGTAAACTTACTTAGCATTGTGCTGTTGCTTCTGAGAAAGGGTGCATAGGATTCCAAGTCTCTCACCTCTCCGTGTTGTGTGTTTATATTGTACCACTGTGTTTTGAGTGGAATTTAAAATAAATTGTGTCATGGGTTTAAAAAAAATCATGTTCTGTACTGGAAATTCAGAACAGATTCACACCTTGCTAACCCTATGCAAAACACATCACAAATAACTTGATTCCTATCAATATTAGGAAGTCGACTTTGTTGTACTTTTTCTAATGCCTGCTAAAAAAAACCTTGTTTAAGTAAGCCTACCCAGACATGTAATTTTATCACGTATGTTTTTTAAAACTGTTGGTTTTATCTATATTTTGATTATTATGTCTATTTGTTTTTTTTAAGGTCTGATGGTTTTATCAGTATATTCTTATGAATATTTTATATTTTTTTATGTAAAGTGCTTAGAGGTTTCCCAGATGAAGCAGTATTTAAATCTTGTTAAATAAAATGAGTAAATAAACTTAGGACACCCCTTTTCTGTATTAAGCCTGTTGTTGAACCCACTGTATGGGCTTCTTGTTGTTGTTGTTGTTGTTCAGTCGTTCAGTCGTGTCCGACTCTTCGTGACCCCATGGACCAGAGCACGCCAGGCACGCCTATCCTTCACTGCCTCCCGCAGTTTGGCCAAACTCATGTTAGTAGCTTCGAGAATACTGTCCAACCATCTCCTCCTTTGTCGTCCCCTTCTCCTTGTGCCCTCCATCTTTCCCAACATCAGGGTCTTTTCCAGGGAGTCTTCTCTTCTCATGAGGTGGCCAAAGTACTGGAGCCTCAACTTCAGGATCTGTCCTTCTAGTGAGCACTCAGGGCCGATTTCCTTGAGAATGGATAGGTTTGATCTTCTTGCAGTCCATGGGACTCTCAAGAGTCTCCTCCAGCACCATAATTCAAAAGCATCAATTCTTCGGCGATCAGCCTTCTTTATGGTCCAGCTCTCACTTCCGTACATTACTACTGGGAAAACCATAGCTTTAACTATACGGACCTTTGTTGGCAAGGTGATGTCTTTGCTTTTTAAGATGCTGTCTAGGTTTGTCATTGCTTTTCTCCCAAGAAGCAGGCGTCTTTTAATTTCGTGACTGCTGTCACCATCTGCAGTGATCATAGAACCCAAGAAAGTGATCATAGAACCCAAGAAAGTGAAATGCTTCTTATTCCCATGCAAGTGTGCGAAGGAGTGCACAAGTAGCCTTGGACTGTATAAAATGGGAAAAATAGACAAATAAGAATTATTAAAAGTGTGACATGCTTCATCTACTAAAACGTGCCTATATAAAAGATTGCCCAGTAACATGTACAATGAGTAATACAATCATTATAGCAGTTCTTCTTAGTTGGTTTAAAAGCAAAATGATCATAGAGAGTAATTCCTCTTTGTTTGACTTAGTAGATCTACTACTACTTTTCTGAGAGAATATTCAGGATTTCAGATTCTAAAATGAATTTTCAGTGTGGTATCTTGGTTTACAATTAAGTGTGGCTATGTGAAGCAGGCAGTAATTACAGAAGATGAGCCCTTCAAGATCAGACCAATGGGTGTAGGTACAGTAGGTACTAGTATACATGCAGAAGGTTCCATCTTCAACCCCTTCCATCTCCAGGTAGGGCTAGGAAAGATTCCCTGCTTGAAAGCCTAGAGCTTGTAGAGCTGTGGCCGGTTAGAAGAAGAAGAAGAGTTTGGATTTGATATCCCCCTTTATCACTACCTGAAGGAGTCTCAAAGCGGCTAACATTCTCCTTTCCCTTCCTCCCCCACAACAAACACTCTGTGAGGTGAGTGGGGCTGAGAGACTTCAAAGAAGTGTGACTAGCCCAAGGTCACCCAACAGCTGCATGTGGAGGAGCAGAGACGCAAACCTGGTTCACCAGATTACGAGTCTACCACTCTTAACTACTACACTACACTGGTTAGTGTAGACAGTAGTGAGCTAGAAGGCTAGAAAATTAATAATAATTAGAATAATACATTCATTATTTATTAGACATTTTAGTCACTTGTTACCTAAAAGGTTTCCGAGTGGCTTGCATTTAAAAAAATGCAAATAATGACTTGAAGTGGAATCCTTGTTTACAGACACTAGCCTTCGGCCTTCGTGTTTCTCATCTGTTGCAAATAACTCAAGATTACAGCTGCAATCCTGTGAATTTACAGGAAGAGTAGCTCAATTGGTGGAGTGTAAGACTTAATATCAGGGCCATTGGCAAAAGAATCCTGCATTGCCGAGGGTTGAACTAGGTCAGGCATAGGGAAACTCAGCCCTCCAGATGTTTCGAGACTACAATTCCCATCACCCCTGACCACTGGTCCTGTTAGCTAGGGATGATGGGAGTTCTAGTCCCAAAACATCTGGACGGCTGAGTTTGCCTATTCCTGGACTAGATGATCCTTGTGGTACCTTCCAACTCTACAATGCTACGCATACTTATTTGGGAGTAAATCGTATTGAACTGAGTAGGTAAGCATAGGATTGCATTGCACAATTAAGTGAGTTCCCTTCTGACAAGACAGTCATCTGGGGGCGTCTCCGTGACACAACTTTGCTAATTGAAACTTGCATTGCTTGACTTTTTCACCTCTCTTTTTAGTGCTCAGATTCTACTGGTCTGCCTTTCTATGTATCTAGCCATCTATATGCTGCCTGTTTCCAATAATAATAAATTAGCTGGAGATTTGGTCACAAAATATTTTTGTGTACATTATTTATCAAGGGAAATGTTTAATGCTTCTTGATTACAAAACAACTGCACACTACTTGGAACAGTTCCTAAGGTCTAGCCGTCCCAAATGCTAGAGCAGGGACAGCCAATGAGCTGCCCTCCAGATACTGAGGACTACAATACCCATCAGCCCCAAACAGCACGGGCAGTGGTTAGGGATTATGGGAGTTGCAGTCCACAGTATAGTCTGCTCCCTGGGGTAGAGCACGTCCAGAGGGAGGCAACTAGGATGGTGATGGGGTTTGGACCGCAAACCCTGTGAGGGATGGTTGAAAGAGTTGGCCATGTTACCTGGAGGAGGTAAGCTAAGGGGAGAGCTGACAGTTGACTACAGAAGATGGAACAGACCTATTCTAGATCCCGTGGGTGGAAATTGTAGGTAAGAAGGTTTCAGCTAGGAACAATTTTCTAATGGTAAGATCTTTTCAATAGTGGAAAATGCTGCCTCTTTTGCTGCAGGTATTTAAGCAGAGGCTGGATGGGCATCCTTCAGGAATGCTGTAGATTATTACACTAGGCTGTGGATTGGACTTGATGACCTTCAGGGGCCTTCTAGCTCTAAAATCCCCTGATTTTATGATTTCCTTGGATGAAGAGTTTTATCAAATTGCAGCTGTCTTTTTTTGTTGTTCCTGGTTCTCTCTATTTGTGTATACTGTATGTTTCCCACCATGGGGCATCAGGTGGCTTTTTTGGGCGGATGAGCAATTTAGGTCAGGAACTTGACATGAGGGAAGAATTGAATGTATTCATGCAGCACAATGGCCTCAATTTTGCTCCCCTCCCACTTTTAAGCTATTATTAAAAGCATAGGAGATTTTCTAAAGTCTTAGCTCCTTTGGTCCTTAAAGGGCAACATCATGTCTCTGACTTTTGGCCCAAAGCAGTTTATTACATATATTATTCTGTCTCCTTTAATGTCCTGCATGTTCAGTTTATGGACTGACCAGTGTTGGAAACATAGTGCCGGATTAAAAAGGACATTCTTCTGATCCAGGTTGGCCCATAAAATGTTAGTTGAAGAATAGCCAATGTGGTGCCACCAGATGTTGTTGGACTCCAACTTCCATCATTTCTGACCATTGGCTGTAATGGCTGGGGCTGATAGGAGTTGGAGTCTAACAACATCAGGAGAGTGCTATGTTGACTAGCCTTGCCTTAGTTCTTTTTGCTGCAAATTAACACTGTTTCCTCCTTGGGAATCTGTGTGCCAAGGGTTGGGTGGTGGGTGGGGAAATAGCTCGGTGGCAAAGTATCTTCTTTGCATGCAGAAGCTCTCAGGTTCAGTCCCCAGCATCTCCAGGTAGGATTGGAGATTGGCTGCCATCAGCCTTGAACAAGCAATACTGAGCTATACAGTATAAGGCAGCTTCCCATGCTCCTATCCACGTACCACATGTAAGGATGGGTATAGATATCAGTTGTTTGATATCTGTAGATGAACATTGTTCTATTGAAGACCTATTCAGAGCTTGAATTTGGTGCCTTCTGATAAACTAGTGGGGATTTAGATCTCATGTTTACTAAGTATGGCCAAACTCAAATTGGGCTGAACAAGATTTGGGGGGGGGGATTTTTTAGTCATAAATTTTACAATTGTTCGTTTCACACTGTTTTCCTGTTTAAAATATTGTCACTCTGCTCAGAGTCTGTAGGAAGGGCAGAATCAACATTTAAATGAGCAATCCAGCATTATTTTAATTACTTGTGCTTTACATTAAACTAGCATTATGTTACACCCCCCAGACTCTCCCTTTCATTCTCTGGTTTGCAACTTGATTACTTCCTCAGTCTCTTGCCTTCTTAGTTCTCAGACTTGCAACTACATCACTATTTTAGGACTTGATCAGTAGGAAAGCTCTACTGAAATGATTCAGACTTACTTCTGAGTAAACGTGCATAGTATGGGATGGGGTGTGTGTGTGTGTGCTGAAAATCTGGCCATGTTGGATTTCCATAGATGGCAAATGCAGCCGATGGTTAGATTGACCAATTGACTAGAGAGGTTCCTAATAAAAGCTCTTCAAATGCTTCCATTCAGGATGTGCGATCGAAACGGTGGAAGACGGCTCAGGCAGTGGCTGATTGAACAAATTGATAGCGGGATGTATTCTGGCCTGATCTGGGAGAATGATGAGAAAACCATGTTCCGTATCCCATGGAAACACGCAGGGAAGCAGGATTACAACCAGGAGGTGGATGCATCCATATTCAAGGTATGAATATGCCTTACATCAATGCTGCAAATGTCAAATCTGTTTATTTTCCTGAGTGTCTTAGTAGTTGAAATTTTCTATACCTTTATAAAAGAGAACAACAACTTTTCAAGTCACAACTCTCGAGGTTTCCGTAAGACTTTTGGAGGGTGCATTTTCACAAAATATTGAAGTCTGTAGGGGCTTGTCCTCTGAATTAAGAACATAGGAAGACCTCAGTTGGCTCAGACCATAGGCCCATCCAGTCTACCATTCTGTTCTCACAGGGCAAACCATATGCCCCTGGGAAGCCCACAAGTACAACAGCGCTCTCCCCACTTGTGATTCCCAGCAACTGTTACACAGAAACATGGCGCTTCTGATCTGACAGGGAATCATAGGATCGTAGAGTTGGAAGGAATCCTGAGGGTATGATAGCCATTTTCAAATATCTAAAGGGCTTTCACATGGAAGATGGAGCAATCTTGTTTTCTCCTGCTCCAGAGGGTAGGACCCAAACCAATGGCTTCGAGTTGTAAGACAGGAGATTCCAACTAAACTGCAGGAGGAACTTTCTGATGGTAAGAGCTATTTGACAGTGGAAAGGGCTTCCTCAGAAGGTGGTGGTGGGCTCTCCTTCATTGGAGGCTTTTAAGCAGAGGTTAGATGGCCACCTGTCATAGAGGCATTAGTTGAGATTCCTGCATTGCAGAGGGTTGGACTAGATAGCCATCATGGCCAGTAGCCATGGATACTTTTATCCTTCGTGAATTGGTCAAATCCCCCTTTAAAGCCATCCAAGGTGGTGCTCATCACTACCTTTAGTGGGAGCAAATTGTGCCATATGTGAAGAAGTCCTTCCTGTTGTCTGTCTTCCTGTATTCAGCTTCATTGGATGACTCTGGGTTCTAATATTACGAGAGAAGGAAAAACTTTCTCCAAAACATGCATAATTCTATGCACTTATATCATGTCCCGCCCCTACTACGAACTAAAAACTAACATTTTGAAGTTGCCCAAGCCTCTTGGTCACTTTGGTTACCCTTCCTTGGCTTATTCCCAGTGGTTTTTGTAGTCTTAAGTTTCTTTTAAAAACCACCTGATTAAAAACGGCTTCTTACTACACTTTACTGAAGCTTCGTTTATTTCAGATACCAGTAATTATTTTTACGCTTCCCTTCAAACTATAGCTTCCCCAAGGCAGTTTACATTACTATGAAAATATTCTGTTTTATTTAAAACAAATATTAAAATGTACAAATGTTTCATAATGAAACAGCCAGTTTAAAAATGCTCAAAATAATAAAAATCGGTAAGAACAAACTTTCTTAAAAACCCGAACCAAAGGAGCCAGTCATATAGATCTCAGAAGGGAACTCCATTGAAAGGTCCTATCTGTAGTGCCTGCTAGCCTAACTGATCTTAAAATGCAGAAACATGAGTAAGGCTTCCAAAGCTCATCTCATGCAGCTGGAGTAGCTTTTTCATAGAGAATGTGTGAAAGAATACATTTTTTCAAAGGAACATATTTTTTGTGTATTTATGTGCTGCATGGTACTCAATCTGTTAGCTGTGCAAATCATCCTATAGTGACACCTAGTGAGAGAGAAAAGCAATACAATACAGCTTTGCATACAATAGAAGGAAAAGTGCTCATACAATTTATATAGGATACCCATTTGAACTTTTAAAATAGAGAGACTGTGATGTAGACTTTAAATGATGAGGGGAAGCATAGAGAAGACATGAAATGGAATGGGAATGACATTTAATAAGACTGGAATGCCCACTGAGGCACTTGAATGGCAGGGATGATCTTGCTTAGAGATTGTTCTCAGTGAAAGTTCACTTATTTTTTCCTCTCCATTTGGAACCTCAGAAAGCAGTGGTACCTCTTTGTGAGAAACTTTCCTGCTTATCCTCTAGGCTTGGGCAGTCTTCAAAGGGAAATTCAAGGAAGGTGATAAAGCTGAACCAGCCACATGGAAGACAAGGTTACGCTGTGCCTTGAATAAGAGCCCCGACTTTGAGGAAGTGACTGACAGGTCACAACTGGACATCTCAGAGCCATATAAGGTCTACCGCATTGTTCCAGAGGAAGAACAGAAATGTAAGTGTATTGGAACCAAGCAGGATCTCATGGTGTAGCTCACAGTAGGTTCTGCTTCAGACCACAGGCAAGAGATGATTTCTTTAAAGACATAAACGAAGTTTCTTCATATCTATTGTAAAGCAAGCCCCAAATATCTATGTGTTGTGAACAAACTGAGGGGTTGTTCTCCAGGAGAAAATGAATTTTGGGAGGAAATACAGTGTGGGAACATGTGTGTGTGTGTGTTTTAAAACTGCTTTATATTTATTTTATAAAGAAAATGGAGATGTAAATTTCCTAATAAATAAATTTCTTCTCCTGATTCTATAGTTACTTAATCATCTTCATCGTAGAGCTTTGCAAACGGAAATATTATCTACCTGAATTCAAAAGTTGCAAACCACTTTGAAACTGAAGTAAAAGACTGATTGTGAGTTGAATGCGCCACAGGATTGTGTCTGCTGCCCCCCCTTACATGCATGCTATAACCTGCAGTAGAATCTGCTTGTGCACGAACTGTTTGCATGTAGGGATGCAGACTGTGTCTATTTACTGGTTCCCAGTTGCATGCAGAGTCTGTTCACATGTAGGCTCTCTTGGAAGTTATGAATGCATGCATGTGGTGCAGCTAGTGTGCATGATCTTGCTCCCCCTTGAACACACATCAACCACCAGTCCTTATGTGTAATGTGCTGCAGTTGCCATGACAGCTGGTCATTCATCAGTTATTCTGTCTAGGTAATATCCAAGAACAATGCATAAGAACATGGGAAAAGCTGCCTTATGCTGAGTCCATCTAGCTCAGTGTTGTCTACACTGATTGGCAGAGACTCTTCAGGGTTTCAGAAATTACATTCCCAGTCCTACCTGGAGATGTCAGAGATTGAACCTGTGACCTTCTGTATGCAAAGCAGGTTCTGTACCCCCAAAGTGGGAGATGGAGCTTGCTACACATCAGGATTTGATTTACACACAAGTAAAAGAAATTCATCAAGGTGCTTTTTTTCCTCTGATGGCGTCCACCACTCCCTTGACTGATGCAGCTTTCTTTGAAAACCACACCACATTACTATGTGTCTTGCATTCCGCGAAGTCTCCATTCGTATCAAATCCCAGTGTCAAAGTGCTGTGAGAAAGCTTTTACGGCACCTTTTCTTGTCAGCCTCGGCACCCACACCCCACTGCTCGGTTTTGCAAAGCCCCAGATGTCAAGGATACAGAGCAACAACTTCGCACATTTGCCTTTTGCCGGAGTAAAGCAGAGCTGTGCATTTGTGGTTACAGTAACAGAACACAGAACGTCTGTCTTTGAAATGTCCGGTATTACACGAGCCTCGCTCTGTTTTATTTTTATCTGTGGTTTTTGGTGTGTGGTGACTTTTCAAGCATACAAAATTGAGCTGTCAAGAAATCACCCGCCCCATAAGGCTGCAAGGCTTAATGCTCATGCAAACGGCTTGTAGTTTTTCTGGAAAACTGTCCATTGTCTACTAAGTCAGCTCACCTTTTTTGGTGGGCAATGTTGTGGCAAGGCATCCGGGCCCCTGCAGTGATCCGGTGTGAGGCCGCGTCACTGGTCCATTGTGGCCCCACTGGCCAATCAGTGCCAGTAGGGGGCGTGGCCGTGGGAAATTAAACCGTGGTGCGGCCCGCCCCCCCTCACCTATTCACCAGATCTCCCAACCTACCCACCCTCTTTTCTTGTTTTGCTCTGACATGACCTTGCTATGGACAAATGTCGGCTGCCATATTGTTGGGACCGGATAGGATTTTTTCCACTTGGCAAATTGGTTTTTGCCTACCTTGTAGCAATTGTCACAACCTTGTGAAGTTAGGCATTGGGTAAGCCTTTGTTTGGATGGAGGAGAGGTTGTAGCCTCTGCCTGCATCTCCTCATTAAGGGTATCCTGTTAAAGGGATCCGCAGGTGTGGATCCTGGCTGATGCCTGGATGTGGGCTAGGGCCATGCCACGACCCCAACGGGGACCCCTCGGGTTGCCCCTATTTGACGTAACTCAGGCATAGGCAAACTCGGCCTTCCAGATGTTTTGGGACTACAACTCCCATCATCCCTAGCTAACAGGGCCAGTGGTCAGGGATGGTGGGAGTTGTAGTCCCAAAACATCTGGAGGGCCGAGTTTGCCTATGCCTGACGTAAGTCATAGGGCTCCTCCTACTGGTGGTTTACCCTTAGTTGGACTCCCTGCAGGTGGGCGGGAGTCGAGATACAGCCTGGCTTCACCCAATGCCTAAGCCAGTGTTTTTCAACCACTGTTCCTGGTGTGCCGTGGGAAAAATTTGTTTATTTGATTCCTATTCAAGAGAATTACTTTATATATAGTCAATATAGGCACAGAGTTAATTTTTTTAACATTTTCTAATGGTGGTGTGCCTCGTGATTTTTTTCATGAAACAAGTGTGCCTTTGCCCAAAAAAGGTTGAAAAACACTGGCCTAAGCCAAACTGCTCACATCTGTAACCAATAAAGTTGTGACTTTTTTGAACCCATAAACCTAAATACTCATGTCTGTGTGTTTATTAGCCACTAGGGAACTATGGGTCACGGGGGTCTTGGCACGCAAACAACCTGGATCGCAGGGTATTGTCAAACAGTTTTCAGATTATTTGGAGTGGAAAGTAGGATGGCCGTTACTGAAATACCTAAAACCCTCTTGCAGAGGGTCAAACAGCATCCCAAAGTCGCCACTCTTTTAGAATAGTTTGTAATGGTAATTAAATTGTGTTTCTTCCCAGGCAAAATGGGGATGGGGAATGGGTGCGGCTTGAGTGAAGTAACGGAAATGGAGTGCAGTGCTTCTGCAATAGATGACTTGATGAAAGAGGTAATTAACACCCCCTTTACACATGCTAATATATCACTTTATTTCTTCATACTTTCTTTTTTTTTTGAAGGGTCAAATGTACAGTATATGTATTTTTGTATGCATTAGTTGGCATTACAAAAAGTGTGAATTTCAAAGGATGGCTGTGCTTCAGTTAATGTATTGCTTTGGAAAGTGCAGATTTTGTAAGTTCACATTTAAATGTGAAATGAATCAAATTTCTCCTCTGTCCCTCTCCACACATGCTCATTCCTTGCACACCTTTGCCCTCGAGTGTCCAGGCTGTATGGCTGAGGAGGGCTTATGTGTATTGCCATACCGGGACTGGGATGATGGTGTTAAATTCCCTTCATTCCATCCCCATTCACTCCACCCAGAACAAAATTTACTGTACCATTTCAAATTTTCATTTGTTTTATTTATTTAGAAAGCTTCATATATTGTTTAATTAAAAACAAACAAACCTGTAAGCTGTTTACATAAATAAGTTAATAAAATATTCATTTTTTTAAAATAGCAAATAAATACATTAAATATATGGTGGATGAAGTAATCAGAATATAAATGAAAGGAAAAGTTTTCAAAACAAATACACTTAATAAAATCAAAAGTGTTTGTAGGCTTGCCTATACAAAAAAGCCTTAGCAGGCAAAGAAAGTAAGACAATAAAGGGGCCTTCCTAACATCAATAGGCTGGGAGTTCCTAGGAATAGCTGCTGCCACATTACAATATTGATTTCTTGCCAGTGCAGATCAAACATTGTAAATGTGCAAGTTCTGCAGATTGAAATGTGCGCTTATTGGGTAGCTATAGCATTCTATTAAGCATGAAATGGGAACTATGGTTAATGGACTCCAAACAAGGCCAGAATTTGGAAGCCACCTTTAAAACACAGTTTGGCCCTTCTTCTTCTTCTTCTTCTTCTTCTTCTTCTTCTTCTTCTTCTTCTTCTTCTTCTTCTTCTTCTTCTTCTTCTTCTTCTTTGCTTATGAAATGATGCAGAAGTAAGGAAGGGCTTTAAGTCAGCGGCAGAGCCATCTGCATTGCACGTAGAGAAGCTTTCATGTTCAGTCCCCAGGACCCCCAGATAGGGCTGGAAACTCTGGTGAGTGGCTGCCAGTCAGTGTAGGCAATGTTGAGCTAGGTGGACCGATGCTCTGATTCAGTATAAGGCAGCTTCCTATGTTCTCACAGTAAAGAACTGCAGAAAAGCAGTTCTTCAGATGTAATGGGGAAGTTGGGCCCTGGAGATAATCCACTTATTGCACAGGGGAACACGCAGCCTTTGTGGGATACGAAATCCTTCCCCCATCTGGCATTTGGATTGTGTGCAAACCACAGTTTCACAACTGTCAAGCTGCAATTTGATTTGTGTGTGTTGTCTTACCTTAGGGGTGGTTTAAAAATTACTGAAACATAGAATGTGTGTGTGTGTGTGTGTGTGTGTGTGTGTGTGTGTGTTTGTATCTACTAGGTCTTTATAAGTATTACTCTTTATTTCTGGAGCGGCTCTTGGGAGACATTTTGTCATACAAAGCAGCAGAATAACTTTCAGGAGCATCACTGCTTTCAGGTTCCATATACAGTACTTATAATGTTAACATTGCCATTTCAATTGTCATCTCTCCCCCCCCCCCGCCTATAAACTTTCCAGCCCCCCTCTGCCGTGGATGAATACCTTGGCACAATTAAACGAAGCCCTTCACCGCTTCAGGAGAGTGGAAGAAATCCACCAATACCCGACTGGTGGACTCAGCAGTCAAGTCCTGGTAAGGCACTGTTATGTTTTCAGAAAGTCAAGATGCTCACATTATTGATACAGTAAACACCAGCACATGTATCTTAAGTTACAGGCAAAAGCTAAACATATAAGCTCTTCAGGTGTCCACGTGAAATTCATGTCTATATGAATACGTTCCAGTGTAGCCAGGAAAGTGAGGTCCTCAGATCATTCAGTAATAGGTAGTGGGTATTTACCCTTCCAGACTGAAAGTATAAATCTCTTAGCAACCATAAGGGCTCACAAAGTCTACTTTTGTCCTACCATTTGTACTACAGAAATACTTTTATAAATATAAATATATAAGCCATCTTGTTTAGGCAGGCACTGGTTTTAGTGGGCAAATAAGTATTTATCCAATGCTTCTGTTTTAGCTGCTGTTTCTGTTTTGCTTATAATGTAATAATTTTTTAAAAATAAAATAAAATAAATACATGTAACTTTTCTTTTTTTAAACCCACAGCTTTGCCACTGATGAGTGGGTTCACCGGCTATGAAGCAGTTCATTCAGGTATGGCGACTCTTCAGCTTCCTCCCTCAGTTAACATCTGGTACAGTTAGCCTTCATTTCATTTTGTTTTCAACCAAAGTCTATTTTTTTGGGGGGGGGATGTTAAAGATACCAAGAACTCCTGCTTCCCCACCCCCAGTAAAAGCAGCCCATGGTGACAGGCCCCTGTCAGAGCCACTATAACTTTGTAGCTGAAACCCCTTTTTCTTTCATGTTGTGTCTTTTAAACCAGGGGACAGGCACTGTGTTACCACAGATATTTGTGAGCCACTTTAGGAACTATTTTCTTTTGCCAAAGAGCAATATTAACAATGCTTTATATAAATAAGTAAATAAATTGGCCACATACAACCCCTTGATGGATAGTTGCCACATATCTCTTCACAGGCTATTCCCAGATGGTGATCAGCTTCTACTATGGCGGGAAGCTGGTGGGAAACACGACAACCTCTCGCCCCGAAGGTTGCCGGATCTCCCTTGGAGAGCTGCCTTATGCCTTGGAAAGCTTTGATCATGTGCGGTTCCCATCGGCGGACGTGATCCCAAACGAACGGCAGAGACAGATCACCAAAAAGCTCTTTGGGCACCTGGAGAGGGGTGTCCTTCTGCAGTCCAACAAGCAGGGCATTTTCATCAAAAGGCTGAGCCAGGGCCGGGTCTTCTGGAGCGGGAACACCATGATCTACAAGGACCGCCCCAACAAGCTTGACCGAGACGAGGTGGTCAAGATATTTGACACCAACCACTTTCTCAGAGGTACGGATGGGGGATGAATCCGATTCATTTCATGTGTAAAGACGAATCTACCTAATACCCAATAATGCAGGTGTGATTCTGCATCCTGCATAAATTATGTGTAGGTTCAAAATTTGCACAGAATTGCAATTTGTTTTGTCCCTTCTCTCCATGGGGAAGAGGGGAAAAAGATTTTGTCTAAGTCCTGAGTATTCTGTTCTTCACCCCCATCTTTTGAGGTTTCAGCAGGCATTGCCACACACAAACTTAAAATATTTTTTGCACTCTTACGGGCTAGAAACTTGTTTCATTTTTAAACAACAATAATGAAAAGCTGGGATTCTTAGAATTCTCCTCCCCAATGCATCTCTGAATATGTTTTGGGAATTCCCCAACCATGTGGAGCAAATTTAGGGGGCACATGGTGAGAGAAGAGGGAGGGGAAGTTCCACTGCGGAACTGTTTAGTAGGATGCTGTCCAAGATTATTATTATTTTTTTTAAAAAAGTAAGGACAGCCTTCACTGAATTGTATTTTTGAGTATCATAGAATCATTCATGCTTCTACAGAGACAACAAACCTCTGTACACACATAACATTCCCTTGTTCAGCATTCCAAGTACCTCTGTCTCCATTTCGTTACAGACCTACCTGCAGTTGGGCTCCCAGACACAGAGACAAATGACTTCTGCCTCTAATTAAAACATTTGCCATTTTCTTCTTCTAGAACTTCAGCAGTATTACAACAATCAAGGCCGCTTCCCAAACAGCAAAGTTCTTCTATGTTTCGGGGAGGAGTTTCCAGATGCTACCCCTTTACGCTACAAGCTGATCCTTGTTGAGGCAAGTATTATAGCCTGCCTTGGTGTCAGTCGTTTATATTATCTCTGTGCCCCTGAGTTCTTCTCTGACTTGAGTTCTCTCATTTATAGTGCAAGATGATCTTGTGACTTCCCAGTGTTAAATTCAGGGAAGTTCCTCCTTTCCCACCCACAGTTTAGCATCAACAATCAAGTGCAGCACATTTCTTTTCTGTTTTTAAAGCAGGCAACCAAGGTACTAGTCCTCATGTTTTGGGGAAAATGTTTTAAAATGTGCTTTATGCTCAGGGTTGCCTGATTTTGGTGTCAGTAAGGCATTCTGTTCCCCCAAGTTTGGCAAGTGAACCTGAGGTGGCCCTCCCCTTCCCTTTATGCAGGTAGGCCCCTTCACAGAGAGAGCTGTCTGCTCTTTAGATGGCTTGGTGTGCCAAAACATTTATTTGATAGCATTGACATGCTAAGCTGCTGTCTACAGAGAACACAGAAGAGTCATGTTCCCTGCCATTAAGGCTTGAAAGTCTACATACGAGCAAGGCCAGGAAAAGGGGAGAGAGGATTTTTATGGAAGAAGTCTTTCCAGGCATGGTCTGCGCTTCATAGCTCTGTGTCCAAGCATCCTTTTTTCTTTGCACTCCAGACCCACCAAAACCTGCTGGGTGGAAAAACCACACTCAGACACAGAACTTTTAAGTGCAGCCTGGAAAGGGTGTGGATAAGGATGGATAAGCCGTGTATTCACAAGGAGGTTTCTCTCATCATAATCATCATCTTATAGACAAGGCAGATAGATACAACCTCACACTTGACAGCCTCTTTCAAGTATTTCCTCTATCAAGTATTGCAACAAAAAAGAGAGAGACTACAGTAAGCCTGCAACTTACGCACATTTAACTTGTGCATGGTCAGTTTTTTTGTACTTGGCATTTTTAAAATTAAAAAACAGCAACAACTATAAAGGGGGTGGGCGCCCAGAAAAAAAAGACGTTGGCAATCCCGCCTGCCATTGCATCCAGTGTGTTTTGACTGTACATGATTTTGGCTTTAGGTGCAATCCCTGGAACATAACCCCAGCGTAAATTGAGGGCTTAGTGTACAGAATTGCTTATCCCGTAAGAAGAAGAATATTTGTGAGAAAGAGAGAAGAGTAGGACTAGCACTGAATATTAACCCAGGTTGCCAGTTTTGTTTCCTGGCCAAATTCAGGATGCTCTCGTTAGTGTTCACAGCCCTAAATGACTCCAGCCCCAAATACCTGAAAGACTGACTCAAGCCCCAAATACCGGAAAAACTGCCTCCTTCCCTTCAGACCACCTTGAGCACCAAGATCAGCAGACAGGTTCCTCTTGGTAGTTCTCTGCCCTCAGAGGCTTGGGGTGGTGGCAGCAGTCCAGGAGGACACATTCTCTGTGGCAGCCTGTAAGCTGTAGAACTCCCCACAGACGTACATCTCACACCTTCCTTATACACTTTCTGGCGATTGCTGAAGGCACACCTCTTTGCACGGGCTTTTGACACTTGAGATGTATATTTTTAAGACGTGCCTTATTTATGTAATTGCAAGTTGTTTTAAACTGCTTTTAATATTTTGTTGTCGTGTTGTGTTTTAATGTTGTAAGCCGCCTTGGGTCCTTATGGTGAAGGGCAGGATAGTAATAGTGATGATGATGATGATGATGATGATGATGATGATGATAATAATAATAATAGTATCCACAATTGAGTAGGACCATTCTGCTGCACATTCAATCCTTCAAAGGTACCACTGCTCAAAATAAGGATTTCTGATCTTCTCCCAACTTTAGATTGAGCAGCTGACTATTCGTCAGTTGGTGGAGGAAGCTGGGAAGAGCGACAGCAACTCTTTGATCCACCCGATAAGTGAGGAGCTGCATTATGACCAGATATATAGGAATTTCCAAGATTCTTGTGGACCACACCAAAGACCCATTTTCCGAGAAAACCAGCAAATCACTGTTTGAGAGAATCCTGGGCAAAACATTTGTTTTTTAAGGGTTCAGTTTAGATCTATTTTTGTATCACCATCATCCATTTAATTTTTCCTTTGGGGAACATTGTTCTGGGTTTTTTCATGTAGGTGTGTGTGTGTGTGTGTGTGTGTGTGTGTGTGTGTGAGAGAGAGAGAGAGAGAGAGAGAGAGAGAGAGAGAGACAGTTTGTGACATCTTGTTTCCCCATATGGAATTTGACATAAAAAAGGAAACAATTAAACATTCCTTTGGGCTTCTCAGCACTATAACATACATACAAAGTAGCTTTAAAACCAGTACAATACTGGGGTATTGCTGGATGGCTTGGTTTTTGAAAGGAAAAAAGTGGGGTTGTGTTTCAGCAGCTTTGATCCCAAAAAGAAACACACCATGTTGATTCATTGGCCTCAGAACAGAGAGGGACATATGTAGGGCTGTTTTGCTGTCTGGGTAATGCGTTTCTTGAAGAGGGGTGACGCAAGCTCCAACCACTGTATTCCCCCCCCCCCTTTTTTAGTATAAATGTCTGCATTTAGGGGAATATGGAAGTGTCCCCAAGAAACATATCTCCTTGTGTTGTTCAGTACTGGGCATATAGATGGAGCTTCTGTGTGTGTGTTCAGTGTACCTGGAATGTAAACAATATAGATAGATAGATGATAGATGAAGACAGATAGATAAATGATAGATAGATTATTGACGCATGCATGCACGCACGTGCACGCACACACACACACTGCAAGCCCCAGTGAATGAGAGACACTTCAACTGCAGAGAAGGGCTTATATGAGCTTTGTAGAAAGGGACTCAAAGGGGCTGATTCACATGTGCGTGTCAAGTCATCTGATTTCTGTGCACTCAATCACTGGCAGCTAAGCATGTGAGCAGAGTCCACTGAAAAGTCTAAGGGTGATGTGAAAATGTTATTGGTGGTGATCTCCAATAGCTTGTTCCCATGCACTGGCGGAGGAAGGGGGTGCGGTCCGCCCTGGGTGTCATCCCTGAAGGGTGTTGACATCACATTGCTATGCCGCCCCCACAGGACACTCATCCCACCCCCGCGGGCGGCTAGCCCTGCCCCCGGGTGCACAGGTAATTCCTTGATGTTGCGGTCATCAAGTGATAAATATGCATGTGTGAACCTAGGTTGGTTCCCCTGCTCCCAAGACGTCCATCTTTAGCTGTCTTGTGGCTGCTTTGCAATCTTTATATTTTCAATATATCCTGGTGAAAATTCTGTGATGACTTTGTTGACCAAGTGGCTTCTTACTTATGCTATTAAGAAACCACACCTAGCTATACATTTTTGCATCTATGTAATATATTCCTGCAAAGTTTTATTTTAGCTCATATTGCGTAGTTGTTTTTTTGCGGTGGAGGGGAAGGGTAGATTAAAATGCTAAGTCATTTGAGAACTAAACAGAATGCTGAACATATGAAACTTGTCTTATATGGAGTCAGACCATTGGTCTAGCTAGCTCAGTATTGTCTACACTGACTGGCAGCAGATCTCCTGACAGGAGGTCTTCTTCCAGCCCTGCCTGGAGATGATGGGGGATTGAATCTGGAACCTTTTGCATACAAAGCAGATACTCTAAAACTGAGTTGTGGTTCTTCCTGATTTTGTTTTATTCTTAAATAGTAACGTGTACCCCTCACCCCTATTAAGCTATGTTAACTATGAAGGGTTTCTCAGTAAACAAAATATCCCAAGAGCGAAATGTGAACATCTCTACTTGGTGAGACCAAGTACCCTAGCTCAAAAGGGCAAGTGATAGATACTTCAGAGCAGAGTTTGAGGACCAACCAAAGGGTCCCAGAATCAGAAGCTATGTAAATATCTGTTTATAGAGCTACATCAGCCTGGGCTCTTAAGGAGCTATAAGCACACATGCGCTTCAGAGATCCCTTGTGATTGCGAGCACACAGCTCTCCCATCCATTTCAGTGGAGGGAGCAGTTTCGTGTGTGCCAAGAGGTGAATGGGTGAGCACTGCAACTCATTTGTGCACATGGCTGTGTGGATTGGGCAATCTCTGTGTTTATGCCATGGTTGCAGCAGGAGGAAGGGGGTAAATCACTGTGTTACTTCTTGGTACATCAGGGGTGTGACACAATCACTGGGAGGGGGAGAGGAGAAGGAATTAATTGCTGCTTTTCTAGAGAGTCGCATGCCTCGCTCTGAGCAAACCCCTGAGAGAGCTGACCTTTGAGAGATGCACAAGAATCTTTCCTCGGAGGTGGTAGTTGTGACCTCCCCCCCCCGCATTGTAAATTGGGAAGAGGAATGTGCAGTAATCCCAGGGGAGGGACACACTTTAGAGTATTGTGAAAACAATGGTTGAAATCCAAAGATCATTGAGGGACAACATTCATGTGTGCTAAAGCATGTGTTCAGTGTTTGTACAGGTTAGGAGTGTGTACAAGCTATCATTAATACAGACCCAGCCTGTGTGTGTGTGTGTGTGTGTGTGTGTGTGAGAGAGAGAGAGAGAGAGAGAGAGAGAGAGCAGTCATGCAGATGCATTCATTGTTTGAAAAGGGGCATTATGTGCATTTTGCTGTCAGCTTAAAACCAAAGTGATTGCTTTGATCCTGTGCTACCAAGGTTGCATGATGGAGCACCCACATGGAGCTCCTACCTTGTGCAAAGTCTTGTCCACTGAGGGCAGAAGTGAGCAGGGAAGCTTGCACTCAAAAGTGTGTGACTATGCACCACTGAGAACAGACACAGGACTTTGAATCAGTCTGAATGTCTCCATCTATAGTAGGCAAAGTATTTATTGTAATTGCTTGTTTTGAAATGTTTTGTGATTGTGTACCAAAGGTACCCGCCAATAAATATCTATCTTTCGTAACCTCTTGTGTCTGCTTTCAAATGGGTAAATAAATTTAGTCTCACCTGATTATGCTTGCATTCGTCTTGTTGGGTGGTAGTGGTGCTTTTCTCTGTGTGTATTCTGGGGTGTGGGTGTGTGTTGGTGGGATTGTAGGGAGGTGGTGGTTGAAATCTGCATTTCAGTGCACAAAATATGTGGAGAGGTGCTAAACGAGTAACTCCCTTTCTTTTCTTCCACTGCTGTAGAATTTTGGGAACGGGTTTTTTAAAATTTGGGTATTATTATTTATAAAAATATTTCTGTACTGCTAGTTCGTTAAAAACAACACAGAACTGTTTGCAACAATTGTTCATAAAAAAACAATATGATTTAAAAAAACCATATTAATAAGTTGAAATCAGGTAACTATTGTGGAACGACATCTTCTTAACAGCCTGCATAAGCATGATGGAATACAATAGTTTTTACCAGGTGTTTAAAAGTTGAAACAGAAGGCACCACTTGAATCTCTATGGTCAGAGTATTCTAAATACTGGGCCAATGACACTAAAGGCTCAGTTCCTTCTTGTCAGATGAGCCTCACCAACTCTGGAAATGACCAACTATGTTCCTGCAGGGGTGTGAAACTTTAAACAGACTAGTCTACATTAATCTCAGGGTCTTGGGTTCAAGGGCAAAAGACTGGGCAAAAGATTCCTGTATTGCAGGGGGTTGGACTCATGTTCTCTCCAACTCTATGATTCTATGAAAAGCATCACAATAATGAATGATTTGCATTCTAGCTGAGGGCTGGGTAGGTTCTGTGACACCCCCCCCATCAAGAAAATCATTTTGTGCAACACTCAAGTAAATGCATGGGAATTCATTCTTTTTGTTGGAGAAAAAGAGTGGGTGTGACTTCTGTTGAACCATGAAGATTTGTCCTGGCTCAACATGGTGCTGGTCATGTAACAGGGCTTATGAAAGAGGGCTATATGTACAGCTCTCTGGTAGGGCTCTTAATAGGGGCCTGCAACAGAGTTTCCCCTAGTTGATGAGCATCGTATGCTAAGTTGTATTTAAAGGGATGTTGCATAGGGGGCAGAAAGCAACACAGCCATTACTGTGGCATCAGCTTTCAAGGAAGGTGGAAAGCAAGGCAAGGATTACATTGTAGCTCGGAGGTGGGGGACCTCAGGCCCAAATGCAGCCCTCTGTGCCTCTTTGGTCATTGAACTCTCCCCAGGTGACAGCCCTCACCAAACCCTACTTTGCATCCTCCTCGAAAGTTTTTGCCCAGCCGGAAGGTGTCCTTGAATTTTGATTATGACCTTTGCTTGCCTGGATGGAGAGGAGTGTGTGAACGTGTGTAAAAAGTTGCATTTTGTATATAGGCAACAACCTTTCTATTTGATGCTCCTCCCACATTTGCCTCTGGAATGCGGCCCTCAGAATATTGCCCAGAAAGGAATGCAGCCCTCAGAATGAAAATGCTTCCTCAACCTTGCTGTAGATGGAAGCCATTCTGTGCATGAGAGCAGAAGACTTGCCAAGGTTCAGGCTAGCAGCAGTTTTGTGCTTGGCTTCAGGTCCAATGAATCTGAAACCTGGAAAGATCCAGCGGGATGCTCCAGCTTCCCTTGGTATTGACCTGATGGGAATGAAGAGAGGCTAAAACCCACCAGAGGTTGCTTTCAGTTAAAACAAGCTCTCAGGACCGTGAACACCGGGCTGCATCTGCTTCCTCCAAATCTCTTGTGTCTATGCAAAAATGTGTTGGAAAATCAGCAGCTGCTTTTTTTTTTTTAAAAAAAATAAATCTTTTTGCAGTGAAAGGGCTGGCTATTGCTCAATGTGAAATTTCAGGCCATTTCCAAAAAGTATGCCTCTGATTTCTTCTTGGCATTGACTTTTGTAATCTGGGACATTCTCTGCAAGATGCTTCAATTCAACTGCTCTAAAATAAACATTTGCAGAAGAATTTAAGAAGAGGCGGGCTGCTGGATCAGGCCAAAGGCTCATCTAGTCCTGTTTTCACAGTGGCCCAATGGATGCCGATGGGAAGCCAACAAGCAGGACCTGAATGGAAGAGCTCTCTTCCCATTTGTGATACCCAGCACTTGGTGTTCAGAGACAACAGCTTACAATCATTGAAGAGCTTACAATACTTACTAAGCATAAGGGGAGAGGTCTCTGCCCTGGAGAGCTTACAGTCTAAGATCTGACACAGGAAAAAGATCTAAGGAAGGGGAGGCAGGAACAGGCAATGAAAGAACCTGAGCTATTTCAGTCGCCTTTGTTTTGGCTTATTAGTTACAGAAGGGCAAGGGGGGTCAGGAGTGGAGCCAAAACTATCATGGAAAAGGTGTTCAGTAATCCCGTTTACCACACAAATGGCCAGAGAGTACTAAAAGTAAAATGGAGGATGTGGTTCCACCTGTGTTGCACTTTTGTATGAAAAAGCCACTTCGTGCTTGGGTGCCCTAGACCACATCTATGCCTTACACTTAAAGGAGTATTATGCCATTTTAAACTGTCATGGCTTCCCCCAAAGCGTCCTAGGGACTGTAGTGTGTTAAGAGCCTTATTCCCCATACAGAACTACAATTCCCAGGGTGCCTTGGGAAGAGGCACTGATTGTTGTACTGATGTAGTTCTGTGAGGGAATAGGGGTCTGCTAACAACTCTCAGTACCCTCAACAAACTACAGTTCTCAGGATTATTTGTGCGGGAGCAATCTTGTTTAAATATATTGTGTGTAGGCAGCCTAAGGAAATAGATTGATTCATGTGCTTACTGTCCAAACCAATAACCAGGTCTCCCCCCACTCCTCATTTACAGAAAGACACACAGGTAGAGTTAAATTCTGGAGCTTGGTGTTCCAGGAAGAGAATTATTCTACCATCTGTCAGACAGATGCTGCTGATGTCCTTTTGTTCGGAAAGCGAGAGAGTAAGACAGCAACACTTCAGTTTTCCAGCTGGAAGGCAGAACTCCCTTGATGAGGTCTGATGCTGCATTGCAGAATAACCATTGATTAAATAAGGGATTCCCTGCCAAGGCTCATGGTTGTAATTTGCTAATGATTCTGCACTGGTGCTTTAAAGCTACAAGAAACCCATCAGTTTAAAAGACCATTTGCTTTCATGTGGAGATGGAAATGCAGGTTTCAAGCAGCAAATTGCTCCTTTTCTTAGCCTGAGTTCACACCCTCCAACATTTCTCCAATGAAAACAAGGGCATCCTATTCTACACCAGGAAACTTCTCCTGCATTGGATCTCACCACACACATAGACGTCATATGCACATCTACATTGATCACATTGAGCCAATTGCAACCTATGCGCCAAACCTGCCTCGCAGGATTGTTGTAAAGAAAATATGTGCGAGGGAAGGCATCGTGTACAACACCTTCCACAGATAAAGGGAATGAAATAAAATTTCAGCTGTAAGCTGCTTTGAGTAAAGGGAAAAGGTGGGAAATGATTATGATGGTGGAAACTGTGAGAATGATCAGGAACATACCAGAGGGTAAACCCATTGAATGCAGTGGGACTTACTTCTGAGTAGAAATGTTTCAGACTGCAGTGTAAGGCTGTCCAGCCTTTGCCCTGTTACCTGGGAGTAAGCTCCATCGAATATAGTGGGACTTACTTCTGAGTAGACTGTGTAAGGTTCCATTTTCAATAAAGGAATATTTATCTATGCATTTCCCAAGAAACAACTGGCTGCTGAAGCATTGCAATGAAATATTTTGAAATGGATTGGTGACCTTTTCCTTCAAAATTATAGGAAGGGTTTTGTATGGCAGCTTCACCATTTCCTTTCGGTACAAACAGGACTTTTGCACTTACACATATACAACACTTTTAATTATTCTCCAAGATGTGAGGGGAAGGAAAAAGGAAAAGCAGGACATTCCGGGATCAAATCAGAAACTGGGGTGGCTTCTGTAATTCTGGGACTGCCCCTGGAAAATCAGGACACTTGGTATGTGAGTTTTGCTTTTTAAAATTGCTCACTCATGCCTTGCCACTTAGCTTTCAGACCAAGTGCACACCAACTTCTGCAACCTCACCTTCTCATCTGTGGGTGGGGGAAATCTCTAAGTCAGAGCCTGGAGTGGCCCAGTTTCTCACAAGACTGATGCAAATCGTTTCTCTCTGTCAAATGACTTTCATTACAAATACTTTCTCGGTGAAACTTGGCACATCATGATTCAGGCTCGAGTGTATTTTCTGTCCCCTCTTTTTTTGTATAATAGAACATGTGATATGTCCTATATGAGGGTAAAATTTGCTGGTGGTACATTTTGAAGCGCAGGTGCTCATGATGAAAGCCCCCGTAGCTGCACCTGCAATGAGAGCGCAGTTGTGCTCCTGGCCAGCTTGCAGGCTTCCCATTAGGGCATCGAGTTATCAACTGTAAGAGAAGGATGCCAGATTAGATGGGCCTTTGATCTGATCCGGCAAGCTTTTTTCATGTTCTTAGCTATGAAAACAAACATGCAGGCCTATGTGTTGTTTCTAATTATGCAGGCAGCTATGTTGATTTATTATGATACACACAACACCCTATGCAAAGCTACTTGGGAGTATGTGCCATTGAACTCAGAGGTGCTCAATTCTGACTGCACGGGTTCAGCTTGATAAAGCTTTAGCCAAAGATACTCATCCAGCAGAAACGCAGCCTTTAGCTTTCAATCAGAAATTCAAACCATCTTGCAAAGAACTATAGCCATTTAAACCAGTGTTTTTCAACCTTTTTTGGGCAAAGGCACACTTGTTTCATGAAAAAAATCACGAGGCACACCACCATTAGAAAATGTTAAAAAAATTAACTTTGTGCCTATATTGACTATATATAAAGTAATTCTCTTGAATAGAAACACAAAGAAAGTATTTTATAATCTTGGACTTAAGAGCAGGGGTCCCCAAACTAAGACCCGGGGGCCGGATGTGGCCCAATCACCTTCTAAATGCTGCCCGCGGATGGTCCAGGAATCAGCGTGTTTTTACAGAATTGGAACCTGTCCTTTTATTTAAAATGCATCTCTGGGTTATTTGTGGGGCATAGGAATTTGTTCATATTTTTTTCAAAATATAGTCCAGCCCCAAGTAAGGTCTAAGGGACTCTAGTCTTGTACCTGAGTGACTTTTTGTGACAAAGACATGAGTGGAGAAGCTCCTGAGACATCCTGACATGATATAGGCAGAGGGCCTTCTCGGCAGTGGCTTCCACCCTGTGGAACGCTCTCCCATCAGATGTCAAGGAAATAAACAACTACCGGTATCTGACTTTTAGAAGACATCTGAAGGCAGCCCTATTTAAGGAAGTTTTTAATGTTTGACATTTTAGCATGTTTTTAATATTTTGTTGGGAACCGCCCAGAGTGGCTGGGAAAACCCAGGCAGATGGGCGGCGTATACATCATCATCATCATAATAATAATAATAATATAGAATTTATTATTATTATTATTATTATTAGGCTCCAATACAGAAAATACTACAAAAGCACCAGACATCTTCAGTACAGTACTCTGCTCTCTCATCCAAATGAAACTCAGGCTGCAAAGGGACTTTTCAGTTTTCGTGAAACCGATGAGCGGGCACCACTATTAAACAAATCCATTTGTTTTCTAGCTTCTTGGTTTATTTATTTTTTAAAGGGGTGGGCTTAAAACGAACCTAGGTAGTTTAAAACAAAAACAAAAAACCAAGCATCACAGTGCCATCCTGTACTTGCCTACAATGGAACTCGCGCCAAGGTAAGTGCATTTAGAATTGCAGTCGGGAAACTTTTAAGTAAACTTTTAAGTAAATATCACGAGGATTGGCTTGTTTGGTTGGTTTTTTTTTTGCGGGGGCGGCAGTTGATTGGTAGGCAGGAAAACATGGAGACGCGACACTTTTCCTGGCATTCCCCAGCGGACAAGGGAACTTAAGGCACAGCCGCCAGCCGCGCGAACTTTAAAGCCGGATCTGCTTCCCTTGATTAAACACCACCGCATTAAGCAAGCCTTGGAAACGCAGCAAGTCTTTTCTCGCACCTGTTCCTGAAGCAGCACAATATCTCTTTCCCCCCCCACAGAACTACAAATCCCAGCAGGCTATGCGGGAACAGGTGGCGGAAGGAAGGTGGAATGTTTTCAGCCCGCTTTTCCAGAATACGCCGATTCACGGGTCGCGCGCTTGGCCGTGCTGCTTGTTGGGACTTGAAGTCCCCCCCCCCCGCTCTTCCAAGCGACGGTGTTTTGTCCGCGGAGGGGGCAGAGCAGGTCTGGCCACGGTGCACCCCGGGAGCTGTAGTCGGAGACGGGCTGACGAACCGTGGCGGCGGCTTGCGGCCCGCTCTTTCCACCCCCCCTCCCGCTTCTAAGATGCGCGCGCCTACATTGGCCTCGGAACCCCACTTGCGACAAGGCGCGCATGGCGCGCAGGACCCCTTCAGGGCCACGCCGACGGCTGAGGAGGCGGGGAACTCCGGCAGGCCGGAGGGCGCTGATGATTGGCCGGCGGGAGGGCGAAGGAGGGAGGGAGGTGCTTTTGAGGCGGCCGGCGCGGCTGCCGCGTCCAGGGCCGTGCAGTGCAGTGTAGCCTCGGCGCTGCTGGGGCAAGGCGGGTGTCTGTTTTCGGCTCTGTGTACAAACGCGGGCTGACCCTGATTGGCTGAAGGAAGGCAACAACAACGGCCGGGACGTTTTTCCCACGGCACACCAGGCAACATCTCGCGGCACACTAGTGTGCCGCGGAACAGTGGTTGAAAAACACTGCATTATATCACCTCATTCACTTGCCAGAACAAGTAAAGTCTGTCTAATGTCCTGGTACAGTGGTACCCCGGGTTACGTACTTAATCCGTTCCGGGTTACAGTATGTAACCCGAAAAGGACGTAACCCGAACAATTCGTTCTGCACATGCGCAGACCAAAAAAACTGCGAAAAACGCTCTGCGTATGCACAAATCGTGTGTGCGCCAGGTTGCACTTCCGGGTTAGCAGAGTTCATGACCCGAAAAGTACGCAACCTGGAACGTACGTAACCCAAGGTATGACTGTATTCCAGCAGATGATTATTGCTTTGAAAAACGTCCTGGAGCTCTCCTGTGTGCCCTGCCCATCAGTCCCTGAGCTTTTGAGCCAACCCTTGGAATTGCCACCTTGACAGATTTGACCTGCATGATCAGCAGGCAATGATTTTTTATTTCTGTGCCATAAAAACCTGCATCTCCTCATCTCTCCATATGAAAACTCTGTCCCTGCCCCGCCACCAGTTGGCAAATGTACACAGAGATCAATGACAGCTAACATGAATGCAGATTTGGGAAGGGGGTCAGTAGGCAAGATGCACTCAGTAGGTCCCCATTAAAACAAGGGCACATCTAGTCCTGACTCCTGTTCTCACAGTGGCCAACCATATGCCTGCAAGCAGAAACAGAGTGCAACAGCACTCCCCGCACTGCAATTCTCAGCAACTGGCACTCAGGGGCATTCATGCAGAGGCAGAACACAGCCATCATAACCAGTAGCTAGGGTTAGAAGGATCTGTCAAATTTGGTTCTCTCAGTTTCTCATTTTTTCCAATCTTAAGCTCAGTTTGCCACATTTTGCAGTGATGTTTTTTTTTTTTTTAAATTCTCTTGAAAATCCACCAGCATTTTAGTGCTAATTTCTCCTGATAAACACTTTTTATATGCAGTTTTGACTAATGTGCACATTTTCTCATATCTTCACTCACAAACTCAGTTGGTCTCTAAGGTGCTACTGGAAAGAATTTTCTATTTTGTTTCGACTATGGCAGACCAACACGGCTACCCACCTGTAACTTCATTTTAATGCACACTTTTCTGTAATATATCCAGTGCTATTTTTCTAGAAAAAGAGGTGTGGAACTCACCATGAAGAAGCTCTCTTGTTGTCTTATAATGGCATTGGCACCCACCTGAAAGGTGCCGGAATTGAGTTCTGGCAAGTTCCACCTGAAAAATGCCCCGAATATATCCTCTATCCTTTTAAATGTGCTGTGGGAGGGAGGGTCATTGTTTTATTCTTCTTCTTGTTATGTATTTTGTGCTTTTATCCTGTATTTTTATACTGTGGACTGCCCTGAGATCTTCGGATGAAGGGTGGTTTACAAATTTAATAAATTAAAGTAAAGTAAAGTAAAGTAAAGTAAAGTAAAGTAAAGTAAAGTAAAGTAAAGTAAAGTAAAGTAATATATGCATTTTTGTAAACACTGTTTGGTTAGTTGGAGAACTGCATTGCTCCTTCTGTTGCTAATCAATTTGCTGAACTGTTTCATTTTTGTTTATTTGTTTTAATGCATTGCATTTTTAAAAACAGGATTCTGAACTACTTTGCAAATTACCTGCTGGTGTGAAACCATGGTAAATCTACTAGTCTTTTAATTTTTGTAGAAAAACAGAATCTTCATCATCATCTACTACTACCACCTCCCACTGCAGGAACTTTTATGACCAGCAATGCTGCCTTTACAGGTGGTTAAAAGCAATTGCTAAGTCACATGATTAGAAGGAAGCAGCTGTGTGTTTCCAGCTGGGGAAGTCTAATATAGGCCTTTGTGAATAACCTTGTAGCTTGGCGTGGGTGTCACTGATCAAGCAACATGGGATTTTCTATTGCTTATTGCACCATATATATTAATAGTGATTCCCTTGGGGCTGCCCTTCTGTAATCCAGAAGACACCATCCTTCTCACACAAAAGGGGGAAGTCCCAGAATGTGCAGGAGGATTTTATTTTATTTTTTAAAAAATAGTCTTATGGGGACCATCAAAGGACTTTGGAAATCTAGAGGGTATGGGATGCTGACAGATGGGAGGCTGGAACAACATGCTCCCGCAAAACAAACAAACAAACAAAACCCAAAGGGAAATGGAATGGAGTATCCTGAAGAAGGGTAGGATTCTAACACACCAAGAACAGCAACACTTCATGCTGCAAAATTTAGTTGCAGCCAGTTCCACTACTGTTTATACAAAGTATTGTGATTGTGGTGAATGCAGTAAAGCCTATGCGCTGAACTGCCAGAGATGGAAGGGGTGTGTGTGAAGGAAACTTGAGAAGAGGACAGAGGTTGTGGAGAACTGTGGGAAGGAAGGAATGAGGAATCTGCATTAACATAGGGAGCTGCCTTATACTGAGTTAGACTGAGGGTCTATCTAGCTCAGTATTATCTAGATTGACTGGCAGCAGCTCTCTGGGGTTTCAGACAAGGGTATCCCAGCCCTACCTGGAGTTGCCAGGGATTCAGCCTAGGACCAGAGGCGTACTGAGCCGCTTGGCTGCCAGGGGCGTCAAGCCAAGCGGCACCCCCCAGGGGCGGGGCCTCGCTCCGTAGTGTATGTGTCATGATGTCATGACGCATGCGCTGTGGAGTGCAGCCCGGGTGGACTGCGCATGTCCACAGCAGCCTGGGCGGACTGCGCATGTCTGCACATGCTCAGTTCTGCAGGCTGCTGCAGACATGCGCAGTCCGGCCGGACTCCCAAGCGTCACCCGACACCCCTTCTGTGTGGCGGTGGCTGCTCGCGCTGCCTGGTGGTGGCTTGGGAGTCACACTCACGGCTGTGTGTGTGTGTGTGGCTGGGCGGCAGCTTGGGAGTCAGTCTGCCTGGACTCCCAAGCCACCGCCCGGCCACCCTCCCGTGAGTGCAACTCCCAAGCCGCTGCACGGAAGGGACAGAAAAGGGGTGCCGGGCGGCGGCTTGGGAGTCTGGGCGGACTGTGCATGTCCACACATGCACAGTCTGTGCAGGCTGCTGCAGACATGTGCAGTCCGCCTAGACTCCCAAGCCGCCGCCTGGCACCCCTTCTGTGCGGCAGCTGCTCGCATGGAAGGGCTGCCAGGAGGCAGTTTGGGATTCACACTTGCGGGGTGGTGGCGGCGCAGAGTGTCACCCTCCCCAGGCTGGAACCCGGGCCGCACCGCCCCCAACGCCCCGTCCTCGCTACACCACTGCCTAGGACTTTCTATATGCAAAGCAGATGCTCTACTATGGAGCTACCAGCCCTTTCCTGATTGCAGTGACCCAGAAGCAGCCTTTCAGTTGATATTCTGGGAAGCTGCTTTATACCAAGTCAGCTTGTGTGCCCATCTAGTCCAGGATTTACTCTGACCAGCAGTGACCCTCTAGGCTCTCAGGTGAGAGGGGTGTTTATTAGTCCTGCTAAGATCCTGTCAACTGGAGATGCCTGGGACTGAACCTATGGCTTTCTGACTTCGAAGCCTGTGCTCTGGCCTCTTTTCAACTCAGCCCTGTTTCCCCCCAGTGCTGATTCTCAGACTCCACACTGGATAACACCAGAGCCAAATGCACTTGCCAATTAAAGGTGAAAAAAGAGCACCTGATGTGTTGCTTGTATTTGCCTCCACATCTTTGTCTTTATACAGAGAAAAGGAGAGAAAGTGATTGGCCACTCTCATTGCAAGGAGCTCATTGAAGAAAGCTGCAGGAAAGAATATGCCCAAAGGGAGATGCTTTGCTTCTAGATAAAAAAAGCAGTAGCTGACATAGGTTAATTTCTGCATTGCGTTGCATGGTGTCCTCACAAGTGTAGAGGAAATAGCAGGTCTGGAACTTATGATAGATGACTGAGGTTGATGAATGATGAGTGAGTAATGTTCAGTTATGTGTTACCCAATCAATCAATCAATCAATCAATCATTTATTGTAGTCCTCAGGCTGAAAAACGCCCTCTACCCTTAGTTTAAATTAACTGTAGCTTGACCTGATCATACCCAAGTTATGTGCAATCACCACTTGACATAACGGGGGGCTGTGTGATCTGAGACCACCTCACCTAGTTGTAGAATTTAAGATCTTTTTTTAAAATAAATATTTTTATTTGTGTTTCTGATACAATTCCATATCAAAGAAATGAATGAAAATAATGCAAAGGACACATACACAAAAACTCTGAAATAGGAAAAAAAAA
Source organism: Lacerta agilis (assembly GCF_009819535.1). Classification (NCBI taxonomy): domain Eukaryota; kingdom Metazoa; phylum Chordata; class Lepidosauria; order Squamata; family Lacertidae; genus Lacerta; species Lacerta agilis. The sequence continues at coordinate 36,138,974 of NC_046319.1, read as the reverse complement.
TTAGAATATCGAAAAATAAACAGAAAACCAGAAAGCATTCCTCCACTGACTTCCCATCCTCACCTTCCATGGTTCCTTTTGTCTTCTCTATCACAACTACTTATATACAGTACCATTTTAGTTTTTTTTCTTACGCTGCTGAAAATCTTACCATTCTGCTAGGTTGTTTGTTTATAATACTTTTTCATGTATTCAATAAAAATTATCCAGTCCTCCTTATATCTTTCATCATTTTGATTTCTTATTCTAGTGGTCATCCCTGCTAACTCTGCATATTCAAACAATTTAATATGCCATTCTTCTTTCGTTAGTACCTTATCTGTTTTCCATTTTTGGGCTAGTAATACACATGCAACTGTTGTCTCATATAGGAACAAGCTTCTCTGATTTTTAGTTACTTCCATTGTTATTAACCCCAGAAACAATGTTTCTGGGTTTTTATTGAAGGATTTTTAAAACATTTTTTTTAGTTCATTATAGATCATTTCCCAGTAGTTTTATATTAAGCTACATGACCACCACATGTGGTAAAAGGATCCCTCTGCTGTCTTACATTCCCAGCAATTGCCCTTTATTGCTTTTGACATTTTCCTGGTCTATTTGGTGTCAGATACCACCTATGCAGCATCTTCATAAAATTTTATCTCAGTGTGTAGCATGCTGTAAACTTAATATTTACTTTGTAGAATATATGATCTTATCACAATCCACAGGGCCTGGATCCGCTAGCCTTGCAAACAAAGAAACAGTCCATTGCAGGAAGAACACTATTCCTGTTCACATACGGTAGTTAAATGCATCTTGTACACAGAGAGCGTTATGCAATTCATGCGCAGCAGCACACTCAGTTTTGGTTCTTAACCCTTTCCGCTTGAGGTAAATTTATGTATTGTTCAGAGGAAACTTTGAAACTCAGAGACAAATGAACAGGAAACGGTTCTTTTTGCTCTGAGTCCTCTGTTGTGTGCTAAAATTGTACTATGTTCCATTCTGGGCTTTAAACATTTGGCATCAAGAGCTTGCATGTCTGCCATGCTGCTCAGTTTATGCACTAAGTGAGGCCATAGCTGTCAACTTTCCCCCCTTTTTAAGGGAAATTCCCTTATTCTGAATAGGATTCCTCACAAGGAAAGGGAAAAGTTGACTTCTATGAGTGAGGCAGGGAACCCCAGTGGCCTGAAGACCTTGCTGCTCTTTCTGCCTTTGAACACAAGGCTTATAATCATTGTGGTTAAATCTTTGTCATATTCAGTAAAAGCAAAAAGCCAATCAGACTTCTGTAGCTTCAAGCTGTATTTTGGTAAACTTGGTGGTGGGGACTTACCTGAGATGGTTGTTATTCACCTGCTAACCTGAATGGCACAATGCAATTTCATCCATCTCTTGTCCTCTATGTGCACCTGTCGCTGCTGCAGCTGCCTCCTCCCTGCCTGGCTGCCCCCTTTGCTGCTGCCTCCTCTTCTGCCTGCCCCCTGTGACCACTGCCTCCTCCCTGCCCAGGCACCTCTTTGGTGGCCAGCCAGAGAGGTGGCTGCACATAATTATTCACATAAACTGCTGAATAATGGATATTGACAGGAGCCAAGAGAAAGTAGCCAGTTTTTATAATAGCAAAGGTGGAAATCATAGGGCCACGCCTGTGTTAAGGGTGAGTTGGGTGAATCGAATCTGGCCTTATATTGAGAAATTTGGGGAGGTTGGATTAGGTTTTGTAGCTTGCAGTTAGCAAACCGTTCACTGTATTGATTTGAAACTTGGCAGTGTAGGAGAGGAAGGTTTGAGAATTTCCACCATGGGATAATTTCAAGATAATTGTGAGGCAGGTTGAGCTGGACTCAATCAATATGAGAAACCTGTAACCCTACAGATGTTGTGGGGTTACAATTCCCATAATCCCCGGCCATTGGCCATGCTGGTTGGAGCTGTTGGGAGATGGAGCCCAACAACTTCTGGACTATATGATTTATCAGTTTCATTCCACTACCTGCTAGATTCATCTTCCTGTTCCTGAACTTTAGCTTCCCCCCATGTATGGTATTAGGCTGCCTTGCAAGCAAATTTCCATTCTTTGGATAACAACCAATTTAATGCAGCCAGCTCCCTAATGAGAGTTTGATCTTCAGGGTGGGTCTTCTGATAGTTCCCATCATTTTCAGTCTCAAAAGATATTATTAATAATGGGTATTTCCAATGGTGAAACCAGGTGATTGGGGTTGGTGGGTGGCGGCGGTTTCTAAACATGAGTCATTTGATGATTGTTTATAAAGTGAAAACATGAAGTTGAAAGCTCCAGACCTGGTGGCCACTTCCCAAATCCCATCCTCATCTAATAAGAGACACCTAAAAAAGCATCAAAAATTAAAAGTGGTGGGATGTTCTCTGTACACTTTTCAGCGAAAGGGGAAGTGTGCAGGAGAGAAAGTTTCAGATAGCTTGCTCCAAGTGGTCACCCCACCTTACCTCCTAGACTTGACATGGAGCAAAGAGCTTGGGGTCAATGGGACAGTGTGTGTTGAGGGATGACACTTAGTCCACCTCCATGTTGCAGCCCCTGCAGTTAATACATGGAAGGGTCATTTGGAAACCCAATGCCTCCTCCTATGGCTTCTGGCAGGTGCCATCTGCTGTCTGGACCATGTGTTAGGAACCAAATCATTGCAACACCAATACTGTGGTTCCTGTGGTTAGGAGGGTGGTCAGAACCCAGTGCAGGTGCCATGGGAGGAAAAACCCGAGTTAGAGAACTCAAAGTTCTAATGGAGAAACCAACCACCCCAACATATGGCACAGATGCACTAGCAGAAGGGAACTCTTGCGCAAGCATGCCAGGTGTTTGACACCATGGGCTTCCTTTGACTGGAGGGCACCCCGCTTACAAAAACTGGGCCTGAAGGATGCTTGCAATGGTCTCTCCATTCTTTATATAGGCCGTTCCAACAAATCTAATTATTTAATAGCCACTTCCACATTTTCACTGGTTGGTGGTATCAACACCTTCAACACTTCCCTAGATATGTTTCAACCACACACAAGCCATCCACCTTTCCCCTTTTTGGGCAGATGGACGAGTGTTTAAAAACAACTCCTTTCTCTCTTCCCCCACCCTTGTAACTATCCACCCCCCCAACTTTCCATTTGGGGTGTGTGTTGTACTGAAATAACTAGGAACAGGGAAAGGGGTTAAATTTCATTTAAAAGATTTTTTTGGGGGGGAACCCAAGTTGAAACTGAGAGCTTAGTTGGCATGGTATTTATATAGTTGGCAGTTGCTTAGGTAGATAGGGAGCACAGCTGGATCAGAGCAAAGGCCCAGCTAGCCCAGCATCCTGATTCTGACTGGGACCAACCACCTGAAGCTTCCAGAAAGTGTGCAAGGAGGGCATGAAGTCAATAGCCAGCTGCTGCTGTTTTCCCCTCAGAACTGCAGTCTACATCAGGCTCCCCCAACATGGTACCCTCCCAATGTTCCTGGGACTCTGGCTCTCATCCGTCCCAGAAAGCATGATCAATGGTTGGAGGCAATGGGAGTCACAATCCAACAACATGTGGAGGCCATGAATAAGAGGAGTAGCTCACATGGTGCTTTCCAGGTGGCCACCAATTTGGATGGCTTTAAAAGCAGGTTGGACAAATTCATGGAGGAGAAAGCTATTGATGGCTATTAAACATGATGGCTATGCTCTGCCTCTATGGTCAGAGGCAGTGATGCTTCTGAAGGACAGTTGCTGGAAACCACAGGAGGGGAGAGCATTCTTTGCTTGGGTCCTGTTTGCCAGTTTCCCACAGGCATCTGGTTTTCTACTGTGAGAAGAGGATGCTGAACTAAATGAGACATTGGTGTTCTTTTGTGTTTTGGATTTGAACTCCCATCAGCTTCCATGAGCATCAACAATGATCAGGAATGATGGGTGTTTTAAAAGGGGATTAGGCAAATTCATAGAGGATAAGATTATCCACGGCTGCTAGCATGATTGCTAAATATTACCAGTATGCATTTTAATATCAGAAGCTGATATTGCTTCTACAATAGCAGGAGTGGGCTAATGTCTGCGGGTCCTGATTGTGGGCTCTTCACAGGACTGCTGCAAGATCTATCTACAGTACTTCAGTGGTCAACCAAATGGTATATGGTTCTCTTTTATTGCTGTTCCCCCCCCCCTACCCTTTATACAGGGGATGTGCTAGGTGTACATAGGCACACCATAATGTTTCAGGATGCTGGGGATCAAGGGAGGCAGGCAGAGAGATATGCAAACAGAAGAAAAGGGCTGGAATGGATGTGGAATGGAGATGCAGCTTCTGCCTGTGTCTGTCTCTGGAAACAATGGTGGGGTGATTGGCTCCAGTGGTGGCAGTATGGAAGGAGGAAGGACTCCCTTCTCTGCAGACTGTAGATCCATTCTAGTCTTTTTCTTCTGCCTGTGTCTGTTTCTGAATTGTGGCTTTGTCATTGTCCAAGCTCTGCTTGCCACCTTTTGTGGAGAGAGACCTCTGGGGATGAAGGGATGCTTTTGTGGTGTGCAAGCAAGGAGGAGTTAGAGAAGGGTCTTTAATTCTTCAGGGGGGGAAATCACCTGTTCCGACTTCTTGACAACAGTTGTCTTGTTCTGACTTCTTGACGACAGTTGTCTTTACCTCTTCCTTGTCTTTATTTATTTGTTTGTCTTGTCATTCCCTCCTTTAGCTGTCTTTCATTGAAAAAACAAACAAACAATCCCTTGCACACCCTAATGCAGAGAGAGAGAGAGAGAGAGAGAGAGAGAGAGAGAGAGAGAGAGAGAGAGAGAGAGAGATGCTGGTACTGTGTACCCTTGAGTACCCCCTGGAAAAAAGCACTGTTCACAACTCTCATTGAATTTGTATACATACTTAAGGTGCATATGTAACAGGCTCATTTATAATTTTGGGAATGATTCTTGTTCTTATGTAGCTGCATTGTTTTATACTTTCTGGATGTCCTGTGATCATATTATAAAGTACTTGTGTTCTATGTTACAAATCAAGCACTGCTAGGAGTTGTTTCTTTTGTTTTCCTATGCATTTCTTATTGATAAAATAATTCAGTGTGGCACACGCAAAAAAAAATTCTGAAAGTGTGGCCCAGAGAAAAAAGTTTGAGGACCACTGCCTCTGTGCATGCCTGTATCTATTACTGGCATTTCAAAGCATCTCTTTTTCTCTTTCTGCATTGCTTGTTTATGGTGCAATGCAGCAACATTACTCAGTACAGCATTCTCTCCACTCATGCATGAATATACCAGTCAAGTTACAAAATGGAGAACACTGCAGGGTGGAACTCTAGAGATGCAGGAGACCCGGGGATATGAACAGATAGCTCTAGAAAGTTGTTGTAATTGTTCTTACCTTCCCTTTTCCAGAAGTTCCCAGGGTGAGTTACAGCATATAAAAGCTCAATACAATTAAAACAAACAAAACACACAAACCCCACCCATAACCCCTCAAAACACATGTCGCTTTACAAGGAGTATACAAAAACCAGTTCTTCAATTTTCAAAGGCAAGGTTATAGAGATGCATCTTTAGCCACAGGCAGACGTTACAAAAGAGATGTTCTCAGGCGCACCCCTGTAGGGAGGGAGTTCTGCATTTCTTGGGGGCCATCACTGAGAAGGCCCTCTCTTGAGCCACTGCTCCTGGACTGTTTCAAGTGGAGTTAATTATCATTAAGGAGCCTTCAATCAAATAACTTTATTTAAACAAGCATTATTTAACTCCCAACTCTCACTGACCCTCCTGCTCTGTCTCTATAGCAGGCATAGGCAAACTTGGCCCTCCAGATGTTTTGGGACTACAACTCCCACCATCCCTGACTCTGGTCCTGTTAGCTAGGAATGGTGGGGGTTGTAGTCCCAAAACATCTGGAGGGCTGAGTTTGCCTATGCCTGCTCTATATTTTCTGTGTTGACTCACTTCCTGGTAGCTGTTCCCTTAACCTGTGCCTTCTCCTCTGTCACTAAGTTTCTTTCCATGGTTCCAGTTACAGGTAGGTAGCTGTGTTGGTCTGCCATAGTCAAAACAAAATTAAAAATAAAAAAATTCCTTGCAGTAGCACCTTAGAGACCAACTAAGTTTGTTCTTGGTATGAGCTTTCGTGTGCATGCATACTTCTTTAGATACTTCAGTGTGTACAATACCACTCAGTGGTATAATACCTCTGAACCTGGAGGTTTTATTTATACCTGGTGGCTAATAGCTCTATCCTCCATCAGTGTATAGTACCCTGCAACTCATCTAAGCTTAGTGAGTTATCATCACCACGTCTTACGTTGGTGAACTGCAAAGAACATTATGAAAGGAATTTAATGTAGTGCTGAGAAGCTTGTCCATCAACGCAAGTATTTCTTCTCCCTCTCCTTCCCTGGTAGGCTATTCTGGAGGTTCTCCTGCCCCTCCAGGGTGGATTTTGGGGGTGCATGGGGGGGACTTTGGGGAGCCCCACTGCATTAGGTAGACTGCTTTTGCTGCCTTCCACTAGTAGAATGAGGTAGCTGAAACTGGCTCTATATGTTTTGATAAGGATTTTATTTTTACTTCAATCTTCTTCCAATCAGTTTTATTGGCCTGGATGACCTTGAGTGTTAGAAGAGATGGGGAAAGTTTGTTGATTAGGAATAGGGAAGAAATTAGGTTCAATTTGTATTTTAAGGTGATCTAGCCAATCCACACTTGCTGAACCAATGTGTGAACTGAAACACAGCTACCCTTCAAAATTCACACATCTGCAGATCTCTTGATGCAGTTTTCCACCCCAAAAATGTGCATCTCAGGGAACTGTGTGCATAAAAATGCACCCAGTCATGAAAGTAACACACGGAAGTGCACTATATTGAGGAAAAATAGCTTTCACAAATGTATGTATACTAAAATGTTGATAAGATATTGTGGATTTTTTTTTAAAAAAAGAAAGAAAATGCAACCCAGTGTGGGACTATGGACAACTGGGCACAAGACTGGAAAAATGAGAAACCAAACTTGACATATTTGCCTATCCCTGCTCTTAATCCACTATCTTTACATCAGACATCATTTCATACTTTTTGTTTTTAGCTAAAAAGTCCCAAATGCTGATTCAAAACTTTAGCACAAGTACTTGAATGCCCAAGGTTTTAAAATGAATGTGATGAACATGCTGTCGCTCAAAATTTGTGCAGTGTAGAAATATCTCCTGTTTATAAAACTGAAAAGGGGGGGGGAACCCCACCCATATCAACCCCTTGGGAAATAGCTGGTTATCATTAAAGTAAGGTGACAGCAGGAAGCAGCAGACAGAAGTGTGACAAGGTGGGGGCAACCCAGGCGAGGTTCTGCTTGAAAGGGCAGAGTACCTAAATTTCCTTTGTGGTTGTTTTGATTATTGTTTCTGAGCATTGTTCCCAACAAAGGCTGATGGCAAAGATCTACATCCAATGAAGTTGTTCTCACAGCAGACTCATTGAAGCAATGGCTTGTAGTCAACTAAGTCCTACCCTGGTGCAGACTCATTGAAATGAATGGACTTAAGCCAGTCATGCCTATTAACTTCAGTGTGTCTACTTCGTATAGGATTAGCTTTGAATACCACCCAGCGCATTTAAAAGCATTGGGCAGAATTCAGCTAAGCTGTTGCATGTGCAGAATGAGGTCTGCTCAGACAATGGGACTTTCCTCCCCTTTCCTCCCACTGGAGCCCCTAAATATGCTCTGGTGGTTTGGGGGGAAACCCAGAAAAGGCATAGGGGGTGCAGGGGTGGAAAGAGAGGGGGAAACTTCACTGGTGCGAGCGGACCTTATTTTTTTCCATGCTCATCTCCTACTTAGCACTATGTTGAACTCCACCCCTTTATTTATTTTATTGTACAAGATTTATACACTGCTTGATTGTAATAAAACAAAACAACAACAATGTTAAAACCATAAATTAAATAAAGTATTTGAAAACATTTGAATGATAAGTAAAATCAGCAATACGTAGAAAGAGCATATTTAAGTAGGGTTGGCTACACAAAAATGTTTTCAGCAGGTGTTGAAGGGAGAACAAAAGTTGGGTCTGGCTGGTTCAGGCCAAAGGCAGCTTATCTAGTCCAGCACTGTGTTCTCACAGTGGCTGACCAGATGCCCATGGGAAGTTCCTTAAGTATATTGATGTCAGTGGCTTTACTTGGCGTATAATTTAGCTGGATAGAAACCAAATATCTCTGCACTGCTCTGTAATGATCCTTGTAGTGAACACTGTAATCCTGCGGCATGTTTGAACTCTTAAAGTGATTGATGGATGTTATTAGCGTGAGTGTCATAGAGAGTCACACTTTGCAAAAAAAAAGGAAGGATGGGTGGGTTTTTTGGGTTGTTTTTTTTAAGTTATGCAGTCCTTGAAATAAAGAGCTTAAAATACTTTATGACCGTTTGTGGGGATATTATGAAAGAAGACATCTTGGTAGAAAAGGATGTGCGCCAGAAAAGGAATTAAAATAACTGATTTAATCCAACCCACAGACAATTAAGGGCAAATAATAATATTTATCCCTGTATGCATAGAAACATTGAAATGTGTCTTAGACTGTGCCAGGCACTGGTTCATCTAGAGCCAGTGTGGTGTAGTGGTTAAGAGCAGTAGACTTGTAATCTGGTGAACTAGGTTCGCTTCCCCGCTCCTCCACATGCAGCTGCTGGGTGACCTTGGGCTAGTCAACTTCTTTGAAGTCTCTCAGCCCCACTCACCTCACAGAGTGTTTGTTGTGGGGAAGGAAGGGAAGGGAGAATGTTAGCCGCTTTGCGACTCCTTTGGGTAGTGATAAAGCGGGATATCAAATCCAAACTCTTCTTCTCTTCTAGCTCAGTATTGCCCACACTGGCCAGCAGCAACTGTTTAGGTTTTCAGGCAAGAGACATTCCCAGCTGTACCTGGATATGCTAGGATTGGACCTGCAACCTTCTGTATGCAAAGCAGATTTTCTACCACTGAGCTGTAGCCCTTTTTCCAAGGTATGGTTGTGTCTTGAAATAAGGAGTGTGTTCCAGTACTAACATCATAGGAATCTGCCTTATACCAGGTCAGATTGCCTATTTATTGTTATTCTTTGTTCAATTTTTATCCTGCCCTTCCTCCTAGAGGAACCAGGGGTTGCAAACACATCAGTTTTATTTAGATGTAGATATAGACAGCTGAAAGCACAGATGAAAGAAAGTACTTCTTCATGCCAGTTCATAGTTAAACTACGGAACTCACTCCCACATGAAGCAGTGGTGAGGACCAACTTAGATGGCTTTAAAAGAGGTTTAGAACTTTAGACAGTTTCATGGAGGAGGGAGCTATCAACGGCTACAGGCCATGGTGACTATGCTCTGCCTCCACAGCCAGAGGCAGCAATGCTTCTGAATACCTGGAAGCCACAGGAGGGGAGTATTCTCTTATGCAGAGGGTCAGCAAACTTTTTCAGCAGGGGGCTGGACTATATATATATATATGGGAAATGAACGAATTCCAGTGTCCCACAAATAACCCAGAGATGCATTTTAAATAAAAGGACACATTCTACTCATGTAAAAACATACTGATTCCCAGACCGTCCACAGGCCAGATTTAGAAGATGATTGGGCCGGATCTGGCCCCTTGGTCTTAGTTTGCCTACCCATGCTCATATGCTTGGATCCAAGAGCTCCCATGCTGTGCCTTGAACCTGGTCCAGGTGTTTTTTGGTTAAAGGCTGAAGTTCAGATCCCTTCCTCTTTTTCCTCACAAGATGGACAGAGCATGGGGTGAGCTGAATTCAGGTCACACACTTGTGGAAGAATCATGAGACGCAGGCCATGGCCATGAGAACAACAGGAACAATCTGTGGGAGAGGAACTTGGGATGAGCCCAACTTCTCTAAAAATTATAAAAGGGCCCCAGCCCACAATACACACATGCCTCCTCCCTGTTTTAGCATGGTGCTTCTCCCCCTGGGCCCCAGCCTGGATCTTTGACCGTTGAGAGAAAGTATGGGTAGGGGTGGGGATGGGAGAGAAGGAAGGAAGGAAGGAAGGAGGAAGAAAAAGTGCAAGAGAAACAAATGAAGGGTGTGTGTGTGCGTGTGTTATTCTGACATTGTGCAATTAGCCCCCCTCTCTCAGGCCTTCCCTCCCAGAAAAGGAAATGTAATGTAACCACACATCAATGTACGAGAATCAGAGTAACCTTTACAAGAAAATGAATGGTAGCAAGTTGGTATTCTGGTGTCTTAAGACAAACTGGCCCCACACCTGCCATTTCTCTCTCTCTTTTTCACAGTGTGCCCCTTCTTAGTTTTTTTCTGGATCCGGCACCTTTGGGTCCATACCGCAGTCCACAAGCACATACACAGTTACGGATGCAGAGAAACACACACACCAGATCCTACAGATAGGTTTCAGGGACAAAGGTGGGCTATAATTAATAAATTAATTATTTAATTTCAAGGGATCTACTCTGAATAAAGCTTAATTGGGTACAACTACCGGTAATTGAATACAGGATTGTATCCATAACACAGAACACATTTAAAGTACAGGATTTCCTCCAAAAGAATCCCGAGAACTGTAGTTTCCCCCTCACAGAGATGCAATCCCCAGCACCCTTGACAAACTGCAATTCCCAGGATTCTTAAGGAAATCTGTGTGATTTAAATGTAAGTTAAAAGTGATTTAAATATATGGTGCGGATGTGACCTGCCTCAAGACTAACATTATTAAGGATAGGCGCATCCTTTGGAATGGAGAAAACCCTCATGTTGGATCATCTTTTCCAACAGGTTCATTCCATTAAAAAAATCCCTCATTTGCTTTTTTAAAATGTAAACTTACTCAAGATTGAGGATGAAAAACTAGGACTGAAGTCACAATAATACACATGCAAATTAAACCCTGACACCTGTGTGTGGTGATGGTGGGTACAAACTACTTGCTGGCCCAGAACTGCGCCAAAGGCAGAGTTGTTCAGAAATGGTTCACCTTCTCAGCACACAAACTTTTCTAAGTTTCTCGAAGGACTGATTATTGTAATCAATTGGCACATGGAAATTTCCACCAGAACCTTTTAGTTCTTAGTTAAAAACCACACTGTCTGAATAGTTAATTAAGTGACAGCCTAATGATACCAAATAAATATTTTTGAATTTGACACATTCCTCTTGTAGAAAAGACACTTTTAGTCAAAATGGGGTACATTCATTGGAATATTTACCTTAGTGAAATCAGTGAAGTTGACATCTTGTTGAACTCTTAATAAGTTTCTTAAAATGAGTCAGGTTACATAACACTTCTCTCTCTCCCCCCATAGATTTTTTAAAAATTACATTTTAAAAAAATGATACATGTGTGTGTGTGTGTGTGTGTATATATATAATGTATTGTATATTTATAGTTATATTTTCCCCAAAATATTGCATTGTTTTCAATTATTTATTTTTTAAAAAAACTTCTAAGAACTAGGTATAGAACTGCTTTACAGGAAAGGTGAACCGCATCTTTCAATTTACTCTATTCATTCTCTGAAACATGATTTTTTTTAAAAAAAGTAAATATTTGTTGATTTTTTTTAAAATATGAAAAGTAATAAACTTCCCCGTTTCAATATGAAAATTAATACATTTCTTTACATGCCACCCCTTCCCTCCCATGACTACTTATTTAGAATCAGAAGATCCCAGTTTCTCTGCGATTAGTTAAAGGCAGTGGAAAGTGTTCTGCCAACTGACATCTTCAGTGTGTGCATTAAAATAAATGTGGTTTTGCCCATTGCCACTCAAAGACTTTTTGACCTCACATTCTTGTTTCCAGCTGCATCAAAACTGCAGCTTGATTCGGGAACTCTGTTCTACACCCACAACTCAAATAAGATGATTTGTTGGAAGCCCAGATTTATACCTCTGTAATTTATACCTTGAACTATAATATGAAGAAAATAAAAAATAAAAAAATTCCTTCCAGTAGCACATATATTTTATATTTTTTTAATTTTTTATTTTGTTTTGACTATGGCAGACCAACACGGCTACCTAACTGTAACTATAATATGAAGGCTTGTCATAAACTGGTTGCCTTAGAGATAAATGATGCTCAAAGAATAAGTATTATTAGCCTTCTATCTGGTTAATTTAAAATAGTGCAATGGGTTATTTTACTATTTCAAACCCTTTTAATTCAATTCTTGTTACGATTTTAATAGCATATTTTGTCCATACTGTGTTGATAGTGGTTTCTACACCAACCCTTTCCCCTAGAATTGCTATCCTCACCTTGCTTCGCTCACTTTTTATGGAAAATCCAGAAAAAGTGTCAAATCCTTGCAGTCTATGCCTCCTGTCATGCCCAGACCTGATTCATGGCATTAAAAAAGTATATGAACAATGAAATGGAGCAGTAGCACCAACCTGCTTAGTCTGAACATTCAAAGTACGACTGAAGCTTTTCTTCCTTATTAAAATGTCTAATTAATTAGAAGTTTCTTGCTTGCAACAGGTTCTGCTCATTTTATTGCATGGGGAGGTTTTAATCATTGGTTTCCTCTCATTCGTTCTCCTCTTTCACTTTTATAGTGAAATAGTGCAAACAGGAAGCTTTTAATTAACACAATGGAAAGGACATTTACTGAATGGGACTGATTTCTGAATGAACATTACAGAAGGCTCTTGATCATAGGAAAGGGTGCTGCTGGATAGTATATAAAGGGCTAATCCAGACCTGCTTTTGTGCCACGATGCTAGGCACAGGTCCACACTTTAAAGCTCACTTCAAAGCTGCCCTGGAGCTTTTCCTACAAAAACCCACTTTTTACTGTTGAATTGGAGCAAACAGAAATATGTGGGAAAACTTAATTGTGTTCTGCTTCAGCTTTAAAGAGTGGGTTTTCCTGAGGAAAGAGGCAGGGCAAAAAGAAAGAAAGAAAGAAAGAAAGAAAGAAAGAAAGAAAGAAAGAAAGAAAGAAAGAAAGAAAAACACAGATGTGTGCCTAGAAACTGCGGGGCAAAAGGTAAGTGTGGATGAACCCAAAGTGATGTTGTATTTCCCTCCACTTTGGGTAAAGTACATTTGGATTGCAAAGGGGAGGATCTCTCTTCTAAATACTAAATAAACTGAAGCTCCCAGTACGAATCTCATATCTTGCCATGAACTCACTAGTTAGCCTTAAGAAAGCTACTCTCTCTCACTCTCTCAGACTACCCCAGTTGACACTAATATGGGGGACACTAATACTGACTCACAGGGTTGTTGTTAGGATTACAACTAGCTAATGCATTCTGAACCTTTAAAATGTTAAGCATTAAGTATTGCTAATGTGGCATGTATGCTAATGGTGCGATGATTATAAGAATAACAACAACAACAACAACAACAAATGCAGAACAAAATTCTCTGCCTTATGCCAAGCCAGATCATTGGTCTACCTAGCTCAGTTGTCAGGAGCAGGTCAGCAATAGATCACACGGTGTCAGTGATTTTTTTTTTTTAAATTTTTTTTTTTATATAAAAAAAAGCTTTATTTTATTATTCGCCAATACAACTATTAATACATTCGCATATTACAAACAAAATAAACTAACATTCACTCATTATTACATTCACTCATTTTTACAAACAAAGTAAACTAACATTCAATCATTTACAGAAAAACAACAACAACAAAAACAACAGATAAAGAACAGAAACGGAAAAAAACAAAAAATTCGACCAGTCTTCCCTTGCATCCTTACATCTGTTTTCCCCACCACCTTTCAACACCCCCCTCACCCTGTGCTTGACTTCCAGTCAACTCAGCTGCAGTTCATTTCCACTTATCCTTTTTCTTTCAACACACTGTTATTCCCATCTCTTATTTCTTTACAATTCTTTACAATTCTCCTTTATTATTCAGCTTGTTTAATATCTAATATTTATAACGGAACCTGTTTATTACAATAGGAGATCCGACTTTTCAACATAATTTTGTAAGTACCCTTTGAACGCTTTCCAGTTTTTTTCTGTCTTTTCTGTTGTGGTCCTTCCAATTTCTTCCATTGTTTTGGATATATTGTAATATTCTAAAAGTTTGGCAAGCCATTCCATTTTTGTTGGAATTACCCCGCTTTTCCAATTTTTCGCTATCAGTAGCCTTGCGGCTACTGTTGCGTATAGGTATAATGTTTTACTTTCTTCCTTTAGGCTTCTTGGGATTATTCCCAGTAGAAAACCTTCTGCTGTTTTTTTGAATGAGTGCCTAACCATTTTTTTCATCTCATTGTATATCATATCCCAAAATTGTGCTATATCCGAGCAATTCCACCATATGTGCATCATGGTGCCTTTCCCAGTGTTGCATCGCCAGCAGATATCTCCGCAGTTTTTATTCATTTTGGCTATTTTTTCCGGTGTTAAATACCATCTGTGTTGCATTTTTAAGTAATTTTCTTTCAATATATTACATCTGGTAAAATTCATATCTTCTTTCCATAATTTTTCCCATTGTTCGAACATAATATTTTTCCCAATATCTTGTGCCCATTTAATCATAGATGCTTTGACTAATTCGTCTTTTGTTTCCCACTCTAATAATAGATCGTATAATTTAGATATATTTTTTGATGTTTCCTGTATTAAATATTTACTAAATTTAGAACATTCTTTTTCGAATCCTACTTTCTTGTCTTTTTGTAATCTGTATTTAATTTGAGTATATTGAAACCAATCTGTGATATACGCTTTAATTTCTGCATAATCTTTTAGTTTGAGTACACCATTTTCTTCCTCTAATACATCTTTATAGGTAATCCAATTCTCTTTCATGTTCCATTTTTTCACTGCTACGATCTCTGCTGGCGACGCCCACCATGGTGTTTTGGGCTCTAGGATTCTTTTGTGTTTTTCCCATATTTTATATATAGATTTTCTAATTATATGCCCTAGGAAGCCTTTATGTACTTTAACTTTTTCATCAACTAAATAGGCATGCCATCCAAACCTCGTCTCCACTCCTTCTAGATCCAATACATCTGAATCCTCTAATTTAATCCATTCCTTTAGCCAGGTCAGACCCACCGCATCATGATATAATTCCAAATCTGGGAGGCTGAATCCACCTCTTTCCTTCTTATCAATCATAATTTTATATTTTATCCTCGGTTTTTTCCCGGACCAAATAAATGTTGCCAAATCCTTTTTCCAATTTTTGAAACATTTTTCTCCTCCTAATATTGGGATACATTGGAATAAGAACATCATCTTGGGTAAGATATTCATTTTTATTACTGATATTCTCCCTAATAGAGATAAATTTAGTTTATCCCATACTGATAGATCTTTTTTAATTTCTTTCCATATTTTCCCATAATTTTCTTCAATTAAATCCATAGTATTTGTTGTTATATTAATTCCCAAATATCTTATTTTTTTTTGAATTCCCAATCCTGTGATTTCTTGTAGTTCCACTTTATCTTTTTCTTCCATATTTTTCACTAATATTTTTGTTTTCCCATAGTTTAATTTGAAACCTGCTAGTCTACCATATTCATTCATACATTCTAGTATTCTGGGTACACATTGCAGAGGATTTTCCGTTGTTATCATGATGTCATCTGCATAGGCCCTCAACTTATATCTTTTGATACCCACTGCTATGCCTCTTATTTGATTATCCAATCTTATTTTCTTTAGCAGAGTCTCTAATACCATTATAAATAGCATTGGAGATAGGGGGCATCCTTGTCTTGTACCTTTTGATATGTTAATCTCTTCACCCATCTCTCCATTAATTATTATTTTTGCCTTTTGTTTATTATATATTGCATTTATACCTTTTTGGAATTTTTCGCCTAAATTCAATTCTTCTATTAATTTCCCCATAAATTCCCATGAAATTTTATCAAATGCTTTTTCTGCATCAATTGAAATCAAAGCTGCTTGTTTGTCAGTTCTAATTTGTAAGTATTCTATTATATCTATTATATTCCTTATATTATCTTTAATGTGCCTTCCCTCCATGAATCCAGCTTGATTTTTATGTACTATTTTTCCTATTATTTTCTTTAACCTATTAGCCAGTAATCCTGCATATATTTTATAATCTGAATTTAATAACGAAATTGGTCTATAATTTGAGATGGATTCCAAATCCGTGCCTTGTTTCGGTAGCAGTGTTATATACGCCTGGGTCCAAGAGTCCGGAATGTTCCCCTTCTCCAATGCTTCCTCCATTACTTCTTTTAATGGTTCGATTATTTCCTCTGCCAGTTCTTTATAATATTCTGATGGTATGCCATCTGGGCCTGGTGACTTTCCTATTTTGGTCTTTTGAATTATTTCCTTGATTTCTGCAGTTGATATTGGTTCATTAAGTAATTTATAGTCTTCTTCTTCTATTCCTGTTAATTTGTTTTCCTTTATATATTTCTCTATATCCTCTTTTAAGACTTCATCTTTCTGATATAATTTTTTATAATATTCTCCGAATTCTTTTTTGATTTCTGCTATATCATTTAATGTTCTTTCTCCTATTTTTATTTTATTTATTAATTTTTCACTTCTTCGCTTTTTTAATTGCCAGGCAAGTACCTTGCCTGGTTTATTTGCCCATTCGAAATTCCTATATTTCCAAAATTTTATTTGTTGTTCTACCTCTTGTTCTATAATTCTATTGTATTCTGTTCTCAATATTTTAATTTCCTCATTTAATCTCTCCTTATTTTTACTCACATAGGCTAATTTTTCTTTCCTCCTAATTTCTTCTAAAAGTTCCTCTTTTTTCTTTTCTTTATTCTTATATATTATTGAGTTTTGTTGTATGAAATACCCTCTGATGACTGCTTTCCCAGCATCCCACACTGTTTTGATATCTATTCCTTTCTTCCAGTTATTTTCAAAATATTCTTTTAATAGCTTTTTAGCTCCTTGGATCACACCTTGATTTTTTAGCAAAAAAACATTCATTCTCCACCTTTTGTTTCCCTTCCTCTCTCTTCCCTTAAGTGTTAATGATACTGGGTTGTGGTCAGTAAGTGTTCTTGGTAATATTTCCGCTTTCTCTGTGTTTAATGTCATATCTTTTGTTACCCATATCCCATCGATTCTGCTGTGAGATTCGTTGGGATCTGAGAAGTAAGTAAATTCCTTTTCCACAGGGTGTTTATGTCTCCATATATCAACTAAATCAAAAATCTTCACCATTTCCACAAAACTTTTTGGTAGCTTCCCTTCATTTCCCCCCCTCACTTTCTGCAATCTGTCCAGTTCCGGTTCCATTACTCCATTCAGGTCTCCTAGCAGGATAATTTTCATATCTATATATTCCATTAACAGAGATCTTACTTTGGCATAGAATTCAGATTTCCCATTATTTGGCCCATAGATACCAGCAATTACAATTGATTCTCCTTCTAATATTATTTTAACAATCACTATCCTCCCTTCTTCATCCTCATATAATAGTTTGGGTTCATACTTACTTTTAACATATATTACAACCCCCCTCCTTTTTTTAACATCAGATGAGATGAATGCTTCCCCTAGCCTTGGCTTTACCAATACTCTCTTATGTTTAATATTAACATGTGTCTCTTGCAGACAGATTAAATCCCACTTTTGCTTATCTAGAATGCGCTCTATTTTTTGTCTTTTCCTCCTATTGTTTAAACCATTTGTATTCCAAGATAATAATTTAAATTTCATTCTTTATTATTTAAAAACTTGTAAGATCAATAGAAAGACTTTAAGCTTTCTATGGTGGTAAAAGAAGTGAGTTTTGTGTTAATTTTTGGTCTGGTTATTACCCCTGGCACAGTTCTTTATCCTTCCACCTTTTGGTTGGCTCCTTCTTCATCCTCCGATAGTTCTCCCTTTTTCCTTTCATCCGTTCTTCCTTCACTTTTCCCTCCTCCCAGTTCTTCACGGTATTTCCTCCAGAATATATCCGCTTCCTCAAATGTCTCAAATCGTCTTCTTCTTCCTTTAAAGTTGAAAGAGATCCCCACTGGATATTCCCATCTGAAGGATATTGATTTTGTCCTTAGTGCTTTTGTTAAAAATTGGAATTGCTGTCTCTTGTTCCTCAGCCTTGGTGGGATTTCTTTCATAATTGTTATTTCTTTTTGATCTATCATTAATTTATTCTTACTCTTTGTTTGAAGAATCTTATCTCTCATCCAGTTTGATGTGAATTCAATTATACAATCTGCTGGCCATTTGTTCATTTTAGCTTTCCTGGAGTTCACCCTGAAGATTTTCTCTGTCTGTTCTATTATGTCTTTTTCTTCCAGATGTAGCCACTTTGCTAAGATATCAATCATTTTCTTCCAAATATCTTCCTTTTCCTCCTCTGGAATATTTCTAAATCTCAAGGTCTTCTGTTTGATCTGCATCTGTATCATTGACAAAGCATCCCCGGTAGCTTCCTGGATTATTTTTTGGTCCTCCAGCTCTTTTTTCAGTCTATCTATTTCTTTTCTATATTCCCTTTGTTCTTTACTGAGTTTTTTCACCACCTCTTCCATTTGCTGATTTTTGTTCTTTAATTCTTGCACTTTTTTATCTGTCTCCTTCATTCCTTCCAACACTTCTGATAATTTCTCCTTTATTTCTTCATTTTCCTTCTCATTTTTCTCCATTGTACTTTCTAATTTTCCTAATTTCCCATCAATTATATTAATTTTTTCGTCCAATCCTTTTTTCATTTCTCCAATGTCCCCCTTCAGGCTCATAATAAGTTCTCTCAAGTCCATTTCCTGCTCCAAGCCTGAATTCCTTCTTTGTTGTTGTTGACTTACAGTTCCAGTCTGTTTCCTGACTCCTTGAGACATTTTACGTTCTTTTTCCGACCACCAGGTGTCCCTCTGTCACTTTTAAATTCTTTCCTAGTTGTCCTTCTTACTCTGTCCAGTGGGTGTCGCTGTGCTCTTTGTTTCCAGTCCGCCAGTGTCCTCCTTTCTCTAGCTTCCTTCCGCTCTTTGTCTCTGTTACTTCCTTCTTCTTGGTGGAGGCTCAGCTTTTTCAGACCATCGTCGCCATCTTTTTTGCTTTGTCCTCCTTCTTTCCCCCACAGCGATCCTTTTTCCCTTGTCCTTGCCTTCCCTTCAGAGATCTGCGTTTTATTTCAGAGCGGCTGCTTCACGCTCCTCCCTCCCAATCGCCAAGTGCCTGCACCACTCTGCTTCGTTTGGTTTCAAGTCCGTTTCGGTTAGTGTGCTTTTAATGGAGTTAATTACAGTCTGAGTGACTTCTTTACGTTCTCTTTTTATTCCTTCTATTTTTCTTCTGTTTTCTGTTTTCCTATTTATTTGTGGTAGCGCTATTTTCCCCTCCGCTGCTTATTTTCTCTCCCTTTTTCCTTTTACTACAGTTCACTCTGCGGAGGGTTTTTCTTTCCCTTTTATGTTCTCGTTCCTCCTTTCTTCCCTTCTATTTCAATCCTTTCCCACCGCCACCACTTTATGTTAATTTTGATATAAAAATAGAAATTTCACCGTCTTATCGCTGCTTCGGTAACCTGAGGCTTTCTGCCGGTTCGCGTGTTGTTCTTCTCTGTGCCTTGGTTCCCCCCCACCTCAGCCGTTTTTTTCTGGCGAGGGGTGCCGGGATCCCAAATAGCACTGCCGAAGTTCCTTTAGCTTGGGCTTCCTTCCAAGCCTTCTGGGGGTCGTTTTAGCCTAACGTACCCCCCCCCCAGACCGGCGTACACCCCGACTTGCTAACTGCAGTCGGAGCTCACCCGTCACAGCTGCGGTGAAATCGGAAGTCCCACACGGTGTCAGTGAAGTTAACTCTTTATTCAAGGAAACAAGGTCAACTCAGGAGGCCAGGCTTAGTGAGCACAGCAACTCATCCTGGTAGATCTTGCCCCATGAGGCAGTTGTGGGAACTGAAGGTTCCCACCTCCCCACAGTTGCCTAAGTCTCTTCCTCCCCTGGGTCCTTCCCAAACAATCTGAGACTTTGTTGCTATGCCTGTCTTTGCCTCCACCCTCTTCATACCTTTTCTGGTTCTGGGAGACCAGGTGGGGGGAGGAGGAGGAGGATAGGAGCTGGTTGCCTCAGGAAGGGGAGACCCCCTGGCTTCTTCAACAGCCTCTTGGCCCCACTCCTCTCCAGCCTCTGCTTCTGACTCTGGACTGCTCTCTGCCACAGCCTCTTCCTGTTCACTAAACTCTGTTACCTCTTCAGCTTCCAACACTCCTCCTCCAAGTCTGCTCCCTCTTCTCCATCTGACCACACATTGTTGTCCCACCTAGGGGTTCCCTTGGGGGTTCCCCAGCTGGTGCCTCTCACCACCCCTCTGCATCCAGTCAGTTCATGACATCAATATTGTTTACAGTGACTGGCAGCACCTCTCCACAGTTTCAGAATCAGGGGTGTCTACATGGAGACAGGAATGCAAGAAGGCATCATTTTCCGTTCTGCCCTGTATTTGCTGCATGCTGCACTGTTTTTGTTCAGTTGCAGTTTGCCTTCTGTCAAAATCAACACTATTCATCTCACTGTTGGCTGTGGCAAGATTATGTAATTTACATAATCGGTTATGTAATCAACTGCATTAATTATGTAGCAACATTGTCATTATGTTATTGTTTGCAGACTGAAAGCAGCAGCAGCAGCAGCAGCAGCAGCAACAACAACAACAACAACAATGAATGCCAAATGTATTTGCTGGAAGTATTTCCTTTCTGGATATGGGACGAATAAGAGAGCATCAGTGATTTCCACTCCTGCTTTCATCTTTGTTGGGATTCTCCTACCCGGAGATGCTGGGGATTGAATCAGGGACTTTCTACATGTGCAGCACATGCTCTACCAGTGACAGACCTTCCTTCCACATTGTTATGGAGCCAAAGCTGCATCCCCCATGCACAAGAGAGAGGTATCAGCTTGCATAGGTGAAACCAGAAGGTTGCCAAAGGGTCATCCAAGAATGAGGACCAAGTATGAATGCTGACTGATGTATGGGGAGGGAACAGAAAACAGCAGTGGGGAGGGGAAATGGACTGGAGTATTCTGGAATAGAGCACTGAGTGGAACCTGGGACAGGGGCATGACAGGCTGCAACCTTGTGCTGCAGGTCCCATTTCTAGTAACAAGATTACATTTCTTTTTAATTGGTAAAAAGGGTTTCCCATCCCTTACCTGCCTAATCAACAAGCCAATAATACTGAACAGTTTGATAATATGGAACGTAACTTCTATGTTATTGCTTTCACTGTTTTTCTTTTTAACTGTCATGCATATTATAATTACACATTTTTAGTGCCCAACGGAATTGCTATTGTGTGTTTTAATTATGTGTTGTTTTTATAGTTGTAAACCACTTGGAAGCGATTTGGGCACGTAAGCAGCATTTAAATTAAACTACTACCTACTACAACAAACATAATAAGAAGCACATCAAAGGAGCAAGAAGAGGAGGGCAGGGCGCACCCTGCATCCATGCAAATGCTGAGCTAAAAGGAGTGGAGTTTTTTTTCTGCAGCTCATTGTGGCGGCAGCAGCCTCATTTCTCTTGTTTAGGAAAAATGGTGTTTGTGTTTACGAGGGGTCTTTTTGCCGGATGCACTTGCTCTCACTTCATTTGCATGAACAGGCTAGAAAGAGCTGGGCTGTGAAAATGCTTTTTGGTGCTAATGGTTTTTGCTCAACAGGCTGATGGTCGCTCCCCCTATTGGCCAGTTTTGGCTGTCTGTGAAAGTAGCTGTTGTTCTAGAAAAAAGCCTTTCTGTTCTAGGCTGCCTCCAGACTCTCAGTATTTTGCGGGAGGGAATCAAGAGTATACTGCAAATTGAGCTATAGGAAATTAAAAGAGGTAAATGCGCTCTGTCGTTCTAGTGCAACAAATCCACTTTTTCTGTTTCAAGAAATTGACTTTCTGTAGTTATGAAAAGTATGAGATGAATGAATGACTGTATAAATAGATGCAAGCAAATCAGGATGAAGGCAAAGAAATCAGAGCAAATGCTAAAAAAAAAGACCAGATATAACGTAACCTCTGCATAAAGTTTGTGCAAGTAAATCAGGATGAATGCTCAATGAGCAGATTTTCTAGAGCAGCACCCAGAAGACCTGCTCAGTCTACTGTCCAGTGGATGGGCAGCCCCTTCAAACTTTCAATAGAGGACAGCTTCAAGAAAAGGACTGTCATCTGTGAAGAACATCCTCCGTGGTTGACTCAGCTGGCAGAAAGCTCTTTCATACAAAAAATAAAATTCAAATCCTTAGATGCCAGAGGAAATGGTATAGTAGAACATTTCTGACATACATGATGCTTCCAAACTGTCTCTGTCTTCAGGTGGGACTCAGTTACATACTGGCTAGATTCAGGTGGCATCATTCAAGTCTTGCACAAGAAACACACTTCCGAAAAGCACCTGGGCTTCTTATTTTTCTTTTTTGTCATAAGGAAAGTGATGTGAAAATGCACTGGAAAGCATGGGACTGACACTTGCTTGACAACGTAACATTGTCTAACCTCCCTCAATCCAATTAGAATGGACACACAATTAAGAGCCAACATTGTCTCAGCTCCTTGCAAATAGCTGTGCAAACAAACCAGGGTTAGTGGTAATTAAATGGGCCATCTGGAAGTGAACACAGCTCTCTGTGTGGAGGGATATTTATTTATTTGTTTATTTCTGGCATGGGTGTGTTATCAGCTCTAGGTGCTGCCCACCTATAGGGTAAAATGATGCAACTCAGTTTCTGGCTGACCACCTTGCTGAGAACTAAACCTCTTGTCTGCTTTAATTTATTTTGAGATACTTTATAAATTGTCTCCAAACCATTTCCTCTTTCTGAGAGATGCTGTGCTTCAAAACCAGAAGACTGCGAGAACCTCTAACCACACTGAGGAGGAGACTCTCTCCTGCTTTTTGTTATGTAACAATCATCTTTCTCAATTTATATGGAAATGTGAGGCATGTAATCCCTGTTACGGTTAACATGGTGTTATCCCACTGACTCTAACTAAATACACTAATTTGAGTTGCATTAAAAGATCTGTGTTGAAACATAAGAACATACGAAGCTGTCTTATACTGAGTCAGACCATTGGTACATCTAATTCTGTATTGTCTGCACTGACTGGCAGCGGCTCCTTCGAAGATTTTAGGCAGCCGACATTTCTTCCAGTGTTATCTGGAGATGCTGAGGATTGAACCTAAGACCTTCTGCATGCAAAGCAGGTGCTCTGCCACTGAGTTACAACCCTTCCCCAAATGATATATTGACTTTGATTTCAGTTGAACACTGTCAGGTCCTTAGGCTCTATGGCCAGAGGTTACTTTTCCATGTAGCCTTCACTACAGAGTGAGAGGCAGCTGAACAAGCAGGTTGCAATGGTGAAAGGGGAGAAAGGTCTGGGAGGGGCTCTTCGCAGTTGGCCCCTTGTCTGAGTGTGGGCTCCCGACAAGCAACCAAGCCATTGCAGAGTAATCCAGGATTGAGCCCATGCAAACCATTAGGCTGCAATCCTATAATCATTCACTTGGAAGTCTGTCCATTTCATTTTCTCTCATTGTCTCATCTTTTCCAACCTTAAATTCCATTCTCCACATTTCCATATTGGTTTGCTGCTTAAAAAAAAAAAGGCCTTGTGAAAATTCACCAGCATTTTGGTGCAGATTTCTGCTTATTTAATGTTTTGCATGCAATTTTAACTAATACACCCCCCCCCAAGGATAATCTTAATTCTAGGCATTTTGTTATGTTTTTTCACCAACATATGCATTTTCACACAGATGTTGCCTTAGCATTTGCAATTTGGTTCACATTCCTTAGCAGGAGAACTGCGCTGCAAAATTCAGAAGAGTGCCACTTCCAGAAGATGGCTGTGTTTCTGTTTGCGCATTGTTTCCGAAAGTGTGAATTAAGCCAGTTCACCTTTAAATGCAAACTGAATAGAATTTCTCCCCCATCCCTACCTGGGAACAAGCTTCATGGAACTTCAGGGGAAATACTTTTGAGTAGAGATATATGAGACATACTATTAACGTCTTGCTTCTGCTAATTTATTTGAAAGTAGGTTCTAGGGATCACAACTGGCATTTACTTTCATGTGTATATTTAGGATTGGGGCATTAGCAAATGGTAAGTCGAAAACAGAAACACAGCCTTTTCCTGTAAATCAGGGCATTATACTGACAGTGCGATTTTCAGGCTTCAGGGTTTGCTGACTTCCTTAAATATTCAGCTTAATTCTTTAATTAACACATGCTAATCCCCCCACCCCACATTTTCCTGGTGGGGAAATCTAATATTTCAGCCACTTAAGACATTAAAATACAACATAGAAAATCGAAAATGCAGGGCTTGTGTGTTGGTTCATTGCCCTATATCTAGGAATGTATAAGAGGCTTCCTTATACTGAGTCAGACCATTGGTCCCACCTAGCTCTGCATTGTCCATGCTGACTGGCAGCACCTTTCCAGGGTTTCGCGGCTCTTCCAGATGACGTGTTTATTAAGCATTCATCCTGATTGGCTTGCAGAAAACTTACGCAGAGGTTAGATTGTAGCCGCACTTTACTGAGCATTCATTCTGATTTGTTTGTGGGGTTATACAACATTGAGCATTCATCCTGATTTGCTTGTGGGATGTCTGTATGTCTTCCTGTTAATAATTTGTTCACTCACATGCATTTCCACGAGGACTTCATAAACACACATACAGGCAAAAATGTGGAGCACCAGAGTTAACATTGGGGAAAAATGAGAAACAGGCAGAACCTAAAATTTGCCCATCGCTAATTCTGTATTACTATGAACCACAAGTAAAAGGGAATTTGTTAAAGAACTGCCTTCCCCCATATAAGTTTGCCTAATGATAGGGCTGGCCCTCAGTCCAAACTAATATAGTCTAACATCTCTTTCAGTGAAATAAGTCATGACTTCACTTTATGTTGCCTTCAATGGGAGCTAAGTTCAACTAGGTGTATGTACACTAGCACTTACTGTAATAATTTGTGCTCTCACTGCTAATTTTTGAAGCTGCATTTACACAGCATCAGCCACAACCCCTATTGATCTTGTGGTTGAAAATGAGAGTTTCTTGACAAATACCGATGTTTGAGGTGTTTTTTTCTCCAGCTGTTTAAGAATTGTAGCTTGAGTTTGATTTCTTCTGTCTTCCCTCCCTGCCCCCCTTTTCTTGTGTGCTGTGTTAGGTTTTTTTTAGATGAAAAGTATGTGGACAGGAACTGTCTTGTTTTAACTGATATTGTGTAAGCTACTCTGGGAGTCGATTTGATTCAAAAGTGGTGTACAAATGCTATAAACAAACAAACAAACAAGCCAGCTTCAATCTGATCAGAAAACTGAATGTGGAGTAAGTGTTAATTTTAAGATACTCTAACATTTGTCATGGAGGCGCAGACGACAAAAATGAATAGGAGTTCCAGGGATGGGGAAACCAAAAGGTTAATGCTCATCAGGTGAATACACACTCCACCCCCTTTATGATAGGAACATCTGTGCAAATGCAGCTTGAAATGCACATGGGGAAATGACCATATTGTGTTTCAAACTACTAATACAAATATACCCCAATTTAGGCAGGATCCAACACTCAATGTACAGGATTAAAAACAAGCTCTGAAAAAGATCACTCTAAAGTCTTTATCATTCAGAGCAGATTCTTTGAGAAATATATTTGTCTGAAATGTTGCAATGAAGACCCACATAATGGGGGAAATTATTGTCATTTTTATGGTGTTGCTCATGTTTATGTTCTTGTTTATTTGAAGTTTGTGCTATTATTTATTCAGGTTTTTCATAGTTCATTCAGGTTTTGAATAAATTCATTTTGCTTTGTTTTATTGTGACTTCCATCAAAATAAGGAAAAGATTTCTAAAAGGGGAATGTTGTAATCAGCCAGTAAAATTCAGAATTTTAGGTTTATCTTGTATATAGTTTTATCTGGGTCTGAAGTAATTTCTACAGAGGTTACCTCATCTTACTTTATGCAGATACTGTATGTTGTTCCCTTTGCTAAACTGTTGCTTGTGGTAGTCTGATGCCTAAATACAAAAATCTTGTTTATTAAGAAAATGATGATTAAAGTGTTGTTTAATTGTATTTGAAAGACCAAAGAAAAATAGAAAAAATATAAGAAATTTTTTAAAGAAAAGCTATACAGGTGCTATATAACTTCACTGTACTCTTTTCAGTGGCTGCTAAAAACATTTTTGTCTAGGCAAACCTATCCAGATGTGTAGACTTGTGTTTTAATCTGGTTTTTAGTTTATCATCGATTTTAATTATTTTTGAAGAGTTTAAATTGTTTTTAATCTAGTTTATACTGTATCTCCCCTCAAAATAATATTTTTATTGAAATTTAGAATTGCAGAGAGAAGAAAAAACTCACAGAGGAGAAAAAAGGAAAGCAAAGCAAATCCATTTATAACCACATTGTCGAGTTATAACAGAATCTTCAATATATGAGCAGGTATTTAGATGTATTTGGAAGTAAGGACATAAACAGTGCACTATTTTGTTAAATAAATGGTGTTTCAAATAATTACATTGTCTCCTGTGCTTTGGCATTCTGTTCACCTTAAAATAAAGATGAAGTAAAAAAAAAAAAAAAAAAAAGAAGCCTTGCTTACTATGGTTTATGCAGTCCATATCTTAGTATAAGCTGCAGGGAACTTGTGTCTGTGTGTCTCAATGAGATGAAATCAAACCATGTTGCAGAGAACTGGTCTTTTTTTTTTTAACAACCTAAAAAAGTTAAATTTATGAGAAATTTTCTCAACGATGGCTATCTGCCAGACCAATAATCTAAATTAGCCAAACTAAAGGTTTTCCAGATTGATGAATGGCAGATGAAAATGATGGACTATATGGAGCTCGCGGAGATGACCAGGAAACTCCGTGACCTGAAGGAAGATGCGGTGGAAGAAGATTGGAAGAAATTTAAATTGTACTTTAAAAATTATTGTATGATTGCTAATTAGATATAACTAGGAATGATAGCTAAGCTGTAGATTTTGAGTAAGATTAAGTGTTTAAGATAGATGATTTGAGTTAAGAAAATTAGTTAAGTTTTAATAGGTAGATAATTTTTATAGTAAATATGATTTTGCAAGATGTTTAGAAATTACTAAAGATGTTAGACAAGGAGCACAGGAAGAGGGGACAGGAGGAAGTCTAATTGCAATGTGAGAAACAATGATGTTAAGAAATGAGTTTTTTATTTTATGTTTTTGTTTAGGTGTTTTGTTTAGTGTTGGTAGGTTTGTGTTTGTTGTAACTGTGTTTTCTTTGGTTTAATAAAATTATATATATATATATATATATATATATATATATATATATATATACACACACACACACACACACACACACACACACACAAACTAAAGGTTTTCCAAAATCTTGCTACAGCTGCTCTAGTTGCCGTTGCCATTAAGAAGTGTAAAAGGAGTTCCTTCTTTCTATAATTTCATTGTTTTATTCTTTTTGTAAATCACTTTCAGGGTTATTTTTGGGTTGTTTTTTTTTACACAATCAAGTTGTATATAAATTTTATGAAAGAAAAATAAACAAGTTAATATTGCACAATGCTTCTTGGAAATGTGTGCAGTCGTTCAGCCTAGAAGCCGCTGCATCAGCAAAATAAGTTCACAGAACTGTATGACCATGAACTCAAAACCAGAGTTGGTGGTTAACAAAAAACAAAACACGGTTGCCATCATCTTGTACAGACTATCATATAATTCTACAACCGTTTTTTGCTGATACAGCAGCTTCTAGATTTGCAACACTAACACAGGACCTAATAATTTGGTTCATTTATCTAGTTATATTCCAATGTGATATACACCAACAGGGGAAAAATTCAATTCAGCTTGCATTTAAAGGCAAACTTGCCCAATTCATGTTTTCTGAAAAAAATATGTGAACCAAAACATAGCCATCCTTCAAAATCCACACTTTTCTGAATTTGGCAATGCAATTCTCCAGCTAAGCAATGTGTACAAAAATTTATATTTTAGGGCAAAGTTTGCATATAAATATTAGTGAAAGCAGTCAATAAAATTGTGTTGATTAGGGGGAAATGCACTAAAATTCTGACAGATGTCAGTCTTTTGCAAGCTGGCTTCTTACAGCGAGGGTGACACGAAATATAAAAAATGCTTTGCTTGCATGCAACAAGAAAGCACATTTGTGGTTTTAAACACCATGGACATGCTCATCAATTTCCTAGAGACTGCCTCCCTCTGATGGACATAACACAAAACTGCAGCTCTTAGGTCACTATTTTGGTGTTTCCCAAACTTGTGGATTAAACTGTGGAGGCCCTCAGAATATGATGCGTCATGCTCCTGCAAAAGGTTTTTATCATCAGTTCAAATTTCTACAGGAGGTTTCTCTCTGGAGGCACAATTTGAATACTGCTCCCCTTCCACCCATCTTTCCAGATTTGGATCCATGTCTTCGGCATTTGTAGGGCTCATGTGGTTATTAGGCTCATGTTGGTTCTATAGTACTTCCATGTTCAGAGGCAGTATACCCGCAAATATCAGCTACTGGGGAGCAACAAGAGGACAGGTGTGTTGGTTCAATGCATTGTCAGTTGCTTTCTGAAGGCATCTGGCTGGCCATTGAGGGGGATAGGAGAACGCTATGTTAGATTTCCCCTCTGGAAAATAGAATAATAAACTTATTAGTCATTTGTAACCTAAAAGGTCTCCAGGTGACTTACATTTAAAAATGCCAACCACAAATGAACCGTAGAAAAAATATAAAATTATATGGAACATTAACTTTTTCATACAACATATGAAAAACACCCCCCTCCAACAGCCATACTGTAGGAAACTTTGGCAGTACACTAACAATAGAACAGAATCAGCTCAATCTTGGGGAAAAGGCCAAGTCTTTATCTGGTGCTGAAAAAGAGGTCAATGAAGCACCTGGTAGATCTCACTGGGAAGAGATTTACACAGATGGGAGCTACAACTAAAAACAACAATACACTACTTCACACTGATGTATCTAATTGGTGTACAGTGGTACCTCTGGTTACGTACTTAATTCGTTCCGGAGGTCTGTTCTTAACCTGAAACTGTTCTTAACCTGAAGCACCACTTTAGCTAATGGGACCTCCCGCTGCCGCTGTGCCGCCAGAGCACAATTTCTGTTCTTATCCTGAAGCAAAGTTCTTAACCTGAAGCGTTATTTTTGGGTTAGTGGAGTATGTAACCTGAAGTGTATGTTACCTGAAGCGTATGTAACCCGAGGTACCACTGTATAGTGAAAACAATGCCTGAAGTATAAAATAGGCTGAAATACAGACCACAAGTACAGATTAAGGGAGGAGGGAGAGGGTAAAGCCTTCCCTTGGGTAGTTTCTCTTGGGTGTATGCGGGGATTCTTTGCTGGAGCTTCCCGCGTGTAGGTCTAGGCCACCTACACACGGGATTCCAGTTGCCGGGGATCTGCACCAAAAACATATTGGGAAAGAAAGGGTTGCTGAGAAAGCAGCAGAAGGGGAAATTAAGGCCACACCCACACTTACTTTTGCTCCACATTTCTGGGCCCATATCTGAACAGGTTTTGTTTTTGTTTTGCCTTGCACTCCCCCCCCCCAATGAAAACCCACTCTTTACTGCTAAATTGGATCAAACAACAATCCATGGGAAATCTGAATTGCCATTTGCTCCAAATCAGCACTAAAGATCAGGTTTTCCTGGGGAAAGCAGCGGGGGGGGGGGGGAACCAACCCCAAAAGCAATGCTCAGACACAGACCAGAAGAGTGCAGGCCTGTGCTTAGAAAGCATGGGGCAAAACATAAGTAAGGATGAGCCCTCAGAGGTGGGGGCATCTGAATTTGCAAGACATTGAGGAGTAGCCAGGTTGTATAGCACTATGGAAGTAGAGCATAGCCATCATGGCTAGCAGCGATTGGTAGCCTTTACTTCAACAAATCTGTTTAAATCCTCTTTTAAGGCCTTCAGAGTTCGTGGACATCACTGCCTCCTGTGGGAGTGAGTTCCATAGTTTAACTGTGCACTGCATGAAGAAGTCCTTTCTTTTACCTGTCCTGAATCTTCCAACATTCAGTTTCGCTGGATTTCCACAAGTTTTGTGTTATTGCAGTGGAAGAAAAGCTTTTCTTTATCCACTTTTTCTCCACACCATGCCTAATTTCACAAACTTCTATCATGTCATTTCTTACTTGCCTTTTCTCTGAAGCAAAAAGTCCCAAATGCAATTTCTCTATTTTGGTCGCAGGTTTCCCATCCCTGCTCAAGAACCAGCCCCCAACAGTATGTGACAAACCAATTTTGCAGGAATGTCCGTTGGAAAACCAGGAGCAAATCCATTTGTTTCAGCATTCCAGCTGCATAAAATACACAGAAACAGGCAAAGAAACCACAGTCTTGGTGCAAAGGTATATTCCAAAGCCTCTCTGTCTCCTTACCCACCAGACAAGCAGCTCTTGGGAGGGGAAAAACCCTGTTCCATTTTTTTTGACATCTTTAGTTACCCTTGCAAAATAATGGTAGGTTTATGTTTGCAACAGGGAGGGTTCTCCCCCACCGCTTATAAAGAAAACAACATCATGTCCCCAACAAGTCAAGCTGTAGTTTAAAGAACCACAGAAGGCCCCAGAGGAATGCAATGAGGTGGAAACTGTTTGCAGAGAGCTAGGGAATTAACTGTCCTCACGGCATACACGCCATAAATACAAGATAGCTGCTAAAATGTCTCTTTGTGTGGAGGAAGTGATGTCATTTATTTGGTTTTCTAGAGAATTCTGTTTTCTTTGGCTTTATTGCAGGGGTGGCTTCCCTCGGATCTTACTGGACTTACAAGTCCCACCAGTATGGCCAATGATCAGGAATGATGGGAGATGCCAGGGTTGGACTTTGGTAATCTTTCATAATACGGCGCCCTGTGCAAGCCCAAAATTTGGCACCCCCCAAATGGATCTTCTCAATTATGGATCTTCTCAATTTTGTGCCCCCTTGGCTCAGCGTCTTGTGGGGAGGGAACAACCCCCACTGCCCTATATCCAGCACTGGAGATGCAGTCTCAGATGCACTGCTACACCAACTTCAGCCTACTCTCAGTCAGCCCCCACTTGCCTGCCTTTTCACTGGAGAAAGAATTGGCTTCAGGTTCTACCTCACACCTATTATGTTGGTCTCAGAATACCATGGCACAGAAACCTTTCTCCAAAAAGCCATAGTGTAGAACCCAGGCCATATTTTCAGGCTGCATGAGTAGTATATAACACAACAGTAAGGGGATGGTTTGACCAAAGACTCCCTGACATACAGCACAGCTAATAGATTAACAGAGACACTTCGATTCCAACAAGAGATCTGCCCTTGTGTGCTTTTCAGCAGATGGAGACGAGAAGGTTTTATGGCCATCATCTTCCTGCAGAGAGCCAGTATGGTGTAATGGTTAAGAGCGGTAGAATTGTAATCTGGGGAACCGGGTTCGCGTCTCCGCTCCTCCACATGCAGCTGCTGGGTGACCTTGGGCTAGTCACACTTCTCTGAAGTCTCTCAGCCTCACTTACTTCACAGAGTGTTTGTTGTGGGGGAGGAAGGGAAAGGAAAGGAGATTGTTAGTTGCTTTGAGACTCCTTTGGGTAGTGATAAAGTGGGATATCAAATCCAAACTCTTCTTCTTCTTCTTTGCAGAATATGCCTCCTTGGCATCAGAGGAATGGGTAGTGACATTACAGGCCAGTACAAAAAGATGACCATAGATCAATCAATTAAAAGAAAGAAGATTGTCAGTGTGTTCCAAGTAAAAGAGCCAGGGACCCCATGAGATGGGTGGTGAGAGTCGCCCTAAGATCTCCGGGTATAGGGCGGTATATAAATTCAATAAATAATAATAATAAATAACGAGCAAATGTGGATTGCAGCTAGAAGGATGAAAGGCTCTGTCAATTCCACTTCTCCCCATTTCTATTTTTTCTAGGTTGACGTCCAGTTATCCACATTTCTCCTGAAAATTATCCAGCATTTTAGTGCAATTTTCTTACATGTTTGTATACAGTTTTGACTAACGTACACATTTTAGCAAGCAATCCCTCCTAATATAATGATGCAAACTTTTTCTTAAAACACCACCACCACCACTGGTTGGAGAACTGCCACATTGGGGGAAGGTTGAAAATCTGTGAAAATGGCCTTTGCTGCAAGGACTGGAGTTGAGGCAACTCGTCCCCTCGAGTCCACATCTTTTTCCAACTTGGTGCTGGCTGCTTCTCAAAGGCGCCTTTAATTAATCCTGACAGACGGGTCCCTTTCGGTGATCTGTTTCTCCCAGCCAGCTCTTAGGACCGACATCCTGCCTCTTTCCCACCAAAGGCCACACTTGTTGCATCAAGGCCAACACACAAATTAGTAAGAGGTGGAGAGATGCAGAATGCCACTCTGTCTGTTTTTATTTCACCTCCCCCTAACACTGAGGCTGGCCTGTTGGAGAGAACTTCTTCTGTGTTCTTTGATACCTTGAATTTGGGCCATGTCCAAGAATATGCCTTCTCTCTCTCTAGGAGACTACGCAGGTTGCATGAACAAACAGGCTTCCTGGAAGCAACAAGTGGCAGGAGAAGCGGTGCCCTTACTTACTGGGGCCCTTACTTTTCCAGTAGGTGTCAGTGTAACGCAATAACAAGAGATGGCTAGAAGGTCAGGAGGAGGTGGTGGTGGTAGGACTCCTGTTTACTGAATACTCACAGCATTTCCAGTGCTGTTTTTTAAATCCACCTTTGCCCAACGTTTTCTAAAATGCATACATATCCTGTACTGTATTTTGTTATAAAATACGACTGTTTGATGCAGTAGTATTTCTCAAACCAGCTTCACACCAGTTGGAGTCCTTAAACCATTCCTAATTCCTCTCTAGTCAAAGTGTGAAAACATTTGTATAGGGTAAAGGTACCCTCCATCCAGTCATAGGCTCATAGAAGGGACCCCAATGGCAATTTAGTACAACCCCCTACAATGCAGAAATCACAGCAAAAGAATCCCTGACAGCTGGCCATCCAAACGTTGTTTACAAACCTCCAATGAAGGAGTGCCCACCATCTTTTGAGGTGGTCGGTGCTGCTGTTAAACAGCACCAGAAAGTTCCAAATGTTTTGTCAGAATCTCTTCTCTTGTAATTTGAATCCATTGGTTCTGGTCCTACCCCTGGAGCAGCAGAAAAGACTTGGGCTCCTGGCATGAAGGATGGGATATAAATGTAACCAAATACATACAGAACATACATACATACATACATACATACATACATACATACATACATACAGGGTTAGATAGACAAATGCTCCAACCTGGTGTTAGGCAGCTTCTGATATTCCATTCTGAATGCTGTGTACATATATAAAAAGCCTGGTTAAGTGTGTGTGTGTGTGTGTGTGTGTGTGTGTGTGTGTGTGTGTGTAAAACTTATAAGGCTGTCTGTGTGACAGCAGTCCCCACCCCCACCTTGGAAGGAAACCTTGTTCCCCTCCACACTTTAATTTTTTGGAATGAGCATCTATCTCTGTAGCCCAAGAGCTGAAAAAGCCCATTCTTAGACCTTATTTCCAGAACGCCTGGGGTTTCCGAACCTTTGCCCAGCATGGAAGGGATGCATTTTGTGCTGGATTCCACTGAAGGGCTTTTTCCTTCCCTCCCTGCTGGGGTAATTGGAGAGGGCTTAGGGTTCCTACACTGGCCCAAACATCTGGAACGAGTCTCTCTTTCTCAGCTCATGGGGAGTCAGAATGCTGGGCCT
This sequence comes from Lacerta agilis, assembly GCF_009819535.1. NCBI lineage: Eukaryota > Metazoa > Chordata > Lepidosauria > Squamata > Lacertidae > Lacerta > Lacerta agilis. The sequence goes on along the minus strand of NC_046319.1, from coordinate 36,105,255 downwards.
GTTCAAGCGTTTGGCCTAAATGTCCTCCTCTAATAAGGAACTGGAGAGACTCCAGAATCAAGTTCTGAAAGGAGAAACTGTGAAGAGGCACATTCCATAGAGCATTACGCACTTTGCTTTAACTATACCTGTTTCATAGGCGCAGTCGCTGAGAGCTCTGTCCTCAGCCTGCACTTTTTATGTCCCAGATGTACGAAATTTGCTCAGCAAAATGGCATTTTTTGGGCATATTTATTTGCTCCAAATCCAGTAACTGGTGGTACGTGTTGTGGTTTTTATATCCTACACTGCAATGTTAAATCACTTTCTACGACACATGGCAAAACTGAAGGAGCAATGACACCTTTGGTAAAACATGTTTCCTGGGTGGTGAGAAAACACACCTTGAGAAGTTTGGGCTTCAAAAACTTTTTGGCATGCCATGCCATCAGATCTACAGAAAGTGCAGACCTTTGCTGTTGGGTCTGCTTCATTGTGTGCTGCATGTTCACTTGCCATCTTTGAAAAACTGTGTTATGCCTGTTCCAGATGGGTGAAGAGTGAGGCATCTTTATCAGATATTCACTGATCATCAGTATCGGGATAAGGGGGGCTTGTGCTCAATATGGGAAGCAGGTATAGGGGAAATATCTGAAGGGGACTGGAAGGCAGTGTGGTAGTCATTCTATTTTTCACTGATCTCTGCACTCACTAAGGGGCAATCACTTAAATCAGTCCACAGGTGGTATCTAACGCCAGTGCACTTGCATCATATTACTGGCTCCATTTCCTCTCTTTGTTGGAGGATTGCTCTATTAGCTGGGTTTAACATTCATTGCATTCATTCTAGCTTGCTGCAGAAACTAGTAAAGAAGAGACCTGCAGGATCATACAAAAAAAAAAATCTCTTGCAGGTATACTGCCTCTGAACATGGAGGTTCCATGTAGCCACCATGACCTATGTTATCCATACCCAAGCTTGCTCCTGCGCTGGTCTGGACAGCTGTTTTAGAATACGATTAATATAAAGTGGTTGCTACTGCCAAGAAAGCGTGTTCAATTGCGAGCACAATGGCTGGCCAGTGGCTCTGGGACCACCCAGCACTGATGTTGCAGTCACTAGGTAAGCTGGCAAGCAGGGGAGGATTGTTGCTGCAGCAGAACTCCTGCAAGAAGCCTCACCCATTGCGAGCATTGGGAGAAGATGCAGTGAAACGCACCACTACCGTGTTTCTCATATAATAAGACACCGTCTTATATTTTTTCCCCCTCAACAAAACACAGTATGGCTTATTTTCAGGGGATGTCTTATTTTAACCGTGTCGCATCGGTACACTGCATAGCCACGCCTCTCCAGGCTGTTTTAATGGGAGGTGCCACGTCACTATGGCTTATTTTCGGGGTATGGCTTATTTTCGGGGAACGGCTTATATTTCACAAATGCATAGAAATCCTGCTATGGCTTATTTTATGGCTATGTCTTATTTTAGGAGAAACACGGTATACCTGATGCAGATCTCGGGCCTGCTTCTAAGATCTTTCAAGGAGGGATTTTCCCTAACCTCCTTATCTATATGCGATGTCCATTCCTGGCTTTGCTTCTCTTGCATTTGGGCTTCATGCCATTGCTCCCCCCACTGGGAAACCATGTATTCTAAGGATATTTTGGGTTGTATCCTGATGCAATTGTTGCGCACATTTGATTGGGTGGAAATCAGAGAAGCTGTTGCAGTAGAATCTGGGGCCATCCACAACAAAGTGGATGTGATGGACAGAACCCCTCTGTGGCTATTCCATCACGGATGAAAGCACTTGGAGCCTGAGCCAATGGAAACAGTTTAAGGAGTGGAATTCCCAAAGAGATCAATAAGAGCAGACTTGTTAAAAGGCTCTGCTTTGTCTCTATTTATTTACTGTTTTGAGGGCACGGTTTTCATATAAACTCCTGACGTTCTGTTCCCACAAAAAAACCCAAAGAAACAAAAAACAAAAACCATAGTTCAGGGAGGCCAGGGTATGATGTAACCCCTTTCCACTTCTTTGCACTTTTTGGCATAAGCTCCTTGAATGTTGACAAACCCCCTCCTGCTTCTCTGCCTCCAGGCAGCAGGCTCGGGTGCTGCCAAACCCTGAAGCATTGGATGCCTTTCCCAGAATGCCCTGGGAATGTAGAGCAGGATTTGCGCAGGCAGGGAGAAGCCCAGAGACCAGGTTCTGGACAGTTGTATGTGTATTTGTCCTGGCTGACGAGAACATCTCCCCAAATTTGCACCAGCAAAAGCTAAACACAGCATCCTGATAAAATCATGAAGATTGGAGAAAAATATTTATTTGCCAGCATCATTACCTCAGCTTCCACTTGCTAGGCACTGAAACCCACCCTGGCCACAATAAGGTGCTCCCGAATCTAAGTATTGGTCTACATAACTTATTTGTTTCCAGGCCCAGTTTGGCCTTTGAAGCTCTGGATAGTTTGTTTCTGCCAAAATCTTTGTTGCATAAATCAGATTGATTGATTGATAGGCACGGTAAAAGTTACAAGGCACAGTAGTGTAACTGCATGGCTAAGATCAAGCTAAGACATTGGTCCAACAGTTACACACACCCTGCCTCTTCCTTTTGAGGAGTGGGCATAGCTCTGAATATGGCCAGCAGCTGGAGTTTCAGGACTGGGCAAGCAAATGGGCACTCATTCGAGTGGGTTGAGCCCCTGAGGTTTGTTAATTTACCTCTCCAAAAGGACAGGTCAACAATCAACCAAACATACAGAGGAAAAGCTCCCTTAGAACTACACAGCCAATTAGTGAATGCTATGCCACTATTCCTGGCTGTTAACCCTGTCCTCCTCTTGGCTAGTTGGGTTTAATACTAGCATAATTAACCCTTAAGTTGTATGCTGAATGATCTCCTTGGTTGCACTTCCGACAAGCAGGAGAAAATACCTAGAAGATTCCTCTTTCTGCCTTGACACATACGATATTTGTGATAGACAAGCCTCATTTACCACACGCTGCCATGTCCATGCAGGTTTTAATAAGCCACTCTCCTTCAGTTGATATTTTGGGAGCCTGCCGGCATCTCAAGACCTCATTTGTATTGCAACATCTCAAACGAGGTATCCCTCCACCCCCCCCCAAGTTAGCGTGCAAGATCTATAACCTGCCCATTGCCAAAATAAATGCCCATGTTTCACTGGAAGACAAAGAAATCCTTCTCAGTGGCCAAGTACGTAGGAGACTTACCCCCCAGGCAGGTCTGACTTTCACACAAGAATTTTTGAGGAGAGTGTCGGGACAGAACAGGCTTTGTCAAACAGGGTTATTGCTTAAGGCTGCTGTTCTATGGCATTTGCATTCGGATTGGGGTGGTGGTGGTGATGTGGTCCTTCCAGAGTTTGCCCCAAATCCATCTTTCCCTCCCTCTCACTTTTAAAGAAAACAAACTTTTAAGAATTAAAAATGAATTGAATGGATCCAGCCATTTTTCATACAGCCCTTGGAATCTGGGGGGAAAAGGCAGCTTATAAAATGAGAAGTGAATAAATTAGGAAGGAATCCACATTCTCAAAATCCCCCCTCCCCGTTCGGTCAGAGAAGCTTATGCTGGATTTCTCAAGTGCTATCCACCCTGGGAATTTACTGCTGGTTTATAGCTGGAAGTGGAACTGAATGTTCCTCTATTGCTATAGGGCTCGCAGCTGACCAGTGGTATAGTGGTAAATTCTAGAGTGCACATTCTCCTCATGACAAATCCCTCATAGCCATACCCCTTTACAGAGTATGCAACAACTGTATCAGTGTATGTTGGTAATGGGGTAAAAAAAAATTGTGGCCCAGAGGGAAGGCACTGATTAAGGAACAGCTATCAGGAAGTGAGTCAGCCAAAACAGTGCAGAGACAGAGCAGGAGGGACAGGGTTAGAAGTTGAATGCAAGCTTGATTTCTGATGATAACTAAACAATTTTTTAAATATATAGTAATGCGGGCATTATGGCTTCAGTGTTCTCCATGCATTGCTGACTTCTGGATTGGGTTACTGCAATGCGCTCTATGATGCTTGCCCCGAAGCTGTAGCTCGTGCAAAATGCAGCAGGGCAACTGCTCATTGTGGCAAACAATTGCCAACATTTTATGCCACTCCTGAAAGAATTGCACTGGCTGCCAATTAGCTACTGAGGCAAGTTCAAAGGCACTGGTGTGGAAAGTGCTAAACAGCTTGGGACCAAGATACTTGACAGATCATCTCACCCCTTATTTACCCATTTGATCATTGTGCTCTGCAGGAGAGGGCCCTCCTACAGTTGCCATATTATCAGAAGGTCTGTTCTATGTGATAGAGGAATCAGGCCTTTAGTGTGGTGGCACCTAACCTTTGGAACTCCCTCCCACTACGTATTAGGCAGGCACTGTGTCTGTTGTATTTTTGGCACCTACTGAAGACCTTCCGTTTTCAACAGGCTTTAAAGTTGACAGCTATCCCAGTCTGCTTCTTGCACTGGAACTATTTTTAACTGCTTTTATCTATGGAATTGTTTTTCAATGTTTGTATTGTTTATATATTGGAATTATTTTAAATTGCTTTTTTATATGGAACGCTTCTTAATTGCTTTTACACTTTCCTTGTTTCATGGTTGGAATTGTTTTATTTATTCAAGGGGTATATTTTTCTGTCAAGATGGGATCACTTATTTGAACCAGAAAGCGTAATAAGGGGTGTTATTCATGACAGATATTCTGTAGATAATCTCTCTTTCTTGTTTGGATGGAGGATTGAGAGAGGTATGTGACTTTGTGTAGAAACCAGCCTGCTGTGCAAAGGTGATATTTGTCTCTGGCTCCACCCATTATTGGCATGTGGCCCTCAGGTGGTTGCCCAGAAAAGAATGTGGCCCTTTGGCTGAAGGAGGTTCAGGCTAGACCTTTAAAAAGGCACAGAATCATCTCAAAGAGCAGATTTTGCACGGCTCCCCCACAGACACAGTCTCACAAGAACAATACTCTGCTATCTCTGCCAGGCTGTCTGTCAGCGTGTTAAATTAGCACAGCCTTAAAACAGCATAATCCACAGCATCACTTGGCAGGGCTGATGACACTGATAATAATTTATTGTTTCAATTACATGTGCTTTTGTGCTTGGATGTTGCCTCGGGGAGCCATTTCTCATCGAGCCCATAGCTGCTTTGGGAAACACCAAAAGTTTTTAAAATGGGAAATGCCAGGCTGCTTTTCCTTTGAATCCATGAAGCAGGAATGTGAGACTGTGGGCTTTATAAACAGAGGATGTTGTTATACCTTCTGGGGTCATTCCCCTGTTAGGGAGAACTGCACAGAAAGGGGTACTGATTGGAGTAAATTGTTAGGAGATGGGCTCCTGATAGCAGGAGGTCTTTTGAGTCTTTGGGATAGCAAGGGGTGATTACCTTCCTGTTCCCTCAAAGAAGCTGAGGCTTCTGCAGTGACTGAGGCTGTGTACACACTAACCCATCTGTAGCACAAAAACGTAGTTTTTCTCATTCTGGAATCGATCATGCTCGGTCTCAACATGCTACTTTCAATCTAGATTGATTCTAGTTCCTGATGTCCACAAGGGTGGGTGGGATTACTTGATATGTGTTAAAACATAAAGAAATAAAAGAAAAAAAATTGTTTTTTTTTTAAACACCCTCACCTTGATTAGGTTATCCATGCCTTTTCCTACCTGCATATCCCTGAGTGAATGAAGAAAGAAATCTTGGCACACATCCCACTTACAACGTCACTGGGCAGGTGTGGATACACCTCCCCATTGCGAGGACTGTCTACATCCATTTTCAAATGGACACACTACAGGGTTATGCAGAAACAATATGCCATGAGCAGGGCTGGATTTAGGTTTGATGAGGCCCTAAGCTACTGAAGGTAATGGGGCCCTTTATATGTGATATTTTAGGGAGCAGGCTAACAGGCAGGGTCCATTACTTACACTATAGGAGCCTAAGGTAAAGGTAAAGGGACCCCTAAGCATTAGGTCCAGTCGTGTCCGACTCTGGGGTTGTGGTGCTCATTTTGCGTTATTGGCCGAGGGAGCCAGCGTTCAGCTTCTGGGTCATGTGGCCAGCATGACTAAGCCGCTTCTGGTGAACCAGAGCAGCGCAAAGCAGAGCCTACACAACACAAAACTCTGTTGCTGTATGTAGGTTTTATTTTATTTGTTTTTTATCTTATATTTTGGAAATGTACATCCAGGTGTTTTTTTAAATTTACATTTTTTTTGGGCCCCCAAGACAGTGGGGCCTAAGCTATAGCTTGTTTAGCTTAAATGTAAATCCGGCACTGGCCATGAGCTTTTATTGTTGCAATGAAATGAGTTTCTCAAGAAACACTGTTCAGAAAACAAAACAACCCCATGCAATAGGTCTAGTTTGTGTGCAGACTGCATAAAAAATAGTAGTTGTCATTGATTCTATAATAATAAAATGCTGAGTGTGTGCAGCCAGAGTTTTGTGGAGACTTAAAAATTTCAGTTGCATACACACCATACATTTAAAGAGCACTTTTATTATGGCATACCCTTCTGTGAACTGCGGAAAAGGGGAACGTAGCCCACAAAAGATTATCCCATAATAAATCTATGAGCTTGTAAGGTGCCATAAGATTCCCTGGATGCTTCAAAAAGATTGGATTATTGAGCATTCATCCTGATTTGTTTGCACAGATGATGTGGGTTATTTAATGAGGTAGGTTGTTGTTATTGAGCAAGGGGTATGTTCTTTGGGAACAAGTGATACATAAAATACCCAGAAGCTCCTGGGAACTTACATCATCTTACACACACCTTGCATCCTAAAAACCTGCAACAACGAACAGTATGTTTCTGTCTAGCTCTAGCTGAAAAACACATTAATCTTAAAAGCCACAGTCTACAGACGGGAGCCAAAAGTTTGGCGCTGGGGTGTGGTGAACGGGAGACATATTTACATGCAATTCCTCAGCAGGTCACCAAAACGGGAAGTTCATAACATCCTGCAAACTTCCTCCTTGCGCTGGTATAGAACAGCAACAACAAAAAATTGCGGCTCTTGGGCATCTAATGACTATTCTCCAACCACTCACAAATTCACCTTCTGGTATCTTTGCGTTGCCGGGTAGATTGGGAGATGCGTCACTTTCCTCTCATTATAACAGGCGCGCATGAAAGCAAGGAAGACAGTGGGGCCGTGACAATGAGCGCACAGCCCTGCTAACGCAGGAGCTTTCAACTTGGCTTTTTATGGCTCCAGATGGATTTCTGATCAAGGGGCACCCAAAGAACAGCTTTTTGGCCGCTACGTCTCTGGTGACTTCCGTGAGAGCTTTGGGTGGGGGCTTGTGGGCTACGTAAAGCGCCAGCTGCTGAAACCATCAGGAATAGCAGGAGTCCTTTGAAAAGGAAAAAATGCGTTTCCAGATACGACAACTGAGAAAAGTTTTTAAAAGAGTGTTGCTGATTTCCAGAGGGCTGCTTGCTTCACAACATCTTTATAGCTCCCAGAAGAGAGACAGAGATCAGGTGATAAGCACGCGACTCTGTTGCCTTGTCTTAAGTATCCTTTAAATAGCGAGCCATATGGTCAGCGTGCAGTTTTTTTTAAAAAATATATTTTTATTTTAGGAATATACTTCCCTAGATGAATTAATATTTTGTCCACATGCCCTCCCCTCTTGCACTTTGGTCTATGCAGAGTAGCAAAATTTTCCTCTTCAATGTCACTTCTCTGCTTTGTAAGTGTTTCGCTAATGGCGATGAGAAAGCTTAAGGTCAGGATGGCGGGCAAACCAACCAGCTGTTGAGCTGCTACAATTCGTTGAAAAATACAGACAGTTGTTCTCTGTCCAAGACATAACTGAGGTGGACACACCTATACAATTTTGGCTGGCTTGTTTGTTGCCCAGTTTGCTTGCATGGTTGGCTAGCAGCCCTGAGTAGCCCAACACTAGCTTTGAGAATGCAGTGCCTGGACACCATTTGGCACTGTTCAAGACCCCATTTGTAGCACCCATCCAAGCACAGAAATCCTTTCACAGATCAAGAGATTTCCTGTCTGAAATCTTGGAGAGTCGCTGCCAGTCAGTGCAGGCAGTACAGAGCTAGATGGACCAGTGAGTCTGACTCAATATAAGGCAATTTACTGTGTTGCAAAATCTTCATCACTGGAACATATCGAGAGTAATATCTCACATTGCCTGAGATAATAGGCTATGATCCTTTGACACTATAGGCAGTTCTGCTTTATCTAGAAGAAGAGGAAGTTCTAAAATGGAAAACAGTAATCCTTATTTCATACCGTTGCTTGCCTAGCCTAACAGGGACATGTTGATTCACATTCTCAAAAAGCTGGACAAGACTAGGCACTGAATAGCCTATATGTCTGTTTTGCAGAGAAGGAAATATTGACTGGGAGGCCATGAGGCTGGCTAGTTATTGCTCTCTAGAGCAAATATGAAAGGCAATAAAATAATGACAATATGGGGATGATCATTCAAATGTTACTGCTCCCCCCCCCCAAACTGCATGATGCATTAAAAGTGTTCAGAAAGGCTTCAAGGCAAGCCTCACATCACCCTCAACAAGGAAATGCCTGACAGAAAAAAGAGGGCAAATGATTTGCAAAAAATACATATGCTCATGGAAATGGACAAACTTAGGAATTATAATTTAAAATACAGTATACCTCATTGTGGTAAAGTCTGTGACCAAGTGACCTATCTGCCACCTGCTTGGTCTGCTGTCCTGGTGCTGTTCACTGTGGATGGGCATCTCTCTCACATCTTAGGTTATCTTTAAATTCTGACCAGACAGCCTTCTAATAAAGAGCACCCTCAGATAGATTACCAGTGCTGTAGTGGCAAATTAGTAAGTACAGGGCCTCTTCATGATAGCCACACCCACACCCCCTCACAGCCACACCACTTCTGTGATTATACAACAATAATAATTAGAGATGCAATAATCAACAAGCTGCCTTTTAGCTAGATCTACTGTTTTCTGTGCACGTACTTAGGAAATGATTTGGAGTGCAAGGAGTATCTTATTTCAAAGTGAGTTGAGTTTCATTTTCCATGAAGTTGTATTGTACACGACAGAACCATTCTCTTGAAACTGAAGCACCTTGTTTTTATACTGAAAAACTCCTCTGTGTGCTCCAGAGTGACCCTAGGAGCCGATCCTCAGTGGCTGCCTCACTTCCTTTCTCTCTGATTGGCTCCAATCAGCACAAAGGGTGAGAAGGCTTCTTCTCAGTAGCTAGAAAGCCCTCCTCTTGGGCTAATTGGGTGGCTGAAGGATGCTTGAGAGAGGGAACCTGCTGCAGAAATAGTAACAGGTCTCTGACACCCCTGCAATCCTGGACCACTACACCACTGCAGAGGACTACTTTCTGTCAACCCTGTAAACAGAGGACTGTTGGGAGAGCACTCTATAGGCAAAACTGGAAAGAATCTTAACACAGGTTTTGCCTTGACCTGCCATTCTGATGCCTGAGTGGGAATACCTGCCAAATTCCCAGATAATTCTCTTCTGCTGCTGAGAGGGAGGTCTGGCTGGGGGAGTGAATATGCAGCTGAGCTGCCTGGAAAATGAGCTTCTTCCACGTAAATGCTGGGCCTGTGTCATTTGTTAAGTGCTTATCTGCCTTGCCCTTTTGGCTCCCTGCTTTAAAGGGCACCATCAGGGTGAAGGGTGAGAGTGGGAGAGGAACCATGGCAACATTTGCTCAGCCATTAAGAAGGGTGCGTTGACTGGGGGTGTGATTGCTGAGGTCAGTGGGAGATTATGCCAACTCATCCTACTGTCTGTCCTCTGTTATTTTGGAAAAAAATGAAAATTGAATTAGGTAATTAGAAAGAAAACATTCACCTTTTGATTAAGTATCCACTCATTTTGCTTTCATGTCTTACAAGAGGTGAATGACCTTCCCCTCTTCTCCCACACACCAACTATGGAAAAGGGATGTAGCTTAGTGGTAGAACACCTGCTTTGCTTGCTGAAGGTTCCAGGTTCAATCTGTGGCCTCTCCTGGAAGGGCTAGTAAAATGCTGCCAGTCAGTGTGGAAAATACTGAGCTAGATGGATCAGTGGCCTGATGCAGCACAAGACAGCTTGCTATATCCTGCTGTATGATAAAGAAATTAGACTGCTGTCACATTGTAGTTCACATGGTTTCTGATAGATGGCGATAGCCTTGCAAACTTCAGTGTGATGAAAATTAGGAGGAGGAGAAAGAAGCAGGACCAGGTGGGGGCTTATGGAGGAGAGGAGACAGAGGATGGGTGGCTGAGGAGGCAGAGGCAGCTGAGGGGAAGCCAAGAGGAGAGAAGGACTGTGGTGTTGCTGCCCACCAGTCATGGTGAACCAATGGGTGAAAATTGCTGAGAGGCAGATTTCGGCTAAACATTAGGATAAACTTCACAACAGAATGGGCTGTCTGATTGTGGGAGAGGTGCCTCCAAAGGTGGTGGGCTCTTCTTCTCTGCAGGTGCTTAACCAGATGCTGGACACCCATCTGTCAGGGATGCTGTACTTAAAAGATTCTTGCAATGCCTCAGAGTTGGACTAGATGACGTCTAAGGCCTTCAACTCATTCAAAAAGGGTACATTGGGAAAGGAGGCAGCCAGGGCCTCTTTGGGCAGCATTGCTTGCTCAGCAGAATTATGCTCTGTCTCAGATTTAGCCTTCGCTGGCTCTGCATACTTACTGGCCACTTATTCCAAGCTAAGGAGCCTGACCGATGCCCATTTAAGCATTGGAAATGGGCAAGAAAACAGCACTGAGGCAAGGGTATCTGTTGGTTGCATGCGGGTGTAGGCAGGAACTATTTCCTCTGTTTCCAGGCTTTAGGAGCAGGGAGGTGGGGGCAGGGGGTTGCGCTTTAAATGGATCTGCTAAATTAGAACATGGTGATTTCCCCACCCCTCCACTTCGTACCCTCAGTGGGAACAACAGTGTGCCGTTAACCTTAAGCTGGCTGCCAGGAACTGAAAGATGGACTGATTTATATGGGAACAGCTTGGTGGTGGAAAAAGATACGTTAAAGGCTGTTTTGATCCCTCAAACCAAGGAACAACAGAATACTCAATGGTTAAAGTAACTGTCCTTGGCTTCCTTTTCTTTTACACAGCTGGGAAAATGACAAAAGCAAGGCCAGGGCTGTTGTTGTTTTTCTTTTCTTTTCTTCCTTGAAGCATTATGATCCACAGCCATTTCAAAGGGTGTAGCAAGATGGTGAATGCTCTTAAAAGGGTTGAGTGTTTGCTTTGTTTGGCAAATGCACCCCAAGCTGCATTTTGAAATGAAAATACACGATGTGCAAAAGAGGTTTTATATAGCAAAATGTGGCACAGAGTGTTTAGACTGTTGGACTAGGTCCTGGGAGTCCAGAGTTTAAATCTCCACTCGGCCATGAAGCTCAGTGGGTGATCATAGGCCATTCTCTCAGCCTAACCTACCTCACATGGTTGTTATGAGGTAATGAGGAGGGGGATGTATGCACCTTTGAGTTGCATGGTGGAAAGGTGCAATATAAAAGTAGTAATCACCACCCACCGCTACCACCTGCTGTTGGATGAACATTTCTTGGTAGAGGAGCATGTAAGCTTCAGAGTGAAATAGGACACTTTAGCAGGCAGAATGCAAAAGAGGCTGTTGAAGGCAACCACTGAATGTGTTCCCGCACACACACACACACACACACCCTCAGGCACAAAACGCTAAGGAACATTCTGAATGATATGCGTTGCAGGTTTTGGCCATCTCTCACTGGCTATACTGCAATACTTTGTGGTTTTCTTGCAACACAGAAACAACTTCCCCACCCCCAAACAGGCCACAATGTAATAAACTGTCCAAAGAAATAACCCCTCTCCCCAGATCACATGCTCAGCGGTCTCACTCTGTACTTTCCCTGAGGGCTTTTGCCTGGCTGAAATATGTTCCTGAACTCTGATCATGCCTGTCGCTTGCCTGGATGGAAGAAAGAGAAGCGAAGTGGGTGAAATAATAGCCTATGGGGTAAAGGAAATATTCAAATTCATTGCTCCACCAGCTTTTGCCCCTGGCCCTGCTGTATGTGGCCCCCCAGGAGGTTTCCCAGAAGGGAATACGGCCCTCAGGCTGAAAACGGTCCCTTACATCTTGGCCTAGCATGAGTCTGGTCTGCTTTATGTTGCGTTGCTGGTGTTAACTATTTTTGCACGGCCACGGCTCAACGCTCGTTTTCAAAGTCCAGGTAGTTGTGCTTGGCATGCTGATGTCCTCCTTCGTTACAGTGTAATCAATTCACCTGCCAGCCATTCCAGCCTCCCTCTCCCCCCCCCCCATCCACAGCATTTATGAATCAAATTTTAAAAAATAAAAAATAAATAAAAAACCGGATTTGAAATGTTGCATTAACCAACAACTACACTTGGGCCCCTTTCTTGGGTCGCTTCCCATGTTAGCTGAGCCTTGATAAATCAAGGCCATTTATTCACAAACTCAACTTGCTGCTTGCCATTCAAAATACCACTTGTGGCTTTCAAAGCTAAGTGAATTACTGTGCATGCGATAAACACCCTCTTCCTCAACAACATATTCAAATGTCAAGCGTTTGAAAAGGCCTCTCCCTCGGGAGGCTTGTCCAAGCACCAGGGCAGACAAACGCCAGAGCTACTTAGGGTTACTCCAGCAGCGTATAATTCCTATCAAAGAGAGAGGTGGGTGAGTGCAGGAAAGCTACTGCCTGGGGAGATTTAGAACCCCCCCCCCCCCGAACAAATAAGGGCTCCTGCAGACGACCTGCTTATCCAGCCTTCATCCTGATTTGCTTGCACAAAGCTTATGCGGTCATTAAGCCAAGGCCCCATCCGCACCTTACACTTAAAGCACATTCAATCCACATTTAAATCACATGGCTTTTCCCCAAAGCATGATGGGAACTGAAGTTTGTTGAGGCTGCTGGGACTTACAGCTCTGTGAGGGTGAAACCACAGTTCCTAGTATTTTTTTAATTTGCACCCCCCATGCAGTCGATGCAGTTCTTTCCGGGCTGGTATCAGACCTTCCAAGTGTCCCTATTTTCCAGAGACAGTTCCAGATTTACAGAAGCCATCCTGGTTTCTGATCTGATCATGGAATGTTCCTCTTTTCCTTAGGGCGTCCCTATTTTTATCAGATAAATTTTGGAGGTTATGGTAGGGTGTCCCTATTTTCATCTGAGAAATATTTGGAGGGTACGCAGTGTTATGTGATCCCACAAAGCTATTGCTTCTTAGTCCTGGCAATTGTGAAGTAATAAACCAAACAGTGTGTCTCTGAGTATGTGCAGAGTTGGCCCCACTCTCTTCTCCAGGTAACCACACCAAGATCCCCCCTCCCCTCTTAAGAGACAGGGTTTCCAGATCTTACTTAGAGTGTCTCTTTAATTCAGGCCATGCTTGTCCCATCCACGTACTTCCAAGCTGCCCTAGCAGGCCCCAGTAATAAAGAAATTCAAGCAGCAATAAAAAAATAAAATCCCAAAGATCTTCCCTCCTCTCTCTGCAATTTTGCCTTGAATGCATCCAGGTCACGCGGCCTCTCTTGACGGGTGATCCCATTGTCTTGCTGACCCTGCAGTTATAAAGTGCTTCCTACCATTTAGCTCAGTGTTTTTCTTCCTTAATTTTAGGCCCATTAGTGCTTGTTCTACCCCAAATTTACTACCCAAAATTAACCACCTCCCTTCCTTTTCGGCTGACAGATGGCCACAATGTGACACGGCCACAGATTTATATCGCCAGGGAGAGATTAGAAAGCAACCTTGGCTGTTCAGGCTGATAGCGCTCGTCTATGGTCTTTTCTTAATCCCTTCTACGACTGTGACATATATATGACTTTTAATTTGATTTTGTAAAAGTGACATCCACTACAGCTTCTGGTCACAAAAACAACTCCAGTAGGTGGGAGAAGAAATTGGTATTAACCTAAATGCAGCAAGTGCTTAAAAAAAACAAAACCCCACGTTTCTCAAACTTTTGCTCCAACCCAGAAACTGGGCACAAAAAAATGCACATTATTTATTTGTTTGTTGGCTTTCTTTCTTCTTCTCTCTCTCTCTCTCTCTCTCTTCCTCCCAAAGGAGCCTAGCTTGGCAAGCAACAAAGTCTCAAACTGTTACACTTTAAAAAAATAAAAGAAACATCCGAAAAGCATCCAGAACTTCTAAAAACATTTAGAAACAGTCACAGCTTATAATGCCAATGTTGCTGAGAACAGGATCTTCCAGCCTGGATGAACAGGAAGGTTTTAAAGTTCTTTCTGCATGTTAATGAAGGAAACCGGCACGTGGATCAGAGAGCACATTCCACAAACGAGCTGCCACCAAGAAGGCCCTGCCATGAGCTGAAGCCAACCAGGCAGTACCCATTTTGCCCAGAAATGCATATATTAGCTGACCTGTGCAAGGTCAAAAAATGAGTGTCTTTTGGTCTGGCACTCTGGCACAAGCCAATTGATTCAGGCAAGAGAGCCAGACCAAAAAACAGGACATTCCGGGATCCAATCAGAAGCCCAGGTGGTTTCTGTAATTTCAGGATGTCCTGCTTAAATCAGGACAGTTGAGCGGTATGCATAATGCTTATTCCTCACTTGCAAGAAATAGATCTTTCAGCACCTAGACTTTGGGACTCTCTGCCTGTTGAAATCAGGCAAGTACCTTCACTGTAGTATTTTTAGTGCCTGCTATACAGTAAGCCTTTGGCCACCTCATGAGAAGAGAAGACTCCCTAGAAAAGACCCTTATGTTGGGAAAGATGGAGGGCACAAGGAAAAGGGGACGACAGAGGATGAGATGGTTGGACAGTGTTCTCGAAGTGACTAGCATGAGTTTGGCCAAACTGCGGGAGGCAGTGAAGGATGGGCGTGCCTGGCGTGCTCTGGTCCATGGGGTCACGAAGAGTCGGACACGACTGAACGACTGAACAACAAAATATAGTGCTCACGTTCTCCCCCCTCTCTGTGTGTTCATGTTCACAGCATACAAATAGGGCTGTGAAGTTAAGAGTTCCATTTTGGCTGCCCCTTATACATGACTCACCTTTGAGAAATTTTGCTAGTCTTATCAAAATGCCACTCATTGTTTTAGCCTTTCTTGAAATTCCTCAGATGTTTTGACTCAGGAGAAACTGCCAACTTCACTATGAATTTAGTTCTGGGACAGAACCTAGTGGTCTGCGAAGTGTGCTGACGGTGACCTGAGAAGTATTTGCCTCGCAGTTCCTCAGATGCTTCTCCTCCCACATTCCCTAAAAACATAAGAAGAGCCTCTGCTGGATCAGCTAATCTACCATCCTGTTTTCACAGCAGCGGTGCCAACTTGAAAAAAATATCGTGGGGGCCCAGGAAAGCCCCATCCCACATAATGGATCACATGATGCTGTGCACACACACCATTTGAATGGGAATGCCCATCAACTTTGCGGGGGCCCAGCACCCTCAATTATTTTAGGAGTTGGCTCCTAGGAGTTGGCTCCTAGGAGTTGGCTCCTAGGTTTCACAGTGACCAACTGTGAGAAACCCACAAGCAGGACCCTGGCACAAGAGCACTATCCCTGCTATGGTTTCCAGCAACTGGTATTCAGAAGCAATTACAGTCATACCTCGGGTTACAGCCACTTCAGGTTGTGTGTTTTCAGGTTGCGCACCGCGCCGAACCTGGAAGTACCCGAATGGATTACTTCCGGGTTTCAGTGCTCGTGCATGCGCAGAAGCACTAAATCACACTTCGTGCATGCACAGAAGCGGCGAATCGCAACCTGCACATGTGCAGATGCGTCGCTGCGGGTTACGGACGCTGTGGGTTGTGAACACGCCTCCCACATGGATCATGTTCGCAACCCGAGCGTCCACTGTACTGTCACTGACCATGGTGGCAGAGCCATTGATAGCCTTCTCCTGAATGAATGAATGAATGAATGAATGGTCTTTATTACAGTCAGAGACCTCAATGATTTTGTCCAGTCCTCTTTTAAAGCCCCCCATGTTGGTGGCCATCTTGTGGGAACAGTTTCCATAGTTTAACTCTGCACTGCATGAAGAAGTCCTTTCTTTTATCTGTCCTGAAGAATATGAATATGAATAATAATAATAATAAATTATTTATACCCTGCCCATCTGGCTGAGCTTCCCCAGCCACTCTGGGCGGCTCCCAGCAGAATATTAAAAACACAATAAAACAGCAAACATTAAAAACTTCACTAAAAAGGGTTGCCTTCAGATATCTTCAGATAGTTGTTTATTTCCTTGACATCTGATGGGAGGGCGTTCCACAGGGCGGGTGCCGCTACCGAGAAGGCCCTCTGCCTGGTTCCTTGTAACCTCACTTTTCGCAGGGAGGGAACTGCCAGAAGACCCTCGGAGCAGGATGCCAGCTTCACTGGGTGCCCATCAGTTAGGAGAGAGGGGGCTTTCTCCTTGCCATGCATAGTTTTATAAACTTCCATCATGCCACCACTTGCTCCCATTTCTCAAAACTAAAAAGTCCCAAGTGTAAGTAGTAGTCTTTGGGCTGTTGATAATTTGAGCAGTAGCCAGTCATTTTAATGATTGCTTTGCATTGTTTTTAATTTTTTTAAAAGTGTTTTATATTGCTGTACATTGCCTTGATATTTTATAAGAGGGTGGTATATAAATATTTAAATAAGTAAATAATAAAACATTTCCATTTAACACATGGCCCTCATGGTGTTCCTTCCTGATGATCCATTAATATTAAGCTTCATCCTGTCAAGACAAGGTCTTTTCCAAAAAAAAAAGCTAATGGACTCATTTGTACTACAAAAATGGTCAACGTGGGAGAGGTCTGGGGATCTGATTTTTCTTTTTGGTGCACGACAAATGACTTCCTTTTTACTGGGGGGATGGGGGACGGGGCACATTTTAAACTACATCATGATGGATGAATCCCCCCAAAAATGTATACATAGAGATGAGCTTGCAAGTCCCTCCCTCTCTCCAGCTGACTCACCAGCTGCCAGAGATCCAAAATCTCGGTGGCTGATCAGAATGTATACTGGGGCTGAGCTGTGTGTGAAGCCTTTAATTTTCCGAAGTCACATCATTGGCTAAATGGAAAGACCTTATAGATCACTCACACAGAGTACAATCTAAGGTGGGTGCGGGGAACCTTGGGCCTAGGGTCAAATACAGCCTACCAAGCTTCTCTGTTTTGCCATTGGGATTTTCTGGCTATACCCCTTCCCAGCCACACTTCCTCTTCTCAAGCCACAGCTCCGCTTTGCACCCTCCATGAGTGTTTTTGCCTGTCTGGATGTGTCCTTCAACTCTGATAATGCCTCTTGCATGTCTGAGGATAAGGTGGGCAAGCAGGCTGGCACAGAGCTTCTCTGAGGCCCAGGGTGGGAGTCCCTGGTCAGCTGGGAGACACAAGGCATTCTTGGCATGACAGCATATGTTCAGCAGGCCCCTTGCAGGCTCCCCCAGCCAGCTTAGCTCTCTGAAGCCTGGGGCAAGTGTATCCAGCTGCCCCCTGGTCTTTGCATGGGCCTGCAGACAAGGGTGAGGTTTGTCTACACTATGAATTTATACTGGACCTATACTCAGTGGCTTCCCCCAAAGACTCTTGGGAATTGTTG
Source organism: Lacerta agilis (assembly GCF_009819535.1). NCBI lineage: Eukaryota > Metazoa > Chordata > Lepidosauria > Squamata > Lacertidae > Lacerta > Lacerta agilis. The sequence goes on along the minus strand of NC_046319.1, from coordinate 36,087,651 downwards.
GCTAGTGGAGTTGCTAAGAATTCTGCTTGGGATTCCTTACACACACCACAGAACTATAATTCTCAGAATTCTCCTGAGAGAAAGAGTGGATGTTAAACCACTATGTCTGAACTGTAGCTATGGCCTAAGGAAAAGTGACAGTGTAATCTGTAACTAGGAAAGGGAGAGAAATTCAATTCACTTCACATTTAAAGCAGAAACTACCTAATCCACACTATCTGAAACAATATGCAGACCAAAAACACAGCCACCTTTTGAAATTTGCACTTTTTGCAAATTTGCATTTTGTAATGCAGTTCTTCAGCCAAGTAATGGGCACAAAAATGCATACACTAGGACAATGTGTGCTTTAAAATGCACATATTAGTGGAAATAACATACAAAAAAACACATTGTTAGGGAAAGTTGGTTTTTAAAAAATGTGTGCATTAGGTCAAATTGCATAGAAATATGTGTCTATTGGGAGAAATTTGCACTAAAATGCTGAAAAATTGTCATGAGGACTTGCAAACTGAAGCAAAAATATGGAGAGCAGAATTTAAGAGTGGCAAAATGAGAAACTGAAATTGACGGATTTGCCTGCTGCAAATCCCAGATTTGAAAAAGCTGAAGGTGATCATTCTACCATACACAACCCCATATTCACTACAGCAGGGCTGGTCTTGCATTGGTGAGGCGCCACATGTTGTCTATGTGATGATAAAGAGCTTTCAAATGTTCAGCCAGATATGGCCACCTACATTCATTGCATATGTTCAAAGCCCTATGGTGTGCTGTATCACTTTAAACAGTGGTAGAATTATGGGAGCTGTAATTTGTTAAGGGTGCTAAGAGTTGTTAGGAGACAACTACTGTATAGTTGTCCCCTATTCCCCTCAGAGAGATACAATTCTCAAGAGTGGTTTAATAGACAATTCTTCTTCTCAGGGGATTCTGGGAACTGCAGATTCCAGAGTTCTTAGGGGTTTCCTAACAACTCTCAGCACCCTTAACAAACTGTTACCAGGATCCTTTGGGGGAACTGTTTCAAGTGGTATCATAGTGCTTTAAATGTATGGTGTGAATGTGGTCTCTGTAGTGGGGAAAATGTTACGGTGGCCATTTATGCAAGAACCATGATGTTTAAATTTAGTCCTCCCGCCCCCAAGGTGGGTAGGGTAAAGAAAACTTACAAGAGAGCTGTGCCTTCTCCAGCATTCCTTTATTTGTAGGCCCGATTCACCAGTCCGAATGGAAAAAATGATTTATTTTATTTTTTGTATAGTGCATCACATTATAATTTATTTCCCTGACTTCTCATTTACACAGTTCTGTATGCATTCACAAAGCGGTGTTCTCAGCTCCGCAGGGTCAGGTTTGAGGTCAGTGAGAGGACGCTGCAGCGAAAGGTCGTCCTTCTTGGACTGCTGCTGTCATACCTGCTGGGGAGATAATCTGAAACAGAAGACAGCTGAGGCAAAGGGCTGCCAGTTCTCTAGCTTTTCAGAGCACAGATTTGTCATCCGGATGGATTGACATGTTCAAGATAAGTAGCGGACACTTGGTCAGGAGAGGGTTGCATGCCTTGCAAAAGGGAAGGTTCTGGGGATAATTTAAAATAAATGCTTAACCTGATTTCAAAATTTCTGAAGTTTCCTGAGCTTACAGTTGCATAGAGGACTGATAACTTTTTGTTTTGTTTAATGATTTATTTATTTATTGTTTTTATTGATTTATTTGAGCTCCCGCAAGGAGCTCAAGGTGGTGGATGTGGTTCTTCCATTTTAGCCACACAACAACCCTGTGAGGTAGGTTAGGCTGGGAGACAGTGACTTACTCAAGGTCACCCAGTGAGCTTCATGGCTGAGAGGGGACGAGAACCCCAGTCTCCCTGGTCTTAATCTGGCACTGTAACCACTATACCACACTGGTATTTGGACATAAAAACACTGTTATTACTGGATAGCATCCAACTACATTATAGTCATAGTAGACTCGTTGAAATTAATGAACCTAAGTTAGTCATGTCCATTACCTTCAGTGAGTTTACTCAAAGTAGGACTAGCATTGGATAGCAATTCTAATTATTATATGCTTACAAAGAATTTTCAAAGCACTGTATATATATATATTAAAAGATAAAACAATCCATGCCCACAGATTCACAGCCTAACAGACAGGATACAAAAGGAAAAAGCATGGGGAGGGAAGAAGAAAGAAAGCTGCTTCTTCACTGGGTGATGGATGGGACCAGGTTGGTATTTCCCTTGCCATTAGGTAAGTCCAACATCTCTTTGCCACTTCCTGCCCACATCTCAAATGAGGAGGAGGGGAGAACCATGCATGCATGTCATCTTGATCTCCTTGGAATATAAATGCAATAAATAAACAACAAATAAACTACAGCATCCATCATCTCTCACCATTGGTCATGCTGGCTGGAGCTGAGTGGAGTTTGTGTCCAATAACACCCAGAAGGCCAGCAGCTCCCTAAGCTCTGCACTATACTTTCTTCCCAGCTTTAGAAACTTTAAAAACAACAACACCCAGATGCAGCACAAACTTCTTTTTTAAAAGTACCATCAAAAATGCCAATTGAAAGAAAAAGGCATTAGCTGCCTTTCAGCTTAAAACCCAAGATTAGTAGAAGCTTTCTAAGGAGGGAGAAGATCCAGTGATAATATATATATATATCAGTGAAAGATTCCATCCAGTCTTGCACATGATTGCAGCCTTGCTTTGTAAATCCTCAGCTTTGGAAGATGTCAGTTACAAAATGGAACATTTCTGCTTTCACACCGACACAAAATCAATCACTTCAGTGTCAGGAGGTGGGTGGAGTGAGAAGAGGAAGGTGAACACCATAAATCCTACAATGGCCAAATCGCCCCAGTGGTGCTTTCATCTAGTACTGTCTTGCTTAGCAGATTCCAGATACCCATTCACATCTCTCCTCTGCCTGCATGCATGCAATGAAAAGTGAGGTCCAGATAAGCTGGTGTTGGGCTGCATTAGAAAGGGTCAAAATGCAGCTGCGCAGGAGTGCAGGTGGCCCCTCAAAGGCATTGCTCCTTGACTGCCATTATTTTGTGCGGAAGTGAGAATTTCAAAACTTTTGTTGCTTCTGCAGAACTTTCTGACACGGTAAGCTGCACTTGTAGAAATTTCTTTCTATGACTTATACACGTCTCCTAAAGGAAAAAGACCAGTGTCTCCTAACGTACCAATAGTGCTGTACCTCCGTGGCAGAGCATTTGCTTTTCATGTAGAAGGTTTCGGGTCCAGTCCCCATCAGCTTCAGGTAGCACTTGGAATGTCCCCATCTGAAACCCTGGAGGGAGTGGAGGGTGTCCCTTCCAGTCAGTGGAGGCAATGCTGAGCTAGATGTACTTAGAGAGAAAATGGGTTGAGAAAAGTTTTGGATACACAAAAGTCATGGAGAAAGTGGATAGAGGAATGCTTTTCTCCTCCTCTCATATCACTAGAACTCATGGGCATCCAATGAAGCGGAATGCTGGAAGATTCAGAACAGATAAAAGAAAGCATGTCTTCATGCATAGTTAAACTATGGAACTCACTACAACAGGAGAGAGTGCTGGCCACCGACTTGGACAGCTTTAAAGGAAGACTGGAGTAATTTGTGGAAGATAAGCGTTTTAATTAGCCAGGATGGCTTTGCTCTGCCTGCATGGTCAGAAACAGCAATGCTTCTGAATACTGGTCACTGGAAGCCACAGGAGGGAGTGCTCTCGTGCTCAGGTCTTGCACGCAAGCTTCCCATAGGCATCTGGTTAGTCACTGTGAGAACAGGATGCTGGACTAGATGGGCCATTGGCCTGATCCAGCAGGCTCTTCTTCTGTTCTTACCATTGGTCTGACAGCTTTCTGCATTCCTTTTTAACTCAGCCCTTCATTCAGTGAGGACTTGAAACTATTTTAGCTGAAGGACCATAGCTCAGTAGTAGCATGACTCGATTGGCACGCAGAAGGTCCCAGGTACAACTCTCAGCATCTCTGGGTATGGATGGGAGAGACACCTCTGTCGGAAACCCTGGAGAAATGCTGCCAGTCAATGTTGGCAGTACTAAGCCAGATGGTCTGCCTCGGTATAAGGCAGCTTTCTGCATTCTCATGTTCCTGCTGCCTGGCTGCTCTAGTAATAATTGTGCAATAAAAGTGCATTCAAAGGTTCTGTTAACCTAGTAAAATGGATCCTCTAAAAAAAAAAAATTAAGAATAATCCAGACTTCTAGCAGTTTAGAAAGTGAGAGGGAAATGCATTGAAAAGTGTTGGATGGACAAATGACTAACAGAAAGATGTGTAAACACCCCAAAAGCAAATCAGGATAAATGTAGAATGATTGGAATACAATCACCCCACAAACCAATCAGAATGAATGCTCAAAAAAATACAAGATATAATCTAACCTCTGTGTAAGATTTGTGCAAACAACTCAGGGTGAATGCTCAATAAGCTAGTCCTCCACAGGGGCCCTGTAGCATCTTTTTTTAATAAACAGCCCAGTTGAAGAATTGAAACCAGCTGAGTGATGTCACTGCTAAGGTTATCGGAGGACAGACAGTAGTTCCTTTGGCCAGAACAGGGAAGGTCTTGGGGGGGTCAAAGGCCAGAGGTCATCCATCAGCAAAAAGCCTCCTGTGGCATGGATTGAATCACAAGCCATCCCAAGTGGCATTCCAGCAAACTCCCTGCACATTAATCTACAGTTTTGGCTACTCTGGATATAAATCACTTCAATGCAGGTTTTAGTTTTATCCAATGGACTTGTGGTGGGCTTACCTCTCATTCCCCCAGGATAAACCAGTTTGCTAATGCTGCTGCAATAGCTCTTGTGATTGCTGGAATGTAGCGCAGACAGCTGAAACATGGGGCGCTGGGGTCTAAATAAAACC